>NW_023425353.1:55753645-56353645 GCF_014108415.1 Molossus molossus
TTTTTATTTTGGAGAGGGATATGGGGGGATCAGAATATGCCACCCCAAAATATGAAATGAGGACTGCATAAATCCCCTCCCGGGAATTTTTATGGCCACAGAAGAGACAAAGTCGGCAGGGAGATGGGCCTGCACAAACTAATATCGCCAAGAAAGCCCTTATCTCCTTAGTTTCTCAGGGTATTTACTTCACGATTCACAGACCCTGAGTCTTTAAAACCCTGTCCTTTGTCTTATCATGCCTCCAGTTTATCGCCCTCCAGCCCATCCACTTCTTTTCTCAGAAGCTCCCATGTCACACCAAAATTAACATCAAATAAAATCTGCGTGCTTTTTCTCTTGTTCATCTGTTTCTTAGGCTCATCTGCAGGGCTCTACGCCACTGAACCAAAAGAGGATAAAGGAAAAGGTTTTTTAACTCCTCCATTATGGAGGACATTTTGGGGGGAAGAACGAACAGGGGAAAGAATGGAGAAGGAGAGAAATACCCAGGAATTCAGGGTAAAAATGAGGGAGGGTTGCTATGCTGTCAGGGGCTGCTGCCGATTTGGCCACTCAGGTAAAAGCCAAGGGGCATTATCCAGGACCCCCTTTGCCCTCTGTGGGCCACAGGAAAGCAGGCAAACCCCAACAACTCCCCACCCTATCCCAGGGACAGGATGGGAAAATCCTAGATCTTTGGGCAAAATTCTTCAGGAATGCATTACCATTTTCAAAAATATTCAATCATTTCTAAAGTATCTGTCCTCCAAGAGAAGAGGTTTCCTATAAAGTATACAGGCCCCTCCCTCAAGGTTGGTGTAACCTTTAGGTCCAACCTCCTAGCCACTTCCTGCTATATTGTTTCTAGCAGTCAGACATCAAATGCAGAGCCCTGAGGACACAGTACAGACTCCTGTTTACTGGATTTCAGCAGCTTTACATCACGTCTCCGGAATCCTTGAAGCAAATGTAGGACAGAGGTATCATCTCACTTTACAGCTAGGGAGATGGAGGCTTGGAGAGGGAGAAGGAACTCATCGGGAACTGTGGAAACCAATCCAAGCAGAGTACGAGGGAGAAAGGGCCTCTCTGTAAACCATCTCTACCACTAATTTGACACTTAAGTGCATGTTGCCTCAGATAGTTCCAGACTGCAATTTAAGGCCCCTGATTTTGCACATGCTTTTCCTCTCCCCAGCTTGACTATGAATTTCTCAAGGTCTGGGATGGCATCTTCCACTTCTTTTGTCTGCCTTGGGGCACCAAGAACTTGAAGGTGCCTGGCAGAGGGCACTCAAAGCATTTTAGCTGGAAAAACAATCAAATGATTATTTACTGACCTTTGTTAACAGCCTTAAAGTGTCTTACTAGCCTCTCAAACCTTTCTGATCCCTCCAAGGGGCCTTATTTCTATTATAAGAAATGCGTCCTCAAGAATCAGTGTCATGTTGTCCACCCAGCTTGCATCTGAAGTGAAGCTTTGCTAAAAGTGAAACTTGCAAACAGCAAAGAACAGGAACAGACTATGAATTCTGGTGTCACTACTTCAAAACAAAACGAGCTCCAAGTGGATCTCCACTGCACTCCACCCACCATGAGGCCCAGCTCCGCTCTCCCCTACAAGGGCATTTCAACACTTTGCCATCATTGGTTTTACTCTTATTTGGGTACCACACACATGCCCTGTGGGCATCTGTGTGAAGTACAGAGAGAGGTGAATTAGAAGCACTCCCATCTTAGAAAGAGGCAGGCTAAGAGGAAGGAGGCCGCTGCCCCCAGCAGTCACACGCACCCTACCTTCACATAGGTTGGATCCCACTGAAGACATTCCTTGGCAGCCCCAAATGCCTCGTTCCATTTCCCAAGGTTGTAAAATGCATTGGATTTGTTGCACAGTAGCACAGCCAAGTCCCTGGGGGGAGCCCTGTGAAAAAGAACAAGCTGGAGATCTGTAAAATTATCTTCCTGCAAATACAGAAAGCAATCCTTGAAGGCCATCGCTTTGGTGCTGGCTGCTGCCATCCTGCTGGGGTTTCAGCAGGGAAGGTCCCAGGTATGCCTGTCAGAGCTGATCTCTGTAGAGTCCTAGAAAGCCTGGGGCACTCACAAGGTACAACTTGCCCTTCCTCACTCCCAAATCCTCTGCTCCCAGCTTTTAATGGCAAATGTTCTCAATACCTTGGTTCCATTTCTATTGGGCTCCACAGATCTTTTTATTTTTGGAGACTACTGGTGAACATGCTGCAAAAATGGTAACTAAGAATGGTGAGGATGGGAGTCTTCCCATTGAGTGTGAGCAAAGTCCAGACATGGTGTGAACACACTGCACATGTGTTCCTGCTAAATGGAAGCAGAACATATCACAGGAAGGCCTTTCAGAACACATGCCCACACCATCCCCATAGATCCACTACGAGAGGCCCAGGCCGAGCACTGTTCTATTATATTGGTAAGGCCACCCGAACATTTGAAGGACCCAGAGCCAGAGTACAAACAGAGCCTCACACACCATGTGGCTAAAATGCACTAGCCACATGCAGCTATTTAAGTTTACATTAATTTAAATAAATAAAATTCAGTTCCATAGTTGCATTAGCCACATTTCAGTATTCAACAGCCACCTTCTATATTATAGATCATTTTCATGAGCACAGAAAGTCCTACTGGACAGTGCTAGTCTAAGCATTTGAAGGCCATGACTCAAGCTTACAAACTCCTCAGTGAAATATGTTCTACCCTCCTAGTTTATAATAGCTGGAAGACAAGGTTCAAATTTAGATCTGCAGGCACTGTGTCAGGGCATGGTGAGCCAGGCCCGTACCCCTGCCCAATCTCTCCTCTCTCTCCACCTCAGCCTTCATCCTGACCTGCAGGAGGCACAATTCCAAACTCTGTCCACACCCCTGACCTTGGCCAGACCTCAGAAGAATAGGTGCAGGCAAGAGGCTTATGCAGGGCCTAGGAACAGAGTCCCTGGGCATAAATACCAGGGTCCTACCACCCACGGTGTGGACCAAAGGGGACAAAAGGGCTCTGGATGGATAGAGCCCCTGGCCCAACAGACTCATGCTTGTGGGGAGGCATACAGCTGGGGGAAGGTTAAAAGGGGTCCCTCTAAAGCATGGCAAGGTGGGACCCTTCTTGCCTGGGTCTCAGGATAACACAACTGCAAGGTTAGTGCTGAAACCAGATCAGAAAAAGAAGGAAAACAGAAAATATATCACAACATATTAACAGAAGCCCAGGTGCCATTGAATTCAAGACAGTGGGAAAAAGCAAGGCTTAGGCTTCTTTATTATTGAATATCCATATCTATATCTATATCTATATCTACATCTACATCTACATCTATATCTATATAATTTGTTATTGCTGTTGTTAATCCTCATCCAAGGATATTTTTTCCATTGATTTTTAGAGACAGTAGAAGGGAGGGAGGAAGAGGAACACTGATATGAGAGAGACACATCGATTGGTTACATCCTGCACGCGCCCCAACCAGGGCCAGAGATCGAATCTGCAACCCAGGCACATGCTCTTGACCAGGAATCAAGCCTGAGACCCTTTGGTCCATGGACCGATGCTCTAACCACTGAGCAACACCAGCCAGGGCTTGAATATATTTTTAATTTTGAAAATGATACAAATCATTATAGAAAAGTTAGGTGATGCAGATAAGCACAAAAATAAAGCAAAGAAAAAATTACTTTTGCTATTGTCTACATCCCAATGTTTTGTGTCCAGCTTCTCTCAGCGCCCACCAATCCCTCTAGGGCAAGAGATGAGGCCCCAGAAGCACAGACAAGGCAGGGGGCATCCAGTGGGGCACTGGCAAGGGCTGTGACTGAAGTGTAGTAGATGCCCTGGATTCTGGCCCAGATACCCTGGCCAGTGCAGCCATCCCCATCTGCAGTGAGTGTCGCCTGCAACCAGGGGCTCCAGAGACTTATCCTCAGGCTAACGGGAGCACCCTCTCCTCAGGAAGTTGTGCTCCTGCTATAGCCTGAAACGTGTCCCTGCCTGAACTCTTATGTTGAAGCCCTAGCCCCCAATGTGATGGTGTCTGGAGATGGGGCTTTGAGGAAGTGATTAGGTTCAGATGAGGTGATGAGGGCGGGGCCTTCAGGATGGGGTTAGTTCCCTTATAACAAGAGACACCAGAGAGCTTCCTTGCAAACCAAGAAGAAAGCTCTTACCAGGAACTGAACTGGCCAGCAGATTCCCAGCCTCCAGAACTGTGGGAAATAAATTCCTGTTGGTTAAATCACTAGTCTATGGTATTTTGTTACAGCAGCTCAAACTGATTAATAGAACCCCACTCCCTAGACAACTCCCAGGGGTTGCACAGCTAACAACCAATGATGGACTAACATGGGATACAAAAGGTCTGTCCCCTTGCCCCAAAGTGGGACCAGCTCTGCAGTACAACTCATATGCCAAAGTTCCCCAGGAGATCAGGCTGAAGGGGACTCAGGTGAGACAACAGCCCTGCTTGGAGCCGTCCTCTGCCCCATCCTGCTTCCCTCAGTCCTGGTCTCCTGAGAACACTTGCTCTGCAAACCACATGCACCCAAAGCCCTGTGTCAGCAGGGAGGCAGGAAAGAGACAGTGTCAGGAAGGTCCATGAAAGGCAACATGTGAGAGTCCGGGCAGAAGTCCCATTAGTGGTCACACAGCTAGTAAGCAGTGAGCTGACATCTGAGTACTCACAGTGTCAGTCTATGGACATAACCACCTTTCCAACGATACGGCTTTAAGAAAGCTGGATGTTTTGCCCTGAATGAGGAGTTCTAGGACCAGCTCTGACACAGTTCTGATTTGAACCAGAAGGGGGCAGAGTGACAGAAATACAGGCCCAAGTCAACTACACTCAACTCAGATCCAGCTGGAGTGTAGATCCCATGGTGATAGGGAGATAGGGAGTGGGAGCCACCTTTCAGTAATTGAATTCAGTGCCATTTCTAAGTACAACTTTAGGCTGCATGTACCCCACAAGTGCCAAGCTCTGCTTCTTCTGCTACAGCTATTCCCAAAATATGATCTCGAAGTATGAGTGGGGGAGGAGGGGTTTCCAAGACCATTTCAGGTGGTCCATAAGGTCAAAATATTTTCACAATTGTAGTGGACTGTATAATGGTTCCCAAATAATGTTACCTTTTATGGCAAAAGGGACTTTGCAGATGTGTTTAATTTATGAACCTCGGGAAGACATTGTTCCAGATTATATACAATCACAAGTATCCTTATGAGAGACAGAGAAAGAGAGAGAGAGAGAGACCGGCTACAGCAGAGGAGAAGGTGATTGATGACGATGCAGACTGAAATGATGTGCTATGAAGATGGAGGAAGGGGCCACAAGCCAAGGATAACAGGCAGCCACTCAAAGTTCAAAAGGCAAGGAAATGGATTCTTCTCCACAAGGAACCAGCCCTCCCAACACCTTGACTTTAGCCTTGTTGAGACTCATTTCAGACCTCCGACCTCCAGAACTGTAAGATGATAAATTTGTATTGTTTGAGGCCACTAAGTTTGTGGTAACTTGTTACAGCAACAATAGGAAACTAATACAATAACAATACTAAGACACTCTGTACCTTTTTCACACTCATTCTCTCACACGTGTTCCAGGGATTTTCCAGAGGCTACATGATGTGTACTATCACAACAGATTGAATGCAGAAACAGATGTGAGAGGCCAGATGTCTTCTACTGAGACAGACATTAAAGGGATTTGCAAAACTGTAAAATGTGCCGGTCTTCTCACCAAACCATTTGCTTTGGAAAATACAGTTATTTTTCTTTAAAATGTTATTTATATTAATATGCAATGAATTTCTTATTGATATTTTTAAATAGATGAATAAATACATACTTTGAATTTCTCTCAGTTCTAGGTTCTGATACAGACAATACTGACAGCCAAAAAGTTGCATAAACTAAAGCTCTTTGGGGTGTCCTCCATGACTTTTAAGCATTATCGTGATACCAAAATGTGTGGGAACAGGTCTACTAGAAGTGGAAGGGGCAGGGGAAGAGGTGAACCTCAGTTCCTGAGTGGTGTGCACTGTGGCCAGGGGGTACATGGCATAGGTGCTCAAGAAAATGAAATGAATGACAACCAAGAAGTTTGGGGACTTCAGTCATTCCGGGAAATCTGATCCTGTAACCAGACAGAAGGGAAGGTTTTGTAATGTTTATCAACAGTCCCTCCTGTTTCACTTTCCATTTCCCTGATTACTCTAGTGTTCTCTGTTCAGTTTCTGAGCTATGTAGAGAAGAGCAACAGGAAGCAGGCAAGAAAGAAAACAGAAACTAGGCAGAGTGATAAGAAATGACAAGAAAACATAAGCAACTGAGTTCCCATCTACTTGAAAAAGGTGGGGGGAAAATACAAACACTTACCCCCACTGGAGTAACTGCAGGAGAACCTGGATGGCTTCGTCGTACTTTCTGATGGCCAAAGAGTAGTTCCCATTCTTAAAAACTTGGTTGCCAGATTCTTTCAGCAGCTCAGCATAATCTGTGGGGTTCATTCTGTGAGGAGACAGAGGACAGGGCTGGCTGCCAGGCCTGCATGGGGCGATGTCCCCTTCACATCTGCATCGCTGAGAGTCTGGAGAGGCAGTTTGTTCATTCTGGCTCCACCTACCCGTGGAGGGCACACCCTAACAACACCCCTTGCCACGATGGGACTAGACAGAGAGTCTGACCAGGTCATTTCTTCCTCGATACTTTTCTGACCTCAGGGGCAGAGGCCAGAAAGAGTCCATCTAATCTGTGTTAATGATCAACTCTGCACTGAGCAAGGAGGCTGCTTCCACGCACAAGACAACATAAACCTGGCATGTAGTTTGGCTCAAGAAGTGGCAGTGGTTCCTGTAACTGCCACTATTATTATTACACTCTCATGTACCCATCACTACAGCCCACAAGAAGGTACTGTCCCCACCATTCAGATGAAACAATTCTCAAAGAGGTTTATGCCACTTGCCTTAGGATCTACTAATGACATTCCCGGTTCAGACCCCAAATTCAGGTTTCTGCTCTTGACCACTGTACCTCATCGCCTACTGGTACAAGTAAAACTCAGCTGGTAGTCCTGCTCAGAAAGGACAGGGGGAGTACAGTTCAGAAGACCACAATACACAAGGGATTACGTCACGGGACCACCAACGCCTCTCCTGTCCTCCTCCCTTCCTGAAACACGAGACAATAAGCCACGGAGCATTCATGTCTGAGATGAGTCCCTGAGTTTGCCATTGCCTGCTTATTCATCTGGTCCCCCTAAGAAGCACTGGCTTCTTTCAGGTCATGACTTCTGTCTTACTCATTTTGTAGCCCTAAGGCCTAACATATAATGGGTACTTAAATATTTGTGGGGTAACAAGTTTGAATGCCAGACCAAGAGGTTGCCTCTTACTGATTCTCTCTGGTGTGGCCTGGGTAGTCAGAGAGAAGTGCTTGAAGCCCTGCCCACATGAAGGGCCTCAGGAGAGCAGCTTGGAGAGCCTCAAGAGTAGAGGAAAGGGGGAGGGGGGCAGCTGAGATGTCCTTCAGGATTTCCTCCCCCTATGACAGCAGCAGGGAAGGGAAGGCAGTGGAGAAGGTCTTAAATAGGAGGACAATCGAGGTGTTTTGCAAATACCATGTACTTGTGGGGTTATACAATCCACTGGAGGTCTTATTAACCAACACAATTCTTGAATATACAATAACATATTATTTTTATCATTTCAAACCTTTTTTTTAATCCTCACCAGAGGATTTATTTTCACTGATTCTAAAGAGAGAGACAGAAAAAGAAACATCGATGTGAAAGTGAAACATCAATCAATTGCCTCCCATACATGACCCAACCAGGGATCGAACCCACAACCTAGGTATATGCCCTGACTAGGAATCAAACCCATGACCCTTCAGTGCATGAAACAACACTTCAACCAACTAAGCCACATCAACCAAGTCTCATTTCAAATCTTGATAAGGAGTTTTGGGTCAGAGACAGCAGACCCATGCAGGTAGGAGTAGCTTATTTTAAATCCGTACGAGCTTATTGGAAATGCAATAACTGAGCTGCATTCCTCAGACAGAGCTGTAGCAGAATGTGGCACATGATTCTTTAAACAAGTCAGGACGTGAAATTCCACTTACACTTTTCATTAAATGATCTCTCAATTCTGTGGCTCACAGTGATGTAGAGATGACTGAGGAGAACATGAAAAAAACTAAAGAACTGCCTAACTAGAGAATAGAAACATGTTTCTCTTTCAAATACTGTCAACTATTATGTCCCATAAATATTTTTTAAACTGGCCATGATCGGACAACGAGAAAAAGGAAATCGCTATTAACCAATGACAAAGGGTTAATAGCCCTCTTTTGTAAATATCTTTCCACCGCAAGAAAAGACCAATACCCTGACCAAAATGTGTTAAGTCCTAAACAGACAATTCACAAGGAATGTAAGTAATGGCTAAATATACAGAGAGAAGAGTAAACAGGATCACCTTCACTAGTGAGCAAGAAATGAAACATTAAAATAAGGTATCATTGGAAAATAATTAAAAGAATGATCCCAAGTGTTGGGCACTGTCATATCCTGCTTACAGGGGAAATACACTATATCATGGATGGATTTAGGCCCATAAATGTTGGCCACAGTGAAAAACTGGCAACAACCCTGAATGCTCCATAACGCATAATGGATTAGAATCAGTTATAGAGTATCCATGTGGTGTAACACCATGCAGTGATTTTTAAAATCACGTTGCAAAAGAAATTTAATAATAGGCTAAGTTAGTAAATAAAAAATACAAGCTATACAAAAAGGTGCATAATCCCAAATTAAATTTTAAAACCATATAATATATTGAAAATATGCCAAAATGTTAACAGTCACACTATTGGGATTAGGCAGGCTTTTAATTTTTCCAACTCTCAACTGCTCTACAATGTACATCTTTACAATCAGACCATCAAACTTTGACAGTTCTGTCAACACTACACAGAACAATCCCTGCCCTTTATTCATTTTGTTCTAGTGCTGTTCTTTTCATTCACTCACTAATTCAGTTAGGCATGTGCTCTACAGGCATCAGGGAGGACCTCAGCTCTAGGCCCCAAGCAATATTTCTGAGTCGGTCCTTCTTTATACCTCACAAGCTGCCTACAGGCATCTCAAAGTGGGGCAGGAAAGTTAAGGGGGTGGAAGCCATTGTCATCAGCTTGCATATTCTTAAAAACCATTAAAATGCCGGGCATTGTGTTTCCCTCTTGCTTATCTCTGCAACAGTATCTCTGGTTGACAAATCAGCCTCAGGTACTTATTGGGGGTGTTAACAAGTCCTCCTGTGTGATCCTCAATGCAGGAAACTCAGCTATTGTCGTTCTCTCTCCACTTGGCCTTAACACTGTGATCCTCTTTTCCTGTTGGCCAGGGGGAAGGCATTCTGGTCATCACCAATGTCTCATTCTCAGCAGCCCCCCTCAAAAGGCAGCCTCACTGGATGGGGGCCTTTCTTCTGGGAAACTCATATCCATTATCTCCATTTTGGGTTTAGCTCTAACGAATGCCGCTCCACGTTTCCATAGACTCAGGCCCTGTTTATGGTCCTAATTTCTCCAGGAAAGATTTCCAAATGCAAACAAGATGATCTTATGTCTTCTGAATATGGAGGATATGTTCTTGAAACCTCACTAGATGGAGCCCTATCACAGGCTGGGCAACCAGTGAGACTAAAGGAATCTGAGCTTCAAACCCCAAAACTCTGCTTCCATGAGCCCCCAGCAGGCTCCTCCACTGTGCCTTCCAAAGCAGTGCTTCAGTTTTGCTCTAGAACCTGCTACTTGGCCAGAATTCACTGGGGAGCTACTTGATACTCAGTGGGCTGAGGTCCTAACACAAACCCATCAGCCCCTTGAGAAGTCATGCTGCTAGAATTCATCGATTCGAGGCCTGTCAGCTCTGTGATACCCAGAACCAGGCCAGGTAAATGCTTCCCAACATGTCCATTTCTTTGGTAGGGGGTGTCCAGTTCTCTACGTTCTAGCTGGTCAAGTGGGGAGGAAACTCTCTGACATCCAAAGTCTTTAACCTAGTCCTGTCTGTGCTTCAGCTTCATCTTAGAGCAGTTAGAGCATCACATCTGTTTCCCACTCAGCCCTTTCCTAGCTGTGGAAAGCATGGTCACGTTACCTGGTCCCTCTGCGCTTCACTTTCTTCATCAGCAAAACAGGGCTGATTGAAGGGTTAAATGAAATAGTGTAAGTTATGGCCCTGGCCGGTTTGGCTCAGGGGTTAGAATGTTGGCCCGCAGACCAGAGAGTCCTGGGTTTGGTTCCCGCTAAGGGCACGTACCTCAGTTGCAGTTTGTTCCCTGCCCCGGTTGGGGTTGTGCGGGTGGCAACCACTCAGTGTGTCTCTCTCATATCAATGTTTCTCTCTTTCTCTCTCCGTCCTTTCCTCCCTCCCTCCCACTCTATCTGAAGATAAATGCAAAAATGACCTCGGGTGAGGATAAAAACTTTATAAATAAATAAATAATAACAATCCTGAAATAGTGTAAGTTATGCATGAGCTTAGTTCAGTAGAAATCCCCCCTAATGGCTCTAGGCCTATATGGTTCAATACAGAAGCCACATGGCTATTTTATATTTACGTGTTTAAAAATAAATTTATGCCCTGGCCGGTTTGGCTCAGCGGTTAGAGCGTCGGCCTGCGGTCCGGAGAGACCCGGGTTTGGTTCCCGCTAAGGGCATGTACCTCGGTTGCAGTTTGTCCCCGGCCCTGGTTGGTCGTGCGGGTGGCGGCCACTCGATGTGTCCCTTTCACATCGATGTTTCCCTCTCTCTCTCTTCCTCTCTCTCCCTCCCACTCTATCTGTACAAAAAATGGAAAAATGTCCTCAGGTGAGGATAAAAAAATAAATAAATAAAAATAAATTTATTACCCCCTTCACCCATGTTTCCCAATCCACAGCCCCACCTCTAGCGTCCACCAATTCGCTTTCTGTATCTATAAGCTTGGGTTTGTGTGTCTGTTTTAGATTCCATATATAAAAGAGATTATATGGTATTTGTCTTTCTCTGTCTGACCTATTTCATTCGCCTTTGAGGTCCATCCATGTGGCTGCAAATTTCAAGATTTCGTTCCTTTTTTTTATCCTCACCCGAGGACACTTTTCCATTTTTTGTTCAGGTAGAGTGGGAGGGAGAAAAAGGAAGAGAGAGAGAGAGAGAGAGAGAGAGAGAGAGAGAGAGAGAAACATCGACGTGAAAGGGACACATCGAGTGGCTGCCACCCGCATGACCAACCGGGGCCGGGGACAAACTGCAACCGAGGTACGCGCCCTTAGCAGGAACCGAACCCAGGTCTCTCAGGATCGCAGGTCGATGCTCTAACTGCTGAGCAAAACCGGCCAGGGCTCGTTCCTTTTTTTTTTTATCCTCACCCAAGGATATTTTTCCATTGATTTTTAGATAGAGTGGGAGGTAGGGAGAGAGAGAAACATCGATGTGAGAGAAACACATCTATTGGCTGCCTCCCATGTGACCATGACCAGGGCCAGGGACTGAATCCACATTTCTTTATAAGATGAAATTATTAAATACAAGTGGTAATAATGTAACATAATGGCAATATGCTAGAACACCAACTACGGGCTTTACATCATCATTTTATTCTTGCAAGAAGCCCTATGAAGTAGGCATGATTGTGTCTCCATTTGACACATAGAGAAACTGAGGCAAAGAGAGATTAAGCTACCTACCACGGTCACACAGAATGTGGTAGAGCTGGAATCAGATCTAGATGGCCTGACCTGAAGAGTTCTACTCCACTCTGAAGGGACAAGACAGAGGCCAAAGGGCAGCACCCAGTCAAATCGCTACGGTCCTGACATTCTGGCCGGCACTGAGCACTCACTCTCCTGCACTTTTCCTTTCGTTAATGTAGAGCCAGCTTCACAGCTGCAGCTGGTCAGTTTCACATCTCTATGAGAATTTAAGGTCCAACTTTTGGGAGGAGTCAACAGGATGCCTAGCTACACCCAAGGAAGCAGAAGCAAGAAAAATACAAATGCACCGAGCAGACTATGAAACAAGTTTGAAGGAAAGCAGATCCAGGTTGTTGTGGTTTTTATTATTTGTTGTGTGTATACGCATGAAACTATATAATTGACTCACAGGAATAGAGCAAAAACTGCCAACAGGAGTGGGCTCAGGGCAGCGGAAAGAGGCAAAGGGAGGCTTTACCTCCATACGTTATCTGGGTACCACTTGAAATCTTGAAAGCAATTTCGTTTTCTTTTTTGTTTTTTTGGTGGGTTTTTTTTGTTTGTTTGTTTTTTCACATAAAATCCTTTCAAAAGACCCTAAAGGCAGTCACTGATCCAAGATCAACTCTGGAATGCTGGGGGTGGAGACAGTTCCAAACTGAGGCCAGAGAGAACCAATTCTTCAAGCTGACTCCTACCTACTCCCAGGATAGGATAAGAATCCAAAGTCAGACTCATTCTGAGGACTCCAATTTGTTTTCTTTTCTTTCTTTCTTTTTTTTTTTTTCTCCTGGGGGGGTGGGGGGGAAGGGCAAAGGCAGGAGGACAGTAGGGATTTTCTTAAGAAACTCACTCAAAATCTTTCAAAAGGCCTCTGGAAAAGTATGAAGTACTAGGCCCAAGGTTTTCCTGTTTGGGTATCAAAACCAAACATGGAAAAACAGATCACCCTGCCACCCCACCTCAGCTCCTTCACCCTACCCATCCTGCCATAAACCTAGGGCTGCCCCAGTTCATCCAGTCTTCTTTGTCCATCAACTTGAAAGTATTCTGCCCCGATGTATAGCCTCATTAATCCCCACTACTCAGAACACCAAAGTCAAGTTGGCGATTCTAAAACCAGTTGACAAGTCCAACTCTGAACTGCCCTTGTAAAATTTACATCCTAAAACTCATATTCCCAGCAAGAAGTAAATATAAATAACAATCTACCTAATATGCAGGGTCTCTTGATCGTTTTTAAGTCGATGCCTCTTTTGATGAAATTTTCATACACTCACCCAACACACATGTGCCTCTCAAGAGGATCTATAACTGTCAGAATACTTCAATTTTAATGTTTACACAGCATCTACCCTGTGCTAGACACTGTACTAGGTACTAGAGGTTGATTGTGAAAAGACAACCACTATTCCCATATTTGAGAAGCTTATTGTCTGTTAGGGAGATGGACATTAAATAAATCATCACACATATATTGTAGCGAACAGATTTTCCTTCTTAAGTAGAGGGTACAAGGAAGCATATAAAAGGAGAATATAACCTAAACTAGAGGGAACAAGGTAGGTTTCCCTGAGAAATAACATTTAAGCTCAGATCCAGAAAATCAGTAGTTAGCTCTGTGAAGAGGACAGGTAGGTGTCCTGGCAAGGGGGAAAGTATATGCAAGGGCTCTGAGCTCACAGTGCAAGAACTGTCAGGTGGGTAGGGGACAGAGTGAGACTGGTGGAGTAGGTAGGGGTTGCATTGGGCAGATGACCTGGGATCTTGAGGACATCCGAAGGTCTTGGGATTCATCTTAAATGCAGTTGGGAAATCAGTTCTGTCCCTTACAACATTCTGTGATGATGGAAACAATCTATTCCGTACTATCCAATACGGTAGCCATTAGCCACTGTGGCTATTATACAGTTGAAATATGGCCAGGACAACTGAAGAACTAAATTTTTCATTTTATTTAATTTTAACTAACTTCGATTTATATAGCCAGGTATGACGAGTAGTTAGTTTATTGGACAATACAGCACTAAAGGGTTTTGAACTGGGGATAAACAAGAACTAGCTTATACTGACTGCAGGCCAGATGGAGAGAAATAGGCCAACGTAGAACAACTTCAGGGGGCAGAGTCAACAAGCGTTGCTGATGGGACTACATAGGAGTAAAGGACTGGAAAAATCAACTTCAGAGCTTTTAGTCAAACTTTACTTTGCATTACAGAAATAGGAGCTTTGGTTTCAAATATAAATGCATGTAATATTTAACTTATACTTCACACACACACACACACACACACACACACACACACACACACAGCCTAGCCTTTAAGATTAACCATCCTGATGCCACTGCATCCAATGGGGTAAAGTATAGGAGCTATGAATAAATAATTTGGGGAAATACATGAAAGCCCAAGCATAAGTCACTTGTGACTGTCGAGGAGGTACTAAGTAGAAATATATTATACAGGAAAATTTATCCCATGCCAAACGTAGCATCATGAATCCCTTACAGCGTTCCAGTTACAGCAGCAGTTGCAGGGTCGGGTTGGGGGCAATGGCACATACAGACAGCCATTCTCCCCTCTAGAACAGAGGGAGCCATCTCTATACTTGGGCTGGAAAAGACATGTCTCTACTGCAACCAAACCAAACTCAGGATGTTTCCTTTTTCTGTTTGTTTCTCTGTCTGTCTGTTTAAGGGGTAGAATCCACAAAGGAAGAGGTTGAAGAGTGAGTTGGAGAAGAGAGAGCAGAGGTGAGTTTAAAATTTTCTTCAAGTGACATTTCTTTCATTACCGAGATATTTAGCAAATTTGGGGCTACCTCTATATACATTAGTCTGGCAGTAATTTTCCCTATAGCATGCATTGCCAAGAGAGCTATATTGTCCACCCCAGGGGTGAAAAATGGTTAAGGAGTGAAAATTTTTATTCTTTTTATGTACAAAGCACAGATATATATATAAAATACACAAATAGATATACAAGGTATCTGTGGTGTTAAAATTTCATGGGGGGCCCTGGCTGGTTTGGCTCAGTGGTTAGAGCGTCGGCCTGTGGTCCAGAGAGACCCAGGTTCGGTTCCCGCTAAGGGCATGTACCTCGGTTGCAGTTTGTCCCCGGCCCTGGTTGGGTCGTGTGGGTGGCGGCCACTCGATGTGTCCCTTTCACATCGATGTTTCTCTCTCTCTCTCTTCCTCTCTCTCCCTCCCACTCTATCTGAACAAAAAATAGAAAAATGTCCTCAGGTAAGGGTAAAAAAATAAAATTAAAAATTTCATGGGGGAAGAGAGCTATATTAGCAAAAAAGAGCTTAAAAGATTGAAAAGATTGAGGGTGGCTATAATGAAAAAAATAGTTAAGAAACATTGCCCTAGTGAAAATTCAGGGATAAGGAAATGATGAAAGTAAGCAAAATATCTATCTAAGAATGAACGGATAAACAAAATGCAGTATAAACATACAACAGAATTCTGCCTTAAAAAGGAAGGAAATTCTGGCACATGCTACCAACACGGATGAACCTGGAGGAGATGTGTTAAGTGAAATAAGCCAGTCACAAAAAGACAAATACTGTATGAGTTCACTTACATGAGGTACCTAGAATAGTCAAATTCATAGATACAGAAAGCAGACTAGTTGCCATCTACAGAAAATAGGTGGCTGCCAGGGGCTGGGGGAGGAGGCAGATAAAGATTGATAAGTATGGAGTTTCTGTTTGCAAATTCTGGAAATCTGTTGTTCAACGATATGCACACACACTTAACATTACTGCACTGTACACTTAAAGTGGCTAAGACAGTAACTTTCATGTTATGTGATTTTTGCCACAATTCCAGTTTTTGAAAAGTTAAAACCAAAAACCCAGAAAGGAAGAAAATGAAACACTACTACATCAGTGTAAAAGAATGTTTTCCAGACTTGTTATTTCTACTCCAAGTTTGACAGAAAAATTATTTATTTTCTCTATGTGTACTATGTTGTATGCCAAGATACCCAAAATATATGGCAGGGTACCCAAACCTCCCATCTCATGGTGGTGCTGGCCCCATGGAGAAGACGACAATCAAAACCCACCCCCCAATCAGGGTGATCACTTAAGTTATATAAATGTCTAATCGCTATGTTGTACACCTCAAACTACTATAATATTGTATGTCAACTGTAATTAAAAAATAGTTATTTTGAAAAACCATCCTCCAAATCCTTTCTCAACATATACATGTATCAATCATCACATTGTACAGTTTAAATATCTTACAATTTGCCCTGGCTGGTTTGGCTCAGCGGTTAGTGTCGGCCATCAGACCAAAGGGTCTCAGGTTTGATTCCCAGTCAAGGGCACATATCTGAGTTGCAGGTTCCCAGGGATTATGTAGGAGGCAACTAACTGATGTGTTTCTATCACATTGATGTTTTTCTCTCTTCCACTCTATCTAAAAATCAATGAAAAAATATCCTCGGGTGACGATTAACAACATAAATAAATTTAAATATCTTACAATTTTATTTGTCGATTATACCTCCATAAAGCTGCGGGGAAAAGTACCCTCTGGGAGGCAATACACACACACGGTTGACAATACTTAAAGGGTGATTTCTATGACCATAAAAAAAAAAAAAAAAACTACATTATGCAAATAATGTATTTGAGTGTATAATCCAATTGTCGGACAACATACATCAACAATTACATACAATATTAATGAAAAGATATATATAATAGAGATGTCCTAACCCATTACCTTGGAAAGGCCCGATTTATTTCTTTTAACACTGTCATTGAAGTAAAACACAGATTAGTGAGTTACACCCACTAATCTTAGGTGCTCAGATCAATTAATTTTTAATCCATGTAACTCCCATCAAGATCAATATATAGTATGTTGCCAGATGCCAGAAGGTTACCGCTTGCCCCTGCCTCAAGTAAACATACCACCACCACTGTTTTGATGTTTAAACTATAGATTAGTTTTATCTATTCTTGAACCTCACACTCACACAGTGGGAATTCTTGAGCCTGGTTTCTTTCCTTAAACGCTATATGTGTAGGACTCACCGATGTTACTGTATCAGCAATTCATTTATTTTATTGCTGTGCAGTGTCTCATTACATGATTTATATCATATTTATTTATCCATTCCACTGATGGACACTGAATTTCCAGTTTGAGGTAATTATAAATAAAGTTATAAATATCCCTGCATATCTCTTCCAGTGAATATATGTCTGCATTTCCTTTGAGTACATAACCCAGGGGTGGAAACTCTGGGTCACAGGGTACTGTATAGTTTTTGTAGATACTATCAGTTTTTCAGGTGGTTGGACCAATTCATATTCTCAATAGCAGTGTGTTGGGAGTATAAATTGCCAACATTTGTCAATACTATGCACTATCAGTCTTTTTCATTTTAACCAATGTGGTATCTCATTGTGGTTTTAATCAGCATTTTCCTGACGACTAATGATGTTGTGTACTTTTACATACAGATATTAGCCCCATGAATATCCTCTCTTGTGGAGTGCCAAACAGAACCAATCTTAAAAGTAAAGAGTTATTTGTTTTGTTTTTAATAAGTAACCACTAGATGACCACATGCCAGACCCACTTTAGCTCATTATTTAATCAAGACTTGACAGCAGAAAAAGAAGTAGACTCTTGCCTGGACACCCAACAACCATCACTCAACTAAACAGCATACAAATGATAACAACCTCAGGAAATAAATTTTCTGAAGGCTTTACAAGTAAGTGGCTAATGAGATTTCATTAGATTCGATAGTACCAACATGGTATCACAAGAAAAACTAAAAACAGGTTAAACTTTTATGGCAGAAACTTGAAAGTTGGCTCTGAATATCAATTAACAGTATTTATAACTCAGAAAGCTCGGACACTACCCATTTGGCTACAATGAACCATCCTAGGGCCTTTAAAAGTGGCCACTCTTCCCAAACTGAACCCCAGTTGTGTTTCCATTACCTCCCCCTGCTTTCCAAAGCCGCTAGCCTTATGGGAAACTGACTTCATCCCTAGTCTGAGGGTCTGATGAGCAAATCCTACCTCCCTGCCAGGGACTGGTTCAGGACTGGGTATGAGACTATTTTGGTCCTTGAAACTTGGAGACGGTTGTTAGAGGTTTCTGGGAACAGTTTTTCTCACTCTTCTGAACAAGCTTCCAGAAGCAAACTCTCTGCCACTTGGGGGCACTGGCCAGTGCTGCAGTGAGGCTGTGAATCTCGACACTGCATGTGCAGATGTGCAGCCCCAAACTTCAGCATGAGGATGAAGCCAACACTGAATGAAAGAGGACAGAGCCCAGGGAATCGTAGAACAGTACACGGGAGCCACAAGTTTGACAGAATCCTGAGGCCTGCCTTATTTGTGTGTCTATTTACATTTTAATCTAAAACAACAAAAACTAAACTCAGTGGAAAGCTTCAGTTCCTCGGTCACCACAGCCACATTTCAAGTGCTCAGCAGTCACATGAGGCCACCATACATGACAGATACAGAACATCATCAACCCTGAGCAAGTTCTATTGGACAGTACAGTTCTAGATAAACTAGTAACTTGGGCACAACATGTGACATATTATTTTTCTGCTCAGTGAGAAACGTAGCCTCTATTGTGAGAGTGCTATATTTGAGGGCTATTGCCCCAAATCTTGGTGTGCAGAGTCTGCCCGGGGACTGGGTATCTCCACATTTCTTGCACTACCCTATTCCTACCACTGAGCATCATGCCGTCTTTCTATTCCACACAACATCTAATACATAGAGATTAATAATACCTGCAACCAGGGACCAAGTTCTCTTGGAATTATCTCTGCACATATTTTGTATAGAATGCAATTGTGCTGAGTAAACCCGGCCATATCTCCTCCAAGCATCCCATCTGGTGCCCGCAGCAATACAAATAGAGACGAGGTCATTGCTCCATAGCTTCCCCATAAACACAGAACCTTACGTTTCTATCCCATTCCCTTCACAAACAGAGCAAAGCCCTGTAGAACCAAGGCACAACCTAAGAGAACTGCTACTGACCCTGGAAAGCAAGCATGCAGAAAATTTCCTGACATGATTTCATAAAGCAACACATTCTTTTATTTGAGAGGAGGGTAAAATAATTTTATTCTGCTGTTGCAGTTTTATCCCTGCTGAGTAACTATTTAGAATTTTCAATCAGCCAACTTTAAAGCCCTACATTTCCCTGGATATTCACATTAAGACTTGACTCACCACAGACTGACTCATTCTTGTCCCTCAACGAACCAGTATTTCAAAACACATTTTTCTGTTAAATTCTAGATCATAAATAAAACACTTCACTATGTGGAGAAAAGCAGAAAGAGAACACCTGGGAAGATTAATTATATTCACACTGCTTTATAATTTAATGTTTATAGGCTTAAATTAACACAGGAATAAAATAACTTGTATCTGTTCAACCCGAAGGAACAGACACAGATTTTCAAGGAAAAGCAGGTAATAAGAAAAATTTTAATAAAAAAATATACAAATATAGGTATATAAAAATTACTCACTAACACTCATAAAATTGCAAGACTTACATGGATTAAAAAAAAAAAAAACTTTACTCAAAAAATTAGTCTTGACTTTTTTTTTTACTTTTTTCTTTATTGATTTTAGAGAAAGAGGAAGGGAGAAGGAGAGAGAGAAACATCAATGAGAGAGAACATTGATTGGCTGCCTCCTACATGCCCCCCACTGGGGATTTGGCCCACAACCTGGGCATGTGCCCTGACCGGGAATTCAACTGGTGACCTCTTAGTGCATGGGTTGATACTCAACCACTGAGCCACACCGGCTGGGCTTGACTTTCTTTTTTTAAATATGTTTTTATTGATTTTTCAGAGAAAAAGGAAGGGAGAAGGAGACAGAGATAGAAACATCAATGTGAGAGAAACATGGATTGGCTACTTCCTGCACACACTCTACTGGGGATTGAGCCAGCAACGCCGGCATGTGACTGAGAATGGAACCGGGACCTCTCAGTCCATGGGATGATGCTCAATCCACTGAGCCACACAGGCTAGGTTTAGTCTTGACTTTTAAAATTACCCAACATGTTTCTGTGTGAGCAAAATCACTATTATAAAATGTCAAATCCTCTCCATATTAATGAATGTATATTTTCAACAAAATTTCTATTAAAAAACAGGCTGTTTAAGGAATTATTAATAAAAGAATTCTCATCTTCATCAAAAAAAATAAACAAGCCGGCATAGCCAAGGTATTTTTAATAAAAAGAAATGTATTAAGAGAAAATCTCTACCATTTTAAAATACATTTTCAAACTTATTTTTTTTAAACATTTTATTTTATTTATTTTTTTTATCCTCACCCAAGGACATTTTTCCATATTTTGTTCAGATAGAGTGAGAGTAAGAGAGAGAGAGAGAGAAATATCGACGTGAAAGGGACACATCGAGTGGCCGCCACCCGCACAGCCCAACCAGAGCCGGGGACAAACTGCAACCGAGGTACGTGCCCTTGGCAGGAACCAAACCCGGGTCTCTCTGGACCGCAGGCTGACACTAACTGCTGAGCCAAACCAGCCAGGGCAAACTTATTTAATTTTTAAAGTGTGATACTAACATGAGAGTAAGGAGATCCATGGAACAAACAGAATATACAGAAGTAATGTATATTATAAAGGAATTTCATGCGTGATGAAGATGGCTTTTTAAATCAATAGGGAAAGAAATAACCAGTTGGTACAATTAATTGGCTAGATATTTGGAATAGAAGTTAAATTTCTCCTTCACGCCATGTGGTAAACCAATAATGGACACCTCCTCCTGAAAATGTCCATGCCCCAACCCTCAGAACCTGTGAAAACACACCATATGGCAAAAGGGAATTTGTAGATGTGATTAGGATTACAGACCTTAAGATAAGGACATTTTCCTGGGTGACTTGGTGAGCCCGTTCCAGCACCATGAACCCCTGAAAGCAGAAAACTTGCAATGGCTGGAGGAAAAGAAATGCTAGGGAAGAGAAAGGCAGGAGAGATGCAGCTGCCAGATGTGAAGCATGAGGAAGACAGCCCATCACAGTGTCCCCTGAGGATGGAAGTGTTCTTGGAAACTCAGAGGCTCCTGGGTGACAGTAAGGAAACAGGAACCTCAGTCCTATAGCTGCAGGGAACTGGACCCTGCCCACAACATGAATGAGCCCGAAGAGGATTCCTTGCAGACTCTGTAAGAGCCCAGCCAGCCAAGCTAACCCGGACTTCTGACCTACCGACTGTGAGATAATTTGTGTTGTCATGAGCCACTAAGGTGGTGATCATTTGTTATGGCAATAGAAAGTTAATACATATAATATACCAAAATTCATTGAATGAAAAAAATGTTAGTGTTAAAAAAAAAAAAGGCACACAGCATAAATTGTTTAATTATCTACCCCAGCAATTTCGACCTTTTTAATCCCATGGCACACATAAATAACAAAAATTCTGCAGCACATCAAAAAATATATTTTTTGCTGATATGACTAAAAAAAATAGGTATAATTTTGATTCATTCACACCAGACGGTGATTATTGTGTTGGCCATTGTCATTTTTTTATTTTGAAGTCTAAGGGAAAAGAGGTCAGGACCTCTGACTAAACAGTCAGGTATTGCATGTTTTAAAAATTCTTGCGGCACACTGGTTGAAAATCACTGGTCTAACCACTATATTGTACACCTGAAATTAGCATAAAATAATAGTGAACATCAATTGTAATTGAAAAATAAAAATATTTTTTAGCACTGGCCAGTTTGCTCACTGGTTGGAGCGTCGGTCAGCAGACCAATGAGTTGCAGGTTCGATTCCAGTTAAGGGTACATACCTCAGTTCATCCCCAGCCCTGGTCAAGTCTTACAGGAGGCAAACCAGTCAATGTGTCTCTCTCACATCGATGTTTCTCCCTCTCCCCCTCTCTCCCTCCCTCCTACTCTGATAATAAATAGAAAAATATTCTTCGGTGAAGATTTTTTTTTTAATCCACAGTAATAAAAAGGAACAAGATGCTGACACACACAGCAACATAAAGAATATAAAAACATTACAAAAAAGCCACACTCAAAAGAGTATTTGTGATTCCACTTTGATCTAGAACTGGCAAATTTAAGAAATCCAAGAGAGGGGGGCTACTGACTGGACAGGGGCATGAAAGCACTTTCTGGGGGAGTGGAAATGCTCTCTATTTTGACTGGGGTGGAGGCCACATAGGTATATATACTTGTTAAGGCTTAATGAACAGCATACTTAAAACCTGTGCCTTTTATCACATGCAAATGTCTTATTTTCTTTAAAAAAAAATAAAAAGCACTAAGAAATATAAAAGCACTAAGAGAAAATATCGGTACAAATGGCCTTTGACCCAGCAATTCTACTTCTGGGAATCAGTATTACACACTGATACACACACAGGAAATGGCAGACATACAAGATTATTCACCGTCAAACTGCTGTAATAATAAAAGACTGGGACCGACCTTAATGCCCATCAACAGGGGACTAGTTTAATAAATTAAAATGCAGTCCCCACACAGAGTATTGCAGAACTGTGAAGGGAAGGGGAAGGGGAAGAAGGAAGGAAGGAAGGAAGGAAGGAAGGAAGGAAGGAAGGAAGGAAGGAAGGAAGGAAGGAAGGAAGGAAGGAAGGTTGGTTGGTTTTCTATGTACTGATTTGGGAAAGTCTCCAAAATATATTTTCAAAAAGCAAATGCAGAACGGTGTGTACATTGTGCCTCTTTCTGTGCAAAAATTAAAAAAAAAAAAGGAAAGGGCTGAATAAGAATACATATTCATACTTGTATATGCATAAAGAAATTCTGGAAGGATCCACCAGAAATAAAATTATTTACCCTTATTGAAGGATGGGGTGGAGGGCTGAAATGGGAGACCTATTCCCTTCCTTTAACTATAACCTTTTTATACTTTTTGACTCTTAAAATTACATAGATTCAAGTTTTAATGCAACAAAGAAAACTGTATGTAATCTTCACCTTTGAGAAAGCCATTCTAATGATAACAAAAGCAGAAATCATATAGTGATAGTCATGAATTCATAAAAAGTTCTATACATCAAAAAGTCCCAAAAATAGTTTAACAGCACCCATCAGCAAGATTACAGGTGGAGAGTCACTGTCACCTACTGCTGATGGCAGAATTAAGAGGTGAAGCACCGATCTATCGAAATGTTAAATGCACAAACTTTTCACTCAGCTCTTTAGCCACTGGGAATTTACTCTACAAACCTATCTCATTCGAGTACATGAGGATATTCACTGCCTTGTTCTTTGTAAAAGCAAGAACTATGTAAATCCAAAAGCCCAACAAATGGATTTTATATAAAAAAAATGGTACAGCTTAGTACAGAACACCATGCAATTGAAAGAGATGTCAAAATATGCAATTAAGGTGAATAAAGCAAGTTGAAGAACAATTTGTAGAGCAACTTCAGAGAGCTTAAGGGTTTGTGTGTGTGTGTGTGTGTGTGTGTGTGTGTACGCGCACGCACTTGATCTATGAGGAGAATTTTTCAAAGGACACTGAAGAAACTAACAAGAGTGGTGATCTTTGGGAAATAGAGCTGGGAATGGGGAGAACACTCCTGAACCATGATAGAATACATTTCTGTTGTTTTAAGTCACCCAGTTCATGGTAATTTGTTATTGCAGCCCTAGGAAATTAATACAAACCCCTCTGAATAAAAAGGATTTAATAAAGTGAGATGGCCCTGGCCAGTTTGGCTCAGCGGTTAGAGCATCAGCCTGCGGTCCCGAGAGACCCGGGTTCGGTTCCCGCTAAGGGCATGTACCTTGGTTGCAGTTTGTCCCCGGCCCTGGTCGGTCGTGCGGGTGGCAGCCACTCGATGTGTCCCTTTCACGTCAATGTTTCTCTCTCTCTCTCTCTCTCTCTCTCTCTTCCTCTCTCTCCCTCCCACTGTACCTGAACAAAAAATGTCCTTGGGTGAGGATAAAAAAATAAAAAAATAAATAAATAAATAAATAAATAAATAAAAATAAAGTGAGATGGATGGACTAAAATTTCTGGAGCAAGGAACCCAAGGCTCAGAGATTCACAGGCCTGATAATGTCACACAGTAGTGAGTGAGCACCAGAAGTGAAGCCCCGGCTCACTCCCTGGCTCCCACCCTGGGGCCTGGTCCATACCACCTGAGGGTGGTCAGAAAAGCTAAGACCAGAACCCAGGCCTTGCTCCTGGTCCATGAGGGTGCAGGGTAGTGGTATCAGCGGTGGTAGTCCCTACATGACATGTAGTCTGAGTGTAAACTCTGCAACAGTTACAGAATCTTTGCTTTGTTGACTCAGCAAAGAGAAAATATTTGTTAAAACATAGCCCTAGTATTTACCTGTTTTCTCAGGGCTTTTCTGAAATTACCAGTCACTTAAGCAGCTAAGAGACTCAAACCTTGAATGAAGGGTGGGAGGAATCAGTGCTGGAACATTTGAAAATGTTCAACTCTTTCTCTGTGATTGTTCGTTCATGAAGAAGGGTCCAGCACCTGCTCCCAGGCCTTAATAAACTCTTTTCAGCTGGAGGCTGTCACCATGGTAAGCACCCTCTGGGATGGCTGCCCAGCTCACCACAGAGGCCTTCTCAAAGGAGAGCCAAGGTGTGCCAAGGCAGGCCCTGGTGTGTGATCTGCAATCTGTGCACTGACCCACAGCCTGCAGCCTCTGCAGGAGTGTCTGAACTGGGACTTTGGGAGGAGTTCCTCCGGTGGTGGCAACTGAGGTAGGAGGCTCCAGAGATGGGTGGCCTTGCCTCCTACCCTGTAAAAAAACCACTTTGGAGTGAGAGCAAACGACACCCAGAGACAGGAGAGGCCAAAAGAGGGATGCCACTGCCTGAGGCCCTGTTGCTCCCCTGCCCTTCCCTAATTACCAAAAACATCAGCAGCCTTCCAGACTTTCCTCTTTTTGCCTAAGTAATTTGTTTTTTCTTTCATTCACTAGAAAGGAAAGGAGAGTGGCTTGCCTATTTCACCCCTCTGTACAATATCACATTAAACAGGGTCTATATCAGGGGTGTCGGGTCCCATCCACCCCCTGCCAGGTCTCCAAAGCTCGATGCTAGACCTTTATTTTCCTGCCTTCCCCAGTAGACAGAGCTCTTACGGTGGGAACTAAGTCTTATTTTGGGAACTAAGTCTTATTTTTGCAACCCGAGGGTTCATGAATAAATGACTTACTGGCTCTTTCTTTACTTATCAGAGACAGATGATTAAACTGGAGGAACGAAACAGGAAGAAATATTTGGGAGGCAGGGTAATTTCACTGGTGGTTTTGGATTTCTGACCATCTCCTGGAAAGCCAAGAAATGCTGGATTGTCAGCTGTTCCCTTGGAGGACACAAATTTAATAAAAGCCAACCATGCAAAGTACAAACCAGAAACCACCAGATAAATCCAACCAAAATAAAACTGCCAAAGCTGCTAGCTACTTGGGGAAAACAAAGGAGAAAGATGTTTACACATTCATAAGCACCTGTTGAGAATTCAATGGTCAGCAAATAGTGCCACATACACCCATGTGAAATTGTGATCCCAGAGATTCAGAATTGCTCAAAGCAAAGAATAATCCCACAGATTAATTTGGAGCTGGCAAACTATCATTTGTACACAAAGAAATCGAAAGGAACCTAAATAGGGTTGCTTGCCAGCTCTTTATTCTGTCAAATAAGAACTTTTATTTATTTATTTTTCTTTATTGATTTTTAAAGAGAAAGGAAGGGAGACGAAGAAATAGAAACATTGATGAGAGAGAACATCCATTGGCCGCCTCCAGCATGTCCCCCACTGGGGATTGGGCCACAACCTGGGCATGTGCCATGACCAAGAATCAAACCAGCGACCTCTTGGTACATAGGTCGATGCTCAACTACTGAGCCACGCCGGCCAGGCAAAACTTTTTATTTAAAAAAAGGTATACCATTTTTCTTCCCATATTTTCACAAAAGAAGGAATATTTTAACTACAAAAAAAAAGGAAAGACCCTGGCTAGTTTGGCTCAGAGATTAGAGCGTCAGCCTGCGGACCAGAGTCCTGGGCTCAGTTCCCCACTAAGGACAAGTACCTCAGTTGCAGTTTGTCCCAAGCCCCAGTTGGAGTCATGTGGGTGGCAACCACTCAATATGTCTCACATTGATGTTTCTCTCTCTCTATTCTTCCCTCTCTCCCTCCTGCTCTAAATGCAAAAAAAAAACAAGTCCTCGGGTAAGGATAAAATAAAATAAAAAAAGGAAGAAAATGTAAACTCAGACTAAAGAAGCCATTCTCAAGGAAGAACAAGCTAAGAACTTTACAGCACATTTCAGTCTTGGACAGTGTACAGATGGTTAGGACCTTGAAAGGTAGATGTTCTACATTCCTAAAACCACACGAGGGCCCTGGAAGATGCTGAAGAAATATCACTAAAGGGCAAAGATGGATCAATTTCAACTCCTGGTTCTGCAGTGGAGTCTTGGTCACTTGACCTCCAAAGAGAAAGACCATAGGAAGCCTCCCTCCCAGTTGGTGGCCAGTGATGGGCACAATTTCTCCTCAGTGCGTGACACAGACTGGCCTTTTCTATTTTGCTATTTGAATGACAGTAGTCCGAGGCAGCTGCATGATAACAAATAAAATTTATTGAGTACTTACTATGTTCCATATACTAAGCTCTTCTTGGGCATCTGCTCATTGAATGTCCCTAACAGTGCTAGTGAGAGATGTATAATTATCATCCCAACTTCCTAGGTCAGAAAACAGGTTTAATCAGGGTGAAAGGACTTCTCCAAGCAAGGCACAAAATCCAAGTCTGTACCGGAATCAGTATTCACAAGCCCTAGGAGAGATGAGGGGAACAAAGGGCGAGGGCAACCAGCGAAAATAGGAAGAATGGCTTTTAAAATTAAAATCAATTCCCTGAGGAAAGCCCAAAAAGTTAGCATTCCACACTCTGCCTCAAGACAAATGAGGAAGTTAAGCATCAGCCAGCACAGGTTGCTCATAAATCTTGATTCAGTATCTGTGCTAACTCCAGGCTGCCACTGCAGTTCTTTCCTATTCCCCACTCTCCCAAAGCACCTGGGAGCTAGAGATGGTTGTAAAGTTTGCAAAGTTTGGGGCAGCTCCAAAGCGGGCACAAGTCCTCCTGTGGCAGCCCTTGAACAAAGATGCTTCTCAGTCACAGGAGAACTTGGGTTGAATTATAGCAGTCCAATCATCCTCTCCTCCACATCCCTCCCCACTCTCTTCTGTAATATTTTATTATTATTTTTTTAATCCTCATCCGAGGACATTTTTCCATTTTTTTGTACAGACAGAGTGGGAGGGAGAGGAAGAGAGAGAGAGGGAAACATCGATGCGAAAGGGACACATCGAGTGGCTGCCACCCGCACGACCAACCAGGGCCGGGGACAAACTGCAACCGAGGTACATGCCCTTAGCGGGAACCGAACCCGGGCCTCTCCGGACCGCAGGCGGACGCTCTAACCGCTGAGCCAAACCGGCCAGGGCTCTTCTGTAATATTTTAAATGATGGTTTATGACCTCCATTCCATCTCCCACCCTCAAGACCACAGTAATCTATTTCTCCCTCAATCGGAATGAAGGGCAAGGCAAACCCAGCAAAGAGGTTAAAACACCATCCACTGTGGCACGGGGAGGGTCCAGAGATGCCCAGGAAATTCCATAAACAAAACAGCCTCCTCTAGACAGGAACCCCTGAAGGGCAGCCCCTCAGCAGTGCTGGGAGAACCCCAGTTCTAGTCCAAGTTCTAACACAAGCTAACAGTCCTGAAACATGAGGCCTTGAATATGGCCTTGAAAAAGAGGTTCTCTTCATCTGTCTGGGCACAGTTCAAAACTGACCTCCCCTATGTCCCACTGGGAAGGATTCAGGGACTGGAAACTCTCTTGTCTGCATCTCCACTAATCCCTACTCATGGGTCTGCCTGGCAGTAACTGTGTTCTACCATGGTTAGCAGTGCCTATGTCTCATATGTCTTACATATTCACATCCTCCATAGGACAGGGTCCTGAGTTCTGTGAAGGGTGACACTGCCTTAAAATCAAAAAGCAAAGCGAGGTGAGAAGAGGTAAGACACTGAGGGGAGAAAAAGAGGCATATTGGACAAGATGTCTGAGGGCCAGATTAAGGGGAACCTTAGAACCTGGAAATGAGTTCAGACTTGAGTGAGCCCTGGAAGTTTCCAACTTTTGAGCTTCTAGGCAGAGAGGACCCAGATGGACAGACGATAAGCTAGCCCAAGAGTGGCCAAAGCAGAGTGCCCTGGAGGCTACAGCTGAACATGAAGTTCACTGCAGTTCAAGGCTATGATCCAAGAATTCTTGTCACAGTAAATCCAATTGCCCTGTATAGCACCGTGATTCTCTATTCTCTGTGATGTGCAGTTTCTTCCAAAATGGTCTAGTTTCCCCAAAATATGTCACTTTGGCATACTAATTATTTTGAACTAAAGGTACTGAGAAACAGCCAGTAAAAGAAGGACGCTCTGACCCTCCTTTGTGAAATCCCATGTGAAAGGTGCCCCACCCCACCCTGTACTAGGAGGGTAGAAGGCATTTTTATCACACAGACAGGGAATTTAGGGCAGAGAAGACTGCATCAATAAACCTTGTTACTTCTTCACCAATTCACCACCCCAAACCCAAACCCCTTTATGTTGCCAACTTTTCACAAATTTAGTGTTTCTTTGTATAAAAGGTATAAAGGCTTCTTGCTTTGGTCACTTCTTTGAGTCTCATGGTTTTATGAGCCCTCCGTAATACAAAATTAAATTTGTTTTTCTCCTATTAATCTGTCTCCATCAATTTAACTATCAGAATAGCCAAAGAACCTAGCAAGGAAGAAGGAAAAAAACTTTCCACCTGACACCTCCAAAATGTCATCACCATTTACTAGGGAAAGAAAATGCTGCCCCCCGCCCCCTTCCAAATCCTGCCCCCAAAGACAGGAGGACCCAGTACTTAAAAAAATAAAACATCTCAACCTAAATGTCTTTAGAACTTCAAACACAGACATAGCTAAACCTAGACCTGGTTTGGCTCTGGCAGACACACAGAAGTCCCACCAGCTCACCGGGCTCACAGGAGTTCAGACAAATGTGCCATACTGAGTACAGGTGGGCACTGACACTGAGGTTCAAACCCCTGGCAAAAGAGGAAGTCGATTCAGTTAAACTAGGTCAAGGTATCAGAAATAAGGTTCACTCACACTTCCAGATTTTCCACAAAAACAAGGAAATGAGGCAACATTTGAGAAATTTAGACAAAGAGAAAGGTCTGGTCAGGCAGAATGGACAACCTCACTGACCAAAGGAAGAACACTACTCTTGGTTTAGGCACCGCGACATTTTGGGATTCCTGTTTACTCGGTTCGGTACATTTTTTAACTTTATTGGAACATAAATGCCACTGCCACTGTCCCCACCATCAATCTCTGCTATAACTTAAAGTGTCATCTTTGCTAAGGAGACTATTTCCCCACAAATTCCTCTTTCATTTCTTAAACAAGGATTGTTTGGCCTTAAGAACCTCAGGCTGCACTCTAAGGAAACCCGTTCCAGAAGCCATGAGCCTACAGTCAGCTGTACCACTGGCTGGAAAACTGCAGACAAGGCACTGACCTGTGAGCTCCAATTCCCCATCTGAACAGGCAGAGCAGAGCTTGATCCTCAAGGTCAATTAAAACAATGCCACACTCCTGACAATGACCGGAGGCCCACACCCCAACCTCCACTTCAGTTCTTAAAAACATCCGGGGATCACTTTATCTTCCCCACCCAAACTCAGGCTGCTAAAAGAAACTTCATCTCAAGAAGCAAAGATAAAATAATAATAGGGCATATACCACAGCAATGGGCCTTTGGTAGCAGCCACCAGAAAATGCAACTAATCAGCAAAGAGAAGTTTAAGAATCCCACAAAGGCAAAGTCTCTGTTTGGTCCCTAAGAGCCAGGGGCTGGGAAGTCAAGAGAACTGGCATCTAATCCTAGATCCCCTACTAGTCACTAACAGCTGATGGGCCTCAATTTCTTCATCTATAAAATGTTCATGGCCTGGCTCCTTATACAACAGGTGTGGCATTCTGAGCCGAGACTTAAAGAATCACCTTTCGGCCCTGGCTGGTTTGGCTCAGCGGTTAGAGTTGGCCTGTGGACCAGAGAGTCCAGGTTTGGTTCCCGCTAAGCGCACGTACCTCGGTTGCAGTTTGTCCCCACCCCGGTTGGAGTTGTGTGGGTGGCAGCCAGTCGATGTGTCTCTCTCTCATTGATGTTTCTCTCTCACTCCCTTCCTCTCTCCCTCCCGCTCTATGTGAAGATAAATGCAAAAAAAAAACAAAAAAAAAAAAAAAAAAAAATACAACTATATCCTCCGGTGAGGATAAAAAAAAAAAAAAATCACCTTTCAAATTTATGAATCCAGAGTTTGCAGCAGCCTTGCAGCACTCTCCTTCCTTCTTCTTAAAAAAAAAAAATCCCTCCCTGCCCTCCCCCACACTCACAAGGTCCCACTGGGTTCATGGCAAGCAGCCAGGTTGGTGTGGGAAGACAGAACCAGAGTAACCAGAAGCATCCCCTCTAGCCTGCCTTTGCAGCCACTGATAGCCTGAACCACGCAGCCATGTCCTGCAGTACTCTCCACTCAAGCAAGAAGTTCCCTACTCAAGTATGAATATCAGCCTCTGTCTCTCCAACACCAACTCCTCCCTTCCAAAGTTACTTCCCAGGGGAAGGCTGACATTCTCCTCAGCCTCTCTGGAGATGTCCCAAAGAGAACCTGCGTTGCCACCTAAAGTGGTGAATCAGTCATAAAATCAAGGTAATGAATTATGACTAGCTTTAAAAACAAATAAACAGAAATATCACCCTGTAGAACAATAAACATACTGTGAAGCTCCTGTCGCAGTTTTATACTTATATATGTATGTGGGTGGATATGGTCTCTGGTCTTGGTCAAAAGGAGCCTGAGAAGCACATATGCTTGACAAAGTGGGATCTGACTCTGGGGATGAATGCCACCCCCACCCCCAGCCCACCTCCATCCCCTGTGGAGGATGCAAGGGCCAACAAAGGGTACTCAGAACCCAAGCACCTGTAATTCCACAAAGCAGAGCCGAGTGGAAAACAGTTGAAACAAACTTAGGTCCCTCCTTCAAGCTGTTCCTTCCTATAAAGCACAAAACAGGATGCTCAGTAAAGACCAAGCTATCAGTGTAACAGCCTTGCCTAAGAAAGGTGCCTGGCACCCTGGAGGCTCGGCAGCAGGGGAGAATCTGGATGCTGGGCATGCAAGGCCCTTTTGCTCCCTGATATTTCTTGCAGCTAAGAACTGATTGACTAATAGCAACTGAGCTGGGGACTAGAGACCTCAGGGTCCCCTTTCTCTCCTCTCTTTTAAAATTATTTATTATTCAAAGTGCACATCTCCCTAAAAAATTTCCCCAGGAAGCAGCAAAGTGTGCTGCGTCCCAGAAACAATCCCAGCTCGGAAGAGGGCTTGCCCAGGCTGCACGCCGAAAGGTGGGCGCTTCTTCAGCGGCGTTGCAAATGCCCAGAGCTCCCTGGGGGTGCGGTGAGGGGGCTAGAGTGCGCCTCCCAGGCTCCAAGCTCCAGGCTTTGAAAACGACAGAAGCAGAAGACTGGGGGCTTCAAGGGACTCCCCTTCTCGGCCTTGGGCCCCTGCTGCTCCCCTGCCCCAGACTCTTTTGGCCGAAAATGGTGCGCGGGGCAGCCCCTTTGGGGCAAGCTCCGCTCACGATCGGCTGAGCTGGGGCCAGAGGCCTGCCCGGGGCTGGAATCGCGAGCCTCCTCCTGCCGGGAAGCGGCCGCTCTCCAAGTTCCCCGCAAAGCCCGCCCGCAGCAAAGCCCGCCCGCGGCGGGCGCCGGCCAGCCCGAGAGCGTGCCCAGGGGCGCGTCCGCAGGTCTTCCCGTCAGAACGTGCTATCGGCCCCGGGTCCTCCGGGCGGTGGGGGCGGGAGGCGGGCCCGGGAGCCGCAGGTTCGGTGCCCGGGCGGGTACGAGGCAGGCCGCGGGCCGCTGCAGCCCTGTCGCAGCGCGTGCCCTCGTCCCCCGGGGCCCGGAAGGCCGGAGCCAGCCCCGCCCCACCCTGCGCGAAGGCCTGGGTCTGCACCTGGAGGAGCGCGGGGCCACGGGCACGGCCGGCTCCGGCTCGGCCTCCGCCTCGGGGTCGCTGGCCCCCGCGCGCGGCCGCGTCCCGCCTGGAAGGGGCGCGGGGCCCGCAAAGCCAGCGGCTCCCCCGCGCTTCCCGCGCCGCTTACGCACCTAATTGCCCGCGGGTCCCACATGGCCGGGGCCTGAGGCCCGCGCCGTGCCCGCCGCCGCTGCCTCGGGAGCCGCTTCCCGGCGGGAGGGCGCGGCGGGCGGTGCGGAAGCCCGAAAGCCGCGGCCCTGGGCAGCGGCGGCGCGTGCAGCGGCCGCGCGGGGCCCCCTGCTCCCGGTGGCGCGGCGCCCGGCGGTGACGAGCAGGGCGGGGGCGCGGGGACCCCGGGCCGGCTGTGTGCAGCCGCAGACCTAGTCCAAGTTTCCACGTAGTGGCGAGGGCCGAGGGCTGTCACGTGCACGGCGCCGCGGGTGGGCGGGGGTGTTTGTCCCCGTGCTGGGGAGGCCTTTCGACGTCTCCCGTGCGGCGGGGGTGCGAGCGCCCGTGGAGGGGCTCTCGGCCGCCTTTGGGAACGGGGTGCTGGGGGCCGGTCACCACGGGGGGCGAGCACACACACCTCCGACACGTTCGGTCACCCGTGCCCGCTCTCCCGGCGGGGCCGTCGCGAGCGCCGCGGAACCGGACGGGGCGCACAAGGGCCTGGCCCGCCGCCCCTTCCCTCAGTCCCGCCTCCACAGCGCGGAGCCCGCGAGGCCCGGTCGCCGAGCCCGGCCGCGCGCCCACTTCTGCGGGCTCAGCCCGCCGCGGCGCCGAGCACTTACTCTGCACACATCCTCCACGCTGCACGCGGCGGTCCGCGTGGGACGGCGCTCGCGAGGCCTCCGACGGGCGGCCCACAGCGGGGTCGAGGGCGCCTGCCGTCGAGGGCGCCTCTGCGCACAGACAGGAAGTGCGAGGAGCCGCCGGGAAGGGCAGGCTGGTCCTGAGTAGGGGAACCGCTGGGACGACCTCGGCTGCCCTGTCGGCGTCGATTGGGCGCGGCCAGCGGCACACCCCCTCGCCCCCCGCCCCCATTGGTCCTCAGTTTCCCTGGGAGCCCGGTCCCACTCCCTGACAGGCCCGGCAGGAGCCCCGCCCCCGCCTGAGGCCGTCCCGCCTGCACTGCCTCCTGGCGGCTCGCTTCGCGCTGAGGGACCCCGCGCCTCGCCGGCGCCGGGGGCGGGGAGGACGACGCCGACGGAGAGAGACACGCACGGCCTCCGGGGACGCCCAGGGGATCTGTGGCCAGTGAACACAATACCTGCACCCGCATTCTCTGCGCTGCTTACTCCAGTCAGGAGCTAGCCCCGCAGTCTACCTGGCGGGCTCCTTGCTTCTGGAGTCTCACCTCCTCCATGTTCCGGTGCGTCCGTCTTCCCCTAACATCGCTGAGCATTCAGAAGCCTCCGGGGCGTCCATTGCCTCCCAGAGAGCGGCTTAGGTAGCTGGGCACTTGAGACCTGTGACAATCTCACCCTCCCCTCCCGATCTTAGCCTCCTCGCACAAACGCTACTCCGGTGGTTCGAAAACTTGGCCCCACATTGGAATCACCTGAGGGTCTTTTAAAACAACGTATGTCGGTCGTCCTGGCCTGTTTGCTTAATGGTTAGAACGTTGGCCTGGGGACCAAAGGGCTGCAGGTTCGATTCCAGGTCAAGGGCTCGGGCCTGGGTTGCAGCTTCCATCCCCCACCCTGATTGGGGTCATGCAGGAGGCAATCAAGACACATCAATGTTTCTCTCTCTCTCTCTTTCTCCCTCCCTTCCATTCTATCTTAAAAACTCAATGGAAAATATCCTCAGGTGAGAATTTAAAAATAATAATAATAAAATTACTGATGTCGGGCTCCTACTCCCCAGAAAGTCGGATTTAACTGGTGTGGGGTATGATATGGGCACCGGGTATAACGTGGATATTTTTTAAAGCTCCCCAATATTGATAATAACGTGAAGCAAAATGGGGGAAACAGCCCTGGCTGGTTTGGCTCAGCAGTTGGGACGTGGGCCTGTGGTCCAGAGAGACCTGGGTTCAGTTCCTGCTAAGGGCATGTACCTTGGTTGCAGTTTGTCCCTGGCCCTGGTTGGGAGGCAGCCACTTGATGTGTCCCTTTCACGTTGATGTTTCTCTCTCTCCCTCCCACTCTATCTGAACAGAAAATGGTAAAATGTCCTCAGGTGAGGAAAAAAAAAAGTTGGGGAAACACTCCTAGACTTCAAATAGTTGGAGTTACTTGCTATTTTCCAGACATCATCTATCCTTGCACTTTTGGGAGACTTTATATGTCCTTTCTCCAATGATTTTCCCAACATCTCCCAGTTCTGTATTTAGGAAAGGCCCATGCTACCTATTCTAGTATGTCTCTTCTTTTTGGCCAACTATGAGGAGTCTCTGCTTCCAGAAGATCTAGCCAGGTTCTTACATAAGCATCTCAGAATCTTTTTGTCATAATTCTTCCTCTGTACCTTTCATCATAGTCCTGCAATCAGTCATATCAACTCAAAACAGTCAAGTCTTAGAAAGAAAGAAAGAAAGAAAGAAAGAAAGAAAGAAAGAAAGAAAGAAAGAAAGAAAGAAAGAATCTGTTTCTGTACTTTCTGATATTTATTTTTATGGAAATTATATATTCTTACATTCAAAGGAGCAGTCGCCCCTCTCACCTGACTTTGTCCCCAAAGGCAATGGTTATGTCTCTAAATGACAGTCCTACTTCATTTTTTTAATGTACTGACCTGAGAGAGAGAGAGAGAGAGAGAGAGAGAGAGAGAGAAAGAAGAGAGAGATTCACCTGCTGTTCCACTTATCAATGCACTCATTGGTTGATTTCTATATCTGCTCTTACTGGGGATTGAACCTGCAACCCTGACTTATGGGGATGATGCTACAACCAACTGAGCTACCTGGCCAGGCTAAAACTGCTACTTCCTGTTGTTGGGTTTGTTTGTGTTTTTTCCCAGTTTTATGCATCATTAGGTTGTACAAGTCTGAAAACCTCCACTCTCCATATAGTTTGACTGGGTATAAAAGTCTAGGTTAGAAATCATTTTCCTTCAAGATTTGAAAGTTATTACTCCATTGACCACTAGCTTCCAGTACTGCTATTGAGAATTGTGAAAACATCCAGTTACCCATTTTATGTGACCTCTCTGTTTTTTGTTTGTTTGTTTGTTGTGTTTTGTTTTAATTTCTGGAAGCCTAAAATATCTTCTTTTTTGCCCTGAGTGTTTCAAAATTACACAATGATGTGCTTTGATATGGGCCCATTCATCCATTACACTGTGTATTGGATGGGTTCTTTCAGTCTTAAAACTTAAGCTGTCTAGTTCTGAGAAATGGTCTTGAAAAATTGTGTTGGCCCTGGCCGGTTTGGCTCAGTGGTTAGAGCGTTGGCCTGCGGTCCGGAGACACCCGGGTTCGGTTCCCGCTAAGGGCATGTACCTCAGTTGCAGTTTGTCCCCGGCCCTGGTCGGTCGTGCTGGTGGCAGCCACTCGATGTGTTCCTTTCACATCGATGTTTCTCTCTCTCTCTCTCTGTTCCTCTCTCTCCCTCCCACTCTACCTGAACAAAAAAAAAAGGGAAAATGTCCTCGGGAGAGGATAAAAAAAAAAAAAAAATTGTGTTGGTTATTTATTCTCCTCCATTTTCCCTATTTTGTCTTTTTTGAAATCTTGTTAGTCCAATATTGAGCTTCCAGGATTGGTCCCTGCGATACAGTCCCCAGATTTTCAAATCACTTGTCTCCTAAAGTTAAAATTTCCTCAACTTTATCTTCTGATTCTTTTTTAAAAGATTTGTTTTTAATTTCTGATATCATACTTTGATTTTCCAAGTGCTCTTTTCTATTCTGGGAGTATTCCTTTGTTGGAGCACTCCATTTTCTTTTTTCATGGTCACTATGCAGCTACTCTAAGAAATGAGGAGGATCACTATATGAGGGTATGAAACTGAAGGCCAGGAAATATTAAGTGGGGAAAAGCCAGGTGAGAATAGTGTTTATTGTATGTTACCTTTAGAGTGAGAAGGAGAGGTGAATATTTTTATGCATTTGCTTATATTTTCCGACAGAAACAATGGAAGGAAAACCAAAAACTAAGACAAATGGTTACTTATAAGAAAGAACAGAGTAGAAGGAAAAGACAGGGCAGCTAGGCTTCTTTAAAGAATAGAAATTTGAAAAAAACAGAAAAATCACTAATCAGAAAGAATACATGTACCCCCATGTTCATAGCAGCACTATTTACAATAGCTAAGATCTGGAAACAGCCCAAGTGTCCATCAGTAGATGAATGGATTAAAAAGCTGTGGTACATATACACAATGGAATACTATGCAGCTGCAAGAAAGAAAGATCTCTTATCCTTTGAGACGACATGGAGGGACCTGGAAAGTATTATCCTAAGTGAAACAAGCCAAGCAGAAAAAGACAAATACCACATGATCTCACTTATTTAGGGACTATAATGAACATAACAGTCTGAGGAATAGGGTAGACCCAGAAACACGGAAGTAGGGTACAGACTGACAGCCCTCAGAAGAGGGGTTGGTCAGGGGAGGGAAGAGATAAACCACAGAACTTATATGCATGTACGCATGAACAAGGACATGGACAACAAAGCTGGGGACAGGGCAGGGAGGGAGGGGGAGGGTGTGTCAATGGGGTAAAAAAAGGAGAAACATCTGTAACAAAAATAAAATTAAAAAGAAAAGAAAAAGAAGAACAAAAAAGAACAGAAAAATCACCTGGCAAGTGTCTGCAGGTCTCTCTCCTCCGAGTCTGTAGCTTATCTCTTACTATGATGTTTTGAGGACCAGAGCCTTGCCCCATATATCCTTCTGCTTCTCACATGTGGTTGGTTGTTTGAAAGAATGCCAAGCTCTTTGTCCTTGAAAATGTCCAAGAACCTATTTTAATGACCTTGAATAACTGAAAATTGACAGATGATCTTGGTGGATTAGGCAGGCCAGGTCAAACATATCAATGAAAACAGCCCTGGCTGGTTTGGGTCAGCGATTAGAGCATCGGCCCGTGGACCAGAGAGTCTCAGGTTTGGTTCCCACTAAGGGCACATACCTTGGTTGTGGTTCATCCCTAGCCCCAGTTGGGGTTGTGCGGGTGGCAGCCACTCCATGTGTCTCTCTCACATCGATGTTTCTCTCTCTCTCTTCCTCCCTCTCTCCCTCCTGCTCTATTTAAAGATAAAGCAAAAAAGTCATCAGGTGAGGATAAAAAATAATAATAATATTAAAAAATATCAATGAAAACAAACAACTGATGAGGCAATAGTGGCTACAATGGTCACTATACTAAGTGAAGATACAAACCCAACCCTATGTGCCCACATAGCTAACCAAGTAAGAAAGACAAATATTTAGATAGATGATGAGAAGCTTAAATAGATATCAGTTGATTTTTTAAAGTGAACAGTTTACATAATGCCAAGTAAAGGAGGAAGTACAATTTATTTTCATTCGACATTTATATAACACTAATTTTTAAGTCCTTATGGTAATGTAAGCTGTTGTAAAAAGAGTCCTCTAAGAAGGATTTAATTACCCCCATTTTACAGAAAAGGAACCTAAACAAATGAAAGGTGAAGCAATTTGTTGTACAACTAGTCATTCAAAGAACTGAGACTAGAAAACACCGATGAGCTCAAAATGGGTTTGCCTGTGCTTCTTGGACCCTGAGCTTGGTCCACCCTGGACTTTGGTACTAAAAAATGATGTCATTGGGGACATTATCCATTCATTACACATTACATATGCCTAGAGGCAGATAGGTCTACACAACAGGAAAAACCACTCTGAATCAAATTCTATTTTTCATTTTCACTTCAGTAGAGCTGATTCTTACCCTGTGTAGCCCTTTGAGAATACTGTGTCATATATGATACTGATCTAGCCTGATAACTAGATGAGGCAGTATGGACTATGTACAGTCCAAACTTGAGCCATACAGATATATATGCCCTCACATAGATACCTACATTCACATCAAGAATTGTTTGGCTACAGGCTCCAGATCTCCATTTGTACTGTTGCCCTGGCCCCTGCAATGATTGGGGCGGACCTATCTCACCCTCACAGACCAGGATTAACATCAAAGGGATGGGTCCTGGGCATGTTCATTCATCACTCTCTTTGCTCCTTGTGTAGGTTCTGGCCACAGGAATGAGGCCTCATTTCTCCTTCTTTGCTCTGACCCATCTCTCTGTAGAAGGTGGGACTTCTGGGTGGCCCTCTACACAACTAATCTCAGCAGCTGGGTTAGCTCCTGCTCCCCCTCCTTCCCTATTCATCCTCACAGCCCCCAGGAATGGGATCTGCACCAGGCTTCTTGTGAATCCCAGCCCACACCTATAGCTGGGGTGGGATGTCAAAACAGAGGTCAAAAATTCAGCTGCCTACAGGGACCAGGCAAGTACAACTGAGAGTATCTGGCCAGCTATAAGTACTAGCTAAAGGTGAGGTGGCAGCAAACCAGGACAACCAGGCTCCTACTAAAGTGACTCCAGCTGATTGTTCCCAAAAGGAAAGTGGGCTTGATGTCAAAAATCTTCTGTTTTTGTTTTTGTTCTTTATAGAAACCTGAAATCTTGACATTCCTACTTAACTGATCAAAATTTTAATACTGTGCACACCAAATAAAAGCAGCCACAGACAGGCCAGGTAAGTCAGCCAAGTTTATTGCCACTAATATAACTAAATATGTGATACCTGATTTGGTTTGCAAACTGAGGTAAGCTGGGAGGTACCCCACATGTTGTTTGTCCTGAACTCACGAAACTCAGGACAGTTTGAGGAATCAATAACGGTGTTTTCACGTGTTGTTATTTTTGCAGCCTGACATGGCCTTTCCACCCTTTTTCCATCTGGCAAACTCTGAAAGTCCCTATATGATTCATGTCCACCATCACCTCCCACATGTAAGCCTGGACTGACCCATTCACCCAGCCCAAGCTTCCTCATTTTCACCACTTCCTGCTCACTGCTCCTTATTTATGTTTCGGTTACAGCCCATATTACATTGTTTTATTACTGTTTACTTGTCATGTATCACTAGACAGCAAGCACCTCAGAGTCTAGTATTTTATCATGTTCATTCTCTGTTTCCAGCTCCCTGGCACTTAGCTAACACAATGACACATTTCTTGTGGAGTGAATAAATAAACAATACATATCAGTGATGAGACCAAAGTCATGGAGCTAAATTAGGACTCCTGACAATAAGTGAATTGACAATATGTATAAGAGAAGAGGAGTGGGGTAAGATCATGTTCATCAGGATGACCAAGGAATTTACATTTGAACTGAGAAACAGATTCTCATGGGGGGAGGGGAAGGAAAAAAAGAAGAACAATCCAGAAATGAAACTAAAGCCTCAGAAGGCAGACAGCCTGTGGTGGGCTCCAATGGAGACGATGGTGAGGATGGTAGGGGTAACAAGACAAATGAAATTCGGAGAATGGTAGGGGGAAACTGTGGAGAGAGGGTTGTGTAGGGACAACTGAGGTGGTGGGATGAGAAGAATGAGAAAGTGGCCCTGGCCAGTTTGGCTCAGTGGCTAAAGTGTCTGCCCACAAACCAAAGAGTCTCGGGTTTGATTCCGACCCTGGTCGGGGTTGTGCAGGAAGTAACCAGTCGATGTGTCTCTCTCACATCATTGTTTCTCTCTCTCTTTCTCCCTCCCTCCCACTCTATCAGAAGATAAATGGAAAAATATCCTGGGGGGAGGGGTAGGAAGGGGGGAAAGGAAGTGCTTCCAGTACCCTGCTGACAGCCACCTTGCTCAGTGCTACACTTGTTAAGGGTTTTGGTTCCTATGGTGATATAATCTTGCTGGTTCTTTTCCCCATCTTCAGCCCTGGAGGGACTGCGACTCCTGGAGCTGCAGCTTTCATTTCAGTATGCCGCCACCTTGAGGCTGGAGTGTGCAGTTACACCACTATGCGACAGGCTCAAATTTGACCTCCATTCCAGAGGAAACCCCACTCAAGCCCAGCATGTTTATGCATATAACTTAAGGATATATTTTTTTAAATCTTTATTGTTGAATGTAGAATGTATTACAGATGTTCCACATTTTTCCCCCATTGACCCCCTCCTCCCCACTACCGCCTCCCCTCCCGCCTTTTCCCACACTATTGTCTGTATCCATTGGTTATGCATATAAGTTCTTTGGTTTATTTCTTCCCACTCCCCCAACCCCTTTCCCTTTGAGGTTTGTCAGTCTAGCAATGAATTTGTGCTTCTTAATCCCTTCACCTTTTTCACCCATTCCCCCAACCCCCCTCCCATCTGGCAACCAACAAAATGTTCTCTGTATCTATGAGAATGTTTCTGTTCTACCTGTTCATTTTGTTTGTAGATTCCATTGTCGATAGATATGTATTCATTGCCATTTTGTTTGTTCATATATTTTATCTTTTTCTTCAAAAAGACCCTTCATCATTTCATATAATAACGGTTTGGTGGTGATGAACTCCTTTAACTTTTTCTTGTCTGGGAAAGTCTTTATATGGCCATCAATTCTAAACGACAGCTTTGCAGGATAGAGTAATCTTGGTTGTAGGTTCTTGCTTTCCATCACTCTGAATATTTCTTGCCACTCCCTTCTGGCCTGCAAAGTTTCTTTTGAGAAATCAGCTGACAGCCTTATGGGAACTCCCTTGTAGGTAACTAGCTGCCTTTCTCTTGCTGCTTTTAAGATTCTTTGTCTTGAACCTTTTGCATTTTGATGATGATGTGTCTTGGTGTGGGCCTCGTGGGATTCATCTTGTTTGGGACTCTTTGTGCTTCCTGGACTTGTATGTCTCTTTCCTTCACCAGATTAGGAAAGTTTTCTGCCATTATTGTTTCAAACAGGTTTTCAATTTCTTGTTCTTGCTCTTCTCCTTCTGGCACCCCCAAGATGCGAATGTTGGCACGCTTGAAGTTGCCCGAGAGGCTCCTTCCTCTATCCTCATTTTTTTGGATTCCTTTGTCTTTTTGCTGTTCTGATTGGGCGTTTTTTGCTTCCTTATATTCCAAATCAATGGTTTGCTTCTTAGATTTACGTACTCTACTATTGAATCTTTGTAAATTATTCTTTATTTCAATTAAAGCCTCCTTCATTTCTAACTGTGCATCGATCATTTCTGACAGGTCCTTTTTTATGCTCTTGAGGCCTGCACTGAGTTCATTGAGCATCCTTATAAGCAGTATTTTGAACTCAGCATCTGTTAGGTTACTTATCTACATTTCGCTTAGTTCTTTTCTTGGGATTTTGTTCTTTCATTTGGGACCTGTTTCTTTGCCTCCTCATTTTGGCTGCCTCCCTTTGTTTCCATGTATTACTTAACGAGCAGTATGGGGCTAGCTGAGACCAGATGCTGCTCGTTTGAAAGAATTTAGGAAAAACCTGAAGCAGGATCCAAGACAGGCCAATCCTATGGTTAAGCAAGTGACAACAGCTTGGGTGGGCCTGAAAGTTGGGTGGGGCGGGGCCTCAGGGAGTCACCAGGGTTGGGCTACCAGTGTGAGCCAGGTTGCTGGAGTCCCAGATATGGCGGCTGTCTGCCGCCCCAGGGACGGGCTCACCAAAGGAACAAAGGCCTCTGACAGCACGTTTGTCCCGGAGAAAGCCCCCTCTCCAGCCCTCGCTCCAGTGCCAAACAGCTCAGTTCTTCCCTGTGTGTCTCTGGTGCCCCTCAAGCTGCCTCCCCTCCAAGCTTAGAGGGAGAGAGTCCGATAAGTCCGTGCGCGGGCCCTTTAAGGAGCTGCCTGGGGCTCCAGCCGCTTCAGCTTCCCTGAGCCTCAGTTCCCGCTGGTTTTTCCAGCCAGAAGTTATGGGGATTCTCTTCCTGGCACTGGAACCCTGGGCGGGGCACCTGGTGTGGGACGGGGACCCCTCAGTCCTCAGGGAGGACCTTCCCAGCCGAGGTGTCCTCCTGATTTTTATCCGCCACACGTGGGTGTGGGACCAGCCCGTCCGCCTCCGCCCCTCGCCCCTCCGCCCCTCCTACCAGTCTCGATGCAGTTTCTTTGATTCTGTGGTTGTACGACTTCCATTCAGCTTGATTTCAGGCGGTTTTGAATGATGGTTGTTCTGTAGTTTAGTTGTAACTTGGATGTGGTTGTGGGAGGACGCGATACTGCATTTACCTACGCCGCCATCTTGACCGGAAGTCCAAGGATATTTAAATAGTATTCACAAACTTCCTTTACATCAGCTGAGGTCAAGCAAAAGGAAGAACATACACCATTCATTTCTTGACCAACAGGCCCCTCCCTGATATTACTCCTTGCCTCCTGTTTTCCTCCTAACTAGTCTGTAATACCTTTAGGGTTGGAGGCTTACTAGTTTGTTTCCCCAACACTGCAAGAGTTTCTTTAAAATCTCTGTTCAGTGTATTTATATGAAGATGATATCTTATAGCTCCAAAAACAAGTGAAATAAGCTGTACACAAAAGGACAATTATTGTATGATTGCATGTAAGCGAGTTACCTAGAATATGCTCATTCACAAGGACAGGAAGTAGGTTAGTGGTTACCAGGGACTGGGGCGGGGGGCGCCTGTTTAATGAGTATAGAGTTTCTGTTTGGAATGATGAAAAAGTTCTGGAGTGACATAGTGGTGATTGTGAATGCATTTTATGCCACTGAATTGTATATTTTAAAATGGTTAAAATGGAGCCGGCCAGTGTGGCTCAGTTGGTTGAGAATCATCCCATGCATGAAGAGGTCTGTGGTTTGTGTGCTGGGGCTTTGGGCTCAACCAGCAGTGGGAAAAGGCAGCCAATAAATGTCTCATCGATGTTTCTTTTCTTTTCATTTATTTTTTATTTATTAATTTGTTTTTGTTACAGATGTTTCTCATTTTCCCCCCATTGACACTGTCCTCCCCTTCCCCCCTGCTCCATCCCCAGCTTTGTTGTCTATGTTTATTGGTCATGCATACATGCATTTAAGTTCTGTGGTTTATCTCTTCTCCCCGAAACCCCCCTCCTCTGAGGCTTGTCAGTCAGTACCCCACCTCTATGTCTCTGGGTTAATTTTGTTCAGCAGTTTGTTTAGTTCATTATATTCCACAAATAAGTGAGATCATGTGATATCTGTCTTTCTCTGCTTAGCTTGTTTCACTTGGCATAATACTCTCCAGGTCCTTCCATGTCATCTCAAAGGATAAGAGATCTTTCTTTCTTACAGCTGCATAGTATTCCATTGTGTACATGTACCACAGCCTTTTAATCCACTCATCTACTGATGGACACTTGGGTTGTTTCAGATCTTAGTGCTGCTATGAATATAGGGGTACATATATTCTGATTGACGTTTCTTTCTAGCTCTTTCTCCCTCTGATTTTCTCTTTCTCTAAAATCAATAAAACTGTATAAACACATTTTAAATGGCTAAAATGGAAAATTTTTGTATTGTGTGCATTTTACCACAGTAAAACAATGAAAGAAAGCTGATCTATCCTATTAATATAAGACAGATAGCCCAGCCAGTGTGGCTCAGTGGATTGAGTGTCGTCCCAGGGACTGAGAGATCCCGGTTGGATTCCCAGTCAGGGCACATGCCTGGGTTGTGGGCTCGATCCCCAGTAGGGGGCACACAGGAGGCAGCCGATCAATGTTTCTCTCTCACATCAATGTTTCTATCTCTCCCTTCCTTGATCTAAAAATATCAATAAAAAAATTGAAAAAAAAAAAAAAAAAAGACAAATAGAATTTAGGTCAAAAAAGCACTAGAGAGGGCCACTTCACTATGACAAAAGGTTCAAGTAATCAGAAAGAATGGACAATTCTAAATGTGTATGTTCCAAATAACTGCCTCCATGTGTGTAAAGCAAAAACTGTCAGGCCCACAAAGAAAAATTCACGATGCTGGTGGGAGATCTGAACAATGTTGTTTCCATTACTGGTAGAACAAGCAGTCAAAAATTCTCCTACACATCAGCACCAGACAACATGCTTAAGGATGTTTATAGCAGCATTATTCACAATAGCCCCAAATTGGAATTAACCTAAATATCTATGAATACTAGAAGAAATGAATACATTGTGTTAGATTCATGTAATGGAATACTACACAGCAATGAAAATGAATCAACAACTACATGCAACAACATGGATAAATTTCAAAATATAATGTTGAGCAATTGAGGTCAGACATAAAATAATACACACTGGCCCTAGCCGATTTTGGAGCAGTGGTTAGAGCATTGGCCTGCAGGCCAGGAGTCCCGGGTTTGATTCCGGCCAAGGGCATGTACCTCAGTTGCAGTTTGACCCCACCCAGTTGGGGTTGTGAGGGTGGCAGTCAATCAATGTGTCTCTCTCACATCAATGTTTCTCTCTCCCCTACCCCCCAAATATCTGTCTGAAGATAAATGTAAAAATGTCCTCGGGTGAGGATTAAATAATAATAATAATAATACACACTGTATTATTCAATTTCTATGAAGCTCAAAAATAAGCAAAACTAGACTGTGTGTTTAGGGATTCATACTTATGTGAAAACATTATTTTTTAAAAGCAAGAGAGTTATTTCCAGTTATTTCCAACAGAATTATGGATCTCTCTCAGAGGGAAGGGCGGCATTGTAATTGGAAAGGAGCATATGGGCTGGGGGATGGAATGTGTTAGTGTAGCCTTCTAGGGTTTTGGCAAAATTGATTGTATGGCCTGGATGGTGGTTATATGGCTATTTATAACTATTCATTAAGAGACTAATTTGTATTTATGTACCTTTCTGTACATGTATTCTATGTCACAATTTAAAATTTTTTAAATGAATTAGTGGAATACACCTTCAGCGTTCTATGGGAAAACACTTTTGAACCTAGAAATCTAGGCCTACCCATGCTAGCTATCAAGATTGAGGACAGAGTAAAGCCATTTTTACACCTATAAAGATTCAGAAAGTTTATCTACTATTGACCCTTCCTGAAGGAGATAACTGAAGATGCTGGCCAATAAATCAAGTGTGAAGAGTGTGTAGAAAACAAGAAATGATAGAACTAACTTTGTTCATCTAAAGAAAAGAGATCCCAAGATGACAGCTTGCAGCAGGGTTTGAAAGAAATCTGCTTTAATTAAAACAAGACATCAATGGACTCCAAAATTATATCCTAAAGAATTCTAGAATACACCCTGAGCTATTTTAGAATAAAAAACTCTCAGTGCTACGATAAAAAATGTTTTCACTTTTCCCAATGTGGGGGGCAGGAGACAATAAAAAATTCCAAGAAGACAGAAAAGTTAGGATCCAAATTTGAAGCAAACTAATATGTGCTATGTATTTCAGCAACTGTGGTAGTTTAAGAAAATAGACTGCATTTGGCCTGGCTGGTGTGGCTCAGTGGTTGAGCATTAGCTCATGCACCAAGAGGTTGCCAGTTCAATTCCCAGTCAGGGCACATGCCCAAGTTGTAGGCCAAATCCCCAGTGGGGAGCATGCAGGAAGTGGCCAATCTATGTTCTCTCTCATTGATGTTTCTATCTCTCTCTCCCTTCTCCCTTTCTCTCTCTCGAAAATCAATAAAGAAAAATAATTTTTTAAAATAGACTGCATTTGATGATTTGCTAAGAATACTGTCCTTTGAGGGGTCCAGGGCTATAACATTATAAGTCCAAGAGAAAATGTAATAAATGTCACAATTTTTTATTTATTAACTTTAAACTGCTTCAATCTAGAGACCAAGTGTGGGAGATAGTTATGATTTCTAAACAGAATGTTATAAATTTTTTAACCTTGACAATGTATAAATATATATCTACTTTATTTATTTTTTAATCCTCACCCGAGGACATTTTTCCATTTTTTGTTCAGGTAGAGTGGGAGGGGGAGGGAAGGAGGGAGTGAGGGAGGGAGGGAGAGAGAGAGAGAGAGAGAGAGAAACATCGACGTGAGAGGGACACACGACCCAACCACACAACCACCCACACGACCCAACCAGGGCTGGGGACAAACTGCAACCAAGGTACACGCCCTTAGCAGGAACTGAACCCAGGTCTCTCTGGACCACAGGCTGATGCTCTAACCGCTGAGCCAAACCGGCCAGGGTGACAATGTATAAATATAAAAGCAGAGTCCTCTAACCCTAACCCCAGACTGGATGGTCGGAAGCACTAAGGGGTAGAAGTGGGAGGAGGGATAGAGGCGACCGCAAAGGCAGGGGAAACACAAATTGTTAAAGAATACAATCTAGCCCAGTCAGTGTGGCTCAGTTGATTGAGCATGGTCCCATGGACTGAGAGGTCCCGGTTTGATTTCCAGTTAGGACACATGCTGGTGTTGCAGGCTTGGTCCCCAATAGTGGGCGTGCAGGAGGCAGCCAATGAATGTATCTCTCATATCAATGTTTCTCTCTCTAAAAAAAATCAATAAAAACATATTTTAAAAAAAGAATAGAATCTAAATTTGCAAAACTAATGAACAGAACAAAAACCAATACAACTATGAAAAGGTGAAGCCAAGATAGGAGAAATAGGGTGGTATGAATTTACTAAGTTCTTCATTACAGTCGGCCATAAAGAGACAATGTTTAGAATTGATAAACTGAGTGAATGAGGTATCACCTCACACCTGTTAGCATGGCCACCATCAACAAATCATCAAACAAATGTTGGCGAGGGTGTGGAGAAAAGGGGACTCTAGTACACTGCTGGTGGGGATGCAGACTGGCAGCCACTATGAAAAACCATATGGTGTTACCTCAAAAACTTGAAAATTGAACTGCCATTCGACCCAGCGATCCCACTTCTAGGAATATACCCTAAGAAGAGTGAAACACCAATCAGGAAGAATATATGTACCCCATGTTTGTAGCAGCACTATTTACAATAGCTAAGATCTGGAAACAACCCAAATGTCCATCAGTAGACTAATGTATTAAAAAGCAGTGGTACATATACACAATGGAGTACTATGCAACTGTAAGAAAGAAAGATCTCTTATCCTTTGAGACGACATGGAGGGACCTGGAAAGTATTATCCTAAGTGAAACAAGCCAAGCAGAAAAAGACAAAAAGACACATGATCTCACTTATTTATGGAATATAATGAACATAACAGTCTGAGGAATAGGGTAGACCCAATAACATGGAAGTAGGGTACAGACTGACAACCCTCAGAAGAGGGGTTGGTCGGGGGAGGGAAGAGATAAACCACAGAACTTATATGCATGTACGCATGAACAATGGACATGGACAACAAAGCTGGGGATAGGGCGGGGAGGGAGGGAGAATCAGTGGAGGAGGAGGAGAAACATCTGTAACAAAAATTAATTAATTTAAAAAATGATATATAGAGATATATGAAACCAAGAGAATATAAGAAAAGACTACAAGTGGTTATAACTAGAGCAATGAGGGAGGAGAGGAGGGCACCAAAGCTTTTTATTATGTCTTTTGGCATTTTCTGATTTTCCCATAAACCATCAATAGATCTGAATATGCAGACTAACAGGGAATATTTGACAAGGAGGCATTCTTTTTCTATGTACACTTGCTATGGACACATTCATGCCTGCTGCCTGGCACCATTCATTAAGTAGGCCCCTGTTGCCAGGGAAACCAGCTTTTCACTGATACCAAAGATAATGCTGAGGCCTGCTGTTCACTAAGCAACCTTTCTCTTGAGACACACCACCTTCCTGAACTATCTCTTGTCCTGGTGTGATGCTGTCCAGCTGTAGGAAGCTTCCACCTGCTGTCTCCCTCGTCCCTCTTTGTTCCCTGTGACGCTGGCTAGTCAGCATGACCTGCTGCCCTTGTTTTGTTACAAGCAAACCTGCTCATGAGAAATGAGTAGCAGTCGTTTTTTTTTTTATAATAATATACATGAAAGTAGAGGGAATAGTATAAAAACCACATGACTGTCTCCATACTTGCTTCATTAACCCCAGGGGCAGAGAGAGAACAGAGAGGATATTTTAAAAATATACACTAATTATGTTGATGTACAAATAACATACATTGATGTACAGATCTTAAGTATAAAGTTTTTAAAAATATATATTTTTATTGCCCTGGCCGGTTTGGCTCAGCGGTTAGAGCATCGACCTGAGGTCCGGAGAGACCCGGGTTCGGTTCCTGCTAAGGGCATGTACCTCGGTTGCGGTTTGTCCCCGGCCCTGGTTGATGGTGCAGGTGGCAGCCACTCAATGTGTCCCTTTCACATCAATGTTTCTCTCTCTCCCTCCCACTCTGAATAAAAAATGGAAAAATGTTCTTGGGTGAGGATAAAATATATATATTTTTTTCAGAGACAGGAAGGGATAGATAGAAACATTGATGAGAGGTGGCTACCTCCTGCATGCCCCCTACTGGAGATCGAGCCCTCAACCCAGGCACGTGCCCTGACCTGGAATTGAACCGGCAACGACCTGGTGCATGGGACAATGCTCAACCACTGAGCCACACAGGCTTAAGTATGCAGTTTTGAGTTTTGACAAATCTATACACCTGAAGAACCCACAGCCAGTCAAAATACAAGATATTCTCATCAACCTAGAAAGTTCCTTCTTGGACCTTTTTAGTCAGTAACACACACACACACACTACTCCCATCTCCCTGACCTCCTGTATCCCACCTACCCTCTCTACCCCCAGACAAGCACTGCTGATTTCTACCACCACAGTATCACCATAGTTTGGATTTTTCTGTTCTTAACCTTCCTATAAATAGTATGTTCCGTATAGTATCGGGATAATGCTTTTGACATTCAACTATGTTATGTGTGTTAGCAGTCTGCTCCAGATTAGTATCCCATTTCATGAATAGAACACATTTTATCCACTTCCTGTTGACGGACATTTGGCTTGTTGCCAGTTTTTGGTTATTATGAATAAAGCTGCTATGAACATTCTTTAACAAGGAAGTTTTTTTGTCACGTTTTCATATCTCTTGGGTAAATATCTAGGAGTGAAACTTCTGAGTCATGGAATAGGCTTATGTTTAACTTTATATAGGGTAAACTTGATTCTCTTTAAAAACTAGAAAAGGTACACAACGTAAAATGTACCATTTTAACCACTTTTATTTTATTTATTTTTAACCTCACCTGAGGACATTTTTGCATTTATCTTCAGATAGAGTGGAAGGGAGAGAGGAAGAGCTAGAGCTAGAGCTAGAGCTAGAGCTATATATATATATATATATATATATATATATAGAGAGAGAGAGAGAGAGAGAGAGAGAGAGAGAGAGAGAGAAACATTGATGTGATTTGTCAACATCAACTGGCTGCCACCCACACGACCCCAATTGGGGCCGGGGACAAACTGCAACCGAGGTATGTGCCCTTAGCGGGAACCGAACCTGGGACTCTCTGGTCCACAAGCCAATGCTCTAACTGCTGAGCCAAACTGGCCAGAGCTTAACCACTTTTAAGTGTACAGTTTGGTGGTATTACATACATTCACAGTGCTGTGCAATCATCACCACTCTCCATTTTTAGAACTGTGCTCATGCTGCAAAACTGAAACTCTACCCATTACATAATAATCCACAGCAACAACCTATTTTCTATGAATTTGACAATCTCTGTGTCAAACTTGACACCATAGTGGAATCAAACAGTATGTGTCTTTTTGTGACTGGTTTATTTCACTTAGCATAATGTCCTCAAGGTTCATCCACAATGGAGCGTATGTCAGAATTTTCTTCCTTTTTAAAGCTGAGTAATATTTCACTGTATGTCTAGACCACATTATGTTTATCCATTCATCCATTGCTCCTATCTTTTGGCTATTGTGAATAATGCTCTATGAACTTGAGTGTAAAAATACCGCTCTGAATCCCCCTTTTTACTTCTTTGGGGTATACACCCAGAAGTGAAAATACTGGATCATATGATAATTCTATTTTAATTTTTTGAGGAACCGTCATACTGTTTTCTATAGTGATTGCACTGTTTTACATTCCCACCAAAAATACACAAGGGCTCCAATATCTCCACTTCCTTGCCAATACTTACTTTCTTTTTGTTGTTTTTAGCAGCCAACCTAATCGTGTAAACTTGACTTCATTCATTTTTGTTATGGAATTTTTGGAATGCGCGTAAACTTGTAAACTTGACTTCATTCATTTTTGTTATGAAATTTTTGGAATGAGTGTAAACTTGACTTCATTTTTGTTATGGAATTTTTAGACATACATAAAATATGAGAGATGTCTCCACGTACACACCTTCAAGTTTTAAAAATTAATGACATTTGATAGCACAAAGAAAAGGACATACTTCCACATGGCTCTGCGAGCAGAGGCAAACAAAAACCTATTTGGAACTACCAACTCAGGGTGAGTGACTGGTGTTGTCTTCCCGCCTGTGTGCCAGACATGCGATAACAGTCAAGCATACTTGGTAAGGGAGCAGCCGGGAAAGGTCACAATCAGGGAACCTGCACCATCATTTATACTTCCACCTGTCTCCTTCATACTCCAACTAACAATCTTCCTGAATTGTCTCGGTGACTTATGTGATCCACCAGAGGGAGACTAAACCAGATGCTATTGGTAGAATGTAATGACAGCATTATGGGCTTGGGGCTTTCCTAGTTACATGAAAACTTGAGGGATGCAAGCCAAGCACAAAAACTGAGTTCTCCATCAGGCCTTGACTGACATGTCCATGCTTGAAGAGCCAGTGTCCCTTTGAATAGGAAACTCCTAAACACCTGCAAACATAACTCAGCTATCCCTGAGCTGGTTCTTACCTTTCCTTTGCCAGGAAATGGTGGTATCAGGAATGGCAGGTACCTCTTGTATTAAGCATATTTTCTGTATTCTTGATGCTTTGGCATCTGGAACCTTGCTGACCCAAGAGAGACTTCCCCACCCAGGGCTGGCTAATTCCTAGACATAGTTACATAATTCCCACTCCCCTTGAAGGGTGCCTTTCATATGTAAACCAACTAATCCAGAGTGTATACTCTGAACCACCTCCTCATACACTCCAGGAGCAATAGCCCTCTCTCTGCTACAATCATAAAGGCCCATGATCATAGTAATTTGAGTCTTCTCTTTTTCTTAGTCAATCTAGCTAAGGTGTGTAAAAAAAAAAAAAAAAAAAACCTTTATCATAAGAAAAAAGCATTAAAAATCAGAAAAAATGAAACACTAGGTAAATATTTGTAACTTATCACAAAGGACATTGTATCTCTAATATATAAGGAGGCCCTAAAATTTTAATTTTTTATCCTCATCTGAGGACATTTTTGCATTTATCTTCAGATAGAGCGGGAGGGAGAGGGGAAGAAAGAGAAACATTGATGTGAGATACACACATCGACTGGTTGCCACCCGCACAATCCCAACCATGGCCAGGGACAAACTGCAACGGAGGTACGTGCCCTTAGTGGGAACAGAACTCAGGACTCTGGTCTGCGGGCCAACACTCTAACTGCTGAGCCAAACTGGCCAGGGCAGAGCTCCTAAAATTTTAAAAAGGCCAACAATCCAACAGAAAAATGAGCAAAAGATTTGAGCAGACAGTTCACAGGAAAAAAAAAATATATGATCTTTAAACATAGAAAAAATGTTCAATCCCATTCATAATAAGAAAAATATAAAGCTACACAGAAATACCATGTCTTAACTATCAGATTGGCATATACCCAAGTTTTGCAACTTTTCTAGGAACAAATTTACATATTTTGCTGGAAAGAAGGCAAAATGGAGCAACCACAGAGGAAAATTCAGCAACATCTAGAAAAATAATGAATGCATTTATGCTTTAACCTAGGAGTTCCACTTCTAGCAATCTATCTCCAAGTTTCACCAGAAACACTCTGAAATAACCTATGCATAAAGTAATTCATGAGGGCACTAGTTGTAAAAATGAAAGACTGGAAACAACCTATAGAACTAGTTGAATAAACCAGGGACTTTCACAAAAAGGAGTACAAAAGAATGAGGAAGATCTCTTTGTATCAATTTGGAGTAATTCTGGGGCAGTTCCTTAAAAGGAATGGGGGCCAATCTGGTAACGACAGCAACAGAAGAGTGGAAATAGCACTGTATCAGGGTCAGGAAATAGCTTTTTTAGAAATCCTCACCCGAGAATATTTTTCCTTTGATTTTTAGACAGAATGGGAGGAGGGAAGAGAGAGAGAGACATCGATGTGAAAGACACATCAATTGGATGCCTCCTGCATGACCCCGACCAGGGCCAGGAATCGAACCTTCAACCAAGGTATATGTTCTTGACTGGGAAATGAACCCTCGACTCTTTCGTCTGCAGGCAGACCTCTAACCATTGAGCAACACTGACCAGGGCAGGAAATAACTTTTGTCTGGGTCCTGCTTCATATTCAGAATAACCTTAGTCAATGTTATGGCTTATGTTACAATTATCTATGTAGAGTACAATCTCTTTAAAGACAGGGTCGAATCACTTACCTGGATCTCCCAATTTACAAGCAGCGTCTAGTAGAGCAGAGGGGAATAGAGGAGGGAATAGAGGATATGGTGTAAGGTGGCACAGGAAAAGGAAGGTATGTGTGGGTACAGATGATGCTTTGTAGACCTGATAAAGACCTTAGATTTTGTTTTATTTTTTAAATTGGTTTGAGAGAGAGATCAATGTGAGAGAGAAACATCAGTGTGAGAGAAACATTGATCAGTTGCCTCCCACTCACCCTGACTAGGGATCAAACCCACAACCTGGACATGTGCCCTGACCAGGAATCAAACCCACCACCTTTTTGTGTACTGGACAATGCTCCAACTGAGCCACCAGGCAAGGGCTTGGATTTTATTCTGATTGTGTACTCAGCCATTGGAGGATTTTGAGGAGAGGTGTGACATGGTCTGATTTATATGTTTCCAGTTTTCTTCAGACAGAGTGGGAGGGAGAGAGGAAGGGAAAGAGAGAGAGAAACATCAATGTGAGAGAGACATTAATTGGTTGCCTCCTGAACGACCGCGACCAGGGCCAGGGACTGAACCGCAACTGAGGCACATGCCCTTGACTGTAATCGAACCCGTGACTCTTTGGTCCTTGAGATGACGCTCTTGCTGAGCCAAGCCAACTAGGGCTTTAAATATATATATATATTTTTTTATCCTCACCCGAGGACATTTTTGCATTTATCTTCAGATAGAGTGGGAGGGAGGGAGGAAGAGAGAGAGAGAAATATTGATGTGAGAGAGACACATCAACCAGTTGCCACCTGCACAACCCCAACCAGGGCTGGGGACGAACTGCAACCGAGGTTTGGAAACCAAACCGGGGACTCTTTGGTCCGTGGACTGACGCTCTAACCGCTGAGCCAAACTGGCCAGGGCTAAAAAATATTTTTAAAAAATAAGGACCACTCTGGTTGCTGTGTGAATAATCTATTGTGTGGGAAGTATGGAAGCAGGGTATACCAGAGTATCTCAAGATAAACAGGTGCACATATTCACTGACAGATACAAAAAATGTCCATAGCAACTTCATTCATAACCACAAACTAGAAACAACCAATATTCCCATTATTACTAGAATTCATAAATTATGTTGGTCATACAAGGGACTACAAAGAGTAAAGAAATGAACTTCTGCAACATGTAACACAATGACTCACAGACATGTTAGACAAGACACAAGAGTACATATGTGACATTTACATTAGGTTGTTTTTTAAAAAATTTATGAATTATAGAGAGAGAGAGAGGAAGGGAGAGGGAGAAACGTCGATGAGAAACATCAGCTGCCCTCTGCACACCCCCTGCTAGGGATTGAGCCCACATCCCAAGATGTGCCCTAACCAGGAATCGAACTAGCGATCTCTTGGTGCGTGGGTTGATGCTCAACCACTGAGCCACAACGGCTGGGCATACATTAGGTTTTATTTTATTTATTTATTTTTTATCCTCACCGGAGGACATTTTTCCATTTTTTGTTCAGGTAGAGTGGGAGGGAGAGAGAAGAACAGAGAGAGAGAGAGAAACATCGATGTGAAAGGAACACATCGAGTGGCTGCCACCCGCACAATCGACCAGGGCCGGGGACAAACTGCAACCGAGGTATATTCCCTTAGCGGGAACTGAACCCGGGTCTCTCAGGACCGCAGGCCGACGCTCTAACCACTGAGCCAAACCGGCCAGGGCATACATTAGGTTTTAAAGCAGACAAAAGTAATCCATGGAGATCAAGGTGAGAACAGTGGTTATCTGTAGGGGGGAGGGGCATAAGAGCACCTATTGGGATATTAGAAATGTTCAATATCTTGATTTGGGTGAAGTGGAAGGTGTATATAAATATCCACTGTGGCATACACTTAATTTTTACATACTTTACTGAATGGTTTACCTCAATAAGAAAATATTTTGGCTCTGGCTGAGTGGCTCAGTTGGTTGGAGCAATCTCCCGTACACCAAAAGGCTTTGGGTTTGATTCCTGGTCAGAACACATACCTAAGTTGGGAGTTCGATCCCAGCTGGGACCCCTATGGAAGGCAACTGATCCATGTTTCTCTCTCTCTCAACATATCCTTGGGTGAGGATTTTTAAAGTGTATTTTGAAGAAAATTATATAAATGGAGAGATGTAACTATGTTATTCAGTAGTGTTGTCTTCCAAATAATTCTGGTTTTCCTTCCAGGCACATGGAGGGATTATATTCCTTGAACTGTGATGTGGTCATGTGATTTACTTTGGCCATTGAACGTGCTTTAGGGCCTATGAGTGATTTGCCATATTATTTTCATTTCCCCTGAATGAGCAGTCACACCCTACATGGATCCCCCTTTGTTGGCCTGAGTCTCACAAAGACAACTTAAAGCAGGGCTCAATTAACACTGTCAATAAAGGGTCATATGGTTCATATTTAGATTTTGTGGGCCATACACTGTCACAAGTGCTCAAACTCTGCCACTGTAGAGCAAAAGCAGCCATAGACAATACACAAGTAAATGGACAAGGCTGTCTTCCAATAAAACTTACAGAAACAAGCAGCAGGATAGATTTTGCTTGTGCTTAACCACTGACCTAGTGCAAAGTCCCTGCCCAAGTGAGACATTGTATGAGACATTGAAATTTTGTGGTTGTTACCATATGGCAACCTACCCCATCGTGATACAGAAACTGGTTGTTTTTAAAAAAAAAAAAAAACAAACGTAACCCTGGCTGGTTTGGCTCAGTGGTTAGAACGTCAGCCCGCGGACTAGAGAGTCCTGGGTTCGGTTCCCGCTAAGGGCACGTACCTTGGTTGCAGTTTGTCCCCGGCCCAGGTTGGGGTTGTGTGGGTGGCAACCAGTCGATGTGTCTCTCTCACATCGATGTTTCTCTCTCTCCCTCCCGCTCTAAAGATAAATGCAAAAAAAAAAAGTCCTTAGGAGAGGATAAAAAAAAAAAAAAACCTAAAATACTGAACACTGGCTTAGCTGGCAAGCATGTGGAACACTGCTATTGGAGCATGGAAGAAATAACTTATGCAGGGGCAATTCAGGTTATAGCCGGGTGAAACTATCCCTTGAGAGAAGCTGCAAGGCCAATAACATACCCTTTACCAAAGGAAAAAAGAAAACAAAGTATGTTATGGCTGCTATTGGCTGCATTTGACAAAATGAATAGGACAGAGATGAACTCAGAATAGAATTCATCAATTTGCAAGCAGAAACCCAAGGAATTAGACAGCGTAAACAAATTCAATTACCTACTGAGTAGGATGAGGCCACTTCTCAATTATAAGATAAAAATGAGAAATGCTTTAATCCAAAGGTTGAGTAAAACCCAGCTTTGCAGCAAGGGTGAAGTCACTGGATGATTACCATACCTACCGTCGAGATCTCTGAAAAAGTTAATGTACTTCACATTAAAATCCAACTAAAAGTGTAACACTAATTAATCCCTTAAATTGGACAGAATGCATCAAGGAAAAAGACTAAGGGTATGGCTCTCCCATGAAGTCTGAAAGTCCCAGTTATACAGAAATTAAGTTCAGAATGTCTTGCAAACAAGAAACCAAAGAGAACATCTAAGAAGTGTGTTGGCTAGATGTCACATTTGAGTCAAGTTCATTGGGTAGGTGACAAGTCAGTCAGCAGGTAGGAAAGCAAGTGAACAAAATATTAAGTGACCAGGAGGGCTGACTGAGTCATTCCTCTAATATTTTGTTAAATTTACTTACTTTGAAATTCCAGAAGAGCCAGAAATTGTCTGTAAAGAAAAATAGCCAGTAAACAGCATGCCATTTTCTCCTAGGGTTGATGCTTACAAAAGGAAAATGGATATTAACTCTTAAGTAGCATTATCTTTTTCTGATATCAAATGTAACCTTATACTGAAGTACATATTGTTTTAGTCCACTACATAGTTGTTCAGTATTTTTCATCCAGATTCCTTTAGAAATTTGTGTTGTTGTTGTTCAGATAAGAGTGGGAGGGAGACAGAGAAACATCAACGTGAAAGGGACACATCGAGTGGTTGCCACGCGCACGACCCAACCAGGGCCGGGGACAAACTGCAACCGAGGCACGTGCCCTTAGCGGGAACAGAACCTGGGTCTCTCTGGACCGCAGGCCACCGCTCTAACCCGCTGAGCCAAACCGGCCAGGGCTCCTTTAGAAATGTTGTAAAAAGACAAGACCTAGTCTGGCCAGTTTGGCTCAGTGGTTGAGCATTGACTCACACACCAAGAGGCCACTGATTCGATTCCCAGTCAGGGCACATGCCCAGGCTGTGGGCCCACTCCTCAGTGTAGGGCATATAGGAGGCGGCCAATCGATGTTCTCCCCCCTCCCCACCTCTCTAACATCAATAAAGAAAAAAAAAGTTAAGACCTATATCAAGGAGATAATGACTTAATATTATACAGTGGACTTATGTGAGTATACCTGGGTTTGAATCCTGGCTTTACTACTTATGTTTACTAGGGCAAACTGCAATCTCTTTGTTTTCCCAACAACATTCACATAACTATTTGAGCCACATGCCAAGCACTGATCTACATTCTGAGAATACAGTGAGCTCCCTAGTCATGAACTTAGTTTCATTCCTTAATTTGTAATGTGTAGATAACAATTACACAGTAAGCAGTCTAAGACAGGACCACGGTGAAGGTCAAATGAGACTGTGAAAGGGCCTCAAAGACTGTAAAACACTACACAAACATTTATTCATCCAAACATTTATTGAGACACCAAGCATTGTGCTACTACAGATATACAGTGAGCAAGGCATAAGGTCCCTGCCCTTATAAAGCTTACAGTCTAGTAGTGATTAATAACAAGTAACAATAAAGTGTGCTAAGTGTATGGAAAAAAAAAAAAAGGGTATTTAGGGAGCAGTAGGGGCACCTAGTCTAGCGGGCATCAATGAAGGCTTCCTAGAGGATGTGGTATATAAAGTGAGACCTGAAAGATGAATAGAATTGTAGCTTACCCTAAAAGCAATGTTGGAAGCAGTGTCCAGATAGTCTTTTGGAACAATCTGGCTGCAGCGTGCAAAGGGACCAAAACCAGAGAAAGGGAGACTAATGAATCATTTCAGTAGACTGATGGCCTCAATTAGAATAGTAGCGCTGGAGAATTAAGAAAAATTTAGACAGGGACTTTGTGAATGGTATGATGTATGAAGAGGGAAGTCATGAATAACTCAGGTTTTGGCTGAGGCAAGGGCAACTGAATGGTTGGTAGTGGCAATGCCATTTACCAAAAGGGAACACGACAGAAGTAGGTTTAGGGGCCAGATTAATAACATGCTGCGGTGCCTATGAGACAGCAAAATGGACTTAAGTTAGCAGTTAGATACATGAATTACAAACTAGAAAGGATATAAATTTGGGAGTCATTTGCATACAAGTGGTAACTGAAGCCAATGAAAGGAGATGGGATCAGCTAAGGAGATGATGTGGAATAAGATAGTCTAACACAAAACTTAACTATCCCAAGAACACAGATATTTAAGGAAAGAGGTACCTGCAAAGAAAACTGAGAAAGCATACCTGGAGATGGTATCTCCCCGAAGCCAAAGCAAACATCTATTTCAAGGAGAGCGGTCGGTGGCATCAGAGGGTAAGAATACTCACTTTATGTGCTTGGTAGAGCAGTTTGAGTGGCAGTATGGGAGAACGGGAATACAGGCATATTTTTAAAGAAAACTAGTAGGAATGGGAAATATAGAGACATGAGTTGGTTTTTTAAAAAATAGTACTTATTTTTAACTATATTCACTGATACAACAGGACCAGTAACAACTACTTTATAAAAAAATATTTAAAAAAACAAGACTGCCATGCAGTTACAGAATTACTTAATACAGAAAACAGTAAAATACACATTTTTCTTTTACAAACAAGACTAATTTATAGCAAATTCTCTATTACTTCAGGTCAATTTAAAATCCTTGGCTTACATTTCCCCTCCCCACCCACTCAATGACTATATGATGCAAACTAATTTTATTACCGTAAGCAAAATATATACTAGAACTTCACAAAATGTACAAGACTTCAATATTTGAGGAACCAGTTAGAAAGCAGAAGCAGCTTTCAGGTTTTCCAATCATTCTTTCAATAAAGCACTTGCCATGAAAGGGAATACTCCAAACTACTGGGAAATTACCGGTAGATTTTTTTGTTTGGCTGGATTTTCACTGTATTGTTTTTCCAAAAATGTAAGCCTACTCCCCGTTTATCAAAATCTCAACTTGACCATTCTTGGAAAGTATCTTATTGTTAACACTTGCTTTTCTGCCCCTAATGAATTTGAATAGAGTCCTTTAATCTGCTTCAATAGCAATGACTGATTTATAAATGCTACTGTGAACATGTCAAGGCCTTTACCTTACCAGCCAAATTCAAAATGTTGGAATTAGTCTCCCTTATCAAGAACTGTCAGGTTACCCAACGTGCCCTTCTAATTTTACTTCTACCGGTAATTTTCCCTGTCCCTCAAAATAAAATAACGTTCACTAGGAGGTCTGCTGGCACTTTGACAGGGATGGTTCCTCAGTGTGCCAGGTTGTCCTATGCATTTAAATGCTAGCAGAACCCCCTCATTAAATGCGACAACCAAAAAAATTCCCTGTATGTCCCAACATCCTTTGGAAAGAGGGTTTACTGCCTCTGGGTGAGAACCACTGACACATGTTGGTTCTTGGGTTCATATGGCACTATTTTGATTGCTGAGGCATCAGTTCCTTCTAAATTCTTGGTTGTATCCTGGTTCCTTGAATTTACTGGACTAACGACTATAGAATAATGTGTAGCAATAGTTAAGTCAGGACTTTAGCACACGTTTTCAAATTGTACTCGAGAGGATTAATAAACTGGGTCCTGTTTTTAAGTCATTTTACATATTTGGCTTTACTGTATGACTTCCTTTTCATGGTTAACATAAGTTCAAAAATTTGTTTTAGCACAAAGCAGATGGCTCACTAGAAATATGAAATTCCTACAATCCAAATAAAGCTGCTTCTTGAGTTAAATACTTCTACTTGTGCACTGTCTTAAATACAGAATGTGAGGGGGCAGTTTCAAATTCTCTAATAAATCCACTTCCAGCAGATAATGAAATCTGATATTATATCACTATAAAATAGTTTCTTTTAAGCAGGACTTTCTTTATAAAGCAGTAACACCCACGCAGATAGGACAAAGAAGCTAAAGTATCTTACACCTCCTGATCCTGGAGTGCAAAAATCTTTCTGCTTCATCCTTTTTGACAGGGCCAAACATTTGTCTACAATAGAAAAAAGCATTACTAATGGGCAAGCATTAAGATTCTATACTGACCTGGCCGGTTTGGCTCAGCGGTTGGAGCATCGGCCTGTGGACCAGAGTCCTGGGTTCGGTTCCCGCTAGGGGTACGTATCAAAAAAAAAAAAAAAAAGATTCTATACTTACCATAGTCCTTTAATAGGCGAGCTGGTAAAACAGCACCCAATTGTGAAAAATTCAGGGGGAACCTCCAATAATTGGTTAGTGTGATCTCCAAATTGCAGGAAGCCTTCTAACCAGCAATTTGAAAATAATTCTTGCTCCTAAAATTTTATTTGATTATTTCCTCTATTAGTAACATCATTATCTCTGGGATGGATAGGGAGGGGGTGAGAGGGAGGTAAATCTCTCAATATTTACCTCAGACTTACAAATATGTTTAAAAAAATTCAAACGTTTTAATAGACAAAGTACCTCCACTGAATATGTTCTTCCTTTTCAGAAACTTCTGAACTTGCTATGTGAGTTTCTGCAAATTGGCTCAAACATACATTTAAAGAGTTGATAATTTCAGACTATATGCATCAGAATTTTAACATTACATTAAAATAAAACCTAAAATTTCTTTGAAACACCTTAAAAACAGACTTCCAATTCAACTCAAATCATCGGTACGAAACTTCTTTAAAAACAATTGTATCATAAAAGCAAAAGACAATGACTGTCATTAAATTTGAAGAGGTGTTTGCATGTTTCAGTCCCATGCTGACTCTTGAGATGAAAAAAAAAAAAAATCTGTCAGAAGAATCTGATTTGTGATCAATTTGAATGAATAAACTTGGTGTCTTCTCACAATCCAAATGAGTAAACTTGAAAAATCAAACTTTTGCTTTTAGAACTGGATTCTTGCTGAGGATTTCAAGGTACTACTGTGAAAGCTTATGGATTAGGCTGATTTCTTGCTCTCACAAGAGCATCCCAATGTGGCTCTATTTCAGTTGTGGCAATCCTAAACAGGGCGTGGAGATGCTCATCTGTCAATGGCTGGCTCAAAGTGTGTTGGTTTCTAACCAAATATGAAAAAGCTTTTTCACAGATTTCGCTACTATCAAACAAGGATGCCACTTTACAGGCAACCCCTTTGATAATCGGGTAAGATTCAGCAGACAATCCAGCATAGAACTGCCCCAAGTCTTTGTTTCTGTATTCATCCCAAAGGTCAGTATTTGCCTGAAGTTTTGTTAGCTCCACCCTTACTGAAATCGGTGCATATTCAGGTTTAAAGTTAAATGGGTTTGCAAACAGTTCTAAGTCCTTTTTAATGAACTTGAGGTCCTTGAAATGTCTATCAAAGTCTTTTTGCAGACGACAGATCACCACTTTATACCTACCAGGATCAAGTATTTTTTCTTCTTCTTTAATATGCTGTTTAAGCTCATCAACGATTTCTCTCAAGGCAGCAAAATGTGTTAGGTTTTTTTCCTCAATATGTCTCTGCAGTAAATTCAGCTTAGCTTCAAAGGTACAAATGTGGTCAAAGGCAGTAGCAGCAAAGACTCTATTGAATCGCAATAGTTCACTGAGTTCTCGAAGGTGGTTCATAATATCCACTACAAAGCCAAAGTCACAAAGCCATTGTTGGTCTGTGAAATGGACTGTTGTTGCCCCTACTGAAGCCAAGAATGCTTCTATCTCTTTCCTTAATAAAAATATTTGTTTTAAAGTTTTCCCTCTTCTAAGCCAATTGTTCAGACATCGTCCATTAACTCTTTCGCCATGTTCTGCTTCAGATGAAGTTAGTAAGGCCTGAAATTCGGGTCGCCTAATGCCTCTTGTCTTAATCAAAAGTATCCATTCAGATACGGTACTTATGACCTGATTAATATCTACATCGTAGGAGCTCAACAGTTCCAAGTGAAGGAATCCGGAATAATGGATGACATTCCAACAGTTGGGGCTTACAGCCTTTTCTCTCATGTATGACACCAGTCCTGAGTTCTCACCAATCATCCTCAGAGTGTGGGTAGTGGTTAGTCCAACCATTCGCTGCAAGCTTAGCCCTGCTGTCTGCAGAGCCTCAAGGATTGCCGCCATGAGAGCACCAACACTGAAGTGATTAGTCAGGTTGATTATGGTCAGAAGCTCCTCTTGCACCTCCAAATCCTGGTCCACGCCGCGGACAAAGACCAGGAGGTAGTTCTCATAGGCCACAAAAGCCTGGTCGTCCAAGGCAAGCGAATAGGCTTTAAAGTCCTTGGCTCGGTTAAAAAGCTGACTGCGTAGATTCTCGTTAATGTTCAGGACCCTCTGCCGGGTGGTTTCTGGAGATAAATCAATGCCACCCAAAACGCCTACGTGATCCGGCAGTACATCAGTCAGCATCACTTCCATGCACTGGTATACAAAGTCCCCCTCACTCCAGCCGCGACCCTTCAGGGCCAAGAGGCGGGCGATCCCGAGGCCTGCGCGAGCAGCTCTCTCCTCGGCAGTGGGCGGGACGATCTCGGGCAAGTCGCCCTGCCGCAGACGCTCCACCAGGGCCGCGCGCTCGCCCTCCTCCACATACCGCTGGTAGTACCGGTGCTCGGCCTCGTAGTGGCGCCTGACGTCGCGTTCGCAGGTGGATACGACGAGGTGGGCGCAGACCAGGCACAGGGCCCCTTCGCCCTCCGGAGGCTCCACCACCAAATAACGCTGGGTCCACTCAGGCCGGAACCCCCGAGACTCCTCGACGTCCATTTTGCTTCTCTTGGGTGTCATCCACATTATTCCGGAGGCTAGAGGAGCAGGGAAGATCTCCCGGCGGCTGCAAAGAGAGAGGGGGAGCAGGAGCAAACGCCAACCACCACCTACGCTCTGCGCCAGATCACCCCAGCAGCGCGACACCAACTTCCCGCTAGGGCATCTCCGTTCCTATTGGCCGGAGGAGTGGACAGTGATTTCTATCGCGCAAGCGCAAATCCTCCTGGCTAGTGGGCTGAAGCTGCTTTAGGTGGGGGGTCGAAGAGACCCAGGAATCCAGGGGCCTAAGAAACTTGACTGGCATTCAAGCTGCCCAATTAATAGCCCCCGGGCTCGGAAGCGGCGCTGCCGCAGGAAGGGGTAGGGTAGGGGGCGGGACGGCGTAAACAAAGTTAAGGGAATGACGTAAGCACGAAGCACTGTAGTAATTGGCTGACGGCACGGCCAGTGAGCGTCTCGACGGGGCCTGGACTCCTCTGGCGCCAAAATGTCTCCTGTAGCGGGCGTTATTCGGCGGCTGGACGAGACAGTGGTGAACCGCATCGCGGCGGGGGAGGTTATCCAGCGGCCGGCTAATGCCATCAAGGAGATGATTGAGAACTGGTACGGAGGGAGTCGAGCTGGGCTTCCTTAGAAGCTACGACTTAACAGGCAGCTCCTCGGGATGGCGCCGACACGCCTCCGCCTTCACGCCTCCCTGCCCAAGCGGAGGCGTGTACAGCGCATGCCCACAGCGGTGGAGACTTTGGGGTCTTGCCTTCTCGCTTCTCCGGCGCTGTCGCGAGACTTTTTAGGATTGTGGGGGGCGCACGCAGAGGGCTACGCAGTATTATTTTAATGGTGCCATTAAGGAAATACTTCAAAAATATATATATGCAAATTTTTAAATGTATAAAAATTTTTGGCAGGGGAAAAAAATTTCCGTTCATCCTTCATCAGTTACATGCTTATTCCAAGAAATTATGCACCTTCAAGAGTACAATTCATTTTGAATTTTTTATTTATTTATTTTTGTTCCGGATGTTTCTCACTTTTCCCCTCAGACACCCTCCTCCCTATCCCGCCTCCCCAAGCATTATTGTTTACGTCCACATTTTGAGTATTATAAATAAATAGTCGAGATTTTAGGTCAGGTCGATGATCTTTCTGTGGGTTTGTGATTTTCCTACTGCCAAATTAATATCCCACGTAGCGTTCTCCTGCCCTTTACTTTTGGGGGAGGGGCACTTTGAAGATACCAGGTTTTATGGGGTATTCTTTGGATTCTGAAGCTTAGGAATGTGAACCAGCGTTTAAAACGTGGAAAGAAAGGTGGTGTAAATTGTAAACCTCAAAAAAGACATGCTCGTAATGTACCTAAACATTGTGTAAGATCCTTTATATTAAAGTTAGTTTATGTTAATAAGATACATAACTTAAAAGAAAAAAAAAAATGCCCCAGCAAAGAAGGGTACATTTGTAAAGGGATTTATTGCGAAAACGTAAACCATTCCAGATAGCGGGACTGAAAGAACAGTGGATCAGAAAGGGCTACCAAAGGAAAGGCAGAGAATTAGAAAGTAGACAATAGAAGGAACAGGGAACCTAGGAAGGGTTTCTCATTTTGACTTGACTTACACAATTTATAAAGGCTGACTTGTTTCCACAGTGTTAGAATTAACAGAACACTTTGGACCTATTACTGTACTGTGTCAGAATCCTGTGCAACAGAACTAAACATTAGTGCAGTGGCTTATACTCAATTCTATAAGCAGAGACTTTGTATGGATCCAGTTATGCTCTTTTTAATATCTAAGTCAAGATGGTTAAACAATTTCAACTCAGGGGCTCCTGAGAAAGGTCTTTAGTAGTTAAGTAATTTATTGTCTTATTTCTAAATAAAGAATTTTCTGTATGAGGAGTCCATAACTTCTCTTGTTCACACAGTACCAGCCTGAATTTATCTTCTCTAGCAGATGCTCTGTGCTCATAGGCTCTTCTTTAAAGGTACAAAAGATTTGTTAGCTGCTTAAAAACTTTCTGCATTGCCAATTTTTCTTTCCTCCGGCATAAATATATTTTCTTAAAGAAAAGGAGAGTAGAGAAAAATATTTAAAACCTTTAATGATATTTTATTAGACTCATTTAGGAACCTGAGGCTGAATAAAATTCGAGTAACCGATGGTTGAATAAGTAGAGAAGAGGGTAAGAAAAAGGCATGTGCTAAAAAGACCTACTTGTAACTTCACTTTCTTCCCTAGAGGAACAGAAGTAGTGGTGAATATCGTATCGGAAATGATGGTTGGCCCTTTCTGTTCTTCTCATCCCTTTCTCTAAACATAACAGTAATCACAGAGCCTGTAAAACAAAAGAAAAACATTAATCAGTCTTATATTTATTTGGATTTTGTTTTTATCCCTTGGTTCATATTAAAATTTGTGCGTTCGGGTAGTTACAGACTGATATATTTTATTTTCTGTTTGATTTGCCAGTTTAGATGCAAAATCCACAAGTATTCAAGTGGTAGTAAAAGAGGGAGGCCTGAAGCTGATTCAGATCCAAGACAATGGCACCGGGATCAGGGTATGTAAAACCTCAAAGGAGCAGGATGTGTGTGCGCTCTGTGTGATGCATCGGCAGGAAGTAGCAGAACCTTTCCCTGTTCTGGAAACTCTGGGCTTTTGTGAATAGGATTGTTTGACTGAAAAATTCAGCACCAACAATATATGTTTACTGAGTTCCTTTACTGAGTTCCTATTCTATACTGGGCACTGTGCAGGGGAATAAGGAGGTGGAGGAATGAGGATGAGCGTTCTGGGCAAAGAAAACATGGATTTTGCAATACATGCAAAAACCATGAAATGGAAGCATGCTGACATGTTTAAGGATCAGCAAGGAGGCCAGTGTGTCTGGAACAGGAGATGAGATCTGGAAGATAAGCAGACTGATCATGTCGCACCTTGTGGGTCATCGTGAAATCTTTGGCTTTTACTGTGAATGAGGTGGGAGGCTATTAGAGGGTTTTGAGCCAAGAGATGGCATGGTTTAGTGAGTTTTATAAGAACCCTTTGTCTACAGTGTGGAAAATAGACTGTAGTGGGATAGGACAGAAGCAGTGAGGAGGCTCTTGTAGCAATCTGGGGGAGGGGTGACGGTGCCTTGGATCAGTTAGGTTGCAGTAGAATGTAAGAAGCAGTGAGATTCTGGGTTGATTATGTAGATGAAGGTCTCAGAATTTGCTGATGTAGGGTGTGGGAGAAAAGGAGTCAAGAATGATTTCAAGGTATACAAATGGAAAAAAGTTGCTATTCACTGATGGGAAAGACGGGAAGAAGTGGCTTTGGGGGAAGATCAGAAATTCTCTTGAGGGTATGATAAACTGAAGGTGCCTTTTAGTTGGATACTTGTGTGAGTCTGGAGTGTGGTTAGAGGTTTGAGCTGGAGATAAAACTTACTGTATTGTATTTTAATGGTATTAAATGCCATGAGACTCATGAAAAGATGCTCAACAGCACTAATTAGGGAAATATGAATAAAAACCAGTGAGACACCACTTGACATGCATTAGGATGGCATAAATAAATAGAGAGAGAGAGAGAAAGGGCGGGAGGAAGAAACAAAACAAAGTATTGGCAAGATGTTGAAAAATTGGAACCTTTGTGCATTATTGGTAGGAATGTAAAATAGTGCAGCCACTGTGGAAAATGTTATAATAATTCAAGAAATTAAAATATATATATATATATTTTATATATATATATTTTTTTTAATTCTCACTCGAGGATATTTTTCCATTGATTTTTCTTTCTTTCTTTTTTTTAGATAGAGTGGGAGGGAGGGAGGAAGGAGGAGAAAGAGAAAGAGAGATACATTAATGTGAGAGAGAAACCTCAATTTGTTGCCTCCCACATGACCCCCACTAGGCCGGGGATCAAACCTGCAACCAAGGTACATGTGCTTGACTGGGAATAGAACCCGGAATCTTTGGTCCACAGGCCAACACTCTAATCACTGAGCTAAACCAGCCAGGACTATTCCGTGTATTTTACTACTGTTAAATGTATCCGTAAAATGTATCTAGATTTTTACTGAAGTTTTTCTAATAATTTTTATAAAATCCATGAGACTGGATGAGATCATCAAGAGAGCGTGTACAGGTAGAGAAGAGATCTAAGGGTGACATCCTGGGTTACTCTACTGTCAGGGGAGATGAGACAGAAATGAGACACGTGAGGAGGAAGAAGCACCAGGTCAGTGTGGGATTCTGGGTACCAAGTGAGCAAGTTACTGCTAATTTGAAAACTTCTCCTAAGAAATATTTCTTCTTGGATTTATTCAAGAAAAGGGAAATTCAAAAAGATTTGGAAAACAATCAGTAACATAATTATTTACTTTTTTTTGGTATCTTCTAGAAAGAAGATCTGGATATTGTGTGTGAGAGATTCACTACAAGTAAACTGCAGTCCTTTGAGGATTTAGCTAGTATTTCTACCTATGGCTTTCGGGGTGAGGTAAGCTAAGGGTTAAATAAATGTGTGAAATACCCTCCAATGATGCCATTTTCAGCATGTTTCTCAACAAATAAATAAAATATGATACTTTTTACTTGTTAAATAAATATAAATCTAAATAGACTTAAATTCAATTTGCCAAGACTGAGACTTGTTTATAAATACTTAATATACCATAAACTTTATCTATAGAGAACCCCCACAACATTATGTGTCTCTTGATGGAAGAACACACCACCACCTATAAAAGATTCTTGTCCAAATATTAAATATTAAATGCGACTCTGATCAATAGTTAAATCTAAGTACCAATGTACAGAAAATATAGGGGGCAAGGAAGCATGGTAAATGATACTGAGATTGGGAAACTGAGAAAAGACGTGTTTCCTTCAACAGATAAACTGCAAGGGGAGAAAGAAGTAGAGAGGGGAGCAGGCATCTGTAGATCAAAAGAGATTTAAGAGCCATATGAGAATATTTAACATGCCTGTAACTCTAGATCTAAACAGAATTGCTATTTATACATTAATTCTTTGGTGTGTTTCCTTTTATACTTTTTAATATATTTCCCCCTTGTTTTACTGATTATGCTACAGAATCAATTTGATGTCCTCCTTTATTTTATTTATTTATTTATTTTTTATCCTCACCCGAGGACATTTTTCCACTTTTTGTTCAGATAGAGTGGGAGGGAGAGAAAGGAAGAGAGAGAGAAACATCGACGTGAAAGGGATACATCGAGTGGCTGTCACTTGTGCGCCCTTAGCGGGGACTGAACCCGGGTCTCTCTGGACGGCAGGCCAACGCGCTAACTGCTGAGCCAAACTGGCCAGGGTGCGCCTTTATTTTTAAAACATATTATCAAAGTGAGTAAACAAAGTGCTCCTTTTTGCCATTTGTTAATACAAAACGGAAGAGGCAGTTTAGATGACCTTTCTCTTAACGGAAGAGGCAGTTTAGATGACCTTTCTCTTAAGAATGTGACTGGGTTGACTCAGCAGTGAATTGTTTTTTCATTCTGTTTCCTTTTCTTCCTAGGCTTTGGCCAGCATAAGCCACGTGGCTCATGTTACTATTACAACCAAAACAGCTGATGGAAAGTGTGCATACAGGTATAGCACTGTCTTCTTTCATTCATGTAGATTCATCCAGAAAGGTGCTTTATGTCTGCATCTCAAAGTAATCCTATTTAAACACCAGTGTTACCTTTTCTGGCGGGGCTCTTGGGTAAATTTTTTCACTTGCCTTTGGAAGAGGTGATAATCTACAGGGAAAGTTATTAGGGAATAGTCTTATTTCATGGATTCTTAAAATATAAGATGTGACATATTATAAATGTCTAGTAAGGTGTCTGTTACACAGAGATATTCTGGTAGGGTATCACTTTGAACTGATCACAGGACTGTGGCTGGGGTCCTGGAGATCTCAGTTCCTCAGCTGGCTCGTGAGCCACCAGCTCCCTGCCACGTGGGCATGCCTGTGCTGGCACGCCTTCTCATGGGTGGCCACTGACCATCTGTAGTGCTGGCACAGTTTCTAGAGGCTGATGAACGGCCATGGAACAGAACAAAAAACAGGGCTCAAAGAACCAAAATCACATCTTTGTTTGTATAAGCACTGGCCATTCACTAGTGTGCAGTTCAGCCTGTTTCTCAGTGCCTTGAACAGACAAATGTGTGAAGTAGTGGAACGTGGAGCATTTCAGATGCTAGAGGCACTGATGCTAGGAGTTCGACTCTGAATTATAACTGCCCTAGGAGCTGGGTGGGCTGATATGATTAGAATCTCTTCGCACCAAACGGGGGGGCATTTGGGAGGTAATGTCCTAAATAGCCTGGGACACTTCCCATGTCTTCACTTCTGGGATCATATCTTGCCCCTGCTTGGGATCTCTAGTGACTCCCTTTCCTAGGCGGGATGAAATCCCTTCATCATAGCAGTCGGCCACCCTCCTAGTATATTCTCAGTCCACCTTTCAGCCTCCTCTCTCCACTCATCCCAGCTGTCATGTTTTCTAAAGCCTCTGTGCTTTTGTTTATATTTTTCTCTTCCTGAGTGATCTTCCCTGCCCTCTCCACCTGAAACTTATTCCTCCATAGAGGCCAGATGAATTGTCACCTCTTCTGTGACTTTCCCCTACCTCCACTCTCACCCCAGGCTGACTGTTCCCTTCTCTAGATCACTTAGCCCATTGTTCTCCACTTTGGTAAAAGACTATGCCCTCACTAGATCAGGAGCTTTCTAAGGCCTTTCTTTGTTACCTCTGTAGGTCTGATACATGGTAGCCCCTCAATACATGATTGTAGAATTATTGAAAAAATTTCACTGTCATCTTAGGCACTGGCAAAACTGTTCTTTGTAGCTCAAAACTCAAGAACTAAAAAGCAACATATGCTAGAAGGACAAGGATATGTGTGTGTATATATATGTATACACACACACACACATATATATATATTTTTCAGGGGTATCCAATTGGAATGGTTATAGAAGTAGTGGAAAAATAAAGAAGGAAATGATAATTAAGATAATATGTAAGCCCTGGCCAGTTTGGCTCAGTGATTAGAGCGCTGGCCTGCAGTCCAGAGAGACCCGGGTTCGGTTCCCACTAAGGGCATGTACCTCAGTTGCAGTTTGTCCTTGGCCCTGGTTGGTCGTGCGAGTGGTGGCCACTCAATGTGTCCCTTTCACATCGATGTTTCCCTCTCTCTCTCTCTCCCTCCCACTCTGTCTGAACAAAGAATGGAAAAATGTCCTTGGGTGAGGATAAAAAAAAAAAAAAAAGATAATATGTAACATGGCTGTATTTTAATGTATTGTTGGTATAATGTTCTTTTTTTATCCTTTGGGTAAGTAAGTAAGCTGCTTCTATTGGAGATTTATAACCTCTTATATTTTCTGAGTAGAGCAACTTACTCAGACGGAAAGCTGAAAGCGCCTCCTAAGCCATGCGCAGGCAACCAGGGGACCCAGATCACGGTGAGAATGGGACTTGGGAGGGTAAATTGTTGAAAAGGAGCTTTGTATAAATATTGAAATAACATTGTCTCCGAACTTTCAAAATAACAGTAAAATGAATCTCTGCCAGTTAATAGAAACCACAAGATATCACCCTCTATGCAAGAGAAATTATTGGCTTTTGTTCATCGCCTCATCTTTTTTAAGAAGCTGGAAGATTCTTTTATTGGGATGGCAGAAATCAATAGCAGGGTAGTTGGCACTGAAAGAACCTTAACCTTGGCTCCAGAAGATATGAGAAGTTAGAGTCCCTACCTTGCCACTCAGTGGTTGTGTGTCCAGAATCATCATTCAAACTTTACTTTTCTCATCTGTCAAGTGGAGTAAAGAATATCTGCCCAAGCCCTGGCCAGTTTGGCTCAGCAGTTAGAGCGTCGGCCTGCGGTCCGGAGAGACCGGGTTCGGTTCCAGCTAAGGGCATGTACCTCGGTTGCAGTTTGTCCCCGGCCCTGGTTGGGTCGTGTGGGTGGCAGCCACTCGATGTGTCCCTTTCATGTCGATGGTTCTCTTTCTCTCTCTCTCCTTCCCACTCTATCTGAACAAAAAATGGAAAAAGTGTCCTTGGGTGAGGATTAAAAAAAAAAGAGAGAGAGTATCTGCCCACTCACCTGGCCAGTGTGGCTCAATGGTTGAGCGTCGACCCATGCACCAAGAGGTCACTGGTTCAATTCCCGGTCAGGGCACATGCCCAGGTTGGGGGGGGGCAAAACCCCAGTGGGGGTCATGCAGGAGGCGGCCAGTCAATGTTCTCTCTCATCGATGTTTATATCTCTCTCTCCCTCTCCTTTTTCTCTGTCTAAAATCAGTAAAGAAAAAAAATTTTTTTTTTTTTTTAAAGAATATCTGCCCACTCAAAGGCTGTTGGAGTAATTTGAGTGTCATCAGGAGAAAGTCCATTATGCTGCCATATTTCTTTTTTTTAAATTGTTTTATGCTGCCCTATTTCTGTGGTGCCACATGTGGTCTATTCCCATTCTGTGATCCCATAAAGCATCGCACTGTCATGATCCCACCTCACCACCTCCAGCCCCAGGTACAGCACATCTCCGGAGACGCCGATCCTGGGCTTGACGGGGCAGGCAGGAGGCAGAAATGAACATGTGCTTCCCAGTTCACGTTCGCAGGGGTCCAGTACCGGGTGACCGCAGTGTGATTTCCAAGAACCCCAAATGAGCTCAGAAATTATGTCAGTATTAGTTTGAAATGTCTGAATGCCATGTGATATAATTGTTGGTAAATTTATGTTTGCCCCACTAAATCTTGTGCTGTTCTGGGCAGGACTGTGCTTTGTCTTCATATTCCCAGTACAAAGCAAAGAGCCTGACATAGAGCTAGCCCCCAGTTCCTGTTTGAGAAATCAGGGCATGAACGTGGGAGGCAAGAAAAATATTCCTAATTTCCTTTGTTAAGGCTGCCCTGTCTCTGCCCCTTCTCCCAGTCGGTGCTTAGAACTGTGCTGTTGGCAAGAGGGGTGGGATTCTCTGCCTTAAGACCCAGCTTTAGGTGGACTACTTGGGTTTTTATTTCCACATCTGTGAATTTACAAGAAAACTTAAATCTTCTGTTCAGGTGGAGGACCTCTTTTACAACATTTCCACAAGGAGGAAAGCTTTAAAAAATCCAAGTGAAGAGTATGGGAAGATTCTGGATGTTGTTGGCAGGTACAGTTCCAAATCTGGGTGTGGGTCTCTGCGCTCTCTCCGAAGGGCTGGCTCCAGTGCCCGTGGATGAAAGCTGCTGCTGAGCTAGCAGACAGCAGCACCAGCCTGCAGACTGTTTCTGGTCAAGGCTTAGTCACTAATGCTGGCTTTTCCCGCATGTGCCCAGGAGAGCAGTTGGTGTCTGTACCAGGGAGGGTTCTCTGGTAATAAGCAAAGCAAACTGACTAGCTAACTGGAGCCCAAAATAAATTTATTGGAAGATTAGGAATGACTCACTGAGGGGAAAGAAGTGTAGACAGCTGCTGCTTGGGGAGGATAAGAACCAGGGTGACTTCAGTGATTTAATGTAGTGACCCTTTTCCAGTTGCTTTTATTCTTTTCTTGACTCTGTTCAATAGTCTTTTTCCTGGGGGAGTGCATCTGATTGGCCTGGCTTGGGTTTCCCCATCATGTGCCCACATCTGGGGAGATGATTTCTTGATTGGCACTAACCAAAGATCTATCAAGTGGGATGGGGAAGAGATAGTTTCTCAGAGGAGGACTAGGGGCTGTTAACAGAAGGTGAAGGGATTCAGGGCGGATGGAAATAATGTTATGATGGACTTACTCTGCTGTCACAGGGCTCCAGTGTGGGCGCTCTGAGTCTCCATGGCTTGGATTGTAACTGACATGTTAACTATTTTGCAGTATTTCTGAAAAATAAAAAAATGATTTGCCCTCATAAAGTGGAACAGACTCAGACATCAAGTTTCTTGGCTTCTCCCTGGAATTGTATAAATCAGTGTCAGAATATTAACTATTTCCAGGAAGTGAGCTTTAGTGGGCAGTTTTCGTTCTAGGTGTGGTCGAGTGAATTGTTAACTGTTACTGAATTAGTGCATTTTGCTAGACACAACCCTTCAGTTCACAGAGCCTGTTGAGGGAGGAGTAATTAGTAATGGCCAACCGAGGAGAGGCTGGGAGATACTGGCACAGGACCTCGGGTTGAGGAAGAAGTGGGTGATGAGCGGGTGTATTGAGGGGTTCTGAACAAGAATAAAAGAGTGCAGGGGTTGTTAAAGATGAGTTCTCAAGATGTCCCTGGGGCAACCAGACCTTTTGAGTTGGCGAAAATAAAACTAGGCGAAGAGGAAATTGTACTGAGATATCCTTGGGTCTGGTCAGCAACCTATAAATGCAGAATGGAACCCTGTTTTCTGTTAGATTCCGTGACACTTAGCATTGCTAGCTCCAAGAAGTCTGCTGGCTTATTTTCCTGTGGGTACATAGGATACTGAAGATGTTTTCATTTGTGTCGGTCTTTGTTTACCTCACTTAACCACCGATTTACTGAGCTGAAAGGGACTCGGATGTGGACTGAGCACTTGGCCACTCTTTGCTTACTGTTTTGTTTTGTTTTTCTCCTTTTCAGGTATTCAATACACAATTCAGGCATTAGTTTCTCAGTTAAAAAAGTAAGTTCTTGATTCATAGGGGATGGCTGTGTATAATCAAAGAAAAAAGGAATTTTTATCATTTGCCTGCGGAGATAAGGTCATGATGTCTCCATCACAGCTGTGAGACAGTAAGTCGTATCTTCTGTTCTGTTGATCAGCAAGGTGAGACCGTGGCTGACGTCAGAACACTGCCCAATGCCACAACCGTGGACAATATTCGCTCCATCTTTGGAAATGCTGTTAGCCGGTATGTTGGGAACTTATATTTTAAAAATATCTTTGGCATTTCATCACATTATGTGGAATAAGATAGCACCTGCCTTAAGAGTTTGCTTTAATCAAAAACCCAGGCTAGATTTCAGGCTTCAGATTTGTTAACAGATTCATTATTTCATGTAAGCAACACTTCCCGAGTGCATGTTATGTCTCAAATGGTCTGGCTATATGAATCAGAGTGTTCTTTTTAGGTCTCTGTTTTCAAAATATTTATGTTGTAGTGGGGTTCTTTCATCCTCCAATGCTCCCTTTCCTTGTATTTCTATTATCATCCCTTTAGGATTTCACTTATTATCATTCAACATTTATTAATTGCCTCCCATGTTCCAGGCTTTGTGCTAGAAGTTAAGTATGTAAAGACAAATAAATATTTTCTGCCCTTAAAGACTTCTCTCTTTGGTGACAAGCAGATTTGTGCGTGTCACCAGATCTTCACTGTCAGGGAAAGCCTAAGAGGGGAAATTTCTCACACTACAGATTCCTCACGGCTGTCTCCTCTGCCACCGTTTTCACCACCACCAAAACCACCGTATCCGTCACATGTTCCCAGCTAAAATCCCAGGACTTGACAAAGCCCAAAATGCCTATGTTCTAACCTGAGTGGAAAAATACTAACATCCTTCTGTGTATATGCCTGGCATGCATCAGGTGTTAGGGATACACAGATGAATGAGACAACCCCTGCCTTCACTTTTCAAATCTTAAGAACAGCAGCAGTTTTCTACTTTGAAGGATGAATTATTCATTCTTTGAGCAAAACCAAGTTTCTTGTTTTTGGGGTTTTTTTTTCTTTGATTTTAGAGAGAGAGGAAGAGAGAGGGAGAGGAGAAGAGAGAGAAACATCGATGAGAGAGAACATCAACTGGCTTCCTCCTTCTGCATTCCCCACACTGGGGATTTGACCCATAACTTGGGCATGTGCCCTGACTAGGAATGGAACCATCGACCTCTTGGTACATGGGTTGATGCTCAGCAACTGAGCCACACCCGCTGGGCAAAAACCAAGTTTCTAACTAGGGAATGGTCAATTTGCTTTTAACTATCTTTTTCTTACTAATTAAGTGTTAATGAATTAGTTGTTTTAAAATTGTGCTCCCAGAGCTAAGTGAGAATGTGCTTTCTAATGAATCTTTGAAGAGCTTGACCAGATTTTAGCCTCAGCATTAGTTGTTACAGAATTCCTGTAAGAGACGAGAAAACCCACAGAGCCGCAGTTCCCAAAGCATGTCTCCAGAACACCAACCTCTAGGGACATTTTGGGGAGAAAGGGTTTGCTGGTTCCCCGAGCGTGGGAAACACTGCCAGCCCTGCCCTGTGCCCAGAGATTCCGAGCGAACATTACTGGCACTGCGTAGAAAGCTGCTGCCGCGGTGAGCCATGCGCAGCGTGTGCCTGCGCTTTGCTGGGTGCTGCGCTCTGTTCTGGAGTGAAGGGAGGGAATAAAGCAGAAATGCTACTTGCCCTCAGAGGACTCATCTCTGATTGGATAGACGCATGAAATAATTATGCCATTCATTAGTGGTTGTGCTAGGTGCCGCAAGGGAAAAATATAAGGCACAGTGGGAGACTGTCTTGGGGCCAGGGAGGGGGATAGTCAGAGAAGCTTTTTGACCAAGTAGTCACTGAGATGTGATGGATTGAGGAGGAGTTAACTAGCTTACAGTAGGAGCTTTCCAGCAGAGAGATTAGTGCTCAGGAAAACCACCCCAAGGCAGAAATGAGTGTGGCTTGTGTGAGGACTTCTTTTCACCTGTTAACCTCACCTCCCCCAAAACACCACACTGAAGCCCCACTGTGGTGCGATTCAGTCTAGTAAGGGATTCAGCAGAGACGCACTTTTTAAGAATCTCATCTTTGGGGTGTGGTTACTAAGACAAATAAAAGTTTCAGCAAAATAAGGTTTCAGAGCTTGGACTTGTCATTCTGTCTCAACAATTAGAGCAGTACTTGAATGGAACTGGCGACCTCTTGGTGCATGGGTCGACACTCAACCACTGAGCCACACTGGCCAGGCCAATAATGATTCTTTTTTTCTTTATTGATTTTAGAGAGGAAGGAAAAGAGAGAGAAACATCGATGAGAGAGAATATTGATTGGCCGCCTTTTACATGCCCCCCACTGGGGATCGGGCCCACAATCTGGGCATGTGCTCTGACCAGAAATCAAACCAGCGACCTCTTGGTGCATGGGTTGATGTTCAACCACTGAGCCGCACTGGCTGGGCAATTATGATTCTTTATACTGTTTGAACTTTCTGGTATTTTCAAAAGTCTCAGAATTTTTCTTTCCCAACCAGAGAATTGATAGAAGTTGGGTGTGAGGATAAAACCTTGGCCTTCAAAATGAAAGGCTACATATCCAATGCCAACTACTCGGTGAAGAAGTGCATCTTCTTACTCTTCATCAACCGTAAGTATGTAAGAACCAAGTGGGGAGGTGTCCATAGGAGTTTTGTGGCACCATGGAAAGATTCCTAATCCGCGGGTTTGCTTGTACACAGGAACAGCTCATGCTGAAATGTGGCTTGATTAGGAAACATAATTAATTTCTGGCCTAAGTCTGCTCAGCCCTCTGAGACATGCCCGGGAGGGGGCATGGCAGGCCCCTGCGTGCCAGCGCACTTTCATCACAGGCTGGCATCGGAGCCTTTGCAAGCAGGCTCTGTGCAGATCTGTTCCCTCTTTAGATCGAGGTCCACTGCTTGAAATCGCACAGCAGGACATAGGGAGAAGGGTACTTTAGGTGTAGGCAGTGTTAGTAAAGTAAAGAAATTGAATGCTAAGCTCCTTGAGATCTTTCTTTTTAAAAGATTGAGAATTATTTATAATACAAAGAATAGTATTAAACGTCAGGGAGAAAATTAACTAAATGCATTTGGAGTTTTTCAGATTCCTTTGCAGTCCTTCTGTGCTGGCACAGTGTTTACATGATTGTTGCCTATGAAGCAAATGTCATTGGGCATCCTGCTTCTTGTTACTTAGTTGCATATTTACAGTTTTGAGAGACAGTGACAGAGCAACAACAAATAACCCCAAACACAGTCTCATTCAGTTTTTCATTTTCCATCCAGAAACGAGATGCATCATTCTCTTATTTCAGTTCTTATCATTTTAATTCTATAGATCCTTTACATGTATTGTTTAAAGCAATTCATAATTGTTTTACAATTTTTGTTATTAGAAATGGCAAAGCCCCCCCTTTCATTTATAATGATAACCAGCTATAAGTGATCCATATTAGACATATTTGATAGCAGTTGTTCAAACAAGGTAGAAACAGTAAAGAGAGAGCCATTATTTTATAGCCGCATTCTATTAAACTGATTTATATTAGCAGGGTCTCCAACTCCATTGGGAAGGACATAAGCCTGATACATAACAAAGTTTGCTTTAAGCAAGGCTCAGAAAATGTTTTTCATTTGTGTTTTCCTAACCATGAAGAGTAACTGTTTTGTAACATATGTATTAGCTCTAGAACAGACAAGCAAAGGTCACTGTAAGTGCCATCTGAGCATGTCTTGTCTATGTTTCTGGTGGGGTGTTTACCACACAGGTTCTGTGTGACATTAGCTAATCTGGCCCTCAGGCCAAGTTCCCGGTAGCAACGGGGTCAGGCTCTTAGCGTGTCATTCACTTATCTCACGTGGTGCAGGCTCACTTAGGTGGCAGGGACAAAGAACACTCCTGTGGCATGTCTCAAGTTCAGAAACCTTAGCAGAGGGGTTCCAGCTGTCCTCCTGTAAGGCACCCACACGTGCTCCAGCCCTGTATGGTCAGGACACGTGTTTACAGCACAGTATACTGAGAGGACTGTGGATGTCGTGAGCACACAGAGAAGAATCGTTTTCTTCCTGATAAAATCACAGCCTCTCTTCTGATTGGAAATAAAAAGGTGGCATAGCCTTGGCTACACTGACACAGGACAGCAGCTCATCAGCTGTCTGGGTTTTCTGAAAAATAGATCTTTTTCTGATTTTAGTCTTACCTCTCCCAGCTTCTGTTATTTCAGTCCCCTCAAACCTGCCTCATTTCCTAAATTGCATACATACAGCCAGGTATTTCTACTGCCTGAAACTCCTGGAAGACACACCCTTCCCCGGCAGCACTCACTGCGCACACTCCACGGTCGGAAGTCCCTCGTCTGACCATTTGCACACAGCTCTCTAGCAGTGCTTACTGGGGTGGGAATGAGTTTATTCTCCCGCATGCTCTCCCAGCATGCGGCACATGATTGGTAGCCAGTATGTCTTTGCTGATGTCAGAGTGCCCACTGCCTGGCGAGGGCAGAGGTAGTCTGCGTGGGCTGACTGAGGGGAAGGGAAGTGAGGCAGAAATTACTGCCCTGTCGTGTTTCTGCTACCTAGGCGAGAGGAGAGAGGCCCAAGCCCATAGTGAGATGCGGGGAAGGAGCCACAGGTAAAGGGGGCTCTTCCTTTCTGGGCGTCTGATGTGGGAGTAACCCAGATGCGGTCTTCCTGAGGTGATTTCATGGAATGGTATTATTGTTCATCTGTCACCTCACCCGTCAGGACAGTTTTGAGCTGCTTCCTTCCCTTTTATTTTTTAGATCGTCTGGTAGAGTCAACTTCCTTAAGAAAAGCCATTGAAACAGTGTATGCAGCGTATTTGCCCAAAAACACACACCCATTCCTGTACCTCAGGTAATGTAGCACCAAACCCCTCACCCAAGACGCACAAAAAACAATTCTGTCACGCTGTCCTCTTTGAAAGAGGGGCTTGCTGACAGCCTGGTGGGCGTGAACCCCTGCACCACTAGCCAAAGGGGCTCTGTCCTTTCTCTGTGAAGGGCACAGTTTTCTTTCATTTGTTCACGCATTTGTTCAAAGTCTCACTGAGAGCCTCCCATGTGCCAGGCACTGTGCTGGTAAAACAAAGATGAAGAACATGTCTTGCTCCTGAACCAGGCAGAATTTGCCCCAAACCTGACAGAGAAACCCCTTCCACCTCCTGGGTCCCTCCAGCTCCCTCTGCAGGTTCACACTGCAGTGCTCTTATCACAGAGCGAGCGATGAAAGATGGGTTTGGAGCTGAGGCCGTAAGTTGATAGCCTGCACATCCTCCAAACTGATTTTGTATTAAATTTTAGTGATAAAAGGTTTTCTCACATATGTTCTTGTGTTCACTTTCATATAATATCGAATAACAAGTACAGGGCAGGTTCATGTTTACAGATGAGAAAACCGACCCAGAGAAATTAAGTGATTTGTCCCAGGTCACATAATAAAAAATTCCACTAGTTCTGGAATGATAATAACACCTGGCATATGACAAATGTGCCAGTTATATGCAAAGTGCTTTATATGAATTTAATCTTCACTTCAGAATAACAAGGAAACAGGCAAAGAAAGATGCTGTAATTTACCCAAAAATACACAGCTTTTCAGAGCAGAGTCAGCTTTTGAAGCCAGGTCAAAAGTTTTGACCATTTTGTCACTTCGCCTGAAGTTTTGACCATTTTGTCACTTTGCCTTCCCAAGTCTTATGGACACCACATATACCATGTGTGAATCTTTCCCCCATCCTCCACCATGTGAGGTATTGATCTCTTTCTTTCCTGCCAGTCTGGAAATCAGCCCCCAGAATGTGGATGTCAATGTGCACCCCACGAAGCACGAAGTTCACTTCCTGCACGAGGACAGCATCCTGGAGCGGGTGCAGCAGCATGTTGAGAGCAAGCTCCTGGGCTCCAACTCCTCCAGGACGTACTTCACCCAGGTGAGCTGCTGTTGTCCCTCTGTGTGTCTGCCACCTTCAGATGTGCTGGCCAGACATGAGAGCCCACATTTTGCCTGTTGCTTTAGGACTTTCTTTCCAAGTATTTGATAGTTTTCTTTTAGTAGCATTTCTGTCTTTGACCCTAACTGAAGATATCGTCATGTTATCCCTGGGCCTGGCGTCATAAGGCCTGGTTTCTTCTCATTCTGCTTCCATGTAGGACCTTCACCTGACTTCCTAGGAAGATGAGCTGTCTGAAACAGAATAGGGCTCATTTTCCATGTTTGTTTCTCCCCTGGAGATGTTGAGAAAGAGGCTGATCCCACATACACAGGGCAGAGTGGAGGGGCTGGGCCCAGGGAGGTACTGGATCAGAGGGCCTGCCTCTGTCTGGGGGTGCACAGCCCAGGAGCAGTGCTGAATGGCAGGGTCCAGACTGAGAGCTGTGGCATCCTCAGGCTACTTTATCTCCCTGCCAGCAGCAGGCCATCCCAGCCCCTGACTTTTGGGCCTTGGAGTCACCTTCTGCCTGTTCCCCAGCTTGTGCTTTGCAGTTCACTGTCCCCAGCCAGTGCAGCAAAAGCCCTGGTTTGCAGTGAAGCCATTGGTATTGAAATCAGGAACCCTGGGGACAAGCTGTTTCACTGTTCTGGACTTTAGAATTCCTGATTGCAAAGTAGTTGTGTTAATTTTTGCTTCCTAAAACCCACCTGTGGTATTACATAGGCAAATATACTGCAAGGGTTTTAAATTGTCCATGAAAAATGGTTTTTCCTTTTTGAGAAAAGTTGCTACTTTAACTTTGTATTATTTTACTCTTTATTATTAAATATTTTGAAACAGAATATTTCTAAAAGTAGATAATGCAAAAATATCCATGTCCCCAACACCCAGCTTCATATTGTTTTCTTCCTCCCACTTTGGGGTGAGGAAAAGAGAATTTTAAAGCACATTTCAGGCATTTATTTTTTTACTTTCTTCTCTATTGTGCATTTTAAAGTATTTTTCTATAGTCCAGGGTCCTTTTTTAGTTGATAAAATGCATAGTAATATAATTTAATATCCAGTTCATATTCCAATGTGCCAATTGTCCAAAAGAGATCCTTTTGTAATAGCTTTGTTTAAATCTGTGTCCAATTAAGTTCGACTCATTATGTTTGGTTATTAGATCTTAGATTTTCTTTTTTTTTTTATTCTCACCCGAGGACACTTTTTGTTATTTTGTCCAGATAGAGTGGGAGGGAGAGAGAGAGAGAGAAACATCGACGTGAAAGGGACACATCGAGTGGTTGCCACCTACATGACCCAACCAAGGCCGGGGACAAACTGCAACCGAGGTACGTGCCCCCTTAGCGGGAACCGAACCCGGGTCTCTCTGGACCACAGGCCAACGCTCTAACCGCTGAGCCAAACTGGCCAGGGCGGTTATTAGATCTTTTAAATCTCTTTTAAGTGTCTTTGAGACTAGAAGTCACCACCCTTTGTTCACATTGGCTTATTCTAAAGGTTTCCTGTAAAATAATACACGTTTTGGATTGGCTGCTTCTTGGAGTCATTTAACTTGTTCTAGTCCTACATATTTCCTAAAAACTGGAAATTAGATCTAGAGGCATGATTATATTTAGATTTAAAATTTTGTTTTACAAGAATTCTTGGTAGATGAAGTCCTGTACTTTCTGTTCCATCCCAGCAGGAGGCGCATACTGACTTGTTATGTCATTTTGGTGATTCAGCTGGTGACAGTCTGATTCCTTCATTATAAATCTCTCTATTGATATTTAGCTTAATGGTTTCACCATCATGGGTGGTCATTACCGGAATCAGTTATTTTCTTAGGATTGCAAGATTATGATTTTCGATTTTATCGTTTTTACTGTGGTAATTAGAATTCTTCTAACGTTCCCTCATTTGTTAGAGCTATTTGGTTATCCTGAAATAGTTCATATTAGAAAGTAAGGATAACTGCTTAATTCTATCCTTTTATATATCAGTTTGCAAAGGAATGAGTTGTTCTAGCAGTCTCCAATGATATTTAATGACTTTTTCCTCTCTTTCTGTCTCTTCCTCTCTCTCTCTCTCCATCTTCCTTCCTCCCTCCCCACCTTTTTCTTTTTCTCTTAGTGTGTCATAGCTGTTAACAAGGCAGTATAATTTAAGCAGTTGCTATCATTTCTCTGTTTGATGATCAGATTATCCCGTCTTAGACCAACGGAAGCCCCTTCAAACTGCTGTTCTTGTCCTTTTGACCCAGTTCCATCAGTCTTTGATAGTTTGTTTGCTTCAAGCATGACAAGATGTTATAGGTTCCCTTTGTACTTTTCCACTCCATTTCTCCAAGGAGCTCTGATTTATTTTAGTAGGAAATGATATTTAGAGCCTGTAATCTGAGTTGGGGGTTACGGTCCGTATTACTACTGGGTGGTCATTGCTTTTGGACCTTCCCACTGGACAGAACTAGAAAATATGTATATTTAAAAGTAAACAGAATGGTGGTAGCTAAGAGCTGGGAAAGGGGAGAATGGTGAGTTTAATGGGCACAGAGGTTCAGTTTGGGGGATAAAAAAGTCTGGAGATAGCCCTGGCTGGTTTGGCTTAGCAGTTAGAGTGTTGAACTTGAGGACCAAAGAGTTGCTGATTTGATTCCTGGTCAATGGCACCTACCTCAGTTGCGGATTCGAACCCCGGTCCTGGTCGGGGTCATGCTAGTGGCAACCAATTGATGTGTCTCTTTCACATCGATGTTTCTCTTTCTCTCTCTTCCTCCCTCCTTCCCAGTGTATCTGAAAATCAATGGAAAAATATCCCCAGGTGAGGATTTAAAAAAATAGTCTGGAGATGGATGGTGGTGATGGTTGTTGCACAACAGTGTGAATGTACTTAACGCCACAGAACTGTACACTTAGAAATGATTAAATGGTAAATTTTGTGCTATATTTCACAATAAAAAATAAAATCCTGTTATGGCACCAAAAAAACAAAAGCTAAAAATATTCAAACTTTATACCAATATTTCCATTTCAAACCAATTTTAAGGTATAAGGATTTTGCTGAGTTTTTAAATTTTACATGTGTATATCTTTATTTTTTATTTTTTTTTCTCTTCAAATCTTTATTTTTGGATGTAAAATGTATTACAGATGTTCCACATTTTTCCCCCATTGATCCCCTCCTCCCCACTCCCGTCCCCCTCCCACCTTTACCCACACTATTGTCTGTGTCCATTGGTTATGCATATAAGTTCTTTGGTTTATTTCTTCCCACCCCCCCAACCCCTTTCCCTTTGAGGTTTGTCAGTCTAGCAATGAATTTGTGCTTCTTAATCCCATCACCTTTTTCACCCATTCCCCCAACCCCCTTCCCAACTGGCAACCAACAAAATGTTCTCTGTATCTATGAGAATGTTTCTGTTCTTCCTGTTCATTTTGTTTGTAGATTCCATTGTTGATAGATATGTATTCACTGCCATTTTGTTTGTTCATATATTTTATCTTTTTCTTCAAAAAGACCCTTCATCATTTCATATAATAACAGTTTGGTGGTGATGAACTCCTTTAACTTTTTCTTGTCTGGGAAAGTTTTTATATGTCCATCAATTCTAAATGACAGCTTTGCAGGATAGAGTAATTTTGGTTGTAGGTTCTTGGTTTTCATCACTCTGAATATTTCTTGCCACTCCCTTCTAGCCTGCAAAGTTTCTTTTGAGAAATCAGCTGACAGTCTAATGGGTACTCCCTTGTAGGTAACTAGCTGCCTTTCTCTTGCTGCTTTTAAGATTCTCTCTTTGTCTTGAACCTTTTGCATTTTGATGATGATGTGTCTTGGTGTGTGCCTCTTGGGGTTCATCTGTTTGGGACTCTCTGTGCTTCCTGGACTTGTATGTCTGTTTCCTTCACCAAGTTAGGAAAGTTTTCTGCCATTATTGTTTCAAACAGGTTTTCGAGTTCTTGTTCTCTCTCTTCTCCTTCGGGCACCCCCAAGATGCGAATGTTGGCACGCTTGAAGTTGTCCCAGAGGCTCCTTACACTATCCTCATTTTTTTGGATTCTTTTTTCTTTTTGCTGTTCTGATTGGGGATTTTTTGCTTCCTTATATTCCAAATCGATGGTTTGCTCCTTGGATTTACATACTCTATTATTGAAGCTGTGTAAATTATTCTTTATTTCAGTTAATGCCTCCTTTAATTCTAACTGTGTATCCATGATTTCTAACTGGTCCTTTTTTATGCTCTTGAGGCCCTCACTAAGTTCACTGAGGTCCTCACTAAGTTCATTGAGCATTCTTATAAGCAGTATTTTGAACTCAGTATCTGTCAGGTTGCTTATCCCCCTTTCGCTTCGTTCTTTTATTGGGGTTTTGTTCTGTTCTTTCATTTGGGACCTGTTTCTTTGTCTCCTCATTTTGGCTGCCTCCCTGTGTTTGTTTCAGTGTATTACTTAATGAGAGGTATGGGGCTCGCTGAGACCCGATGCTGCTCGTTTGAAAGAATTTAGGAAAAACCTGAAGCAGGATCCAAGACAGGCCAATCCTATGGTTAAGCAAGTGGCGACAGCTTGGGTGGGCTTGAAAGTTGTGTGGGGAGGGGCGGGGCCTCAGGGAGTCACCAGGGCAGGGCTACCAGTGTGAGCCAGGTTGCTGGAGTCCCAGATATGGCTTCTGTCTGCCGCCCCCGGGAAGGGCTCACCAAAGGAACAAAGGCCTCTGACAGTACGTTTGTCCCCGAGGAAGCCCCCTCTCCAGCCCTCGCTCCAGTGCCAAACACCTCAGTTCTTCCCTGTATGTCTCTGGCGCCCCTCGAGCTGCCTCCCCTCCGAGCTTAGAGGGAGAGAGTCCGGTAAGTCTGTGCGCGGGCCCTTTAGGGAGCTGCCTGGGGCTCCAGCCAGGTCAGCTTCCCTGAGCCTCAGTTTCCGCTGGTTTTTCCAGCCAGAAGTTTTGGGGACTTCTCTTCCTGGCACTGGAACCCTGAACGGGGCACCTGGTGTGGGACAGGGACCCCTCAGTCCTCAGGAAGGACCTTCCCAGCCGCGGGAGCCTCCTGATTTTTATCCGCCTCACGTGGGTGTGGGACCAGCCCGTCTCGCCACCGCCCCGCCGCCTGTCCTACCGGTCTGGATGTAGCTGCTTTTTTTCTTAGTTCCGTAGTTGTACGACTTCCATTCAGCTTGATTTCAGGTGGTTTTGAATGATGGTTGTTCTGTAGTTTAGTTGTAACTTTGATGTGGTTGTGGGAGGACGCGATACCGCGTTTACCTACGCCGCCATCTTGACCGGAAGTTATATCTTTATTTTTATATTTTAAATTTAGGTACAAAGTGCTCCTACAATAATAGTTCTGTAATGATAATCATACTGGTTTTAGCTGCTTCCTCCAGTATGCTCCACCCTGTGACCTGAGCTTCTAGATTCATATTCTGAATCTTCCAACTGTCTTCTTTTCTGTCACAGACTTTGCTGCCAGGTCTTCCTGGCCCCTCTGGGGAGGCGGTTAAATCCACGACAGGAGTGACCGCCTCCTCTGCTTCTGGAAGTGGTGACAAGGTCTATGCCTACCAGATGGTCCGCACAGATGCCCGGGAACAGAAGCTCGATGCCTTTCTGCAGCCTGTAAACAAAGCCAGTCAGCCGCAGGTCACTGTCCCAGCAGACAGGACAGACACTTCCAGTGCCGGGCAGCAAGATGAGGAAATGCTGGAACTCCCAGCTCCCGCTGACCTGGCTGCCAAGAATCAGAGCTTGGAGGGGATCACAACAAAAGGGACTTCAGAAATGTCGGAGAAGAGAGGGTCCTCCTCCAGCCCAGGCAACCCCAGGTATGGCCTTTTGGGAAAAGTGCAGCTTACTTCCTTGTTCTTTAATAAAACAGCCTCTACCTTCATGAACCACTTGCATCTCCTCTCTGCTTGACTCACTATCAGCCTCCAATGGGACAGTGCTGTGGCCTTGTCCACTGTCTGCCTTTGACTATGTCTTGAGAGTCACCCATCATAGTGGCCTTTGAATTATCTTAAATGTCCATGCTCTCAAACATTAGTTTAAAACATCAGGAAAAAAATGAGATTTACTCTTTATTTTTAGTAACGACTTTTTTTTTTGTTACGTGCCCCTAGCAGGAACCGAACCCAGGACTCTCTGGTCCGCAGGCCGACGCTCCAACCGCTGAGCCAAACCGGCCAGGGCTAGTAACGACTTTTGATAAAGCCTCAACAGCAGAGGTGGCAAGAGAGAAGCCTGAAATACCTGGAGGATTCCCTTTCATCCTGCTCAAAGCTGCTTTCACTCCTCTTGGGAGAAACACACTCTGAACTCAGATTATGAAACCCCCTGAAGCACATGAGCTAGTGGTGAGCGAGGGTGGAGAGAGAAGGCAGAACAACAGGAAGAACACATGTCATTGCATTGTGAGCATTTCCATCTTCAGTCTGCAGATTCTTGAAAGACATCCTGCTGAGATCTGTGAGGTGCAGGTACTGAGCCTGAAGCTCAGGGTCATCTGCCCAAGGCTGGACATCCACTTGGTGGCTGACCACCAGAACCCTGCACTAACTGGCCATTGGAAATTGGACAAGTTCTTTAACTCTAGTTCACTCACTTCTGGGTTCTGGGTCCGTCTAGCGAGACAACGTCTAAGGATTTTTTCCAGAGAATAATAAAAGATGCTAACATCTATTGAGCATCCACTGTGTGCCACATACATTATCTCATCTTATGTTCTTTTTATCTCATCTTATGTTCTTTTTTTTTTTTTTTTTTATCCTCACCCAAGGACATTTTTCCATTTTTTGTTCAGATAGAGTGGGAGGGAGAGAGAGGAAGAGAGAGAGAGAAACATCGACGTGAAAGGGACACATTGAGTGGCTGCCACCCGCACGACCAGCCAGGGCCGGGGACAAACTGCAACCGAGGTACATGCCCTTAGCGGGAACCAAACCCGGGTCTCTCCGGACCGCAGGCCGACGCTCTAACCTCTGAGCCAAACCGGCCAGGGCTCATCTTATGTTCTTAACAGCCTTGCTGGGGAAGTATTACATTTCTGTTTATTACCAAGGAAATTTATAACACACGCTATTTAACCACCCAGCAAAGGAACTCTTTTAAAACTGTAAATCAGATTGTATTACTCCTCTGATGAAAACCAGTGGCTTCCTGTTGCACTTGGGAGAAAACCCCCTGCTGTTCCTTCAGCCCACCACTGTCCTCTCCTCCGTGGCGTGCTGGCCACGCAGAGCTTCTCTCCTCTGCTCTCACTGTTCCCTGGGCCTAGGAAGACTTTGGCTTCTTGTCACTTAGAGCTCAACTTGAATGTCACCTCTTACCAGAGGCCTTCCTTGTCCATTTTATGTATTTTTAAAAAATTTTTTGTTATTGATTTCAGAGAGAGAGAGGAAGCGAGAGGGAGATCAAGACATCGATGAGAGAGAACATTAAATGGCTACCTCCTGCATGTCCCCCACTGGGGATTGGGCTCACAACCTGGGCATGTTCCCTAACTGGGGATCGAACCAGTGACCTCTTGGTGATTGGGTCGACGCTCAACCACTGAACCACACCAGCCGGGCATTGTCCATTTAATGTTCTCTCTCTCTCACTCCCCCAGCGTTCTATTGTTACCTTGTTTTATTTTCTTCATGGCATTTGTTGCTACTTAAATAATCTATTTTCTGTTGCTGTTTGACACCCCAACTAGAAAGCAAGGATCCTGATGGCAGACCCCTTGTCTGTTTTGTTCATGGCTCTATGTAGTTGGTATTATAACTGTGTCTGATGGGTAGGTAGATGGAGCACTGAATGAATGAGACTTGGGAAGGTCAGCTCACCTGCCCAGGGGCCTGCGGCTCTATAGGGCCGAGCTAGAGTCCAGAGTCCTGCTGTGTGCAGAGCCAGCTGCTGGGACCTGAGGGTTGACAGACTGGTTTTGCTGGCCTGCCACCAGGATCCCTCTCCAGATGTGCAGAGCCAGCACAGAGAAGCTGCTCCCTTCTCCAAAATGCCGGATACCAAATTGGGCTGAATTACTTATTTTTTTAATTTAGAAAGAATAGTCATGATTTGCAAGTTCCTTACCTTTAATGCAGGAAGAGACATCGGGAAAGCTCTGATGTGGAAATGGTGGAAGATGAGTCCCGAAAGGAAATGACAGCAGCTTGCACCCCCCGGAGAAGGATCATTAACCTCACCAGTGTTCTGAGTCTCCGGGAAGAAATTAATGAGCGGGGGCATGAGAGTACGTAAGTGCCGAAGTCTGCTGGGGACTCCGAGGGCTGGAACTGCTAACGCTTGCTTTGGAAATGCAGGATGTACTCGGGGTAGGATAGCCACTGCAGCGTGCTGAGCAGACCTCCCTTCCTTTCCTACCCCACAGCAGCAGCAGCTCAAAGGCAATTTTAACTGGGAGAGAAGGGAAAAATAGTCTTTGTTTTTAATTGGAATTAATTGGTATTCTCATTAAACCACAGGAGCCAGAAAAAAGCCATCATTTAAATAACCTTCAGTTTGTTTCCTAACTTAAAGCAAAACTCTACTCCTGTGGGCTGGCTGGGGTGTGCTGTTGCTGAAAGTGACAGACTTTGAGGGCCCCGAGTTCACATCCGGGCCCTCCGGGCCCTCCCACTGCTCCGTGACCTTAGACTCATGACTTAACCCTTTCATACCTCAGTTTGTCCTCATCTGTAAAATGAGATTAATTTTACCCTTGAAGATTATTGTGTTGATCACAGATAAAAGGTAAGTAAAACACTTGTTACAGAGGAAGCAATCAATAGGTATTTTTATATCCTGAAGACAAGGTTATCATTATCATTATCACCATTATCATCTTCCTCAGAAGTAGCTTTCCAGAATACCCGAGTGTATGACCCCCTTCTGGTGCCTGTTACGTCAAACCAACTTTATGGTTTTAGGAAATAGAAGGGGCTAGTCCTCTCCCAGGGACGACCTGACCCGGGGCTTGAGGTGTGGAACAGCAACTTGTCCCTGACAGCACTGACCCCACTTGGCGAGCCGGACAGTCCTGCTCCAGGTTGGGCACCACTGCTCCGGGCTCCAGGGGACAGAGTCTTGAGTGTTTACATCGGGTAGCTTGGCTCTTCCTTTTTTCATCTGTAACACATTTCTTGGTTAAAATAGTTACATTTCAACACTGCTATAACATGTATCCTAAAATATGATAACCTAGGTTAACTTTGAACGGAAATGGGTGGCTGAAGAGCAACTGAGCACCTTTCCCAGGAATCCACAGCCTTCTAGAACAGCTGCTCTGACTCGGACCTCTGACACGCTTCTGTCCCGGTCACCGCGGTCTGAGCACATTCAGGAAAGCCTCCATTTGCCTTTCCTTGTTCAGTCTCTTTTCTTAGCACTCTGGGCTTTTGAGTGCATGTGGGGAAAATATAGGGTGTCGCCGCTGTTGGGAGGCTGAAAACTTCCTGTGTCTACGGATTTGCCAGTCTTGGAAGTAGCTACCACTTGGCTTCTGGTTTTTGTTTCCATGAAGATTTGCTCCAGTTGCTCCTTCCCTCTGGTCCTGGGTTTCCAGCTGGGAGCTTTTAAAGCCATTTTAAATAATGTAAGAACAGTGAGCTGATACTTGATGTATTTAGCAGTCTTCCTCACAGTAATGTTAATGGACTCCCTCAGATATGGAATTTATGAAGTTTCCTTTAAGGGTTTATATCCCTCGTGCAAAGCAGGCTGAATAGACCCATTTATTTAAGTCATAATTTCAGTGAGTTTCTGAACAGGTGAAAACTGTTTTCAGTGCACTGTAAAAGTAACGTGCGTCAGGTTTGCAGGTTTGGAGTCCATTTCTGAGGCTAAGAGGATGAATCTAACTGTTCTAAAATTGTGTATTTACACACGTCATCTCATGTAATTCTAGAATAGTCATGTGAGGGAGAAAGAGAAAGGGGAGAAGCTGTTCTCTCTGCTTTAGAGATGAGGACATGGAAGGGAAGACGGTGAGGACAGATTAGTTGGAACATCCCAGGTACATGGGTGGGTTGTCACGGGCACTGCCTGGATGCAGGGATGCCCACTCAGTGTTTAGATGCAGAACTAGGTGAGCTGTCTCTGCGGGACAAGCACTGATTCTGACCCCTCAGACAGGCTGGTATATGCAGACACACGGTATGGGGTCTCACAGAGGGAGTAGCGAGCGTGTGATGTGGGGGTGGGTTGAACACTGCCTTTGGAGCCAGAACTCTGTGATGCTCCTGCCAGTCAGCCATCCGTGGCCAGGGGGAAACATGTTCACTGTCCAGGGCCTCATTCTCCGCTCTGTAAATGATGTACTACTGGACTGTTGGATGAACACCTAAGATGCCATGTGCAAGCTTTGTAAGCTTCACGCCTCTGCTCAAGGGGAGGGGCCTCTGCCTCAGGGCCCCTCCGCTGGCATGTGGTTTCCATCCATAGCCCCTGGCAGGGGAAGCTGGTTGTCTTTGAGTTTATTGCTGTACAGGTATTTCTTGGAAGCTTGGATTTGGTGAGGTAGGCCATTCACCTTAATAGACCAGCCGCCTGGCTGCTCCCCTGGCCCAGGAGAGACATAGAGCATTTTCCTTGTGATGACATTCTAGTTGCATTTAATGTCTGAGCAGGGATCATGTCTTGAGCTCACTGCTGCATCCTAGGTGCCCAGCAGAGTGTGCCCTGCACGTGGGCCCATTAAGTCTTTGCTAAAGGAGTAAGTGATCGAGAGCAGCAGCCTGGGAGGTGACACCCAACCATCTTTATCCTGAGAGGATGTCCAAGTTGAACGCTCAGATGACTGGGTTAGAGACCGGTGGATTTACCCATTCCTGGTGGGCACACAGTCAATCTCAAATGAGGTTAATTTTGGCCCAGTAGCCAGTCAGGTAGGTGTTCCATGGAATTGGGCTCATCTGAGATTAATAATGACTGAATTTACGTGTTGCTAGTCCCATAATTTTGAACCTATAAATTGATGAGGACAAGGAGTGCCCTGAGTTATTTGCTGTCATTTGAATGTGAAAGTGTGTTTTATCCACGATTTTATTTTCTTGGTCTTTGGTGAACAGTCCTAGGTCTAAATGTATATATTCACATTGTTTGTCACCAGATGACAGTTTCTTTGGTACATGATGTCAGTTCAGCAGACACTTGTCAAGTTTCTTCTCAGTACAGAATGTGCCATGCCAAGCCCCGAGGCAGGAAGGGAGCTGAATGAACCATGCTGAGACCAAGCCTCCATTGTGAACTCAGATGTGGTTTGGCTTGGAAGCACAGAAGGATTTTGTCCCATTTTGCTGCTAGCACAATGGCAGGGAGATGCCCACAGACTTCATGTGCTGTGGGGATATTTGGGGAAGGATGAAATGGAGGCCCTTTAAGTCCTGATAAGAGGCTGGAGGGGTCTAAATAGCCTCATGAAGCTCAGTTAGAAGAGCCCTGCCTATCTTCGTTGATTTGCTGCCTGGATGAAATGAACTCTGGAGCCCCTGGGGAGCTGACCCCCCCCCTCCCCAACCTGCACACGGGCAAGGCCACACTGCAGTAGCTGTGGAAGCACCAGAGCATCCGTGACAGGTCTGTGTGGAAAATCTCCGACCCTTTCTTAGTGGATCACGCCGCTTTCTCTTTTCTCCAGTGCTTCATTAGTCAACATTATTTGATGTTCTCCAGCTTTTAAAATACTAATTTTTCCACCCACGCAGAACATCCTGCAGAGACATTGAGTTTCCAGTGGGAACAGAGGGGAAGACTTATTCTAAAAATGAAGAAACTAAGCTTCTTTTTATGGGGTGAGCAGGGAGTGTACTAGAGCTTCTGTAACAATAGAACTCACTTGTGCCCAAGCTTAAAAAGTATAGTAAAAATGTGATGCAGGCTTGTTGCTGTCCCCAACACCCTTGCCCTCTGGGCTCCAGACCTTCTTCTCCTAGCCCTCTTTATGGTGGTGGTGTTTTTGTTGTTGTTAATCCTCACCCGAGGATACTTTTTCTGTTGAGGATATTTTTTCCATTGATTCGTAGAGTGGAAGGGAGGGAGGGAGGGAGGGAGGAAGGGAGGGAGGGAGGGAGGGAGGGAGGGAGGGAGGGAGGGAGGGAGGGAGGGAGGGAAACATTGATGCTAAGAGGCACATTGGTTGCCTCCCACACGCACCCAAACTAGACCCAGGGATTGAACCAGAAATCCAGGTAGGAATCAAACCCGCAACCCTTCAGTCTGTGGGCCAATGCTCTAACTACTGAGCCAAACTGGCTAGGGCTATGGTGATATATATATACACAACACATACATATATACACACACACACAACTGCAAAATCGTATTTAGACAATATATGTAGGATTTATAGAAGGAAACAAATTAACACGTGCTTAAAGAAACAAACATTGCCATCACCTTTGAAGCTCTTATGTCTTTCTTCCCTGTCCCATCTGTGTGTGTATACACACACACACACGCGCATGCACACACACATGTACCTAAAATTCATCCGTCTTATTATGCTCTGATTTACTCTTTCTAGGTGATAGATTCTATTTCATGATTATGCTACGTGTTTGTTCATTCATTTTGCTGGCGAATGGCATTTGGAGGACTCACACAGCCTCATCTCTGTTCTCACACCCCATCCCTTTCCCCATACCTGAGAGAGTCAAGGAGGGCTTGGCACACCTGTTGGGAAGCCCGGCTGCAGGGAGTATACTTAGGAGAGTTACTGCTGGGTCATAAAACGGCAGTTGTTTTCCAGAGGCATCGGATAAATGTACAGTCCCACCATCAGTGTGAAGTTGCATTTGCTCCACTTTTCCTCCAATGTTTGTGAAATGGTATATTGATGGTGGTTTTTATTTACGTTTCCCTGGTTACTGATAAAGTTGAGTAAGTTACATGGAAATATCTTCCCCCAGTTTAGGGCTCATCTGGTATTTGTTCTTATGAAGACTTGTTTTATGAATAGAAATTCTTAGATTTAATGTAGGCAGATTTTATTAATTGTTCTTTACAGATTGGCTTTATCTTATTTAGGAAGTTATTCCTAACCCTAAGATAATTAAATATATGCTCTCCTAAAGTGCCAATACTTAAATTTTATTCCTCCAGGAATTCATCTTTGGTATATGGTATTAGGTTCAGTTTTCACATGATCAGCTCATATTCCATAATACATTGTGGTGTCAGTTTGTTTGGATTCAGCAAGTAGTATTTGCTCATACTTCTTTCTCTCTGACCTTTCCTGGTCTGCCCTAAGTGCATCCTTCAGGGGGCTGTGGGTGGCAAACTGAGTTTTGCTTTGTCTAACTCATCCTTTTTTTTTTTTTCTGGATTTAAAATTTGAGATTGTCAATTATTTTTTTAGTGCCTTGAAGGTGTTCTTCTATAACTTTTTGGCTTCTAGTGTTGAAAATTCAGCTATCGGTCTTATAGTTTATTACTTTCTGGGAAATCTCTCTTTCGTCTCTGACTGCTCTTAATATCTTTCTTTAGTGACCTACAATCTCTCTGTCTGGTGTGGATTGTGCCTCGCTTGGTGTCTTGCATCTCTTCTCTTTTCCACTCGGTTTGTCTCTTCTCTGCTGCATTCTGGACTATTTTTTTTTTTTTTTATCCTCACCCGAGGACATTTTTCCATTTTTTGTTCGGATAGAGTAGGAGGGAGAAAGAGGAAGAGAAAGAGAGAGAGAAACATTGACGTGAAAGGGACACATCAAGTGGCTGCCTCCTGCACGACTCCAACCCGGGCCGGGGTCAAACTGCAACTGAGGTACATGCTCTTAGCGGGAACTGAACCCTGGTCTCCCTGGATCACAGGCCAATGCTCTAACTGCTGAGCCAAACCGGCCAGGGCTGGAAGATTTCTTTAGATTGACCGTCTAGTTAACTACCTTGCCAACTTTGTCTAATCCAGCGGTTCTCGATCTGTGGGTCACGACCCCTTTGGAGGTCGAACAACCCTTTCACAGGGGTCGCCTAAGACCATCAGAAAACATACTTCCAATGGCGATTCATAGCAGTAGCAAAATTACAGTTATGAAGTAGCAACGAAAATAATTTTATGGCTGAGGGTCACCACAACATGAGGAACTGTATTAAGGGCCACGGCATTAGGAAGGTTGAGAACCACTGGTCTAATCTGTTAAGTCTGTCTTGATTTTTAATTTCAATTAGTTTTCATAATTTTTAGAAATTTTATTTGGTTCTTTTGGAAATGTCCCTGATCATTTTGATAGTCTCCTGCTACTCACTGTTTTAATAACTCTTAAGCATACTGAACATACTTACTTATTTTATCTTCTTTGCTGGTATTTCCAGTCTCTGAAACTTTTGCAGGTAGGATTCTGTGATTTCTTCTGGATTCTAGTTATTGGTGCCTTGTTTCATGCTTTTTGTAATTTCTGACTGCTAGTTCCTGGTACTTCATCTGTGAGGAATTATTTGAAGCATGGATTGAAGATGGATTTCTTGAGAGAAATTTTTTTTTTTTTAATTTTTTTATCCTCACCCGAGGATATTTTTCCATTTTTTGTACAGATAGAGTGGGAGGGAGAGAGAGGAAGGGAGAGAGAGAGAGAAACATCGATGTGAAGGGACACATCGAGTGGCTGCCACCCGCACGACCAACCAGGGCCGGGGACAAACTGCAACCGAAGTACGTGCCCTTAGCGGGAATCGAACCCGGGTCTCTCCGGACCGCAGGCCGACGCTCTAACCGCTGAGCCAAACTGGCCAGGGCTCTTGAGAGAAATTTGCATTTGATTCTCACGGGCACCTGGAGGAACAGTCAGCCCTGGAAACTCCTGAGAGTAAAATCTACACTTACGGTTTATGTGAATCCTGTCTGCAAAGAACCAGCATATGGTTAGATTCTCAGGGATGTAACTTCTTTACTCCCAACAACAGGGCTTGAGGCAGCAGCAGTTTTGCTCACTGCCCTTTGTGGGGGTGAGGGGTGGACATGGGATATGTTGGTCCTTCTTTCCCTTCACACTGAGAGTGCAGCCTCGGGGGTCTGTTTCACGTGTTGGGGAAGTGGTCGCCTGATAGGCTCCCCATTTCAAATCATTCCTAGGCTTCTCTTCTCCTTTCTCCACACCTCAGAGTCTCAGAAACTAAAGTTCATGGTTCCTGAGCTCCTCTGGTGTGTGTGGATGAAGCTGGCTTCAGAGCTCTCCTCACTGCTCATCCTGCGTTGTCTCAGATGTGATTTGTTTTATCATTCCTGACTCTTGTGGCAATCCTTGATGCATTTTGAAATATTAGTTATGTTTGATTCCTCATTTGTGTTCATTTTCAGCAACAAGTTCAGTGCAGGCCTCTTTGATTATTTGTGTCTAGTTTGAGTGCTTGGGCTTTGGGCTGCAAAGAGGTGTCTTTGGGATGGGATGGCACTACTCACCTGTTCTTTTGTTCCCAGCTCTGCAGGAGATGCTGCATAACCACTCCTTTGTGGGCTGTGTGAATCCTCAGTGGGCCTTGGCACAGCATCAGACCAAGTTATACCTTCTCAACACCACCAAACTGAGGTACATCCGTGAGGACGTGAAAAGGGAAGAGCCACTGGAAGAGTGGTCCTGGAGGCACAGGCACAAGTGCTGGCAAGAGCACAGCATGGCCTAGTTGCAAAGGGCCAGGCTTTGAAGTCAGACAGACCTAGGTTCAAATCCAGGCTCAGCCATTCACCATTGATGTGACGGTGGGCAAGTCCCTTTCCAAAACTTTGTCTCAGAATTCTCATCTGTAAATTGGGATAAACTTGCAGGGTTTTTGAGGATAAGAAATGACATGAGAAGCCTGGTGTTTGGTAGGCGCTTGGTGCTCTGTGTTGGCTGCTGTGAATCAGGGGTTGAAGGCTTAGTGCTGGTAGGGAGTTCTAGCATCTGCTGTGATGGGGCTATAGAGAAAGCAGACCTGATAGCTCCTTTCCTCCAGCCTTGGGAATGTAGTGAAGGCTTACTGCAACCACCAGACAAGCCATAGTCGATGAACACAGCGAGGGTGATCCCAGCAGGGCCATTTGCTCAATAATAGCTGGCGACATTTCTATGGATTGTTTCCAAGGACCTTGATAGATGAACTGTTGAGTCTAGAACTGTTGAAATACGTTCTCAAATCAGTAGTACAGATGGGAGGGTGCTGCCACCTTCGCCTACTCGACATCACTTGTCCGCCATGGGGCTCTTTGCCATGAAGCCTGCTCTGGCCTCACAGTGCTGCGTAGCCCTGTGAGTGGGGTAGCCACATGAGATTTGCTCTCCCTAACCTAGAAACTGCCCCAGTCCAGAGCTGACTGTTGGCGCACATTCCTCCTCCGATATTTGGAACTCATTCCTCCTGGGCTTGCAAGCTTCTGGTGCAGCTGTCTTCAGCTCCATTGTCTTTGCTGCGAGATGCTCACTGGGCTTGTGCAGCAACCTGGCTCTTACTCATTTATTGAGTATTCCCCTTGTTTTTTTCTTTCCCAGCATATGTAAGTGCATGATTTCCAAGACTCCAAATTACAGTTGTGTTCAGGTTCTTTCATTTCATAGGTACAATCCAGACCAGTTCCACAATTTCAGCTATTAATAAATGTGAGTGGTTTCCCAGTGAGAAGGTAAAAAAACACAGAGAGAACAGGATCAGAGTGCCGTGTCTACATTCAACTCCTTCCTTTCCCATAGGACAAGTCAGTTATGCACTGGGTGCCTCAGTTTCCCCACAGTAATGCTGGCATAACAGATACTTTGTCTACTTTGAGAAAATGAAATGAAGTCCTTAAACAAGACCTATATGGTTTAAATTGCTTGAGAACTAACTATAGAGTATTACTTATTTCAAGTCTGTTTTTATAAGTAGTTGAGGGTATTGTATATGTCCCAGCTGCTTTTGGAATGCTGCCAGCCAGTGCATCATCCTAAACCATATGCCAGTGTGGTCTAACCCCGCCTGACACCCAGTCCTGATTACTTCAGTCTTCCTGCCCTCCTGTACATTTCACATCGTGTTTAATGGCTAGCTATAAAAAGAAAAGTAGTTTATAGGATTCTAAGTGGGGAAAAGTCAAGGAAACAAAAATTTCTTCAATTTCATTACAGGGCGTGAGGAAACTTTGACACCACCAGGTGGGTGGGGGCAGCACAGGTGACAAAAACCAGACTTGGTCTTAGTGCTCCGACCTGTGTGTGGAGGTCACAGCTCATGTTGGAATCCCAGGTCTTTGCGGGAAAAGATCTTGGTAGACTGTTAGAAGGTTCCCAGCAAGGCAGAACCACCTGTGTCCCAGCCACAGTTCAGGGGTTAGTTCTCCCTTTTGTCCTACTGCTTGGCTCTCAAGTGTGTATTTAGCTTTTCCTTAAAGTCACTTCATTTTTATTTTCAGTGAAGAACTGTTCTACCAGATACTCATATATGATTTTGCCAATTTTGGTGTTCTGAGGTTATCGGTAAGTTTTTTCCTGCTTCTCATTCCTGAAACTTCAACTGGTTATATCTGAAAATAGCAGCTTTACCCGAATATCTTTTTTGTGGTAAATTTTTCTAAATATGCTTAGAATAGTTTTTGTAGTATACAATTTGCATATGGAGGTATCTTTAATTATAATACAGCTTTATGCAAAGAATAACCATTTGGTAGCCAGCTTAAACTAATGTTTATTATTAGAATAGAAATTAATATATCTACTTAGGAAAACTTGGAAAGAGATAAAAATAGAAATAAACATTCTCTAAAGCCCATGACCTAAACACAACCCCAACCAACAATTTTAGTTCATTTCTTCCAAGACTTTTTCATTGCCTAATTTTAGAGTTAAAATCATAACATATCTATGTAGATTCTTATCTTCTTCTTATATGTGGCACACTCTACCAAAAAGCCTTCTGGAATTTTTATTGGGATTGTGTTGATTCTGTAGATCAATTTTGGGAGAAAAATCTTTTGTTAGATTCATCCCTTACTATTTCACATCTTTTGTTGCTATTGTAAATGGCATTTAAAAAAAATTCTAATTGTTTTTTGCTATATAGAGAAATGCAAGTGTTTTTGTACATTGATCTTGTATCTTGCAACCTTATTAAACTCAATAATTAGTAACTTTATCAATTCCAATCAGATTTTCTACAGATGATCATAGCATCTGTGAAGTTTTTTTCTTTCTGTCCGTCCTGGATGCCTTTTCTTTCTTTCTCTTGCTTGGTTACACTTAGAATATTGTTGAATAGAGGTGATGACAGTGGAAATCCTTCTCATTCCTGTTCTCAGGGAGAAAGCATTCAGTCTTTCACCATTAACTGTGCTTTCTGTCATAGGTAGGGTTTTTGCGGATGCCCTTGAAGGTTGAGAAAATTCCCTTCTATTCCTTGTTTGCTTAGAGGAATGGATGTTGAATTTTTGCAAATACTTTTTCTGTATTTGTTAATTGTATGGTTTTTCTTTTTTAGTTAATGTAGTAAATTACATTGATTTTCATATATTAAACCAGTCTTGCGTTCCTGGGACAAACCCTGTTTGTACATGATGTACTATCCTTTCTATGTATTACTGGAATTGATTTAAAATTGTGTTTACAATTCTTGTATCTATGTTCATGAATGATATTGGTTTGTAGTTTTCTTGTATTTTCTTTGTCTGGTTTTGTAAGGGTAATCTGGCCTCATAGAATGAGTTGGGAAGTATCGCCTCCTTTTCCATCATCTGAAAGAGCTTGTGTAGATTTGGTGTTTATTCCTTAAACGTTTGGTAGAATTCACCAGTGAAGCCATCTGGGCCTAGAAATTTCCTCATAGGAAAGTTTTTAACTAAAACTTCTGTTTCTTTCATAGATACAGAGCTATTTAGGTTAACTTCTTCTTGAGTGAGCCTTAGTACCGTTTCTTTCAAGGAACTTGTCCATTTAAGTTTTTCAATTTATTGGCATGAAGTTGTTTATATTTTCTCTTTTGATGGCTATAGATATGTAGTGGTGTAATTTCTCTCATTCCTAATATTGATAATTTATATCTTCTTTTGTCAACTAGATCAATCTAGTTAGGAGTTTGTCAATTTTACTGATCTCAAAGAATTGACTTTTGGTCTCATTGATTTTTCTGGTTTTTTAAATTTTATTTCATTGATATCTGTTCTGATCTTTATTTAGTGAGATGTTTTATGATCCAGAATATGGTCTATGTTGGTAAACGTCCCATGTGCACTTGCAAAGAATTGTATTTTGGTCTCGTTGAATAGAATGTTCTATAAATGATATATCAAGTAGATAGTGATGCTCAAATCTTCTGTATTCTGGCTTTTTGTCTACTTGTTCTGCCTATAATTAAGAAAGGGGTATTGAAACCTCCAGCTGTAACTCTATTTCTCTTTGTAGTTCTGTTAGCTTTTTCCTTTATATTTTAAAGCTGTTATTGAATGTATAAACATTCAGGATTGTTAGGTCCTTTTCATTGGGTCCTCTATTGTCATGTAAAAATAAGAACAGTGTTCTGTGGGTTTATAACCTGTGAAAGGAAAATGTATGACCATAGTAACAATGTCAGAAGAGGATAAATGGAGGAAAATTGAGGCATTTTATTTTTAATAGACTTTAGTGTTCTTCCTAATCAGATGATTTACCTGAAATGTCATTCAATTTAACTAATTCACCCTCCCCATTGCTTCAGTTATGGGTAAGGCAGTAGAAAGAAATGAACTACTTACTTAGTGATGATCTAGCAATGTGAGAGTAAGTGGTTCTTAAAGCGACGCAGAAGGAAAGTGCCTCCTCAGCGCCTCCCCTCCCCCTGTTCAGCAGGCTGTCACATCTCTGTTGAGATGGCCATCAAAGAGGAAGAAGAGGTTTTATGGTGAATTTTCAGTTGTCTTCCTGGGTATGAGTATTAGATTTGTGGGTTCTCACTTCCTGTTGTGATCATGGTTTTGTGGGACTTCGGGCTCCATTTGGATGTGTTAACACTTGCTCCCTCGTGTTCTTGCTCCTTCCTAGGAGCCAGCACCGCTCTTCGACCTTGCCATGCTCGCTTTAGAGAGTCCCGAGAGTGGCTGGACAGAGGAAGATGGTCCCAAAGAAGGACTTGCCGAGTACATTGTTGAGTTTCTGAAAAAGAAGACTGAGATGCTTGCAGACTACTTCTCTTTGGAAATCGATGAGGTGTGTGATGGCCATTTTTACACCTATGCTATATTCTTCAGATAAGAGTCAAGCTCTGTAGTCGGTCCAAAATCAGGATGAGACTCGGTTTTTGCATTTCTAGGTTACACAGTAGTTTTGTCATCCATTCATGGGCATTCCCAGGGTGCAGTGCCCTGACATGAGGGAGGCCAAGTCCCACAGTCCCTGCAGGCCAATGAATGAGCCACTTGCTCTCCCTGTTTCTACCTCTTACCCCTTGATCTTTGGGGCTTCCCTTCTTGAGGTGTTCTTTGGTTGATCCAAAGAAAAGATTGTTCTGCTGTATATCAGGATAAAAAAGCTCGTTTTAAGTGCTTAGCTCTCCTGCCCCCAGTGCCCAGCCTAGTCAAGCACCTGGTCACCAGAATGACAGGCATGAGGACCTGACCTGGAGAAAGCTCTGGAGAAATGTAATTTATTTAAATTAAACTATGATAGCATTATTTCTTGTTCCCTTGTCTTGGCCTTTTTTCCCCACAAGCAGGAAGGGAACCTGATTGGATTACCCCTTCTGATCGACAACTATGTGCCCTCTTTAGAAGGTCTGCCGATCTTCATTCTTCGACTCGCCACTGAGGCAAGTGACTGAGCCAGTACTAAGTATGTAGGCGCGTGGGTGTGTGCTGGAGGGCACAGGGCCCACCTGCATCTGGAATGATGGTGATGAAAGGGTAAAATAGCTAAAGGCCCCTGCTCATCCTCATCTACCCCCAGCAGTATTCAGCAGTTCCAATTTATAGCTTTAATGCCTAGAGTCACATTTAGTTTTCAAGTTGTCTGTGATCTCCATTTAGCAATGAAGCCTGTCTAAAGCACATACCTGTGTTGAGGTATTGAATTCTCTTTGGATCAGGTGAACTGGGATGAAGAAAAGGAATGTTTTGAAAGCCTCAGTAGAGAGTGTGCTATGTTTTACTCCATCCGGAAGCAGTATATAACTGAGGAGTCGACCCTCTCAGGCCAGCAGGTACTGTGGTGTTACTGGTGGCACCCCAGGACTCAAATGGGCCCTCACACAACCTTTAGGAGATAAAACTTGCCCCTCTCTAAATTCCTGGGATTTCAATGCACATAGGACACAGTGGTTGGGTTTATCCATGAATTTATTTCTTCTGCTGGTCTAGAAGGTACCTGCAGAGTGATTTCGCTGTGAAATGTAAAATTATAAGCCATCACAGTGAGGGATGGAGGCTGAGTTAGATTGTCCGGGGCGAGTGGCCCCTATCTCCCTTTGTTGGCCCGAGGGAAGCCAGTCTTCAGATTCTGGACCAGCCTCCCCAGTCCCTCTCAGCTTTTGCCTTACTCTACACCTGACCACTCACTCCTTTGCCAGGAAAGCAGGGCTGTTCTGAGGTCAGGTCCCCAGCTCTCCTTACGGAAGGTCAGCTTGGCACAAAAAGGGCCTGTGTTCCTCATTGTTCTGTCACTTTTTCCAAGTAGGTGACAACGCTCTTCAGTCAGCAGCTGTTTCGGAAGGTTGGATGGGTGGGAGCAGTGGGGGTTGAAAGGGTCTAAGAATCAAAGGGTAGCAGCTTTATGTACATGACCATCCTCAGTGATTACTTACAGTCATCCTCTGAGGGGATGTAACATGCTCGTTTCATAGGGAGGAAACTAAGGGACAGCTGGCCTGCTCAAGGGTTCCCAGAGCCTGTAGGTGTTGGAGCAGAGATTCAGTCCTAGGTCCTGCTGGCCAAAGCCCTAGGGAATAAAGATTTCATTGCAGTGAAGGAGGTAAGGTCACCAACTGTGCTGAGAATATCTTGTTTGATTGGAAAAATTTACTTCAAGGAAAGGATGGATGAGAAAGAACATTTTCTTGTACATGAAATAGTTAAGGTTCAGGTGTCGGAGAGGAAGGTTAGAGCAAAATAATCCCTATTAGATTTCATTTCTTACCTGTGGAGCTTTTAGGAAAACAGGGCTACATTAAGACACCACCCCCCCCCCCCCGATTTAGCAGTGAATTAGAAATTTACTTCCTACTGTTGCTGCCCAAACATCGTAGTCAGGATCAGTTATTATGTTAGCTCCTGCCACAATAGCACTCTCCTTGAATGGAAACAGGTTCTGGGGAGAAAGTCTCATGAGAGCCCCGGCTTCTTCATTCCCCCCACCCACCTCACCGCTTGTGTTCAGGCCTGTAGGATCTCTGAGCCTGGCTTAGGTGCTTCATAAGCATTACGTAACAGCCCATTACAAGCTACCATGCCAGCCAGGACGCCACTGTATGCTGGGATGCAAACAGGGAGGCTTATGACATCTAACATGTCTTTTCCAGGGTGAAGTGCCTGGCTCTACTCCAAACCCCTGGAAGTGGACTGTGGAACATGTTGTCTATAAAGCCTTCCGCTCACACCTCCTGCCTCCCAAACATTTCACAGAAGATGGAAATATCCTGCAGCTTGCTAACCTGCCTGATCTATACAAAGTCTTTGAGAGGTGTTAAATATGGTCATTTATGGACTCTGGGTGTGCTGTTCTTCCTTTGTATCCTGATGTAGGTCTTAAAGATGAAGACTCACACTTGCCTTCTAGCTGGTAGCACTCAGTATGCACAGGAATCGACTATAAATAAATTGTCAGATGTGTCCTAACATGATTTCTTAATTTCATTACACTTGAAAGTTTTTCTACATTGATTTTCACCAATATATACCTGATAGTGTAGAATCCTAAAAGTAATTTGAAAGCCCCTTGGACATCTGATGAGAATTCTAAAGAGGCCTTGAAGATTTCATAGATCATGCTCTGACTTGATTCTTCCTATTATCAGGTGATAGATATTATGTTAGTTCAGGTGCCTCTTATGACACTGCCCCTATGGAGAAAGCTGAATTGACCATGTGTTAGTACCTTCAGTAACCCAAGAATTACTCATTGATTCTTAATTTTAAAAAGCCCTGGGAGAAGAAAATAGTCCTTATCCATTCTACAGCTGGTACAGGTTTGTAAGGTAGCCCACTTTGTTAATGGCTATGACTCCTGCCAGCTGCAGATAATTCAAGTTCCAGGCATTCTTGTTTGAAGGATGATTTAAAAACACGAACTTAAAACTAACTATACATGCCATTAAAATGAGCTACTTTGATACTGACCTGCATTAATAGAAATATGCAGTCAGCACAGGGAGGAAGAACACCTATGTTTCTGAGGTAAAATCAGATTACAGGACTCAATGAAGAAAGTTGTTAGAACAGAAAACTGTCTTAGGGAGAAGAGGAGCCATTCTACCTGGGAAAGAAGGAGGACAGACAGAGACACGCTTGTTATGCCACAAAAGGGGCAAGAAAGGGTTAGCAGAACTTCCAGAGAACAGCCAGGGCACCTCAGAGGTGAGACTCCACGACTTGGAGGGACACAGGCTGAGTGACCACTGGTGAAGAGGAAGAGGGTTTCCAAGGCGGCAAGCGCTGGACCACACTTGTGTGCTGGTTCCAACGTGGGATTCTAGGGTAAATCTGCATTTCAGAACTGTCTCCCAACTAAGAAACCATCTTAGTTCAGGAGACTGGTTTCTATATTCTAAAAACAAAGCGCTAATTATTCTAAACAACAGAATAATTTATTCATATCTGAGTTACCTTTATTATCTACGTTCAAGTCTGATTTGATTCTTATGTGGCCTTGATTCATTAGACTTGCCAAAATATTTTTCTGTGTAAATACACTAAAGATACAATAATCATACAAAATGGCTACACTCAATGATAGAAATCTCTTGAACTGTGTACCTTTAAAGATGAAACTAAAGTTCTTAAAAGACAAAGTCTATATTCCAGAGCTTTCCTTAGGAAGGAGAGAAAAGAATAGGGGCAAGACAAGGCATGGCTGCCATGATTTGTTTCAAAGGCTCCTCTAACAAAATGAATGTGTCAGTAGCCAATTGTGGTCAGCAAACGGGTGTGTTTAATAGATTCTCCAGGCAGATGTTCCACCTGCCTGCCTCCCCCCACCCCCCAAATGGGCTTATCTGAGGTTTCATTCCACAAAGCAGCAGCAGATGAAATACAGCACAGTTGACGTTGAAGAGTAAGAACCCTACTCTTACTTGAAGAGTATTAGGCCTTGGATTTCCCTGTCCCATGCAATAAAGCAAGTTTTATATACACTCCCCATATCTTTTTCTAACATTTTCTTATAAATTTAAATATTTTACAAAAAAGGCTTTTTCCTCCAAACATATAAATTTGAGTGAGACATATTCCCCACCTGTGAACTTGTTTCTTCACTAAAATATAAATGCCATTTGACATGAGGGACATGTCTCTGACCACTGGAGATCACTGAAGTCTGAACTGCACTGTGGAGAAGGCACTTGTGTTTTCTCTGAGGTCTCCAGCAAGTAGCTCAGTGAGCACTCAGAACTGCTGTCCTGCAGAGCCCGGGCCGAGGCCTCCGAGCGCCCAGTCACTGCGGCAGCTGGGCGCAAATGGTGAGTAAACTTGATTCTAAAATTATGAAAATTAGAACAAAAACAGCATGGACCAGGTCTTAGTCTAGAATTAAACTACAAATAAAATCCAAAGTGTTCATTCATGAAGATTCAAACCTATTTCATTCTCTCATAAATTATAAAATACAAAGGTGGCTATGTTAATGACAAAACTCAAACAGTACTGAAAGGGGTTTGTCAATGGACAGAAGTCAGTTTCTCTGGGTGGGGCCCAGGAGAGCACCCAGGTAGATGGGTGGCCTCCCTATTGCTGGGCCAGAAGTGCTGTCCTGTTGGCCTTCATCTTCTCTAGCCGCTTGGCCAGGTGGCTGTTGGTCATCTCCATCTCCTCAATCTTGTCCAGTGCTGTTCGTAACTGGAGACAAGGAGAACTTGGTCACTACACACCATCAGAAACAAAACCAAGTGCTACTTTATTTATTTTTTTTATTAAAAAAACTTTTTTTTTCTTTATTGATTTTAGAGAAGGGAGAGGGAGATAGAAGCATCGATGAGAAAGAACATCAATTGTCCACCTCCTGCATGCACCCCCAATGGGGATCAGGCCCACAACCTGGGCATGTACCCTGACTGGGAATCGAACTGGCAACCTCTTGGTGCAGGGGTCAACGCCCAACCACTGAGCCACACCGGCTGGGCCCAAGTGCTACTTTATTTTCAACTGTCTGGGCCATGGACACACAGCTGATTGTGATGGCCTTGCATAGGATCCCACAGGCTAATTTTTTTCTCAGTTACTGGTGTAAAACAGTGATGTTGAGCGTTAGTCACAGACAGGACCTATAGAAGTTGGAGAAATAAACCTGATCTAAAACAAAAAAAGTATTTCTTTTCTTATTATCTACGTGACCAAAACATAAAAGCAGATGGCAGTCAACATGTAGGTCAAACACCAACACAAAAGAAAGTGACTCCATTGCTGTTTCCTTAAGACTGGACCAGGATTAAATTCCTTATGCAACAAAGAGATTTTTTCTTTTTAGGAATGTTTTCCAGGAAGCATATTAAAACAAGTACCTCTCGTTGTAGCTTCCTTTTTTCTGCTTTTAGTTCGTCTTCCACTTTCTCAGCATTCTCAGCAGCAGTTTTATATCTCAGCACCTGTCCCTCAAGCCGGCTAATCTGTAAATATGAGAACACAAGCTTCTGGTATTGGGTACTAGTAGCCATAATTTTTTTGTAGCCAAGATGAAAATACAATGTCATTAAAATTCCAAGTAATCTAACACTAACAAGTACCCTTAGGGTGAGTCATAGGTCCTCTCAGAACCCAAATGCTATTTATAAATCAAGAAATGTCCCCAAAGGATTACAGCTGTAGAGTCATAGGGCCGATTTTCCATGTTCAGTTTTATGATGACCATATTGTTTTAGAGCCAAAGTAACATCGAAGGAGGAGACTCCTGAATGGAAAAGTTTTTAGATGTTTTGAAATGTGCAATAAGGCATTTTGTTATAAAGTACAATCTTTCTGAATTCTCATGAAATAGCTACAAAAAATTAGAATTATAGCCCCATTTTTCCATATTTTTACAGAAAAAGAAAGCGATGTGATGTGCCCTGTCAGATGTTCTCTGCTGGCTTTCCCACTTTAACAAAGAGCTTTTCCAGAGATTCGAGTGTAAAGGCAGCCCAAAGAAACCTAGACACGCTTGGGTTAGCCACTATGCAGGAAGCAGATGTGGTTTGGTTTTTTAGTGATTTTAAATGTTTTTATTAATTTTTTAGAGAGGAAAGGAGAAAGAGATAGAAACATCGATGTGAGAAACATCAATTGGCTGCCTCCTGCACACCTCTTATTGGGGATTGAGCCCACAACCCAAGCATGTGCCCCAACCTGAAATCAAACCGGGACCCCTCAATCCATGGGACGATGCTCAATCCACTAAGACACACCGGCTGGGCAAGCAGATGTGTTCTAAGGGAAATTAAATAACTTGGTACCATTAGAAGTACTTACACTTTGCTCCAAGGTGGTTATATCCTGTTCTGCTTTTGAAAGCTTAAACTTGTATTCACTAATTTGTCTATTAGCATCTCCTAGAACAGAAGAGAATATGAATCACCTCTCAGAGGTGAAGGTGTGACCCATGAGGCACTGACGCCCTCTGCAGCACAGGAGAGAAACGTGTGGTCTAAGAAGACAAAACAAATGCACACAGGGCGACCACGGAACCTCCAGCCCATCCTCTGGAATCAAGGATGCTGTGAGAAGCTCTAGCACTTGGATCAGGAGTTAGAAGAAAATTCACTCGTCGCCCCATGATGTAAGCAGAGCGTTGAGCAAGGAGCCCTGCCAGCCAGCCTCTCTGCAGCCCCATGGCCCAAGGAGCCTTCACGCTCACCGGACTAGGCCCTCCGGTTTCCTGGACCCCAGCCCTGCACCTCCCCACCTCCCAGTTCTTCTGCTCACCCATACCTCAGGGGCTCCTTGTTCCCCACCTCTGATTTAAGTGTTAACCAACCTCCAAGGCTGTGCTCACTTTTCACCTCCTTCATGACTCTCCTAGGTTAACTATAACTTCTTTCCTTGTTGCATTTTGCTTGCGTTCTTTTATATTTATCATGCTTTCTTAACATTATAAATGTATGTAAGGAGAGGGGCCCTGTCTAGCCTTCTTGAACCCATCTCTGTATCTAGCCAAGTGCTTTGCACAGTGTATTGCTTAATAAATATTGGCTGAAATAAATGCTTTTCAATAATATATGATAATGTGGTATGGGTAGAGCTATATAAATAAGGAGATACACATTTGACCTAAGAAGTAAATAATTTAAAATGAGAAGTTTATAAATGACAGGGGAGAAAAAATTCCCTCCAGCAAGCCAAATTTAACAAAAATCACTCTCTGAAATGATTATAGGGTAGGAATTATAAGGTTTACAGGAGATAAACCAAATATAATCCACCTAACTCAAGAACTTTTGTGTTGTTCCACATTGCTAAGGTTACAGCTACCCATATAATCTTCAGTGCAAGAGGCTGGTATCCCTGGATAGTTACTGTTACCCTAAAAGTAATGGGATTCTAAAACCCTTTCCTCAAAAGCCACCCCTGTTCCTAGGTTCTAAAACAGAAGCTTCAGGATCCAGTTATTTAATTCTTCCCCACAGCAACTTATTATCAAAATGTGCTGCTTCCTTCTCACTCTCCAAACCACCCATTCCTTCCTGTTTTCAAAGTCTAAGTCCTTCATCTCAGCCATCTCATCTATGTTCTGAAATTCTGTTCCACGTCACCACGTTTTACAGCCACGGGAGTGTCCAGGCCGGACAGTCACCAGGGCTCCTTTCTTGGCTTTCTGGTCTTCATCAGCCAGGCCCATCCTCCCTGGTCCTGCTCAGCTGACCTCCATGTACAGCTCCAGCCGGTACTTCTCCCTACCTTGCGCACTAGGAAGCCTTCACATATAAATGTGTGCCCGTTCCCCCTCTGTGTGATTCCTTTGATTTTGCTGCGTTGGGCCAATCGCTTGCAAACTTATCCCTGTCTCCTCTTTAAGACTGTTGACAGCCACTGCGGTGGCTCGGCTCACCGTCACAGCCTCCTAACCACTCAGCCTACTGCTGTCACATCCCTGACTTCATTTACCCTCCATGCCACAATGATATTTCTAGAACAAAATACTCACCAGGAGGTATCACAAGGGTTGTAGGTGATATCCAATAAAGGCTACAACACTAATCTCAAAACTAATCTAATAAACTTTATTCCAAGAAGTATTTTCTATTTAGCCTAATTCAGAATATTTAGATGAAAAGCCATGGAATTATCAATATTTAAAAATAAGTTATCAAAAATGCCACTATATGAATTGGAAAAATAAAAGGCTCCCCTGCCGGTGAATTATATACGAAGGGCTTCTGAACTGTCCCTACCATGGGAATTGCTGTGAATATAGTAGGCATTTTAAAATAATATGGGGTCAAAAGTAGAAAGGGAGAAAAAAGTGGAATAATTTAGGTAAACTGAATAGGCTTACATTGTGGCCTTGTTTTATATTCCATCTAATAAAAATCAAAGTTAACAAGAAAACTGAAAAAATTCCGAAACTACTGAACATTAGTGTGAATTAGTTCCAAATATATTGCTCCAATTATTCCAAGACACATTTCAGAAGAAACTGTGATTAGGAAAGGTGCTGCATGGCAGCGTCCAGGTGGCGTGGGCGCGGGAGGCAGAGTCGGTCACTGTGCAGAACGCTCCTAGCAATCACTGCCTAGCAGGGGAAGAGAGCTGTCACCATCCCTGAAGCACGAAGGCTAAGCAGAAGCTTCTATGCGGCTCCATTACTGACCAGAACTGCTCTTCTGGACAGCCTGAGGCCTAGCCAATCTTTGTAACAGCTCCTCTGGAGAAATGTGAATTACAAGACGCTAGCGGCTCGTGTACAATCCCACTCCCAGGACACAGCCCATACAGACTGGGGCTGGCCTGTCCCCCAGCACTTACTCTGCATTTCGATGAACTGCAAGTCCGAGCCATTCTGCAGTCCGGCCAGGTCACCAGCCGCCGTGCCGTCGCCCCTGGAGCACTTCTGCCGCTCTTCCTCTAACTGCAGCTTTAGTTTTCTAACCTGCAGGAGAAACAAAGGCTCATCAGCAAGATCCAGTCTGTCAAAGCAGGCAGTCGACTGGCCCAATGGCCAAGGTCACAGAAGAAGGCAGATCGTCATCAGTCACACACATCATTCACTCAGACGCAATTTTCCTGAGTGCCCACCACGGGGACACACTGCTAAAGGAGCAGCTGTGAAAAAACACCAGAGGAGCGAGCTCCAGGGCCAGGTACCCATAAAAATAGCTCTATTTCAGTATTTGGGTAGGATTTTGGAACACTACTTTTCAGTAATTTTTTTACTTTTATTCAAAATGGAAATACTATAGGCAGTTAGATGTTTTTGCTTTGTTTTAGAGTTAGGTTAAATATTCTTATTTAGAAAGGTTTCTGTATGCAAAAATATTTGGAAATAAATTTTTAAAGGATGTTCAGAGTAGCTTATTCATAACAGTCAAAACTAAAAATAATCCAAACATTCATCAACAGGAGGATAAACAAACTGTGGTACATCTATACAATGGAATTACTACTCAGCAAAAAGGACAAGTAAAACTGAGAAAAAAGGGCATGGCTGACTCTCAAAGTAAGTCTGTGAAAGATGTATTCCAGTTACATAAAACTCCAAACAGTACAAACTAATCTAAAGTGACAGAAAGCAGATCAGTGGTTGCCTGGAGATGGGGAGAGAGGGAGGTGCAGGAAGGAAGTTTTACCAAAGACACAGAAGCTTTGGGACATTATGAATATTTTCACCATCTTGATTATGGTGATTATTTCACAGGTATTGTTATGAGCTGAATGTTGTCCCCTAACCAAGTTCACAGGTTCAAATCCTCAGAATACGACCCCATTTAGAAATAAGAGTCATTGCAGATGCACTGAGTTAAGTTGAGATGAGGTCGTATGGAACAGGGAGGACCCCTAATCCAATATGGCTGGTGTCTTTAGAGAAAGAATTCCAGATGAAGAGAGAGACACATACAGAGGGAAGACAATGTGAAGATACAGAGAGTGCTATCTATAAGCTAAGGAGGACAAAGATGACCAGCAAACCACCAGGAGCCTGGGGCAGATTGCCCTTTTCAGGCCTCAGAAGGAACCAATACAGTGCTAACACCTTGATCTTGGGCCGCTGATCTCCAGAATTATGAGAAAATACATTTCTGTTGTTCTAACCACACAGTCTGTGGTAGTTTGTTAAAAGAGCCCTAGGAAAATAATACAGGTGTGTACATTTGTACACTTTAATTATGTGTCACTTTTCTAATCCAATTATACCCTGATAAAGCTGGAGATTATTAAAATTTCAAAATAAAGAAACTAAAAAATTAGCCCTGGCCAGTTTGGCTGAGCGGTTAGAGCTTCGGCCTGCGGTCCTGAGAGACCCGGGTTCGGTTCCGCTAGGGGCGCGTGCCTCGGTTGCAGTTTGTCCCCGGCCCTGGTCGGTCGTGTGGGTGGCAGCCACTCCATGTGTTCCTTTCACATCGATGTCGATGTTTCTCTCTCTCTCTCTCCGTTCCTCTCTCTCCCTCCCACTCTATCTGAACAAAAAATGGAAAAATGTCCTCGGGTGAGGATAAAAAAAAAAAAAAAAAGAAACTAAAAAATTAAATTAAAAGGGACTGTGGGTTGGAGGGAAAAACAAGGCTCAATGGAGACAGGAGTCTCATGTGTAGAAAACAAAGAGATTAGGGGAACAGAAATATATCGAATTCTGAGGCCTCCAATCCACACTCAGGCCCCAGAATGCAGATAGCTGGGCCCGAACCTTCAGGCAGAAGACTGCAGGACATCTTTAGAACAGAACTCTCTGACTATCCTGAAATAAAAACTGACATTACCACATTGAAGTTCCCAACAAAAAAAACCCAGCCACATCAATCTTTACAAAAACTTGGGACAGGCCTCACCCATGTCCTCACTCTTACATAGAAGACCAAATAAATATACATAAAAGAGCATCTGGAAGGAAACAAACTGCAGACAGAAGAAAACACCAGGAAACCAACCAACCAGCCTATCAATATCCTCCAAAATCAGTGACAATATCTGTATCCTTGAAATGACAGCAGAAATAGAAACTCAATAAAAGTATTAGAAGATAAAGTTGGGAAACTTTTAAAAGTAAAGCAAGGGACAACAATTTGTCGCTGGCCCCAGTTGGGGTTGTTTGGGTGGCAACCACTCGATATGTCTCTTTCACATCGATGTTTCTTTCTCTCTTCCTCCCACTCTATCTGAAGATAAATGCAAAAATGTCCTCAGGTGAGGATAAAAAAAAAAATTATGTATACTAACTACCCCTCATCATTACCATCATCCCACTCTTTCTTCACTGTTTTAGTTCCTGTCTTGCATGCCTTCAAAACTATTCCTGTCTTAATTCCCAGCAATTTCAAAATATAGTGGAACCTCAGTTCTTACACTTAATTTTTTCTGGAAGGCTATTCGAGAAGCAATTTGTTATGAAGAAATGCTCAACATCATTAATCATCAGAGAGATGCAAATTAAAACAACAATGAGGTATCACCTCACACCTGTCAGAATGGCCGCCATCAACAAATCATCAAACAAGTGTTGGCGAGGTGTGGAGAAAAGGGGACTCTAGCACACTGCTGGTGGGAATGCAGACTGGTGCAGCCACTATGGAAAACAATATGGTGTTACCTCAAAAAATTAAAAATTGAACTGCCATTTGACCCAGTGATCCCACTTCTAGGAATATACCCTAAGAAGTCTGAAATACCAATCAGAAAGAATATATGTACCCCCATGTTCATTGCAGCACTATTTACAATAGCTAAGATCTGGATACAGCCCAAGTGTCCATCAGTAGATGAATGGATTAAAAAGCTGTGGTACATATACACAATGGAGTACTATGCAGCTATAAGAAAGAAAGATCTCTTATCCTTTGAGATGACATGGAGGGACCTGGAAAGTATTATCCTAAGTGAAACAAGCCAAGCAGCAAAAGACAAATACCACATGATCTCACTTATTTATGGAATATAATGAACATAACAGTCTGAGGAATAAGGTAGACCCAGAGATGTGGAAGTAGAGTACAGACTGACAACCCTCAGAAGAGGGGGTGTGAGGGGACGGAAGAGATAAACCACAGAACTTATATGCATGTGCGCATAACCAATGGACATGGACAACAAAGCCAGGGATGGGGTGGGAGGGGATGGGGAGGAGGGTGTCATGGGGTAAAAAAGGAGAAACATCTGTAACAAAAATAAAATAAAATAAAATAAAATAAAATAAAATAAAATAAAATAAAATAAAATAAAGCATTAAAAAAAAGAATCATTTTTTCCATTAGAAATAATGTAAATTGGATTAATTAATTCCACCTCCAAATGATTCCCTATTTTAATCTTTCTTACATACAGTACATATCTAATGTACTATTTAATCTATAAACAAACACTTCTTTTCTTAAATTTATTGAACTGCCCCCTCAACAGCCTTAAACAAATCACTTTCCGCACTTGTTCCAGGGGTGTCTTTCAGGAGGTCAGCACGTAGCATCTTCACTTTTTCACATATCACTGCCTCAGAAATGCTGTCACCTGCTAACAGCTTTTTTAATCCAATCAACAACAGTTTTTCTACCTCTTCCATTGCCTGTGATCACTGTTTCACACTCTTAGCAACATTAGCACTCTTGATGGCCTCTTTTTGTTTTAAAATTGTGCAAACTGTCCATTTCACTAGCAACAAAAGCAACAACAACAACAAAAAAAACCCACAAAAATATTCACAGCACAATTTCCCGAGATGTTAACAATACAAGGTTTAGCACTGACTGACATCCTCTCCTTTGTTTACGACCTGAGAGATGCTTTTCATCATGCTGATGTAGCTGCATGAAAGGGTTGGTAGGTCAAGAACCGAACTGTTCCATGGAAGACATTGAAGAACTGAGGTTTGACTGTACCTCTAAGTAGAGGATTGCTCCTACAACTGATATCTCAGTTTCCAGAGCACTTTCTCACCAAGGATCTTGACATCTGTCCCTTCTTGCCCTCAGCCACTCACTCATGTACTGCATCTTGTCATTAGATAACTGCAATCCCTACACACTTTCAATCCACGTTATCTTCTCTCTAACCGCTATTCAGATCTTTCCAGCTCATTCTCTCTGGACTCCAACTCCAAAAATCCTTTGATCCCACTAGCACCTGTAATCCATTGCTCCCATTTCTTTCCATGGTGCCCTGACCTTTCTCGTTGTCCTCTCAAACCTCCTTACCCTATTTAATCTCTAGATCCATCATCACTCTCTTGCATACACCCTCGTCTCCTCTGCCCTATTATACTTGCCTGGTAAAAGCTAACTCTGCTCACTCAATGTCTACACCAATACAGCTTAATGTGGCTGGAGAAACACAATGAATGCATTCACACAAACTTCTAACATACTATATTAATTTACTTATTATATTTGTTGTTTACAGCTAGAATGCAAGGTCCACTGGGGTAGGAATATTTTTGAACTGATTTATTCACTGAAATATCCCAACTGAAATATGCCTGTTAAAGAGTGGAATCTTATTCAACATCTGAATGTCTAAACCGGAATTTCCAAAGGAGATAACAAAGAATATGGGAAGGGAGAAAATCATTCACAAAATGTTCCCAGAATTGATAGATAGGAATTCCTAGAATTGACAGGGACCCATACCATGAATGAAAACTCCAAACCACATCATTGTGAAATTTCAGAACACTAGGAAGAAAGAGTATGATATAAGCTTCCAGAGAGAAGAAAAAGGGTCACATAAAAAAGAGCAAAAATGAAATGTCATTGAAAATTCTCAACAGCCATACTGGAAGCCAAAGGACAATGAAAAACAAAAGATGAAGGAAAAAAATTATAACACAGAATTCCATATCCAAACTGTTAAATCAGCTAAGAGGGTAATATGAAGACATTTTCAGGCCTCCAAAGTTAAGAAAAATTTACAGCCCACATACCTTTTTTCTCAGGAAATTACTGGGGGATGTACCAAAATAAGAGAAAGGATAAAAAGGAGGAAGGCATAAGACATTGCAAAAGGGAAGGCAACCTACACCACAGGCAGAGGAAAGCCCAGAGGGCAGTGAAGGACGGACAGGTCTCTGTACTGAGGGAATGAGCCACTGATTTCAGAATGGATGAGTCAGAGCTCCAAGAATCAAAAAGGATGGAACCAAGAGTAGACGTCATGCATCTGAAAACAGAGAGGATTTAAACTACTTTTGGAAAGTCTGCAGCCTAAACTAGTAATAAACACATAGAAAAGGAATAGTACAATATTAACTTGGAGAAATAAAGAGTTGTGGAAAGGGTAAAAGAGTCCTAGAATGCAATGAGGCTCCACTATGAGTAGTGCTGACAGAGTCTCATAACACAGAAGGACTGGGAGGACACTGTTCCTTTACTAGGAGGATGTGGGGATGGGAAGTACATGCTTGTGGTAGGGACGGGAGATAAAGGAAAGCTAAATGTTCAACTTCCATAGACGGGTGGCAACAGAGAAGGCCATAAACAGAACAAGAGAGAAGCAACATAAGCATGTTATAGACAAACAAGAACAATACACATCAAAAGAATCAGCTAAGCCCTGGCCGGTTTGGCTCGATGGTTGGAGTGTTGGCCTGTGGTCCAGAGAGACCCTGGGTTTGGTTCCCGCTAGGGGCATGTACCTTAGTTGCAGTTTGTCCCTGGCCCTGGTTGGGTCGTGTGGGTGGCAGCCACTCAATGTGTCCCTTTCACGTTGATGTTTCTCTCTCTCTCTCTTCCTCTCTCTCCCTCCTGCTCTATCTGAACAAAAAAATGGAAAAATGTCCTCAGGTGAGGATAAAAAAAAAAAAGAATCAGCTAAAAGCACTATGCAGGAATGATCAGGGGTAAGGGGGGAGAAGGCAGAGCAGAACACTTCTGTCTTCGTAACAAACTTTGTAGAACTGTTTGACCCTCAAACTACATGTCCTATAACTTTTTTAAAGAATTTGAAAGAACAAAGAAGTAAAATATGAATTATCTTTTCATCCTTCAAACCTGACTTGAGTACTGGTATTTAAAATAAGCACATCTTTTTTTAGGGTACATTAGTTTGCTAACATTTTACCATGTGATTTAGTCAGTTACAATGAACATTACCTTCCAAGAAGAAAGCCTTTACCTGTGATAGCAGCTCTTCCTTTTCTCCAGCAAGTTTTCGTAGCCTTACATCTAAAACAAAAAAAGTTGCAAACTATATTAGTAATGATGTAGTAAACAATTAAAATAATTCTACAAATTAACTCAGCCAGTGTGGCTCGTTGGTTGAGTGTTGACCCATGCACCAAGAGGTCACCAGTTCGGGAATCCCGGTCAGGGCACATGCCTGGGTTGGGGGCCCAATCCCCAGTGGGGGGCATGTAGGAGGCGGCCAACTGATGTTCTCTCATCGATGTTTCTATCTCTCTCTCCCTCTCCGTTCCTCTCTAAAATCAATAATAATAAAAAAATATATATATATAAGTATATATATATAAATAATAATTCTACAAATTAAAAAACAGAAAATGTTGCCCTGGCCCTTTTTGGCTCAGTGGTTAGAACATCAGCCCAGTCAAGGGCACATACCTCGGGGTTGTGTGGGAGGCAACCAATTGATGTGTCTCTCTCACATAGATGTCTCTCTCTTTCTCACTCCCTTCTTCCCTCCCTCCTCCTACTCTATCTGAAGATAAATGGAAAAATATCCTCTGGCGAGGATTAAAAAACCAAACCAAACCAAACAAAAAACCAGCAAATATTATCTGATAAACATCTTAGAGTTCTATCAAGACATGAAGGCTTTAATGGTGTTAAGGAAAAGTACTAAATTATTCAACACATATATCCACACAACTGATATTTATCAGGGTACTAAATACATTTGCTCCTAAGAGCAGTGATTTTCCACTTAAAGACAAACTAAAGTACAAAGATCATTTATTTCCTTGTTTTAAAACTTTGCAAGCTCTCACTAGTAGACAGACAACTCAAATGCCAAGGATGTTTCCGCAGGCTTAATTAAGCCCTTAGCAGAAGAAAACAAAATATGGGACAGAAGACAGGGGTTAAGAGTGGAACTGTTGCCCTGGCCAGTTTGGCTCAGCAGTAGAGCATTAGCCCGCAGACCAAAGAGTCATGAGTTCGATTCCAGTGAAGGGCACATGCCTGGTTTGTGGTTCGATCCCTGGCCTTGGTTGGGGTCTTGCAGGAGGCAGCCATTCAAATGTGTCTCTCTCATGTTGATGTTTCTTTCTCACCCCACCTCACACTCCACCTGAAGATAGGTGGAAGAATGTCTTCGATAAGGATTAAAAAAAAAAAGGTGGGACCAAGAGGAGAAGCTAGAACAAAGAAAAGAGGAACACAATGTTGGAAGAAGCAAAGGCCCACACAGTTGGGGGAGGGAAGGGACCCAGTTCTAAAATGTACACCATCAAGGTCTCATCAGGCTCTGTAGCAGAATCACTGGGGCCGCTCCTGACCTGCAGGGAGGGTCTACTTGTTCCCAAGCACACGTATTAAAATAGGCCCCTTGGGCTGAGGGGATACCCACAGACGGGTGAAAGCAGCAGCTGACACCTAGCCAGCACCCCCTACAACCAATCAGGTCACGGCTAAGGGTTCTTCAGCACCTTCCAAACAAGCAGAGGACAGGCTCAGAGCTGCCAGCGCGTGTGCGCAGCCCACTCTAGAGCAGCCCCTCTCGCCCAGCTAGGTCTTCGCTCCATCCGGGAGCTCTACAACTGCGTTCTGTAAGTCTCCATTCCAGACTGTGCTGACTTCTGAAGAGGTTCTGACTTCCCTCACTCTTAGAGCCCACTCTTCTCGGTAACCTACACATCTATGAAAACAAGATGGGGGGGCAATCATTTTTTAAATAAATAAAAAAAGATACAGTAGCCATCTGTGTCATTTTCTTCCAGCAGAGCGGGAATCTTAGTGGAGGCAACTGGTGAGCATCTGTGGTTTCCTGAGAGAAGTGTCACTAGATTCACAAAGGGTTACATTTAAGAGGCTCAGACTTTAAGAGGCTCAGAAACCCTGCTCTGGAAATAACACTGATACCTACCTTCTTGGCCATCTGTTTCTTGCCTTAAGAAATGAGGTGGCAAAGAACTACAAGAACCCTGGATAAGTAGCAGAACACAGAACCAGATGCTCCAGGAAGAAAACACACTTGGAAAGTCACCTACCAGCCCACTGGTTCCTTGGGGCGCAGAAGGTTTATATTTAATTGAAAAAAGCAATGTGCCATCTCTAAGTGAAAAAGAAATGTGTGTATACCCACAGTGCTTCCACCCAGGGGACTTAACCCAAATGCTGGCTTCCCAAGGTCAAGGATGTCTGAAGACACTGTGCCCAGATTTCTTCCTGTTATGGATCTAGATAAGGCTCAGACAGCCCTTGTGTTATTTTTGTTTTCCAAGATGGGGTGTGAACAAGCTGGAAGTCTAAGAGGGTCACATTAATCCAAGTCAACATAGCAACCAGTGTCTTACCTAGAGGACCTTCTCCTGCTGACTCCAAGACCTGAGCAGCTTCCTGAGACACCACAGTGATGGCTCCAACCACTGGTTCATGATTGACATCACCATTGGGAGTACCGTCAGGGATTATAACTAAGCCATGTTTCTGTGGGGAAGGGAAAAACCCACCATCACAAAGACGGCCCACGTGGAAGCAGTATGCTCTGTGAGGTGACTCTGTGACAATAGGTTTGCCACAGGTAAAACCTGGGTAGAGCTACTTACATGGAATACAGCTCTGTAGAAGAAATTACTTAAACCTACCAAATTTGGACTGAAGAACAATCACTGTGGTTTGTATCCATGCCAGAAAAGATCACAGGATGAAAGGAAGGAGAAGAAAGCGCTGAGGGACATGAGCGACAGGCCAACGCTAACATACCTCTCCTGTCTTCACTGTCTCCTGCAGGTCAGCCAGCTCCTCCCTGAGCATATCTCGCTCATTCCTAAGGCAGACAATGTATTCCTTCTGTTTCTCTAGGGCCTGGTTTTACACAGGGTAGCGAGGGAAAGAATGGCACAGAAAAAAACAAGCAAGTGAAAGGGAGCAGAGAAGTACCTGATTCAAATAAAGATAAAGGTAAAACAGACAAAGCAGCATTAGAAGCTTGGAAACAAGCAGTTAGAGATGAGGGATGGGGGTATATAAAGTTATATGGATTTACATCTCCAGAAGGGAGTTTTAATAGCAACTGGTTAGTCGTGCATAAATTCAACAAAACATGCTTATCACATCAAGCAGGAAAACGAATTTTTCTTTTCCAGTCAATGAAAAAACAGGAAATGGAAAATAAAGGCAGCAGTAATATTAAAATAAAGTTGACCTTACTGATCTCCTTAGTGCATTTTCATTTGGTGAATCAATCAAACAAACAAAACGCCCACATTTCAACTAAAATAGTTTATTCAAGAATATACTTGATTTAAAAAAATAGTTATAAAAGAAAAATGACTGGTACACACAAGGTATTTTAATGAATTATAAGCTGAAGTAATTTTTCTCCCATTAATTTTTCCCCAAATACTGCTTAATTAAAAATAGGTATTCTGCCCTGGCCAGTTTAGCTCAGTGGTTAGAGCACTGGCCCGCTGACCAAAGAGTTGCAGGTTTGATTCCGGTCAAGGGCACGTACCTCAATTACAGTTCATCCCTGGCCCTGGTCTGGTCATGTGGGAGGCAACCAGTCGATGTGGCTCTATCACATTGATATTTCTCTCCGTCTCTCTCTCTCTCCCCCTCCCTCCCCAATCTATCTAATCATAAACAGAAAAACATACTCAGGTGAGGAGAAAAAAATATATATATCTATAAATATATATATAGATACATATATACACACGTGTATCTATCTATCTATCTATCTATCTATCTATCTATATCAAATTTTTCCCTTACACAATCTGTATTTTGTCTTAGGCCTGTTTCACAGATCAGAAAATCGAGGCTCGATATATTTTTTTGCCCAGTCACAGAAAGTGATAAAGCTAGAAAAAGAATCCAGTTCTTTTTGGTTCTGAGGCCCTTGTATACTTTTTCTATGTGGCAGCACCATGAAGGCCACAATTATGTTCCCTTACTGTTGTCCCAGATGCTGCTGGAAAAGTAGTCCACAGGGCAAGTCCTATTCACTTACCCAAACATCAATATCTAATAACTTCCTTTCAACAATTCATACCGTATGACATGTCTCAAATCTGCCTGTGAATTAATCATTTGAGTTTCTAATATCATAAGGCATTACTCTAACATTTCAAGCTAATATTAACACTCCATCACATTAATAACAAATTTAACACTAAGACAACAGAGCACAAGCAATACTCTTTATCTGATGACAGTCACTGTAATGTCCACTGGGTTAGATATTTTTGGTTATTGCTGTCTGTGAGCATAGTTAGGCCATGCATCAGCACATGTAACTGCATCAGTGATCACTATCACAACATGCTCTATATAAACACCACAACCGAAGAGAAAGATCTCTTAGGAACAGACCAATTTGAAATTAGAAATTCTAGCAAATGCTTGAATATAGCATTTGCTCCTCTTCCACGTCTTACAGCAGTGGATTTCATCTTTACTTTTGGACTTTTTAATTTCATCTTCCCATAATTATGGATGGGAAACTAAAATACATCCTGTAAGTCCTTCCATTTCACCACAAAGTTTGAAGAGGACTGAAATACCTTATAATTGGACCAAATGTATTCACGCTGGATCTGAAATCCTCTGTATTACCTGATCATATAACCACTACCCTTGTGTTTGCATTCAACAATAGCTCCGACAGTCAATTTTTTTTAGGATAAAGTACATGCTTGTGGCAATTTAAACAATTCTTTATCCCTGACCTAACCTCAAATTCTAGTGTCAAAAAGCCTGAAAGATACATATTACAGGCTAAACTCTGGGCAACAGGCAAGCTCTCCATATAATCGCACAGGGGCACAAATATCTTTAGTCAGAATGGGAGTCTTTTATGGGGCTACATGGATACATAAGTCCTTTGTATGTATCATTTCTACACATGGTTACCTGGTGCTTGGAACGGCCTTGGGGATAAAGCATGAGCACTACAATCAGTGAAGAGAACTAAAGAAATCTGAACTTTAACAAGAGAATGTTGGCTGGAGACAAGTGATGCATAAGGTAGTCACTGGCTATGTTCAAAATGTTCAAAATGTGTCTTTATTAGTTAAGGGAGGACCATATCACATGCATAATGATGGCTACTATCAACAAAGTAGAAAAAAAAATGTTGGTAAAGATGTAGAGAAATCGGAATACTTGTGCAGAGCTGATGGCCATGTGAAATGGTGCAGCTTCTATGGAACACAATATGGCGATTCCTCAAAAAATGTAACATAGAATTGTCATTTTATGTAGCAATTCCACTCATGGGTATACACCCAAAAGAAATGAAAGAAGGGTCACAAAATATATTTATAAAGTCATGTTCACAGCAGCATCATATGAAACAGCCAAAAGGTGAAAGCCAACCAAGTGCCTATCAACAGATGATTGGATAAACAAAATGTGGCACATAACAAACAATGGAATATTACTGCCTTAGAAAGGACCTGACACATGTTACAATATGGATGAACCTTGAGGATATATACTAAGTGAAATAAGCCAGTCATAAAAAGACAAATATTGATTCTAGGTATGAGATACCTACAGTCAAATCCATAGAGAAAGAAAGTAGGATGGTAGGTGCCCGAGTCTGGGGGTGGGGTAGGGAATTGGGGAGTTATAATTTAATGGGTTTAATTTAATAGAGTTTCAGTTCTACAAGATGAACAGAGTTCTGTGGATAAATGGTGGTGATGGTAGCACAACAATGCACTTAATACCACCAACACCACACTTAAACATGGTAAATTTTATGTTATTTGTATTTTACCATAGTTTTTAAATTTTCTTTTAATGTCAAAGGAGGGACAAACTATTGATTTATGCAACACATTGGATGGAGCTCAAAGGAATTAAGCTGAGTGAAAGAAGATAATTCCAAAAGGTTATATACTGTACAACTCTATTTATATAACATTCTTAAAACGGCATCATTATAGAAATGGAGAACAGATGAGTGGTTATCAGGGATTGGGACAGGGTAGGGGAGGTAGTAAATATGGCTATAAAAGGGCTACAGGAGAGATCCTCATAACAGTGATGAAAATGTTCTGTATCTTGACTATATATATGAAGGTCAATATCCTGGTTGTGATACTGTACTATATAGTTTTGCAAGATGTTATATTTGGGGAAAACTAGATAAAGGACATACAGTATCTCTCTGTATAATTTTTACAATTGCATGTAAATCTACAATTACCTCAAAAATGTTTTAAGCCCAGCTGGTATGGCTTAGTGGTTGAGCGTCAACCCATGCACCAAGAGGTCGCCAGTTCGATTCCTGGTCAGGGCACATGCCCAGGTTGTGGGCCACATCCCCGTTGGGGGAAATGCAGGAGGTGGCCCATCGATGTTCTCTCTCATGATGTTTCTATCACTTTCCCTCTTCCTTCCTCTCTCTCAAGAAAACAATAAAGAAAAAAATTTAAAGAAATGTTTTAAAAGTTTAATATTTTTTTAAATCCTCACTCGAGGACATTTTTCCATTTTTTGTTCAGATAGAGTGGGAAGGAGGGAGGGAGGGAGGGAGGGAGAGAGAGAGAAACATCCACGTGAAAGGGACACATCAAGTGGATGCGACCCGCATGACCCAACCAGGGCCAGGGACAAACCGCAACCGAGGTACGCGCCATTAGCAGGAACCCAACCTGGGTCTCTCTGGACCGCAGGCTGACGCTCTAACCGCTGAGCCAAACCAGTCAAGGCAAAAAGTTTAATTTTTTAAAAAGCCAAAGGAACATATTATTATATACCACACAGAAAGAAGATACCCATTTATTCATTTAATAATGCCAAGAAAATTAAAAAGTCAAATCATTTATATCTTAACCATCAGCTCAGCTATTTTGGTAAAAAAAAATTGTTCTGTTTTGAAAAGCCATTTTATTGGACTGAGAGGTTTGGAATTTTTTAATGGCTGGTCCAAAATAATCAGTTTAAAATATTGAGGTAATTATACAAAATAAAAATCATGGGCCTGCAGATATGTGCTGAAGAAACGTATGTAAGGTCCTAAAAGAAACCCAATCTAGATAGTGACCAGATTTTAACTAAACTTTCAAATTACCTACTTTGTGCCACACATTTTTTTATTATCTCATTTTAAATTTCCCAAGTGAAAATTTAAATAAAATCTGTAGCTCACAATTTTAAAACTGTTAACAGAATTGTTAATTTATACTCCAGAAGGCTCTTTTAGTTTTGGGTAGGATTTTAGAAACCTGGTATTTAAGCATTAGAAACTCTAAAAAGTAGCTTTACTTTTTTAAAGCTTTTGGTCTAAGCAATCTCTTCAGAGGTAATTTTGTTTCCCATATGTTCATTAATGACAGGATAGGCCACTGGACATGTGATAGGAACTGGATACTAGACTATTCCTAATAATGGAGGGTGTGATCCAAAAGTTTATGTCTATCACAAGTGCTCTTGGGGATCTTTGCTACCTTTCCCTACCTAACCTTCTGTTCTCCCCACCACCACAGTCCTTCCCTGACAAGGTAAGCCTCTGGCAGCTATGGCTGTGTGGTGCCCCAAATGCAGAACAAATAGCCCATGCCATGAGATGGGGCTGTCAGTCAAAGGCCACATGGGATGAAATGGTGGAAATGTGTTCAGCCTACTAGTACTTGGAATCTACCTAACAGGCTTAGGGAAAAAGCACTGAAGACTTCTTCCTTATCTGGGCCCCGCTTTGGGGAGTTATGAGGTTATAATTAGAGATGACATCACAATTTGGCAGCTCTGACAAATCTGACATTCCTATCCACTTCCGTAATTATACTGATTTTAATCTCTTCCTATTTTACTTACCAAGGATTTATGGAATGCTAATAACCTTTCCCTCACCCCCACTCCTTATCCTCTTGCTTTTATCCAAATCTTGCAATGTAAGGATATAAAGTTAGCCACAGAGTTTGAATTAAATGCCTGTGGCTGCTTCTGGATAAGAATCCTGGGGAATTAAAGAACAACTTCCTTAGAATGTTCCTACTTGTAGGTTTCACAAGCCCACAGGCAGCTGGAAAGAAGAGTTCTTTCCATGCATAGTATCAGGTTTTCCCATAGAAGTTTCTGTTTTCTGTTTATTCATATTTCACACTATATAAATGTTTTAAAATAGTCAAAAGGACAGATTTTTAGGAACCTCTAAGTTAAATTATATTGGTCTCTTCCTCATCCATGAGCTTCGGAGCAAAGCTCAATTTCACCTCATACCCTAATGTTTTTATCTTTCCAAAGAAGTGTCTCCTGGAGCTCAAACACCTCTTTGGTCATGGTGTCTACTTTCTGCTGCATACGTTGATTCTCCTGCAGAGGAAGAGGGGAAGAGAAGTAATAAAGGAGCAGAAAGAAAAAAGGGAGAGGGTAAGAGGGAGGAAAACAGTACAAAAGTAAAGCTGATAAAAAAAAACTTAAAAGGGGAATGTCTGTGATGAACAGGAAAAGCAGGAGTTGCTTGCTAAAGGAAAGATGACATCCAGTGTCTTAAAGACATGACTATCATTGGCTCACCACTATAAAAGTAAGGAAGTGGACTGGGAATAAGTGTTCCAACCACAGCTATGTGGCAGCAAGCCAGCTGGAGTTTCTATGTACATCCAGCTCCACATGTGGACTCTTCCTGTGATAACTGCCTGTTTTCCAAACATGGAAAAACATTTCTAAAGAGGAAAATTCAGATTTGCTTATGATCCTTCTCATAAAGAACAAGCAGCAGTTTTAAACTTTATTTTCTTAAGCAGAACTAAAAAATACAAGAGAGACATTTCTCAGCTTCATCATTTTGAGTTTCTGTTAACAAAATCTATGATAGAAAGAACATCATGACTTATAAATGAATACTCGCATCAATGTTTAGAAAAACTAGAACTTAGTATTTAGTAATTCTTAAACAATGCTTATGTTTAGGCAATGCTCAATTACCCTTTAATATTTAACAGGTTTTCTTTTATGTAATATTGGTAAGTAATCATCTACTTTCCTTAGTCATACATTTCTTATCTACTTTACCATGTGATTCTACAGACCAAAAGCATTATTTTGTCATACTCAAAGTTTTTCAGTTATTCAAACATAAATATTAACATCTAAGAGATATATATTCTAAATGTAAGAAACACCTAAATCTAATTTAACATTTTTATAATTTGATAACCAGCACCTGGGCTTTTAAAGAAACCACAATGACAAATTATAGAAAGCAAGCATTACCAATCCTCTTAAATGCCATCATCAAATTAAAAACTAGTCCCAGAGACGTGGAAGTGGGGTACAGACTAACAATCCCCAAAAGAGAGGGTGGGGGGGGAGATAAACCACAGAACTTATATGCATGTATGCATGAACAATGGACATGGACAACAAAGCTGGGGACAGGGCAGGGAGGGAGGGAGAGGGGGGAATCAGTGGGGGGAAAAGGAGAAACATCTGTAACAAAAATAAATTAATAAAAAATAAATAAATAAAATCTAATGTAGACCAAAAAAAAAAAAAAAAACTAGGACACTTAACCAATTCTAACTTAAGCTATTAAATTTGAGAAGCAGCTTCCAAAGCAGTCTTATTATTCTTTTGAAATCATAAAAGGTGAAAGTATACATCTTAATTAGAAAAAGAAGTAACAAGTGGCTGGCACAATGACACACAAAAACACAAAAGGACAAAGAGAGAGAGGAATTCATACTTTTTAAAATACCAGCAGGAAACAGAATTTGGATAATATGCTTCTTGCCATATATGGAAAAACTAAGACAACTAACTTCACATGTAATTTAATATTTTCAAAAGGTTATCTGTATCTGTATTTAGAATTCACAAATTCTACCTACTTTCAACAGGCTAGTTTTAATTCAATTATTCTCAAAAAAAGTAAAAAACCCACAAATAGAAAACCAATCACTTTTCCCCTTCTATTAACTGTTTTTTAAAGTCATTTACGGGAGCAAGATTAAGTGAGGCAGGTGCTTCCGTGGGGGAGGAAAAAAGAGAGGTGAGAGGTGGGTGTGGGTGGAGGTGAAGGTGTCTGAGTGACCAGGAATGTGGATGAGTGAGTGTGGTAAGTGAGGCATCTCGTAGAGATCACCAAGAGAGGGCCTTCCTGTTACTACGCACATGTCATCAACACCAAGTTAACATTAGATCTCCTTGATAAACACACTAAGATCAGTGGGCAGGGTCCCTTACCAACACACTTAACTCCATACTTACAAACAACCTCCAAAGGAAAAACCACAATTAAAGAGAAGCAGAAACTGCACGTGAGGCAGTAGGCACAAAAGGATGATAAATGCTTTCAAAGACCTCTCAGCGGCTCACTCTCCCCATCCCTGAAAGGCAGCCAACGCTGGCACTCAGAGTCCCTCTACCAGCACAAAGCTGAACTCAGCACTGGCCAGCCTCTGCCTTTCTGTATATAAGGTGCCTCAACAATTTCTTATTTTCATTTAGTCACCTCAGAAATGTATCTATCTCAGTGATGATCAAGCTGCTTATCCCCCAAGAATCATGTTCCAAAAACCAGCCTTTACTACATTCCAAAGAATAATGGTACTCTGTAATCTTTCCCTTTGCCCATTTCCCAAAGTGTCTTGAGGAAAGAATGTGCTTAGGAATAAAAGACAATTATAAAAGCTTCTAGTATTAAAAGGGGGAATGTTTATAGGGTTCATAGTATTAATCGTTTAAACCTGCCTTTATGTTTCCTGTTTGTACAATTGTAGGGTAGAGCCAAGTAAGAGGAGACAAACTGTAAATTCTTTGTGGCATTTTAACTCCCTTCCCTCCCAACACATACCACTCATCTCATTCAGTGCATTTTTTTCAAAGTTCAGTATTCCCCACAGTTCATGTACGTACCTCAATAAGCTCGTCTCTTTGTCGAAGACCTTCTTTAAGCTCATCCATTTTATGCTGCAGCACACTACACATATGTTTCTGCCGTTCTAACTCCTGTTATTAAACAAATGATACGGTTTACACAGATAACAGCACACAACAAACTGGAACATCTACAATATAGCAATACAGAGACTAAGTATGACCTCCAGAAATACACCTGAACTGCCGATGCACAGTAACAGAAAAATCCCATGGTTTATGGAAAGGTACAAAAAAATTAATTTTTCCTCTTATAGGATTATTATCTAGAAAACCCAAACTAATCAATGGCAAAATTACTAAGAACAATGAGATGACTTAGTAAAGTAACAGGTTAAAAAATTAACATACAAAATTCAGTATCGTCACAGGTATAAATAAAATCAAGGAGATATATAACACAATATCAAAAAATAAATTTAAAAAATATATACATGTAAAATTACAAGAATATCCAAAATCTCTATGAGGAAAATTAAAGACAGAGAAGTAGGATTAAACCAATGGAATCCCACTTCTGTGTCTCCCATGAATATTTTATATATCTTCTTAGATAAAAAGACTCAAAATCATAAAAATGTCAGTTCTCTCCTAAATTAATCCATACAGGTAATGAAGTCCAAATAAAACACCACCAGAGGTTTTTCTCATTAGAGCAAGAAAAGTTGACTTATAAAGTATATTTGGAAGAAAAAATGGATAGAAGGTATACTGAAAAAGAAGAAAGCTAGCCTTATTAGATTTTAAACATATTATAAGGCCTATATAATGAAAATGTTGTTGTAATACCTCATGAATACAGATCCATGGAGCAGAACAGAACATCCAAAAAGAGACCCAATTACAATATATTAAGTAGATTTAACAGATAAATATATTAAATAACAATGAAACAAAAAAGAACATCTCAAATCAATTTTTTTAAAAAGACTTTTAAATTAGTGATTTAAGAAAATGAGGAAGACCTTGATATACTACAATCATATGATGATTACATCAAGGTACAGAACATCATTTATAATATGCTACCATTTTCTAAGAAAGAAGGAACACATATATTTGCATAGATTTTTGAATGGCAAGATATATATATCTTCTTATATTAAAAAATGGAAGAATAAACCACTAACTTAAAATTTTAAGGAAGGGAAATTTTTTTGTTGATTTGATTCAGATATATGTAAACATTTTATGTAACTGTAAAACAAAAGTAAATTTAAAAAGCAATTTCTCATGGAAGCAACCCAAGTATCTACTGACATATGAACAGATAAACAAGATGTGGCACTTATATACATACAGTGGAACATTACTCAGGAAGGAAATCCTGTCACATGAATGAACCTTGAGGGCATTATGCTAGTGAAGTAAGTCAGTCACAAAAAGACAAATATATGAGTCCATGTATATGAGGTATCTAGAGTAATCAAAATCAGAGACAGAAAGCAGAATGGTGGTTGCCAGGAACTGGGGGGAGAAGAAAATGGGGAGTTGTTTACTAAGTACAGGGTTTCAGTGTTACAAGGTGAAAAAGTTTTGGCAATCTGTTGCATAACAATGTGAATATACTTAATATTCCAGAACTGTACCCTCTCAAATAGGATGGTAAGTTTTGTTGTTTTTTTCAAAGTTAAATAAGTTTTGCTCAGCGGTTAGCGCATCAGCCCTCAGACCAAAGAGTCTCACAGGTTCAATTCTGGTGAAGGGCATAACTCAGCTGCAGTTTGATCCCCAGGACTGTTTGGGGTCATGCAGGAGGCAACCAATTGATGTCTCTCTCTCATATAGATGTTTCTCTCTCTCCCCCCCCACTTCCTCCCACTCTATCTGAAAAAAATCAATGAAAAAATATCCTCGGATGAGGATTTAAAAAAAAGGCAAAAATAATTTAAAAATAAAAAGTAAAAAAGCAATGTTTAAATATTGAAATATTATAATATAAATATTGAAATAAAATGCAGTGAACTTAACTATATATTCAGTTAGCAGCATAAGCACAGGGAGAGAAACGATTTCAAGTTAACTTTTAAAAACAATGGTTGGACTATACATAGCCTAGCAGTAAAATAACAACCAAACAGAACAAAACAAAAAAAAAACATTTAACTATTTTAAGTAATTATATCATTGGTGGTAACGTTGGTATTGCTATTCTGGGTACTGTGGGATAAAGCAATGAGAATAGAATATAACATAATTACTATCATCCCCAGCGACCTTGAGAACTGAAAACGGTAGTGTGGGAAAAAAGAGATATACATAAAGGAAAGAAGATGTTAAGTAAAAACCCTAGAGTCCTGGACATGAACTAGAACCATCACCATAAACTAATAATATATTTTACATTTTAAAACTTTGCTTTTAATTTTTAAAAAAATATCCCACAAAATGTTCACCTGAAATATCCACGAAAAGGCCTGTAAACAGTGACGAACTTGGTGGCAAATGCACCCCCCAACAGCACTCGCACTGTTTCCAGGTCTGGAGCAGGAAATGCACCAAATGGGCCTGGACACCTTCTTGTGCTAGATAGCGAAGAAGCTATCAAAAAAACTAGACTTGCATCAAAACTACTTGGGAAGCAACCTGAAAAGGTTCACATTAGTTAAAGGTCAGATAATGTGAAAATTAGTAATTATAAAATCTATAATTGATTGAAACCATCAAATGCTTGAATACTTGACTTCATAGTATTTAATAAAAAAGAAACCAACAATGGATGACTATGAAAGAATGCTAAACAACCAATTATTTATTTTGAAAACTTGTAAGTAAAGTTCAAGTAAAAGAATCAAGCCTTTATCTTGTCTTTCTTATCTAAATGGTCTCATCTGAGTAATAAGAGATGTAGTAAAGATGGAGTTACGCTTTAATTTTCCATCTGCACATTGTAATAATATAGCTTACAGATCTCCAAAGGAAACGTCAATTTTTGACCCACGTTTCCACATGCTGTTTCTAAATTACTGATTACAAATTTCTCTCCAATCATTTAGAAAACAGGTTTTCTTAAAAAATGAGGTTAAAAAAGAAAAAAAAAATGACCTTTGCATTGAAAGTCTTTGAAGCTTTACAGAGTTCCAGCCGGTTAAAACAGGAAGAAATAAGTAATTAACTGTAACTGTTTCAATTAACAGATAAAAAATAAAGATAAAACTTGAGTTCTATTTTCAGAACCTAAAGGAGGTCATAAGCTTTTCTTTAATAAAATAAGGCTTATAAAAATTTACAAACACAAATATTTTAGGACATGTTATGCTCTGTCAATTTCCTTGGACCAATCAGTTTTGACTAAATCATCATACCCAGGTATGTTGCATCCTTCCATTAAGCCCAGCACTTTGTAAATGGCAGGTTCTAATTTTCTGATCCAAGAGAAAGGCATAATACAAGATAAGCAGTTACCTTTGATTTTTCTTCATTTTCTCTATAAAATTCTGCCATCTGTTCCTCTTGTTCTTCAATAACATCCTTGAGGGTGTCTACCTGGTAGATCAAATTGTTCTTCTCATTGTCTAACTGTGCATTAGAAACCATGGCTTTCTTGTATTTTTCTTCCACTTCAGACAAAGATTCCTAAAAGAAAGGCAAAGTCATCTGCCTGATATCTACAATATGTTAATTGCCTGTGTACAGTAATATAACAGGAAACGATAGCACTGGCACAAACACATGAAGATGCACTTCTGCAGAATACAAGCAGTTTGGGGAACTCCTTGTTTAGTAACATGCACATAAAACAAGAGGATGACAATAGCCAACAATGCTATTATAAGAACTTTATATGCTCCCTGCTATCCAAGGAGAGAAGTCAAGCACCTATGTAGCCTCTGAAACATGAAAAGATGTGTACACAACATATATTTCCAACCGTCACAAAATAAAAATTCATCAATATTTTCAGAAATATTACTTTTGTAGTTTTTAACAACAAGCTGTTTGGTATTCAGAATACAATGATACAATAGAATAAAGCTTCACTTTATACAAGTAAACTTCATACTCATTTTAATTTTGCTACCTCCTGGGCATTTATTTTCAGTAGTTTCCTGGACTGCACAATGATACCAATGTAAATGTATAAACATTTTTTCTAGCAAATATTCAAATACTAGTCATTTCAAAATAAGTAAACAATATAAAAATGATTACTAATAAAAGGGTTACTATGCCCTGGCCAGTATGATTCAGTTGGTTGGAACATCTCCCCACACATCAAAAGGTGGCTGGTTAGGTTCCAGGTCAGGGCACATACCTGGGTTTTGGGTTTGGGGCGTGTGTGGGAGGTAGCCAATAGATTCCTTCCTTCCTTCCTTCTTCTCTTTCTCTCTCTCCCTCTCCTCCCTTCCTTTCTCTCTCTAAAATCAATTTTTAAAACCTTAAAAAAAAAAGAGCTACCACAAAATGCCTGAAATTTTATATTCTTCTAAGTTTTCTGCCGAAAAGAGCTTATAAGTCTGTTTTTAAAAAAATAACTATGTATAATTTGGTAGGTTACTACTGCCTGGTCACTTTTTAAAACCTTTTTAGCTTTAGCTGGTTTGGCTCAGCGGTTAGAGCATCAGCCCACAGACCAAAGAGTCGAGGGTTTGATTCCAGTCAAGGGCATGTACATCGGTTTCAGTTCGGTCCCCTGCCCTGGTCTGGGTTATGCAGGAGGCAACCAATCAATGTGTCTCTCTCACATCAATGTTTCTCTCCCCCCCCCCCCCCCACTCTATCTGAAGATAAAGGAAAAAATATGCTCGAGTGAGAATTAAAAAAAAAAAAAAAACTTTTTATATTTCACAGAGAAAAAGTCATCACTGCTGAAAATGAATTTAAAAAATACTAATGCAAATGTTTACCAAACCAAGATCAATGCTATAGAAATGAGAGCCCAGAACACTCATATTTATGATCAATTGATAATAAAGGTACTCAGACAACCCAATGGGATAAGAATAGTTTTTTCAACAAATGGTGCTGGAACAACTAAATATCCACATGCAAAAGAAAGTAGGACTCCCAGCCCATATCATTCACAAAAATGAACTTAATCAAAGATCTAAATGTAAGAGTTAAAACTATAAAACTATTGAAAGAAAAAACAGCAGTAAATCTTCATGAACTTGGTGTAGGCAATGGTTTCGTAGATGATACCAAAAGCACTATCAACAAACAGACCATAAAAATTTTAAATATTTGTGCTACAAATAATAACATCAAGAAAGTGAAAAGACAACCCATAAAATGGGAGAAAATAGTTATAAATTTTGTGTCTGAAAAGGGACTTGTATCCAGACTATATAAAGAATTCTTACAAATCAATAATAAAAAAGACACATAATTCAATTTAAAAATGGGCAAGGATTTGAATAGATATTTCTCCAAATTAACAATAAGAACATGAAAACATGCTCAACATCATTAGTAATTAGAGAAATACATGTCAAAACCACAATGAGATACCACTTCAGACCTACTGTAATGTCTATAATATATATTTTTGAAAAAAAAAAACAAAAAACAAAAAACAAGTTAAGTATTGGTGAGGATGTAGAAAAACTAGAACCCTCATATATTGCTGGTAAGAATGTGCAGCTGGTTTGGAAAACAGTTTGGCAGCTCCTCAAAATGGTAAACATAGAATTATCATGTGACCCAGCAATTCTATTCCTAGGATTTCTACTATTCTACCCAGGAGAAATGAGAAGACATGTGTACACAAAAACTTATACACAGTTAGGTTGGGGAAAGCAGGAGGTGGGTAGGAGGGGGTCAATGGGGATAAAAGGGAGACATCTATAATACTTTCAACAATAAAAAATAAGAATCTTATGCACAAATATTCACAGTAGCATTATTCAAAAGAACCAAAAATTGGAAATAATCCTAATGTCCATCAACTGACAAATGGATAAACAAAATGAGGTAAACCCATACAATGGAATATTACCCACACATATAAAACACACACACACACACACAGAGATACATGGATTAATCTTGAAAACATTAAACTAAATAAAAAGTCAATCACAAAAGACAACATATGGTAGGATTCCATTTATATGAAATGTCAGGCAAATCCACAGAGACAGAAGATTAGTGGTTACCCAGAACTGAGTGTATGAATGGAAGAGAAGAAGTAGGGAATGACTGATAATTAGTATGAGGTTTCTTTTTTTTTCTCTCTCTCTATATTGATTTGAGAGAGAAAGGAAAGGAGAGAGAGGGAGAGATAGAAACACTGATGAGAAAGAACATCGATTGGCCGCCTCCTGCATACGCCTCACTGGGGATCTGGCCCACAAGCAGGGCATGTGCCTGACCGGGAATTGAACTGGTGACCTCTTGGTGCATGGTCGACACTCAACTACTGAGCCACACTGGCCAGGCTATATGGGCTTTCTTTTTGGGGTAATAAAAGTGTTCTAAAATTGGGTTGTGGTGATAGTTGCACTACTCCATGGCTATGCCAAATCCACTGAATTGTGTACACTTCAAATAGATAAATTTTTGCATGGCTGGTGTGGCTGAGTGGTTGAGCATCGACCCATGCACCGAGAGGTCACCAGTTCGATTCCCAATCAGGGCACATGCCCAGGTTGTGGGCCCGATCCCCAGTGGAGGGCATGTAGGAGGACGTGGCCAATCAATGTTCTCTCTCATATATGTCTCTCTCTCCTTTCCTCTCTCTCTCTAAAATCAATAAAGAAAAATTCTTTTTAAAAAAATAGGTGAATTTTATGGTATATGAATTATATTTCAATAAAGATAAACACATACACTTAATGACATTTCACAAACTAGGATTGTATTAACAGGCAACACTATACTAGAATTGGGAATAAATATAATCCAAAAAAGAATATAAGCAAAGTAAATTGTATACTAATTTAAATTTAGTAATGTCTTAATATAGTGTAGAATTTAGAATGATTCTGATCCATCTTAAAGGGTAATAGCATTCAAAGGTCTCCTCACAAGTGAATCCGTATAAAATGGGGCATAACTACATAAACACTAGAATCTAAGAGAGTTCAGCCCTAGCCAGTTTGGCTCAGCAGTTAGAGCGTCAGCCTGCGGTCCGGGGAGACCCGGGTTCGGTTCCTGCTAAGGGCACGTACCTCGGTTGCAGTTTGTCCCCCGCCCTGGTTGGGTTGTGTGGGTGGTAACCACTCGACGTGTCCCTTTCACATCGATATTTCTCTCTCTCCCTTCCCCCTCCCACTCTATCTGAACAAAATATCGAAAAGTGTACTCGGGTGAGGTCTAAAAAAAAAAAGAATCTAAGAGAGTTCAAGCAACAGATGCAAGAGGCAATATATAACACAAGAAATTTGATATAAAAGTTATGTTATGTACTTTTACTTTAAACAAGACCACAGCCAACTGTTTTAAATTTAAGTATCAAGGTAGTTTTAGTGATTCTGATCTAGCTTACACAGTGATATATATTAGGGATTAGTTTTACTCAAATGCCTCTAAGATAGTGATTTTCAAAGTGTGGGTTCTGAACAAGCAGCAACAGCATGACCTGGGAACTGAATAAAAATGCAAATTTCTAACCCCATCACAGATGCGATGAATAAGAAAACCTGGGAGTAGAGTGCAGCAATCTGTGTTTTAATAAGACTCAGGTAATTCTGGATGGGGTACAGTGGGGAGAAGCATCCAAAGGCAGACATATTTAATAAAAAACAAAGTCACAAACAATGACCCAGCATCCTTTTTAATAGGATATAGCTACATCACACCACCGTGCTTCATCATCAATCAGATTTTTTTAAATGATTTTTCTTCCACTTAAAAGTCATTTCAAGGATAAAAATAACCTGAAGTCAAGTTCAATTATACACTGGCCATAAATTAAGAAACGGGATCTTATCTGTTCAAAGTCTCAAATGAATTTAATCTATTCTTTCATAGCCTTCAAAAATGCAATATGTGGTAGATCTAAAGGTAAGAAAAACTGTTTTATTTTTTATTTTTATTTATTTATTTTTTATCCTCACCCAAGGACATTTTTCCATTCCTTGTTCAGGTAGAGTGGGAGTGAGAGAGAGGAACAGAGAGAGAGAAACATCGATGTGAAGGGACACATCGAGTGGTCGCCACCCGCACAACCGACCAGGGCCGGGGACAAACTGCAACCGAGGTACGTGCCCCCAGCGGGAACCGAACCCGGGTCTCCCAGGACCGCAGGCCAACGCTCTAACCGCTGAGCCAAACTGGCCAGGGCAGAAAAACTGTTTTAAATAAAATAAAAAGCAAGTAAAAATGCCTCTGAGTGGCCTGCTTCTTTCCTGATACATTATATTACACATGAGACTTAATATGAGCATTTTATTTAATGTATTGGATTTTTCCCCTTGATCCAAATTATTTCCAAAAGGCGTATCTCTAAAACCTTAAAGAGTGTGTGTGTGTGTGTGTGTATGTGTGTGTGTGTGTATGGGGGGGGGGGTTGGGGAGGGATTAAATCCTGAAAATTAGAGCATTAAGACTAAATAAACACATCAGAATACTAACTCTGTAATTCTTCTGATATTTACTGACAACCTCACATTGCCACACCAGTAGCTGTTCCAGGCTTCCCTCAGGGGCAGTGTCCATCGGACTGCCCACCCTTTCTGGTCATGAGTCTTAACTGTAAGTTCCTTATGAACAATCATCTGCATGAAGATTTTGGCTGGTAGGTGGGCCACTTCAAACTACACCAGGAAGGCAAACAAAAGCCTTGCCCATTAGCTGCCTTTGTCCTTTGGGCATATCCTGAGAGTCACCTTTCTGAATGCCTTACTTATGCATTTTTAGAGGCCTGTTTGTGTTTTTCTATTTCAAATATGCTCAGAGAAACTTAATTTCCTCTCATATTAGGCTTGAACTTCATAATACAACACGGGGAATCTTGCATGATAACCAAGTGCCATTTATAACCAAAGTGTCTGCCTCACATAGACACTTGTATTGAAAACCAGTAGCCATCCTTGCTTGGAAAAGACTAAGGCCCATTTAAATTTATCTCCAGTCTGGCCGGTGTGGCTCAGTGGTTGAACATCGACCCATGCACCGAGTTCGCCGGTTTGATTCCCAGTCAGGGCACATGCCCAGGTTGTGGGCATGATCCCCAGTAGGGGGCATGCAGGAAGTGGTCAGTCAATGTTCTCTCTCATTGATGTTTCTTTCTCTCTCTCTCTCTCTAAAATCAATAAAGAAAAAAAATGTATCTCCAAAATTTTAAAGGCACTGAATCAGTGTAATCCCTTTTGACCTATAGGTTAAAAACAATAAAGAAAAAAACACAGGCCCTATGTTTCAGGTGCCTTCCTCCAGAGTGAATATTTATAATAATGTTCTTAGATACTTCTTCCCCTTGCCTTTAATACTGACTGAATTTGGTGACAGAAATGGACAATACTCTCTCATTTAGCTTAGAAGAATTTTACGGTCAATTTTCAGTTAAAAAAAAAATTATATATGTATTCTTAGAATACTTTTTAGTTGTTTGCCCAAATCAATTTTGTATGGCTAAGACACAAAGGATATTCAAGTATTTTATAACATTTAAAAAATGTAAGGTATAATATTACTGAATACTCCAAAAACCATACACTAAACACTTAAACATAAGCAGAGATTGAAAGTTCACCTTTCCTATGCATTGCAGGCTAAGCACATGCTTGAAAGACGAACACTGTTAGTAAAGCTATGTGCAGTGGGGTTAATAAAACTCGTGAAGCCACCATTACCAACACTTCTGCGTACAGACAGCATGCTTGGGCTGCAGAATGGGCCCTGATACCTTTAGTTCTTTAAGCCCTTGCATGTATCTCCCTTCTACATCCTGTATCTGGTCCTTAAGGTCATAGATATCCTGCAGGACATAGGAATGAACCATTGCATAAAACCATCCACAAACATATTTAAGTCTCAAAGAATTCAGATGAAAATGTGAACTGCATTTAAATATTCCAGACTAAAAGCAAAAAAAAAAAAAAATTCAGAGTACACAAATGTAACTGCCACTCCCAACCAGTACAAGGGGCAAGCAGATCAGGTGATAGTGGGGCTGGAGAAGGTCTAGAGTAATGTACCTAAGAGTTAAATATTTTCCTGGCATTTACCCATGTTGAACAGCATTAGCAAATGGGGGGTTGGGCTGTATATGGAAAAAGAAACTATATAAGTTATAACATTTTAACATATAATTTTTAAAATTTTATAAATCATTTAAATAATTTTTCACCTAGAGCTTGTAAAATATGTAGTAAATTAATTCTAAGCAGCAAATTTTACTGACTCATGCAGAAGCTTTTTAAAATGTAATAAATGGATATGAACAAAGTCTTCTTTCAATAACTTGATTACTGATCACAATTAACTTGGGAGAAAGAAAGTAAAGGGAAGGAAGTTAAACAGAAACATTTTCAACTTAATGTCAAATGAGAGAATCTATCCTAGGGACACCATTTAAATACTGAGAAAAGCATCTGCTCCAAATGTTACCATAATCCTTTATAAGAAAAGCGAAGCAGGCCGAACTTTAAATGGAAAATAATGTTTCTCTTATATCTGTCCCTGCTATGTAAGGTCTATTCTGGATGCTTGATTTAGGTGGGAAATAACTGCCACAGGGCCCTAATACAATTCTACAATTACAGACAGGATCAATTATCCAAGGCTGATATACACAGTCTCTGTATTATACTTCCTCTGCCCCCTTCATTCCCTCCTCAGTGGGTTTGTTGGGTTTGCCTGTCTTTTATTCACTGATTCATTCAACAGACATTGAGGGTCTTTTAGGAGCTAGGTGCAAAGATACAAAAATCTTATTTCTTTCAAGGAAGTCATTCTCGCAAAGTAAACAGCAAGCATAAGCAAAATCTGAGGCTGGAGGGCCTTCTCCACCTGCCTTCTATCCCGCTAGAAAACAGCACTAATGACAAGAGTTTACCTTATTCAATTTTGTATTCCTAGTTCATACACCTGATACTTAGCTCAATAAATACTGACTCCTTCAAAGTCATGACTGTGCTGACCTGGGTCAGCTCTCCTCTATTGCTACTGTTACTGTTCCAAACCTCTCCACCTTCTCCTAACTCCTAGATCTCTTTTACAAGCTGCCCATTTCACAAGCCAGACTCCTGCTCCTATCCTGCCTACACTCTTACTCAGTCACCACCTGTCCCTACCTCCCCCTCTACTCTGTCAGTGAGAGGGGACCTCTAAATTAAGCCACTCCATCCATCTCAGCCCTGGACATTCTCTCACCCACTCAGACACTTTGCTATGTCCATTACCCCTTTATATTCAGTCTATTATCTCAATCTAACCAAGGAAAATAATAATCCCACCTTTAAAGCAAAACAAAAATCTTCTCTTAATCTTTTATTTCTCTTTGCTACAGACCAACCAACTTCCTTCCCTCCAGTGCTATCTTCAGAGCAAGTTTCTTACTTTTCCTGCCATCACAGTTTGACTTGCTCATCCCATCTCACTGTTCAACTACAGGGTGGCAGTTCTCATGTCCAGTGCTTCCTCCAAATTGTGGTCATTCTTTAGGAATGCAAATCGGGTAGTATCATTCCCCTGTTTAATGCTCCAGAGTTGTCAGGGTAAACCTGAATTGCTTTTAGGCTGCCATACAAGATGCTTTGGCCCAACACTACTTCTCCAGCTTTCTCTCTCACAACTCCTCACTTCCGGCAACTTCACTATACAATCACTTTCTGGTTCTCTGAATTAATCTGAGAAAGCCTTCCCTTTTCAACTTCTTTACCTGTATAATTTTTATTCTTCCTTCAAACCTTAGCTGAGAGTTTTTCTCCTCTGAAAAACCTTTTGTAAGCTCTTCTCCTAGTCCAAATTAGATGATGTTTCTTTAAATTCTCTTAACAGCCCTATTCTTGCTACTACCATCGTATCACACCACTTGGTTTTACTGGTTTGTATCAGCTGATCTTCCCTATGAAACAGTGAACTCCTGAAGTTCAAAGTGCGTTTTACTGCCTAAATCTCTGGGGCCAAGGGCTCAATAAATGTTGAATGAATGAATGAATACAACTTTTATTACAACCCTTCCCCATTGCTCACAAATAGCAGGTTCTGCAAACGGACATTAAATACATTTTGAAAGTCCTCATCTTTCAAATAAAATGGTAGATAAGAGTGGAGACTCGACTAACTTTTTATTACTCAAGTATTTCTGTTATCTCATATATTATTATACTTATCATGAAAAATCAAGAGATAACTCTGTTCAAGTAGCCAAATAATACCATAATGGCTCAAAATACTAGTAATTCCCAGAGTCTGGTTCCTTGTACATCCACATATTTTCCATTTAAAATATGGCCAATTATTTCTGAGATAATTACTTTTACATACATTTAAAAATTAGTAGAACTCATTCCAATATCATCAAAAGTTCAGGAAAGAGAACAGAAAAAATTAACCAATCTCCTTCCTTTCAGACCAAAGTCACATTCTTAATCTGTATTAACAATTTTCTTTTAAAGAACTCATAGTCCTTTTCTTTCTACTGCGTCACGTTAAATAGTTTCAATATACTAGTGTACTGCAAAGAAGCCAAAAAAAGTGTTTTTAAAAAAAATCAACCGAAAATTTTGGTTTACCCGCAATTCACTTAATGAGGTGTCTGGATCTATTAAGCTGCTGGTGTCCCCGCTTCCTCGTCTGGATGAGTTTCCACTTAGAGGAGTTGTTGCTGAGGCAGAATTTCGAGATGAAGGCTAGAGAAAAGAAATATGACACTTCTAAGTCTTGTTTCTTTGAAAATGTTTGCTGTGGAAATGAAAAAAGAGGCAGGGTGGTGAAGGAGATCTAATACAGCTTGGAGAAGTTACCACATGCAACCTACAGACAATTCAGGTGGGCTTTGGGGAGGGGTATCCAGAGAAGGGCCCAGGCACTAGAATTATATAACTCCATTCATTCAAACATCTTAATGGAATCTATAATTCATAATAGCTAAGAAGGAAATAGTTTGTGTAAGAGTTGTTTGTTTTCTAAGTTTACCTTTGCTACAATAAACAGTACTGGGGTGAGCACATCAGATTAATTTTTAAAGTTTTCAAATTTTGTAATTGGTATGCTAATCAGCAGTCTTCCTATTTAGTTCCTGAAGCTGCTTCTTTAGGATCTTTTATTTTTAAAAATATTTTGTTAATAAAATTGGAGATACTATTTGCAGCTTAGAGTAACATCATGTACCACTATGATTTAGACTGGTATTCCCATAGTTTAAATGGAAGATTATGGTGTTGAATTAATAAATGGCAAAGATCTGTGCTGTCCAAAATAGTAGCCACTAGCCACATGTAGCTACAGAGCACTCGAAATGTGATTAATCCAAGTTGAGATTTTTTTTTAAATGTGTAAAATACATACCAGATTTCAAAGGCTTAGTGCAGAAAAAACAATGTAAAATATCTCAATAAGCCCTGGCTGGTTTGCTCAGTGGTAAGAGCATCGGTCCACGGGTCAGAGAGGCCCAGGTTTGGTTCTGGCTAAGGGCATGTACTGCGGTTGCGGTTTGTCCCCAGCCCCAGTTGGGGTTGTGTGGGTGACAACCACTCAATGTGTCTCTCTTACATCAATGTTTCTCCCCCCACCCCACCCCCGCTCTATCTGAAGATAAATGCAAAAATGTCCTCAGGTGAGGATAAAAAAAAATTTTTTTTCAATAAATTTTCATATTGATTTTATCGAAAATATTTTGGATATTTGGGTTAAATAAAATATACTATTTAAAATAATTTTACCCACTTCTTTTACTGTTTTAATGTAGCTACTGGAAAATTTAAACTTACACATATGTAGCTTACATTGGTGGCTTGCACTATATATTTTTATTGGACAGAACTGGTCTTTTTTGGGTACAGCATAAAAATAATCCTAATTATTTCCCTAAGAGTATTATCAAAAAATACTTCTAGAAGAAAGTTAAAGACTTTGACACAAAACAACTCCCAGAAAAAAAGTTAATTTGCTTCAAAGAAATAATTTATCTTAAAGGGAAAAAAAAATCTGTGTGTGTCACCACCATTCCTAATGACACTTCATTTGCAGCGTTTAATGGTTTCTTCTCAGGATCAAATTCTAGAGGAACAAAAATCAAAACAAGAGCCAAAAGCTTAGGAGGTGACTTTCAGGGAAATAAAATGCAGTGTCTTTTCTCTTCCTAGTGCTTCTCATGATTCAACCTCAGAGGAATTTAGGGGGAGGGGTGAAGGACAGGAAATTGATGAAGTGAGGAAGAGTAGCTCCATCAGTTCGATTATAGTAAAATAAAGAATGAAGTAGCAGTAGAAAGTAAGTTTAATTTATCTTGAGAGTTTCATTCCCTTAGGACTTTATATACTCACTCTTGTGTAATTTTCAGCATACTGTTTGTCAGATTTTTCATCCAACTAGAAAAGAACAGAGATAAAAATCAGGAAGGATGCTTAGGCATGTTGATTTTTTAGGGGGGGGAAGAAGTGACCTCAATTGAGTTCTCCAAGTTCAATTGATGTTTGGAACCTAAAAATAAACATATTAAAACTGAAATAAAAGTTGAAATACATAAGACAAAATGTCAAGAACTTAAATTCTTACCCCAAGGAAGACATAAAGTAAGCGAGCTATCCTTTAGCAAAAGTTTACAACTTTTAGATAGATTTTCTTTTCATGGAATTTGAACACATTAAGGAAAACTATACATACACTTAAGTTTTAGTAGTGCAAATGTTAATACAAAACAAACAAACAAAAAAAACAAAAAAACTTGTACACATCAACAGGAAAAGTCTGATAAAACCAAAAGCCAAAAACTTTTATTATCTAAATATTATTAGGACACAAGACACATAGATAAGACTAGTACACTTAGCCAAAAAAAAGTTCAGAGTGGACTAAAGCATGTTAAATATATCATTAAAAAAAATTTCCCCTACACCATTATGGATTCAGTTGTTTATCTTTTCTGTTTTGTTTTTTTCATACATGCACATGTGTGAAGGAAAAAATCAAAAAGCGCAACAAAAGAGTATGTGAAATAATCCTCTCTCCCTACTACATCATATCCTGACCTCCAAACATCTCCCAAGTCTTTAAAAAATCCTAACAGTGTGCCAAATACATCCTATATCTTCTTTTTTCCCTTACCAAGTTTCAAAGATTAGAGAAAGTACTTCATTTTTCTTCATAGTATTCATTGTTCCCTGACGCCATGATATTTATTAATTTATTTATGTCTGATCTCTCTCTTTGACATAAGCTCTATGTCTGTGTTCTTTTCTGTATTTCTACCATTAAGAATAGTAGCTGGCATATAGAAGGACTCAAAATTTGTTGGATGAATGAAAAATGAATCATACCCCATCTATACTTGTAGACCAACCTCTATTTTAAGAGTGCATATATCCTATTATCTGGACATACCATAACTGAATTATGCTATCTTCTGCTGAGAAAAGAGAACTCAGAGGTGAAAGGTTGAAGAACCACTAAATGTCATAACTGAATCCAGATTTCAGTTTTGTGAATTTTAGCCCACTATTCATATTATTTACCTCTATATACTGTCCCAATTACCACTGGGGGAAGGGGGAGTCAAATAGAGATATTACTAAATAAAAATATACCCAGACTCCAGCTACTAGGCCAACGCTACCAGCCCGATCTAGAGAAGAGATCTGAAAACCTCCTTTCTCAGTTAATTATTAAAACACAAAATGTCATTATTTCTGGCTCTATTCAGATCACTTCATTTTAACTTCCTCATATTTGAAAGTTTTTCTATTCTTTTTTATTACCCACAATATCGTACTCATTTTCTCAGTAAACACCTTTTATTATGAGTACTTATATCAATAATATAAATACTATTAGACTTTGAACTCTTTTTGCTACTTCTTGCTATAATGCTCTAAAAAGGAATTTAATTTAGTTCACTCTGATTTTTTAAAACCACATACAAAATGTTCTATAAAATCAGGCAATGACAGTAGTTTTTATATTGGCAATTTTGGGCATAAAAAAGGAATAATCTATTACATCTATACTGGCAGCCTAATATTTAATGTGTTATTTTTTAGAGTTAAAGAAATACTATGTCTAAATGAAATGTTTTATTTTCCTCAGAGTACCTTTCAAGTCTCTTCTACTAATGAATTAAGAAGAAATAAATAGCATTGAGAAACAGTCTTCTAGGTCAATTTGAAATCCTGTCTTATATTCCCCCCTCCCACAAAATGACCCCAAACCCTCCCATTTTTTAATAGTCAACTTGGAATAAACTTACATTTCAGAGGTTGCATCACTGAACTAGTCGATTGCAATGTTGATTCTACTGCTTCCACTCTCTTCTGACAGATCCCAATTGTCGCAACATAAACTGGTGATGCGCCAAACCTCAGGGATTGTAAAGCCAGCAAAAAATGCCTACAGCAGTCATGCCGCAGTCCAGTTATTTTGGCTGCAGTGACTTGGCCAGAGACTCTTCAGTTCTCACTTCTCAGCCTTTGTGCTCCATTATGTGCTATATTCCATTTTAACAAAATGCTAGCTGTTTTGAAACCTGACATTCTAAAAGCCCCAATACTCTAACAGCCAGGAGATCTACATAGTTACAGTGCCCAAATAGTCTGCCAGATCCTGAAAAGGCTTTTTAAATTAATAGAATTTTATTGTGTCTAATATATCAAAATATAAAATAAGGAAAGGTTGGTAAAATGGTACAAACCTTTAGCTATATGATGAATAAAGTATGAAGATCTAATGTAAAACATGATGACTGTAGCTGATTTTAAAAACTGTATATAAAGAACATGGAAAAAATGAACAGGCAGTAATATGAAAAGTGATTAGTGAGTAAAAACATCAGAAAAACAAAGGCGGTATGTACTATATGATCACAATTCTGTAAAATAAGCAAATTAAACTGCAATAGTGAAAGTTAATGAAAATAAATCATCAAATGCTATAAAAAAAAAGAAGTGGCTAATAAAAAGTACATTTAAAAAAACCTAAGCAAAGCTTTTATTTTCCCCTAGTAAGGCCTCCAGGACTTGTTCATTAATATTGACGATAGCTTACTATTCTCAAAAATTTTCAAATAAATATTATGCCATTGTGCTCTTAATAGATAATTTTCCCATTAAGAAAAGAGCACTTTTCTCCTTCATAGTTATAAAAAGAATTAACCAACAGGCTTACAATATTTCTTATTAGTATTAATGTGCAAAAGAGCGTACATTATGGAAAACTTTATATTCCATTTTGCTTGAAGTTCAAAAGTAACAGTTTCTTAAAGAATTTCAAATTATCAACTGGTAAACAAAATTAAATATCTTTTTATATTTCAGAGAAAAATGTTTTTGCCTTATTTATTTCTGGGACATCTGAAAATGCTCTACTCTTGATATTATATAGATTGTTTCCCATAAAATCTAAATTCCTTGATGATTTGTTAAAATAAGCACACATGAGAAATACTTCTTAGAATTTTTATCCTGTTAAATCTCTGAAACTGTTTCTTCTTCAAAGATATTTATTATTCTCTGATTATGAGGACTTTTAACTTTATTGTAGCTACTTAGTTTGACAGATAATTTAAAGTATACTATAGTTTGTTTAATGTAGTCATTAGATTATAATCCTTTGTTAATTTCTAATTTACATATATTGACTTGATAATGCTGTTCAAAAATGCTGTATGGACAAAAAAAGATCTGATTCTCTAAGCACAAAAGGGAAGGGAACAATTAACTTTATAATCTCCTAAAGCAAAACTGGTAGAGGATTCCATTCAGAAATGGTCTAATTATTATTAACAGTCAGTAAAACTGAAAGTAGCACATTTACATTATTCTCCTTTAATCTAGCCTGACCTATAGGATAGAAAGGAAAACATAGAAGACAAGAGGCTACAGTGACCATAAGCACTAGATAAATCAGGGCCTGGCACCTTTTTCAGTGCCTCCTAGCTCAGAAGGTATAAACTAGCTACCTGTACACATATATTTGATCCACAATGGAGAAGCCGGAAAGTATCTTTTACATTTTTGAACTTATGGTCAGCGTTTTAAAATCAGGATATTTCACATAAAAATGCAGATTTCCAGCTTATCTTTGTTTGTCTGTTAATCCTCACCTGAGGATATTTTTTCATTAATTTTTAGATAGAGTGGAAGAGAGGACGGGGGAGAGACACAGAGAAACATCAATGTGAGAGAGACACATCAATTAGCTGCCTCCTGCACAACCCCGACCAAGACAGGAGATGAACCTGCAACCCAGGTACATGCCCTTGACCAGAAATCAAACCCTCCACCATTTGGTCCACAGGCCAATGCTCTAACGGCTGAGCCAAACCAGCCAGGGCCAGCTTATATTTTTAAAAAGTCTGTGTGTGTTGGGAGTAGGAGAAAGCTTACCAACATCAAGCCCACCTTTTATTTATTTGTCTACAGAGAGTTAAATTCTAGGATACCTTTTAAAAGAAATATTAGAGAAAATGTTTTGATCTAGGAAGAGGACCAGTAAATATTTTAAGCTTTGCCAAGAGGCAAAATTAAGGATATTATATGTTAGATAACCATTTAAAAATATAAAAACCAGAATAAATTGAAACTTTCTGAATGAAAACAGAGTATTTTAGTTGTGGTGATGAAAATATACATACATATACATGCCATTGACTCACAAGGTATAAAATAACAAGGGGCTGACCAGATTTGCAACCTGCTCTAGAGAACCTTTTGCTTCTGTGATTAGGTGTACAGCATGATGATTTGCTATGCATATGCATGATGATTTGCTATGGCTATGTATACTGTGTGCATGTGTATCAAACCATCATGTTATATACCTTAAATATGTATAATTTTTATTTAAAAACATGTAAATAAATCAAATAACTACCTGGGAAAAGAAAAGTTCTATTTAATTGGGAGGGGCAGGGGGAGATTTTTGAAAGATTGTCAACCTTTTCATTGCTGTGTAGTCACTAAAATAAATTGCCAAGAACTACACGTAAGGACTACATAACCACTAATTCAGACATCAGAAATTAGAGGCTAACAGAATTCAAAGTTTTTAAAAGAAAAAGTGAACACAATAAATTAAATTTGTTTATATCTATGAAAAAATAAGGTACTAAGCAAATTATAAAGAGGCAATATTTCAGGGGGAAAGACTTGGGAACCAGTCTTCTAACTCTGTGTGCAGAGATTCCATGATCTGATCCAAGGTGAGATGGGACTATTACGCGGCCAGGTTTGAGAGCCAACAATATGGAATACTCACAGACCACACTTAAAATTACTTTCTATGATTAAAGTCATTCAAAAAGCCCTGGCCAGTTTTGCTCAGCGGTTAGAGTGTCAGCCCGCGGACCAAAGAATCTTGGGTTAGATTCCAATCAAGGGCACATACCTCGGTTGTAGTTTGTCCCTGGCCCTGGTGGGGGTCGTGTGGGATACAACCAGTCGATGTGTCTCTCTCACATAGATTTTTCTCTTCTTCTCCCTCTCTCTCTCCCTCCCTCCCTCTCGCTCTATCTGAAGATAAATGGAAAAATATCCTCAGATGAAGATAAAAAAAAAAAGTCATTCAGAAATAGCTATTTAAATATAATCCATGATGTGCTAAACATAAATAATAATCTCTCCATTAAAAAACTGTAACTTTCCTGTGAAGAAACACCTGCTTCAAAGTGCTTGACGATCAGGGCAGTGTTGGTCCAAGGGCAAAACAACACTAATGCCAGCAATGGAGAAGTGTCACTGAGTAATAAGGCTGTTAGATAAATCAGGCAAGTAGAGATCTGCTGGTGGGGTTCTTTCATTAAGACAAATGCCTCAAGGCATCTATTGGTCAGTCTTTCCTAAATTCAATCCACAATCAATGTGAAAGCAATGGATAGGCATTTCTTCAAAGCAATGTGATAATCCAAATGTTTAAAATCTATTCAAATTCTTCCCAGTTACTATAAATTAGTAACACTTTACTCAGCAGTATGTTTTATTGTTCAACTTCCAAAGTTCACCCAGAACTTTATAGATTCGTGAAAAAAAAAGAAAAGAAAAAGTTTAAAACCGATCAGGAGTATCTAAATATAGGTTAGATATTATTAGATGGTTTTAATGACTTATTTTTAATTTCATTAAGTAACAATGGTATAGTGAGTATGAAAAAAATTCTCAAAAGTTCAGTAGAGATACATACTAAACTATTTATTGGGAAATGAAATTATACATGGGATTTGCTTTAATATAAGGCAGGGGAAAGGAGGGCAAAGGGGAGAAAAAGTTGAAACAAAATTGGCAAAATACTGGTAATTGTTGCAGCTGCTGATGGGTTCCATGGGGGTAATTTTCAACAGAAAAGTTTTGTAAAAACCAGAACATAGCTCTGGCTGATTTGGCTCAGCAGTTAGAGCGTTGGCCTGTGGACCAGAGTCACTGGTTCAATTCCAATCAAGGGCACATACCTCAACACAGTTTAGTCCCCAGCCCTGGTTGAGGTCATGTGGGAGTCAACCAATCGATGTGTCTCTCTCACATCGATATGTCTGTGTCTGTGTCTGTGTCTGTCTGTCTGGCTGGCTGGCTTTCTATCTCTCTCTCTCTCTCCCCACCCCCCCTCGGTCCTTCCCACTCTATCTGAAGATAAATGGTAAAATATCTTTGGGTGAGGATTAAAATAAATAAATAAATCAGAACATATCTGTATATACATTCCAAAAGAAAACAAATAACTGTATTTATGCGAGTGTGTTCAAATACATATTTCCCAGGCAGTAAATTAAGATCCTAGTGGCCGTTAGTAACTGACACAACACCAGCACCCCATGCAATCCACTCACACTGGTCAAATCCAGGACACCGACATCATCCACCTCAGAGACAAAACTCCCCCTGCGATTGGAGCGACTGAAATAATCGGCAGCAGAAACCTTTCCGTGAGGAAAAACATGAGATGCTTTAGAAGTTAAGAAAAGACTAAGAACTTTGGCATATAGGAGGGAAAGTCTTTTTGGTGTGTGATAAAGCATCATGAAATGAAATGAGGAAACTACTGCAATTAGCCTACTCAAAAAAGTAAAAAAGAAAACGTAAAGGGCTTCCTAAATGAAATCCCAGCTCCCTCAAATTAGCTTTATTCAACCCAACTAGAGTTCTATGGAGAACATGTACTGCCTTGGGGCCAGCGAACTCTCCCATGTTTAAGACCCTCACCAGGAGGGTTTCTAATATAATATCCACCTATAGCTTCTACTAAATTTCACACATTTATTATCCATTACAATGTTCAACCCTGTTAAGCACATACATGCTGAATGCAGAATTATTTGCAGGGTATTTACTACACCTTTTACCCAATTTCCACAGTTCCCTCTTTTTCATATTCCTCAAGACCAGGAATCGTAGAACAAAATAATGAAAGAAGTACCCTGGCCTTCTGGTTCCCCAAACACATCCAGTCACTTCCCACCTTAGACGTTGGCACTGACCTAGAAAGCTCTTCTCCCAGCTCTTCACGCAGCTGGCTCCTCACACTTCACATCTCAGCTCAAAGGTCACTTCCCTCAAAGAACTCTTCTCTGACCCCCTACCCAAAGAGACACACAGACACACTCTCCACGTTGCCTATCTTATCACCTGCTTGTTCTCTTCACAGTCCCGGGGTTACATTATTTTTGTTTCTTTCTTTACTAGTTTATTTTCTATTTCCTTCCTAGGATATAAGCTCTATGAAGTCAGAAATCTGGACTGGCTTACCATAATTCTCAGCACTTAACACAGTGCCTTGAATATAACAGGTACTTCATAAACATCTGTTGAATTAATAAATAATATTTTTACCTCACTCATCTGCTATTCCGAACCTCAGCTCTCTGTCTGATTACCTTGCTTAAACTCTTCCCTTCCAGGAACAGAACATGGACGCCCATCCATACAGACAGAGAAGGCTCAAAACTTTAAAGTTCTGCTAAGGGCTAAGAGATCAAGCAAGTTTATGTTTGTTTTTTAATCCTCATTTTTCTATTGATTTTCAGATACAGTGGAAGGGAGAGAGGGAGAGAGAGAAAGAGAGAAACATTGGTGCGAGAGAGACATATTGAATGGTTGCCTACCACACGACCTCAAACAAGGCCAGGGATCGAACCTGAAATCCAGGTACGTGCTCCGGAACTGAACCTGAAACCCTTCAGTCCTTGGGCCAACGCTCAAACCTCTGAGCCAAACTAGCCAGGGCAAGTAATAGCACTTTTATTCACAGTAACAGTAATACATCCTAGACTTACACATACCTAATATTTTATTTGTACCTACTGTCTCAGAATTTTGATAGTTATTTTCTATATAGTAATTCATTTAATCCATATATTAAGCCTACCTACAAAGATAGTTATTAACATCTACTATAATATAAAGAAATTGCCATTAACACACTAATAAGTTGTAAAAGTGGTTCAAGCCCAGGCACCATTATTTTGAAGTCCCTGCGTTTCTATTAAGAAGTACAAATTGGGTCCAGCCGGTGTGGCTCACTGGTTGAGCGTCGACCCATGCACCAAGAGGTTGCTGGTTCAATTCCCAGACAGACACATGCCCAGGTTGTAGACCCAATCCCCAGTGGGGGGCATGCAGAAGGCAGCCGATCGATGTTCTCTCTCATCAATGTTTCTCTCTCTTTCCCTCTCACTTCTGCTCTGAAATCAATAAAGGAAAAATAAAATTTTTTAAAAAGGAAGTACAAATTGGGAGTTGTAAAAAATAGTCATGGGAATGTTAAGTATAGCATAAGGAATATAGTTAATAATATTTTAATAACTATGTATAGTGTCAGACGGGTATTAGACCTATCGAGATGAACACTTCATAAGTTATATGAATGTCTAATACTATGCTGTACACCTGAAACTAATATAATATTGTGTGTCAATGTTAATTGAAAATTTTAAAAATAAAAAAATTATTTTAAAAATTATTAAAAATGTTAAAAAATAATAAAGTCCCTATTTTTCCACTACATCGCTTTCTACAGTGCTTTCAGATGTCTTGGCTTTTTCTTTCTCCCTCTGCTTTGAGTATGAGTATAAACTGGCTTGCCAATGGACCACAACTGCCTTTAATTACATCATTAGGTTTTTGGCAACAAATCTTATATACACTTAGTGTTCCCTTTTCTACAAAACTTCGAGTTTAAAATCTTTCACAAAACATGACTAATTAAATGGCCTTCTATTTTTCATAAAGAAACTATAACCTCTTAGTTATTGGGCTCTTTTTTCTAGCTCTAAGCTGACACATCATACTCACCAATGTACTTTTCAAATCAATTCTTAAATAAAGCAAAAATGTCATCAGCTTTGTAAAATTTCATCAAAAAAGTAACCTGAAATTATATAATTTGTATTTTACCATAGTTATTTGTTACATAGCTACAATTATTACTCAAGTTGGATTCTAAGACCAGAAAATTTTAATTATGCCAACAGAAGTTCTTAAAAAATTCACAGGTCTTAAAAGATGTATAAACAATGGTTAACCTCAAATATAAAGCAAAGCAAGCAACTGATGGCAACATAACTTATAATCCAGTTATGAGTTATCTACAATGTGGAAGCATTAATTTTGCTCAAGAAAGTTTGTTTTTGGTGAACTGTGCACATAAATGTGCATAAAACAGCAACAACAAATAAAAAGAGAAAATCTTTCAAATACACAATGACTAGCACATAAGGGATGTGAAGAGGCAAGTTATTACTGAAAGCTTACACAGCCTACAGAGAATATGTACTGTCAGAAACACATTTTTGAAGGCAAATTTATTTATATAAGCTAAATTGAAGAAAATGCTCATTTTGTCAAATGCAGATTTCACTTTCCCACAGATTTCACGTGACCACACAATGTTGCAATTTTAAAAATTGTACGTGTCTGCATGCAAACCATGCTCACCGCACTCTCCCTTCGCCCACGACTGGAACAACCAGAAGACGCAATGCTTGCAGTGTCGTCGATAAACTATAAATATTAAAAGCAGATAATGATAAAGGTGCAATTTCACTACAGGTCTTACATGATTGTGAGGACATTAGGAAAGGTTCTGGGAAGTATGCACGCACTCTATATGTGCATTATAATTGGCACCACCTACTGTGCACCATTAAATAGGAAAGATGTTTCAAGGTATAATGAGCTAACATTAAAAATTAAAAGATATTTCCAAAAAGCACAAAGAATAAAATAGTATGCTATCTTTTATTTAAGTTAAAAGAAAAGGGAGGGGGAGAGAGCATGTGTAAACCAGCCGAAACTTGCTTTCATGCTTTTTAAACTTCTAGGCCTTTTGGGATCCCATTAGGGTCAATAAAAATATTTAATGTTTTAGTTTGAGAAATTTAAAAAATATTTTAAAGTAAACTAATATAAGTCAAAGACAGGATTTCCTACCAGTATTACACTGAAATGATGATTCTCATTTTCCTTTATTCATTCCTATGCAACTAGTGGAGACATTTCTATCATCGCCCTACAGTTTTCTTCCTGTTTCACTAGCAGTAGAAGACTCATTCTTCAGTATGTGTAGGTTATCTCCATTCTGACATCACTAAGAAACCATTCTGGTATCACTAAGATAATAACTCTGAAGCAAGTTGCAAATGAAACAGCAAATAGCCAGCACACAAGGACAAGATTCTACACTTGACTGAAAACATATTACTATAATTTTGTTTACAAGAGGCCATCACACTTAGGACATTAAAAATACTACCAGGCCCAAGAGCTGCCAAGTGGAATTTTATCAGAGGGTGAATTAAAAGTACACTTCCTCCTTATGTGAAAAGCTTTTATCTCCTTAAATATCCTTGAGTAATTTTTTGTGAGTACAGGAATGGAATTCTTGAGAAGTGCCACTTGGAAATAGCAGAAGGACTGTATAAGAAAAAGGACTGTATATGTACAAGAAGGCCCATATTGCTCACCTAGTCCACTCACCAAAGTAACATGTGTTGACCATTAATAATTTCTCCAATTTTGACACTCTCAAGAATAATGGGGTAGCTCCTAAAGTTGTAATTTATTATTGGAATTGTAAATTAGGACAGTCTTTTTGGTGGGCAATATACATCATAATTTAAATGCATATACTCTTTGATCTCCCCATTTCATGATTACCAATGGTCCTTGCAGATCTACTCACAGAAGTACTTATATAAGAATGTTCATTGTACAAGTGTCTGTAGTAGCAAAAATCTGACAGCCTGAATTTCTATCATTAGGAAAGTAATTTTTTAAATGCACAGCCCATGTGCTAATGAAATAATATATCACATTAAAAAGAATGTGCTGACATAAAACAAACTTCCAGAGGCATTCAGTGGAAAAAGTAAGAAAGATGGTTTACTTTTTAAGAATCTTTAAATGTCAAAAAAAGAATGAAATTATCTTTATTAATATAAAAAGGTACTTTAAATAAAGGAAACAAATGAGCAGTATACATGAGTCCATATACAAACTGTTCAAATAAAGAACATCCATATATGCATAAAATATCTCTGAAAGGATAATACAAGTACAGAGGATGCATCTGAAGAATAGAAATAGAAGGGAAAGGTCAGGGGACTTTACTTTGGACTTTCCTTGAACTAATATTATTTTTATAGATAAAAAAATAACTTTAAAACTGTAGAAAGATTAGGTGATTAGAACTGTTGCAGTTTTGTCTTTTATGCAACAATTCTTAAAAGTTGACTGGTTTTATTTCTTCTTCCACTCCACTGATTAAAGTGTTGGCAAGCAAGTGAAAATGGCTCGATGCAGGAAACAGAAATGGCAAGGAGAAACACAGGGTAGCCAACTTAGACACTGAACTATGACCATTTGTTCCACACAGATGACAATTGAATATAAATTTAAGAAATTCTAATGACACTGATTGCAGACTCATTTAAGAAATTACATGCTAAGTCACATTCTTACAGAAACCACCAATTAGGACAATTTAGTACTTGAGTTTGTGTACTAAAAGAAAACAATAATCCATGCATCAGAGAGTGAAACACACCACATCCTCAGTATTCTAAACTGTGAGTGCAGATTAATCAAACCACCAAAGGTTTCTATAAAGCGTGCAAAGAGGCTCAACAGCTCACCACAGGACTGCTTCGGGCTGAACTTGTTCTTGACGAGTAATAACTGCATTCAGATGGCTATAAAGTTTCCAAGAAGAAAGGTTTTATTATAGTGATCATCAGCTTCTTGTCCTGCTGGAAATATATTAGTGACCTCGGACCTAACTAGCTCCTGGCTCCTAGGGTTAAGGTAACTGCTAGTCCCTGGCCTGGAATTCCATCTCACTCCCACCCTCAAGATCCCCCAGCACAGGGCAGGAGGGAGAGGAGAGGAGAGGGTGCCCTGAGAAGCACTGCTCTCGTCCTCTTCCGGAGGAACGCACGAACAAGAAAAGAGGTTTCTCTATTTATATCCCTCATAATTTAAGCCATGATTTCCAGCAGGCACTTTCTCATAGCTTGGGTGAGTCACAATTGGCTAGCTGATGGATCACATCTTATAGAGTGATTATAGGTCAGATTAAATGACCTCTTCTTTGTAAGTAAACTGTGCTCACCTACACATGACCCTCCTCACCACCTCCCCTAGTTAAACTTACAGTTCGAGAACCATAAGGGTTATATAATCCACCATCATACAATGACACCTAAAGAAGAAAGGAAATGCCATTTATCTATTCAGCAACAAAGTTATTTTGAAAATGTCCTAACTTCTCTGCAGTACTCAGTTCCAAAAAAGTTTTGAAGTATGGTGTAAGGGTACAGCCTCCCAAGGTGAAGACTGTGAAGGTGCTAACACTCATTTACATGCATAAATTTCAGCATCAGTCTCATTGAAACTTCAAATTCACACTTCATTTAAAAAGCACACTGGTTACAACCCTGGCTGGTTTGGCTCAGCAGTTAGAGTGTCGGCCCACAGACCAAAGAGTTGCGGGTTCAATTCTGGTCAAGGGCACGTACCTCGGTTGTGGCTCGGTCCCCGGCCCTGGTTGGGTCGTGCGGGAGGCAACCAATCAATATGTCTCTTTCACATCGATGTTTCCCTCTCTCTCTCTCCTTCCCTCCCTCCCGCTCTATCTGAAGATAAATGAAAAAATATATATATCCTCGGGTGAGGATTTTAAAAAAAGCACACTGGCTACAATATTTCCTTTAATCTTCATATCATGAAACTAGGAGAACTAACATTTATGAATTAATTCTCTCAAAAGAGCAGAAAAGGTAAGTGAGGCCCAAAGCACTTTGCCCACTATCACAATAAAATTAAGTTATAAAGCTTTAGGTTCCCAGTCCATTAGAACAGGCCACATAACAACAGTTTGAAAGCAACCAACTCATAACTCAAGTATTATAAAGAGCTATTGTTTTGCTTTCTAGTCAGCTTGCTTTATTAGAGCCTAGTATTAACATGGCCAAGACCACAGCCGTCCCAAAGAAAAATATGACATCCCAAGTACGGGCAGCCATCTCACAAAAGTAGGCAAGTGTAGTGGGACCCATGCAAATCTATCTTCTCTATAGGAAACCAATTCTAAGCAAGAGCCTACCAAAACCAGTAGTATCTACCACTGTGAAGAGAATACGCTCATTTATAATCCCCTAAAGTTTTGTATTTTAAGCACAAGCAGCACATCCTGCAATGCACACAGCATTAAAGCCATGTGTCCTTGACTATTCTGGAAGAAAGCTGTCAAGCCAGAGTCAGCACCATGACTGTAGCCCTACCAGGAGCACACACACTGGAAAAGGAAAATACAAACCAGACTGGCACTTCTCAGCAAACCAGAATTTGCAGTAGAGGCCGCCTATGAAAAAAGTACATGATTTAACCCAAAGAAAAGCAACTGGTAGCTTTGAAGGCAACACACTCCTCAGAAAGTACTAACCCTGGTACTCTTAGATGTCGCCAGAGGGTCACTGTACAGGGAAGAAGACTGCTAAGAAACAAACAAAAAAATAAAATAATTAAGGGGAAGAGAGAGAGAGAGAGAATGAATCGGTCTCACCATCATGAGAGCAGAAAACTTATGTTTATTTCATACTCCATAATTCATTAGCAACTCCTGAATGCTTAAGGTACTTCTGTAACGCATACAGTGAGAAAATTTAATCATTAGAAATCTTTTTAAATACCAGTTTTAAGGGATAAGCAAGAAAAACACTAGGAATAGTTTTCTATAAATGTGTTTAAGTCCCGTCAGTCTTTGAACATTAAAGCTAGGAGATGGGACAGCATCCTAAGAAAATACTCAGGAAAAGAGGGTCACGGCACAAGAAGTATGGCAAACAGTGGCCACATTTCAGTCACCAGCAGCTCCTGTAATATTTTCAAGGATCTCATGACACACTTAGCCTTAGCCTGATTGTTGGGGAACCAGAAAAATGAGTTCTGAGTTATCATTATAAATACTCTTTTCAAATGTTTTGAAAAGATGAGAAAAACCTGTATTTCAACACAAGTCATGGACAAAATGCCTTAGTTTAATCAGATAACTGTACTGGTCACAATGAATCCATGCACTACCAAGGCACAGCATTTCTTAAAAAGGAATTAAATCTTTCTTTTCCTGTTGTCATCTGAAGACACAATTTGCTTTTTCACCAAGCCTAACCAGGCAAAGGAAACAAGAATATCTAAGTTGTGTGTGCTGGTTTGGACACTGAAGTGTTTTAAATGTACTATGGGCCACATATTTAATGTGTTTTAAATGTAAGATGTGCCAAATGCCTTGAAAAAAAATAAGAATTCTAACACTGAACAATCACATTCTTCCCATCCCAGTTAGAGTGTAAATTTTCACATGTAAGTTTTTATTTAAAAGGCATCCATATGATGTGTACTGGTGCCTATACCTTATTCTGAAATGCATCCTCCAAAAAGATGAATTGATGGATGGATGGTCAGATGATTGTATAATAAAGGAAATAGAGTACAATGTTAATTGCAGAATCTATACGGTAGTTACTGGATGGTTACTAGGCAACTCTGTGAACTTTTCTGAACGTTAAATATTTTTCATTAGAAATTTTTTTTGGGAAAAATGGTACTCATTTGCAAACATGGTGATTCACACAGACTATATGAATTCAGTTACCACACACTTGTATCATACAAACAGCCATTCACAGGTTAGTTTTAACTAGTCAAAATGCAAAATAGGAGATTACAAATGTGTTAAAGTTGGATAAAACATATGAAACCAAAAAACTGTAGACAAACCCGAGTGTAGTAGACAGAGCTGGGTTTGCTATGTCTAAGACTGCTATAATTTCTCTGGTCAAAGTAGAGGCCACTCTGCAAAAACCAAATTAAACACGTTTCTTAAGTTAAATGTTGTTAATTTAACAACACACAAAGGAAAATCTGATACTGCCAATCCCCTTCATCTCCAAAACAATTTATGGTTAACTGTTTGCAAACCAAGTACTTACTCATTTTTACTTTAAAAACAAAAGTACAAACCCTCAGGCAAAATGCAATGGAAATAAGTGATTTATTCTCATGTCATACTCAGGAATGTCCTTGAAAAATACAGGACAACTGAATAATTACCACTTTTATAATCCATTTGGCAATGCCACAGATATTATTAAACAGTAATTTTTTCCAACCTTTCCCTAGAGCCATTATTTGTCAAAATAAACTAATCAAATTGAATTACCAAAGAGAGACAGAGAGAGAGAGGGTGCGCTAATCATGATTTGGTCTAAAACATCTATGGCAGTTCATTTTCAATACACTTCACAAAACAGTTATTTTATGTATTGTAGTTACTTGAGAGGAAGAAAATTCTCTTTCTACTTTCTCCAGCCATCTTTTTTACTCATGGTTAAGGAAATTTAGGCAACCCCTAACTCCTTCACTGCTGACAACATAACCAGGGACACCCCTACTCCTACCCTACCCCTGGCCCTGCCTTCCTGTACCATACCCTCAAGAAGGCACCATGACTCACCTCTACCCAGAGCTCCCAATACTGGACCCTCCACAGCTTCTCACTAACATCCTCTCCATCATATTCTCTCTTCCTTCCTCCCTTCTACCAGCCAAGGTCTCCTGACCCCCTTTCCGTCCCAGCAATGGTCAGAGCAGGGGGCTTAAACTATACTTCCTCTGCCAGTACTGTGCAGCCTAACAGGAAAGAGGTGTTCCTAGCACCCCAAATGAGCATTCTGGACACATTCTCCCCCCCACCCACAGAAATGTTGTTTAGAAATGTGGCTGGAATGGAGAGTGCTATTAGTTCTGCAACTTAATTATATTATAAGTTAAAAGAGTTTTCTGTAAGACAGCATGGGAACTCCACTATCATGAGCCTTAATGTTTCTACCAGAAAATTCATTACAAGTTCCCAAAATCTGACCTACTAACAACTTTCAATGAAACCTATTTGTGAGTTTGGTACTGCCTATAGGACCACAGGTAAATCAATTTAAATTTCTGAAATAAGGATAAGAATCTCACTAAACCTATTCTTGAGGTATTATTTCAAAGGACAGAGCATAAACCAAATTATGTTGTTACTGAACTTCTTGTGATGAATATCTTCCTAATTCTAGCCATTGGGGTTAGCATATAATAACTTGATATTAAATAATGTAAATAAAAACAAAATTATTTTTAAATAAGGTTCTGATAAATCAAGTTTCAGTATATTATTAAATTTCAATAATGCCTTAGGAGCACACCAAAGCAGTCATAATTCTTAAGTTCCCTAAAAGAATTTTATAGCAGCACAACATACTGTGATAGGAGACACAACAGAACTAACCAGTGGGTCTTTATGAGAACCAGAAGATCTCTTCTTCATTCCATAAGAGTGATTGTAAGAATGATTCTGGAAATAAATTTTCGAAGTTAAATACCTGAAGATTAATGATCATACAGTGAGGTTTTAAAATAATTTTAAAAATTTATAAAAATTTTTATAATTAAAAAAAAATAAACTAAAAGGTCCATATGAGATACAGAATAATCTACATGCAATCTAATCTCATTTGTTAGTGATTCACTACACTGAAGTGGTGAAGATATACCCTCTCTATACATCTGCATTTTCCCTCACCTACCCTCATGCCATCCAGCTCAGTGCCTAGCTAAGTTAAAAAAAAAAAAAAAAGACTTAATTAGGACACAGTCAGGCAAGATATTTGTGAGGACCTTTACCCCACACCTCATTTGAGTCCCTCTATCTTCTTTATTAAAGCTATGGGTTACAAGAATCCTTCTTTGGGCCAACAAATGTCATGTTTGAGATAACAAACATGACATTGCTTTGCCCTAGACAGTACTCTTAACCAAGTGAGTGGTGCCACAGCATGTTCTGTTCAGCAGTACAGAACCAGATGGTGCGGCTGTCCCGTGCAGCAGCAGCATTATTAGATAATAAGCTTATGTGAGTCCTTTGAAGATAGCACTGCCTTGAGACATAACTTCTCATAGGAGTACAGAGCCAAGTGTGTATGCCAGGATAAAGGGCAGCAATAGTACTAACCAGGTCAACTGGTAGAAAACAAATCTAATCTAGATATGTACTGCTTGCCTAAAATGAGGAAGTACAGCTGAAGTGTCCTACCTATCAAGAGTTTGCTCTGGGTAAACCTACTGACATGCACAGCTAGGTTCTGAATCAATAATTATACACTCATTTCTCTTTTTTTGAATATGCATATCTTTCCTTTTATACATTACCCTTATATGTTTAGAATCTCAGACATTCTATTGACATAACATTAACCCAAGAAAACATGCCATAGCTTAACTTCCTTGACTAAAATGACATGCCATTAAAAACAAACCAAAGCAAGCAAAAATGAGTGAACATAACCGATGCTTGAGGATTCATCTATCACTGCTGGACTATTCTGTTCAGCAACTCCACACCTGCTAGCTGTGACACCTAATACTGAACACAGCGAAGCCTGCGCTGCCACAGTTCAGTGCGTATCAAAACCCTGCTAGAAACATGTCTTCCAGGGCAAGGAGTATATAAGTCAGCTGAGTGGTTTATCATTTTAAGAAAATACACTGCTACCAATCTTAGTCCTAAAGAAGAGAGCAAATAATTTTTCTCTGATCCTAAAATTCTAAAAGAAAAAAATTATTCAAATGTTAATTATGCCAATTGCAAAACAATAGTTTTTGCTTTGTTAGTGTTATGTTTTCCCCCAAACATCATAACAAACCCATGAACGTTAGTCATAATCCATGATTAGCATCATCAGGTGTTTATAATGTAAAACTAAATTTAACAAAAAGTCATGCACTACATACTAATGATGAAAGTCTTGATGATCTATCCTTGAGAGGATCATACTGGATTTCAGAAAAAGATGAAAGTTGGTTGTATTTCCAAAATCAGAAATATAAAGAGGGAAACAATTAACATTTGCAAGTTATTTAAAATCCAGCGCTATTTTAAAAGACCAACATTATTAAACATAAAGGCTATCAAGTGTTAATTAAAGAACATCCATCCACCCAACTCTTTCCTAGTATAAGTTCTTGCTAAACTATATGTAAAGTTGCATGTTCTCTTTCAAATACAGAGTTCATAATCAGTAATGGTAAGATGGATTCAATCTCAGTACACTCTGGCACAAAACACCCTAAGGAAGGCTTTAAAGGCAGGAATTAAGCATTACTATGTAAAAATTTGTTTTCCTTTGTATTATTGTGACTGTTATAATCATTTCCCATTGTTTCAACCAGGCAAAAATAAGGCATGAATAGTCAATGAGGCAAGAGCACATAACTAATTAAGCTTACAAAATACAATGGCACCAGCAAAATAGGGGGAATTCCTTTGGACCTGCTCATGGATACACACCTGACAAACTTCACTCCTCAAGAACCTTCCCTATTAAAAATGCTGAACCAAACTAGAAAGTTGATTAGTGCATAGTATGCATACAATTGTGGCATTAAATATAAATCAAATAAAATATTTAAAATTTATAAGATCAGAAAACCGTATTTCATGTAGGTTCTTAAGAAAATAAGATAAAGGCTGGTGTGGCTCAGTGGTTGAGCATCGACCCATGCACCAATAGGTCACTGGTTTGATGCCTGGTCAGGGCACATGTCCAGGTTGTAGGCCCGATCCCCAGTGGGAGTTGGGTGAAGCAGGCAAGAGGTGGCCAATAAATGTTCTCTAACGTTTCTATCTCTCTCTCCCTCTTCCTTCCTCTCTCTAAAAATCAATAAAGAAAAAATATTTTTTTAAAGAAAATAATATAAAGTGAGTACCACCATATTTCAAATCCAAGAAACTGAATTGAACAGTAACTACTTAGATTTGTGGTTTCCTACCATTCATGTTTTGGGCGTTTTTTTATCCTCACCCAAGGACACTTTTGCATTTATCTTCAGATAGAGAGGGAAGGAGAGAGCGAGGAAGAGAGAGAGAGAGAAACACTGATGTGAGAGAAACACATCGAGTGGCTGCCACCCACAGGACCCCAACCAGAGCTGGGGACAAACTACAACTGAGGTACATGCCCTTAGCGGGAACCGAATCTGGGTCTCTCTGGTCCGTGGGCAGATGCTCTAATCGCTGAGCCAAACCGGCCAGGGCTCCTACCATTCGTTTTTAAGTATTCTAGTTTATATTTTTAAGCAATCTGACCCAGAAGAGTAACGTATAAAACAAATAAAAGGCCCTGGCCAGTTTGGCTCAGCGGTTAAAGCGTCGACCTGAGGTCCGGAGAGACCCGGGTTCGGTTCCCGCTAAGGGCACGTACCTCGGTTGTAGTTTGTCCCCGGCCCTGGTTGGTCGTGCGGATGGCAGCCACTCAATGTGTCCCTTCACATCGATGTTTCTCTCTCTCTCTCCCTTCCTTTCTCTCCCTCCCACTCTATCTGTACAAAAAATGGAAAAATATCCTCAGGTGAGGAAAAAAATAAATAAAATAAAATAAAAGCAATGAGTAATTCCCCCAAGTACTTTGATAAATATATCTTTCTTTTGCAGCTCTTAAATCCAGTTAGGATTTTAGGGAACAATGTTAATTTTAGGGAACCTGATCTAAAGTAATTTTCCTAAGTGTAGGTTGTAACTAATCAGGTCATGAAATCAACTTATGGGTTCAACTAGCATATTTTAAAAATGAAATAGAAAAATAGAGCTTATCATGCACATTTTTTGTGAAATTTTTGTTTCAATAATATATTTTGTATATTTATATAATATACAAACACACAGGCACATATCTATATATGTATACTAGGATCAGGTAAAAAATGTATTTCTTCTTGTAGAAGTTATAATTTTTAAAAGCTTAAAATATAGTGGAAGACCAAAATGTAAATTCTAGTTCTGATGAAACATTACAATAAGAGTTCAAACAAAACCAAGGACCTCCCTTCATGCCCAATGACATAGTCATTTACAAAAGATACTGAAAAAAAGCCAAAAATATATTTCAATAGTATAAGGCTAAGTGATATAATTTTACCACTGGTATAGGTCAGTGAAAATGATAGTGTAATAAATATTAAAAATATTAGAAAAAAAATCTGCATTTGCAATTATTATCCTGAAACTAACAGAAAGGCAAGCAATAAAGAATGTTATTACATGTGTGAAAAATCTTATTTACCCAAATTTTTCTAAAATGTCTAAAGGTGTACATTTAGTAAATAATGTGCAATGATAAAATGACACTGTATGGTGAGTAACATTTCCCTGAAAATAAAGTTTCTTCTCAAAAGAAATTTCATTTACTTCTCTTCTCAGTTAACAAAATATCCCTTTTGTTTAAAAAAAAAATACCACAACCGCCCTGGCCGGTTTATCTCAGTGGTTAGAACATCAGCCCACAGACCAGTGAGTTGAGGGGTTCGATTTTGGTCAAGGGCATGTACCTCAGTTGTGGTTCATCCCTGGCCCTGGTCAGGGTCGTGTGGGAGGCAACCAATCGATGTGTCCCTCTCACATCGATGTTTCTCTCTCTCTCCCTCCCTCGCACTCTATCTGAAGATAAATAGAAAAATGTCCTCGGGTGAGGACTGAAAAAAAAAATACCACAGCCAAATAACTCTAGCCACACACTCTAGCATATAAATTACTCCATCCTCCCAACCAGATAAGTTCACTATAGAGAACAGTCATGTTCTCTCTGTAGCACCAATGGCATTTTCCAAAGGCATAGGATCTAACAAGCTGAATTTAAATTAACCTAATTTCAGCTGGTTTAAAGATATTGTTGAATATAACTAGTAGGGAAATCCATAACTTGGAAACCCCCAATTGCTATTAGAACAACTGGGTGAAAAAAGACACCCCCCCACACACACACCCTGGCCAGTGTGGCTCAGTGGTTAAAGTGTCGGCCTGCACACAGAAGTGTAGTGGGTTTGATTCCCGGTCAACTGCACGTACCTGGGTTGTAGGTTTGATCCCCAAGGGGCATGTGCAGGAGGCAACCAATCGACATATCTCTCTCACATCAATGTTTCTCTCCCTCTGTCTCTCTTTCTCCCTCTCCCCCCCCCCCCACTTCTTCTCTCTCTAAAAAACATCTTTGGGTGAGGATTAACCAAAAACAAAACAAAACAAAACAAAAACCTCCCCTAATAAGTGACTGTTGGTATTTATGTTGTTTGAAAACACAGTAAATCACAAAGGAGGAACAACTAAAATACGAAGGGTTCTAGCTAAAACGTTTCAAATCTGCTATTACAAGCTATCAAAAAAAGTGTTTTACAACTCAAGATACTTGTCTGAAGGCTTTCATTTTGGAAGAAAACAATCAAAAGAAAGTAGAGTAAACAGGTTGTAGAAACAAAGTTCAGTAAGTATCGGTTTCCATTAGAGTGCACCAATTACTCAAGCCCCCAGAACTCTGAGAGTCAACAGTGAATGCATAACAACAACACCAACACTTTTCTGGACTACACACCATGTCTTTCCTTTTGGGTGTACTGGCTCTGCTCCAATGTGTTCCAGTTATGTCCTTCGACAGGTTCTTCAATGGAATTAAACAGTGTAGTAATAAAGGACAAAACACAAATTTCAAGAATATTAAAATTATACTGAGGCCATTGACACGACCAGGAACTAAGATACACAACAATAAAAATCTCCACAGTGAGAAATACCAACGTATCCCTACTGCTCTGATTCAAGATCACCTCATTTTCTAATTTTGGATGTCTATCTTATAGTCTTCTTGTATTTTAGTATATAAAGCGGTGACCAAGCCGTTATGTATTTAAGGCAGATTGTTTTTTAAAGCAACAGACTGTTTCAATTCTAAACTCAGTGCTTTGATTTAATCCTCCCTCCCTCAAACCTATCATTCATGGTCTTAAACTATATTTGCTCTTTTTATTTTTATATGGACTGTCTATAGCACTGACACCATTTCCAGCCCAAACAACTTCTGGCAGGCCACCTTTCAAGAAGGTGGTACCTGAAAGTTAACTGGACAAAAGGAAACATCAAAGTCCTAAGAATGCAGCATAAAACCACATTTGCTTCACATCCAGGTACTTCTAATGTTCATACATCAAATACAAAGTCCAAAAATAGACTTTTACATACACAGCTTATGAGAAAAATATACTTTTAAAAAGTAACAGGCAGAGAAATACCAAAACCCAAAGATTAAAGCAAACACCAATAAAATTTAGATCAGTATTTACTATTTTTCCCATAGTAACAAATTTTTCAAAATTACTATAATAAATAAAATACTGTGAGAGTTCTAGTTATATCTTACATGTATTTAATGATATAATTTCCATGAAAAGAAAATCAACTCATTATTTTATATACACTCTGTGTAAACAATTCCTTATTAGTTTACTTTAAAATTTCCTTTTTTGTTTGCAGATTTGTTTTATAGGTTCCTAAACTAGGTCAAACTTGGCTGGTTTTATCTTAGGTTACACTAATATACAATAATCAAGTTTCCTGAGGCCACATACAAATTTACAAATAACTAGCTTGATAATAACTTCATACTATGAACGTTACAATGGAAAGCAAAGAAAAAAGCCAGACATTCAACTGATCTTTTGTTGACTAACGCCCTATATAATTCATAAGTTTGATATCCAGGGAGAAGGATGACAAACTTACTATCTTAAAGTTTCTCCGACAAAATAATTCTGATGCTGCTAATCAGATTTCTATAAAGACTTGTTAATATTTTTATAAATCTAAACTTTCCTAATTAACAAAACTTTTTATGATTCAAAAATCTAGCTTACTAACTTACTCTAAAAAGACAGTAGATTATAGTCATCAAAAATAATAACCAGCCCTGGCCACTTTGGCTCAGTGGTTAGAGCGTCGGCCTGCGGTCCAGAGAGGCCCGGGTTTGGTTCCCGCTAAGGGCACGTGCCTTGGTTGCAGTTTGTCCCCGACCCTGGCTGAGTAGTGCGGGTGGCGACCACTGGATGTGTCCCTTTTACGTCGATGATTCTCTCTCGCTCTCTCTCTCCCTCCCACTCTATCTGAACAAAAGAATGGAAACATGTCCTTGGGTGAGGATAAAAAATTAAAAAATTAAAAAAAATTTTAAAAAGTATACAAACACATCATCCTGGCCGGTTTGGCTCAGCAGTTAGAGCGTCGGCCTGCGGTCCAGAGAGACCTGGGTTCGGTTCCTGCTAAGGGCACGTACCTCGGTTGCAGTTTGTCCCCGGCCCTGGTTGGGTCATGTGGGTGGCAACCACTCGATGTGTCCCTTTCACGTCGATGTTTCTCTCTCTCTCTCCCTCCCACTCCATCTGAACAAAAAATATTGAAAAAAAAAAATGTCCTTGGGTGAGGATAAAAAAAAAAATACAAACACATCAATAACTAATATATTGGAATATACTCAGTTTATTATAGAATATTTTTATACATTATATAAGACAGGAAGAAAACTAGACTTAGGGGGAAATAAACAAATATAGACCATAACACAATAGATCATTTTACTGATGAAACATCTGGTTATAAGTGTGTGTGTGTGTCTGTGTGTATAAAATTATCAACGTGCAAATTAAAATAATTGCTTTAAAGTTTAGACCATAATTCTTTAAGAGAAAGATCCACATCTAAGCACAATATATAAGCCTTTAACAAGCAATTTCTCATTTATCTTAATATACAATAAAGCATGTTAAAAACCTGAGGCATACTACAAAATGTAGAAGCATGATAATTTCTGTAAATATGACAAACAGGGAATTTTTCAAAGCAGTAGCTCAATTTTTCCACGTAAGAAAGCTATAACTAGTCACACTTCAAACTATCTCTCACTTAATAAATTTTTATTTAAAAAAATATTAATCACTTCTCAGCCTTTTGGCTAAGATATCAAGCACAGATATCTGTTCTTATCAGTTTAACATCTGATACATTCTCTAACCAAGGAAAACATATTAAATAGATTTTCGTAGCAGGTGGAAAAAAACTTTTAAATATGAAAACAGAAAAAAATCTGAAAGACAGAAACATGCAGATGTTATTCTATAAAATCAATCTGATTATTTTGTGATAATTTTCCAAAATCAAAGGTCTTTCTATAGAAAAATAATTAATTCTTATGATAACAGATTTAAATATTTGATTTTAGAATTGATTTAGTTATAGCAATAATTTGAGAGAAAGCATCACTTTCCAAAGAAAGAACTTTGCCAATATTTTCTTTTTCTTTTTTTTAAAGGCAAAGAAATATATAAACATTATCAGATTGCTTGGGCAATGGCGCTGCAGAAAGCTCGGACATAGAAGCTTTGCTATTGTGTAAACAACTTAAAATACCAACCCTGTGACTGCCAAGACTTCGAATGGACAATGCATCCTCAACTCCCTGATAAAAATAAAAACAAAAGTTTGTGAGTGACTACATTAAGTTAATGAGGAAAAGGATTAGAAGCAAGTTTATAGGTTATTACAAACCAGATAAGGACGATGATGACTGGACCGGTGGGAATACCTGGCCCTTTCTGAATCTTCCTAGGAAAGGAGAAAGTACATGGAGCATTAATCACCGAACAGAGGACTATCAGAACAACTGAGAGAAGAACAGTCAGTTAAGAGCACAGTCGCACCTTCTTTACAGCAAGCAGGTATGAACAATCAGTTTCAAAAGCTGAGTTTGGGGCAGCCACATGCTTCATTTGGAAAGAAAGTAGAAATGATTTTGGCAATAATTTTATTTTAATAAGTGTATGTATGTCTGACCCCTTGTAGCATGTAATCTATATATATGATGAAGATAGCTCAATATACCAAGATAAAATAAGTATACTTAAACAAAAATTGAGTTTAGTATTAAAAGTAGATTTTTATCTAGATTTTTCATTGTGAATGTTAGTTTATGCAAGGCAAGAAGAAATGTTTACTTTGTTATAGATGTATTAAGGAAAGAGTGTATTGGTTTGAAAAGATATGGGCTAGCCCTGGCCAGTTTGGCTCAGCGGTTAGAGCGTCGGCCTGCAGTCCGGGTTCGGTTCCCGCTAAGGGCACTTACTTCGGTTACAGTTTGTCCCCGGCCCTGGTTGGTCGTGCGGGTGGCAGCCACTCGATGTGTTCCTTCACATCGATGTTTCTCTCTCTCTCTCCCTTCTTCTCTCTCCCTCCCACTCTATCTGAACAAAAAATGGAAAAATATCCTCGGGTGAGGATAAAAAAAAAAGAAAAGAAAAGAAAGAAAAGATATGGACTATAATTTTCTGCTCACTGCAAAGAACTTCTTTTTTTCCTTTACTGGAAAAGAACAACTAAATGAAATAGCCCCTGACTGTGTACTGTTAGTTAAGAAAAACTACTTATAAATTATAATTAGATACATATTTTAGGGTTGGTAAAGTTAATAAGAGGTATGCCTTACAAAGAGTACAAAGAAAAGAGACCACAACCTAACAGTTGACTAAATTAAACGCAATTCTAAACTTTTCCACATTCAGCTATTAGCATTGGAACATTAAGTCCTGAATCATGTGAAATCAAATGAGTAGTCCCTAGAACATAACCAACTTAAACAGTAAAAAACTTCTGATCCTTCAGATTTTCAAAGTTCAAAGTATTAAGGTGATTTGCATTGAATAAGAATCTATACACAACTGGTCCAAATGGGGACACAGTTGATGCCAGTGATGAATCAATACCTCAAATACCCTATTGCCATACAGCATGATCATTATTCAGGTGGAACAAAAAGATGTGGCTATGCCTGATGATTCATTTCAAATACAGAAAGAGGAATTCAACTAAAACACCACATTTAATTAATGCCTTACTTTGGTCATGACTGAGTATAACTGCAAAAAAACTCCTGTTTGTCATCTTCTGCGTGCATTGACACATTTGATCAGATCTGTTCAGAAGTCTATTTATAAGCACTAGTATGATTCAATGAGTCAATATCCAATAGGATGTTCCGATATTTAGGAATTCATCAATGATTTACATTTCTAATATATAATAGACAAATGTAATCTGCAGGAAGCCAAGCAAATTTCTTCCCTTTCTTTAACTATCAGGCGATACCACAAACATTTTGGGGACATGTGCATTAGCCCAGTAGGGTAGATACAGTTAAGTGATGACTAGTTTTAGGCTAGTTAGCTTGGTTAGTTTACATAGCCCTGTGCTACAAAAGCAAGTTAATTCTACATGTCCCCTCCCAATATTATTTCTTGTACTAGAATGACATACATGATTTAATGTTCAATTTTCCTTTAATTTTATCCTTTCTTTTCATTCCACCTACCACACAAGAGCACTTTTAAAAACTACGTCTAGTCTAGCCAGTGTGATTCAGTGACTGAGCATCACCCCGTGGACTGAGAAGTCCTGATTTTTTTCCTGTTCAGGGCACATGCCCAGGTCATGGGCTCGATGCCCAGTAGGGGGTGTGCAGGAGGCACACTGATCTATGTTTCTCACATTGATGTTTTTATCTCTCTCTCCATAAAATCATATTTAAAATAAATACATAAAAATACCTTATTAATTATTGATATGTCTCTATATTTAAACAGCTTTTAATTAGCCTCTTTTGAAAAATGGCCTAAAAAGACTTCAAAAGGCTACAGAACAAAATGTAAACCCCACCCTGGTCGGTTTGGCTCAGCGGTTAGAACGTCGGCCTGCGGTCCAGAGACACCCGGGTTTGGTTGCCACTAGGGGCATGTACTTCGGTTGCAGTTTGTCCCTGGCCCTGGTTGGGTGGTGTGGGTGGCAACCACTCGATTTGTCCCTTTCACGTCGATGTTTCTCTCTTTCACTCTTCCTCTCTCTCCCTCCCACTCTATCTGAACAAAAAACAAAAAAATGTCCTTGGGTAAGGATTTAAAAAAAAAACAAAAACAGTAAACCCCATACAGGCCAATTAATTTGACCTGAGAGAATAGAGCTTATTCTGGTCATAAACTACACCACAAACTACTTGTCCAACAGAAATTTCTGTAACAATGAATATGTTCTATGTGTGTATTGTCTAATAGGGTAGCCTACAGCCACACATGGCTATTGAGCATCTGAAGTGCTAGAAGTGAAACTGAGAAACTAAATTTTCAATTTTAATCTATTTAAATATAAATTTAATTATACACGTATGGCTAGTGGCTACCATACAAACAGTAAGGCAAGCTCAAAGCAAATTTTTATTACACCCAAAAAGACTCAGAACACATATTTTATTAAGAGTTGGCCTCGGCTTTGGCCAGTTTGGCTTAGCGGTTAGGGTGTCAGCACGCAGACCAGAGAGTCCTGGATTTGGTTCCCTCGGTTGCAGTTTGTCCCCGGCCCGGTTGGGGTCGTGTGGGTGGCAACCACTGGATGTATCTCTTTCACATTGATGTTTCTCTCTCTGTTCCTCCCGCTCTATCTGAAGATAAATGCAAAAATGTCCTCAGGTGAGGATTAAAAAAAAAAGAATCAACCATGCAGCACCCCTCTTACATAGCAAGATACGTGTTTGGGTAGTTTTATGACTCCTCCTATCTTGAATACTTTTGCATAGTGCTAAATGTGAGGGAAACTAAAGGAAACCACTGTGCAAAAGAAAAGACCCTAACACCACCACAGAATTATTCTTAAGAGCTAGAAGAGTCCTTAAAGGTCAATTAGTCTATCCCTTCAAAGTCATAAAGCTAGGACCAGCATTCAGTTATTTTGACTCATCAGACAACTGAACTATAACGATTCCATCCTACAGTGACTAACTCTATACTGATTACATAAAAAGAACATAAAGAAAACAGCAAGGTACCCTGGTTTTTACTCAAAGGTTTCTCCTTATCTGAAAGAACAAACAGCTTCATATCACAGGTATTTGTATAGTAGTATTTAAATTGCCAATTAGCTTTCCTTGAATTAACAGCACCAGGGCCCTATAGAAAAAAAATTCAGTAAACTGTGTTTTTAGGTGTCAATTACAAGGCAGAATATCCCTCTCTTCCACAGTCAGGAAAACAATACATGTTCACTGTCCTGGGAGTACTTATTAGTATAAAGGATCCTAGGCTGAACTTATAGATCAATGCCTTAAAAGATGGATATATATTTGTTTAAGTCTTTCTGGAAAATTATGTATTGATACATTTAAATTAAATTAATGGAAATTAAACATATTCTTGTTTGTAAAAGTTTACTTGAAGTGAAAATAAAGTGGTTTTATTTTTTAAAAACTCATAGCCCCATGAATACACTTGGCCATCTTCTCTATCAACAAATAATACTTAAGTCAGGCCAGAGTCATTCACTCAGTTCTAAATTAGGAAACTTCAGAAGCTTCATTTACTTTTTCAGGGCACCAATATGCTACTGATTAAGAGCCTGTTTAAAAAACAGAATCATTGGCTAAACTAAAGATTATATATTTGAAGTCCCAGAGAGACTTAGGCCTTTTCTTGTTGGTTCTTTTGGAACTGAAAAACACAGGTTCGGCTGCCTGCCAAACAAAAACCAAAGTCGTGTGACTGGTGCTGGTGCAAAAGGAAAGAGGTTCATTCAAGTGCCGTGACCAGGAAAAATGGTGGACTCCCGTCTCAAAGACCATCTCCCCTTCCTGCTTAAGCCCACAGTTCTTATAGGGATAGGGAGGAGAGGGCTTTTTTCTTACCCAATTATCTTGCTAGCTTTTGGTACGCTGGGGTCCTGCCCATTCATCTTTCTGGTTTTGGGGGAGCTTGGGCCCTATCTATTCACCTTTCTAGCTTTTGGCATGCTAGGACCCTGTCCATTCATCTTTCTAACTTTTGGCATGCTCAGTGTAAGAATCTTCCCTGTTCCATCTTCGCCAATGGGGGAGACACCCTGGCACTCCCTGCACTCCTCACTGTCTTTGGTAACAATTTCACCTTCCAATCCATTAACAGAGGTGGTACTCTCTCATACCTTCAAATTCTGGCTTTACCAATGATTAAGCAAGTTGTTTATCTCACCAATCCTTTACCACCTGATCTACAAAAACAAAGACAGTGGTACCTATCTTATAATGTGAAATAAAAACATATGTAAAAAGCATTAGCACAGTGTTGACATACAAAACATACTCAAAGTGAGCTTCATTCCTGAAACTCATGCCCTTGCTTTCCCTATTCATATCCCAACATCCCACCCCCTACACAAATAAGGATTAAAATATGGAAAGATTCTTCCTTCTAATAACTGACAATCCTACTGGTTGTATATACATTATTTATTTTATTATAAATTAGTAATTTATATTTCATATTGTGACTATCACATGCCAACTTCTACTATAGACTCACTGACAAAAAGGAGCCAGAGAGACAAAAATAAGATAAAAAGTGAGATGAAACATCAGTTTGAAAGAAGTAAAAAAGCAAGTGTCAGAAGAGGTTAGAGGTGATTATTCTCATCTGAAACTAAACCCCACCTTCTCTGCATCTCCAAGTCTGAACTACCATTCAAAACTTGGATTAGCTTCCACTTCCATTTAGGCCTCTAATCCAAACGGTTCACCCTTCCATGAAAATCTAGCACACTTACTGGCTGAACTGCACATATTTCACAGAGAAAAAACTATGTTTATCTTCATGGCCTTTGAATACAGTGATCAAATACCAAACGTTTAATATAAGTTTTTTCTTATAATGTTTTGGTTTGCCCTAAGATATTAAAATCTTAGGCTATTTAATTTTAGAACTATAACACATAAAAGAAAAAATTAAACTAATATTTTCATGAATAATTTGCAAGCAAAAGTGATTTTTTTTTATTCACACAAAACATTCTTAATGCACCATTAGTAATATTACTACAGTTACATGCAGAAGACACTTTACAGATTCTACTCCAAAGCAATCAAACATTATTTTTCTCTTTTCTAAAATACCACAAAGAGAAGTATGACAAAGTTTTAAATTTATAGGTCAATATAGTCATAAATACTTTAGTTGTGGTTGTACCCTACAATGCTGCTATTGAAAGGATTTGCTTATGAAGGTTGCTGACTTAGCAGCAATTAGACCGTGGTTCTAAACTCTTTAGGGATCACACATGTCTTTGAGTATCTGATGATAGAAAAACCCATGGGCAAACAAAACAAAACAATACCCATGGGCATTTCACACACAAATATATATATATATATATATATATATATCCCAGCCATTGTGGCTCAGTGGCTGAGCGTTGACCCATGCACCAAGAAGTAGTCAGTTCAATTCCTGGTCAGGGTACATGCCCAGGTTGTGGGCCAAATCCCCAGTGGGGGGCATGCAGGAGGCGACCAATCAATGTTCTCTCTCATCGATGTTTTATCTCTCTGTCCCTCTCCCTTCCCCTCTCTCTAAGATCAATAAAAAAAAAATTTTTAATACACACACACACATCCATCCCAGCTGGTGTTGCTCAGTGGATTGAGCTTTATCCCATGGACTGAGAAGTCCTGGTTCGATTCCCGGTGAGGGAACATGCCTCAGTTGCGGGCTCGATCCCCAGTGCGGGGCATGCAGGAGGCATCCAATCAATGTTTCTCTCTCACATCAATGTTTTTATCTCTCTCCCCCCTTCCTCTAAATAATAAAAACATATCAAAATATGTGTGTGTATACACACACACACACACACATATATTTATTCAAAATTTTGTATGAGATTTTATGGCTTCATGCCCCATCCCCAAGACTATTCACACACTAAGTTAAGAACCCCTGCAATAGGAGACACTTGGGAACTCATCAATATTGAAAAAAAGTTCGAATTTAGGAATGATTCATAGTAACTAATGTTCTACTGGTTCTCAATTTGCTCTTGTAGTTAACAAATTTGGGAATGGTTGTAGAAGACCTGAAAAGTAAATGAGAGAACTGGAAAATTAAGAGTAATTTTCAGAGGCAATGGAAGAATGACTTGGGTCATCTCTCAATAAAAACCCTGCTAACTTAGTTTGTAAAGAGAGAGAGAGAGAGGGAGAGAAATGAAGAGGGGGAGGGAGAAAGGGTGAGGGGGAGAGGAGGAGAGATGAGAGAGGGAGAGAGGGAGAGAGGATCAAATTTCAGGTCAAGAAGAACAAACCCATAGAAAGAAAACATACTCATTTACTCAAATCTTTCTTAGTCAGTGGTATTTTTGAGATGAGTGTGAGGCTGTAGACTACAACAGAAATGGTTAGACTCCAAGTCATATTTTGTTCATTATAGACAGAAGAGAGAATCTCTGACCTTTAGGTTCATACATGCCAACCACTCCTACTTTGCAAACTATTAGTCAATGTTTTACTTCAAAATTGCATTATTTCAGCAAGTGATCACAACATGCAGGACAGGCAATCCTGGCCTACCAGCCACTTGTGAATCTGTCCCCACTTCCGATCAAAGGAATGATGAGAATGCTACAAATGCAAAAGTTTCATAAACTGAAAAGTTTCCAAATTACTGCATTCTCTGAAAACTCTTAAATTAAGCATATACATTTGACCTGAGGGCAATGATTGTTGTTTGAAAGTTACACATTCAAAATACAGAAAAGTACTAAGCTAAATATGTTCAATAATAACACATGGTTCGCTGTAGTTTAGAGGATAGTAAACAGAACTTATATTTAATAATTATCTCCTTATAATTTATTATAATTTTAGGAGTATAAAAGACAATGCATTGTAACATTTTTGTTTTGAACCAAGAATTGAATTCAATATTTGAAACTATATATGAAGTTAAAAAAAATTACAACATATTAACTGTTTTTAGTTTTGGTTTACAGTTGTAACAATATGAAAACTATACACTTCTGTTTACTCTGTTAGCAGAAGATGCACCACCAATATCAAAATAAAGTGTTTAATACTATCCTGCAGGTTTTTTCCCTCTTTATACTAACACAACATCAGAAATATTTTTTATGTGAATTTTCAGAGCTAGGACAATGTCAGAAGGAAAAAAAGTATTTATTTCATTTTTAAGTATCCTAATTTTTATATGCCTATTTTTAAAAATCTGGTTCTGTTTTTCTTTCTGATGATAAAAGCATACTGAAACTTATGAACTATAAAAAAGCATAAGAAAACAAAATCAATCATAATTCTACCATAGCCAAAGTATTGATAACCACTTCTTTTTAGTAGTTTTTAATTCTATATATAGGTACCAGATTTTGTAACATGAAATTGGAGTCCTACAAGTCTTATAGTGTGTTGCTGTTTTCCATTTTCTTACATGAATATTCTCCTCTGTTATTAAATATGCTTAAAAATTATAAGGGCCCTGGCCGGTTTGGCTCAGCGGTTGGAGCGTCGGCGTGCAGTCCAGAGAGACCCGGGTTCGGTTCCCGCTAAGGGCACGTACCTCGGTTACAGTCTGTCCCCGGCCCTGGTTGGTCGTGCGGGTGGCAGCCACTCGATGTGTCCCTTCACATCGATGTTTCTCTCTCTCCTCTCTCTCTCTCTCTCTCTCTCTTCCTCTCTCTCCCTCCCGCTCTATCTGAACAAAAAATGGAAAAATGTACTCGGATGAGGATAAAATAAATAAATAAATTATAAGGTAGAATGACTTCACAGTGTTTTATTATGTAGATATCACAATCAAATTAATTGATGTCTAGGACACTTAGTACTATAGTAAATAACTATTATCTCTAAGCATACTTTAGCTAATAAGTAAAACACTTATAACAATGTAAAAACTTACAACACTGTACACCATAAGAGCTACATGTGTTTGCTGTTATCATTTAAAACAATCGCATTTAACTTGTTGACATGAATGGATTGTTAAAATATATATAACAGATTGTACTCATGCCTGTTTCAAAGAGAACTAGATTTACTTCAGAAGTAAACAAGCAAAGTACTGACTTGAGACTTGTAAGAAATTCAGGCTATTTCCCCCAATTACCTCTTTCTGCTGTCGTTCCAGTTCTCTCATGCGTATATCTCTTGCTTCTGCCCGGGCAGCCCGCTTTGCTGCCAGCCTTGCCTCTGCCTGAAAAGTAATATAAAAATTCAGCTTTATTTAAAAACAGAAACCACAACTACCTCTACACCAGCTTAGAGGAGAATAAGGAGCCAATGAGACATGATTTTCCATAGGGTGGGGGTTGGGGGGGAACAAGATATCCTCTATCAGCGGTTTGACTGACTTCAGTCAACTCCTATACACTCATTTCTTTCTCTAGTCCCAGAGTCTCTCTTGAAATCTGGCCCTTTACCTTTAACTGCTTGCCTTGATTACACATTCAAAACATTTTACACAATTCACTATAGGTCTCTTCAAACTTGCTTTTCCAGAATGTCTTTCCCTAGCAATTCAATCACACAAATTAGAAACATCAGAACCAGCCTCTATTTCATTTTGGGCATTACCAATATTCAGTCTCCAAGTATTTCCAATTCGCTGTCACTGAGTTTCTCGCAAATCCATCTTGGCCTTTTATATTCCCAGTGTTTCTGCTTGTTTCAGAACTCTTCATATCTATACTCTCTTTAAATTGATGTATAATTCACATATTATCAAACTCATCACTTAAAAGTATACAATTTCATTTTTTTTAGTTTATTCACAAGGTTGCACAACTATCAATACTGTCTAATTTCAGGATATTTCCATCACTCCACAAAGAAACCTCACATTCATCAGTAGTCACTCCTCATTAACCCCTCCCCTTCCAGCTCTTGGCAACACTAAACTACTTTCTGTCTCTATAAATTTGCCTGTTCAGACATTTCATAAAAATGGAATCATACAATAGGAACTCTTCCTCTCTTGCTTGGAAAATGCATCTACCTCCAAATCTATCTACCAGCCTCCAGAATCTGCCCTATAATTCATCTTCTACATGGTTACAAAATTGTCAATCTGCTTATCAAAACATACTTCTGATCATGTCATTCTGCTATGTAAAATTCTCCACTGTTTCCCCATTACTTATGGTTAAAGTAGAAACTCCATGGACCAGCACAGAGAGAATAGAAGAGAGGAGATGCAAAGCAAAAACAAATAAGGTTCCTCCCAGTCAGATCTCCATCTCACTTCCCAGTGCTTCCCCACATGCACCAGTTGCTCCCATCTGCCTCCATTCCTGGACTCGGCCATGCTCTATTAAGCCTCTCTCTCTTCACATATTGTTTGCTTGGCAGGAGGTATTCTCTCTTATTCAGCTAAAATAGTATCTTCTATGAAGATTGCCCCATTCCCTTTCATAGAATGATACTGTATGCACATGCTTCTATTGTGGCTTTATTACACTGCATTCAAGTTACAGGCTTCTGTCACCACACAACTTGCAGGCCTCAACGTCTGCTACATAAACAAAAGGATTTCAAGCCACGGGCCAAAGTTTCAAGGAAATAGCTTGATGCACCACATGAAACAAAGATTTTCTCTCTGGTTTCTATCTTGTAGTGGTTTCCTCTATTCTTGGCCACATCCTAACTCTGATTTCCATCTCCCCTTCTAATATCAATAGCAGTGGGTTCTTCTCATTTGTTATATTCATGCCCAGGTCTCATACTAAGAAGTGATTCAGCCAATGTTTAAAAGGGACTACTGTGTGTAAGTTATTACACTAGATGGTAAAAATACAGAATAAGATGTGACACCTCTGCCCTAAGAAGTTCACAGTCTAGTTGAGGGAGACAGAAACACAATGCTTATAAAGAAGGAAGCATGAAAGAGGGAGCAATGAAGTTATGCCTGGCAAGGTCACAGCAGGCTTCTAAGAGGAGGAGGCAGTTTAACAGTTAACACTTATTCAACTACCCACTGCTGGCAATTTCCCAGTCTCCTTTACTGGCCTTTTTGTACCAACCTCAAGCTCCAAACACTGACATGAATTTTACATTGGTCTCTAATCTTTAAAAACCTTTACTGACACCCTGGGTGGCTCAGTTGGTTGGAGCATCCTTTATACACCAAAAGGTTGCAGGTTTGATTCCCCGTCAGGGCACATGCAAGAGGCAACCCATCGATATTTCGCTCTCACATAAATGTTTCTCTCTCTCTCCTTCCCTTTCTCTAAGATCAATTTAAAAAAACAAACAAACAACAAAAAAAAATCACCTATTCCCCATCTTCTTTTTAAAAAAAAGCAAACCAAAGTATGCTCTGCTTTCTTTATCCCTCTATGAGTGGGCACCACTTTATTACTAGAGTTTGTATTTTACAGAAAAAGACTATAAGTCTAAGTTATGCTTCAGCAGATCGTAAATATATTTTAAAATTACAAAGTATCATTTTTCCAGGAAAAATTTTCAAACCTCTTCTTTTAATTGAAGAAATGTGTAGAAATTTTCATTTTCATGTGTATTAGGCTTTGTACTTGTAGCCTCCCTTAGAAATGTATCAAGCATGCCAATTTCATCGGTCTAATAAAATGGGATTTCCCTCACCAAACCAAAATTATAGATCATTGAAATCTATTCTCAAACAAAACTTCTTTTTATAACAAAAGGGAAAGGAACCTGACTACTGTGCAATAGAAAAAACATGAACTTTAGAGTCACAAAAACACCCTTTTATTCCGTTTGTCACTTAGCAAACTTGATCAAACTACCATCTAGATGTTACTTCCCTAGCACATGGTCTTGAAGAAGGCCACTAAAGAAGTTTATGAGAGAGATAAACAGGATTTAAAACTACTTGATTTGGCCCTGGCCGGTTTGGCTCAGTAGTTAGAGTGTCAGCCCGAGGACCAAAGAGTCTCGGGTTTGATTCCTGGTCAAGGGCACATACCTCGGTTGCAGGTTCAATCCCTGGCCCTGGTCAGGGTCGTGAGGGAGGCAATCGATCAATGTGTCTTTCTCATACTGATGTTTTTCTCTCTCCCCCTCCCTTCCTTCCACTCTATCTAAAAAAATCAATGGACTCTGGCTTGTGTGGCTCAGTGGTTGAGCTTCGACCCATGCACCAAGAGGTCACTGGTTTGATTCCTGGCCAGGACACATGCCCAGATTGTGGGCCCAATCCCCAGTGGGGTGCATTCAGGAGGTGGCCAATCAATATTCTCTCACTGATGTTTCTATCTATCTCTCCTCCTTTCCTCTCTCTAAAATCAATAAAGAAATTAAAAAGTAAAATAAAATAAATAAATGGGAAAAATATCCTTAAGTGAGGATTTAAAAACTAAAATAAAATTCTAATTGTTCTTTAAAAAAATAAAACTACTTGATCTGGTTCTTTGGATACATTGCCACCAGATGCCTGAGGTGGTGCTGACAGTAGGAGATTCCAATCTAGTAGACAAAACACGTGGTCTATACTTATACTTAGTGATTTTCAACCTTTTCCTCTCATAGCACACATAAACTAATTTTTAAATTCTGTGGCACACCAAAAGATACAATCATCAAAATGGAAAGGCAACCCACTGTATGGGAAAGCATAACTGCCAATGATACATCAGATAAGGGGCTACTTTCCAAAATATATAGAATAGTCATACATCTCAACAAAAAGAAGACAAAGAACCCAATTAAAAAATGGGCAGAGGACCTAAATAGACACCTCTCCAAACAGGACATACAAATGGCCAAGAGACATAAGAAGAAATGGTCAACATCACTAATCATCAGAGAGATGCAAATTAAAACAATAATGAGGTATTACTTCACATCTGTCAGAATGGCCGCCATCAACAAATCATCAAACAAGTGTTGGCGAGGGTGTGGAGAAAAGGGGACTCTAGTACACTGCTGGTGGGAATGCAGACTGGTACAGCCACTATGGAAAACACTATGGTGTTACTTCAAAAAATTAAAGACTGAACTGCCATTTGACCCAGTGATCCCACTTCTAGGAATATACCCTAAGAAGGCTGAAACACCAATCAGAAAGAATATATGTACCCCCATGTTTGTAGCAGCACTATTTACAATTGCTAAGATCTGGAAACAGCCCAAGTGTCCATCAGTAGACGAATGGATTAAAAAGCTGTGGTACATATACACAATGGAGTACTATGCAGCTGTAAGAAAGATCTCTTATCCTTTGAGACGACATGGAGGGACCTGGAAAGTATTATCCTAAGCAAAACAAGCCAAGCAGAGAAAGACAAATATCACACGATCTCACTGATTTGTGGAATATAATGAACACAACAGTCTGAGGAACAGGGTAGACCCAGAGACGTGGAAGTAGGGTACAGACTGACAGCCCTCAGAAGAGGGGGAGGTGGGGAGAGGGAAGAGGTAAACCACAGAACTTATATGCATGTACGCATAACTGATAGACATGGACAACAAAGCCAGGGATGGGGAGGAGGGTATCAATGGGGAAAAAAAGGAAAAACATCTATAACAAAAATAAATTAATAAAAAATTTAAAAATGAAAATAAAAAAATAAATTAAAAATTAAAAAATTCTGTGGCACCCCCAAAATATATATATTTTGCAAATCTGACCAAAAATAGGTACAATTTTGATTAATTCATTGTTGTGTTGGCTGTTGTTATTTTTTTATTTGACAATCTAAGGAAAAGAGGTCAGTGCCCCTGACTAAAGAATCAGGTATTGCATGTTTTAAAAATTCTTGAGGCACACCAGTTGAAAATCACTGCTCACACTGATACATTTTTAAACAGACCAATTATAGCTACACAAAGCATACTTCTAGGTTAACACTAGCATTTTCCCCTCAGAATACAATAGCATGAAAGAGCTGCTACAGATTTAACACCTACCTCACAAATATAAAATTTGTGAGGACATTAACAATAAAGGACCACAATAATTTACCTAAACAAAATTGGTTAAAAAACTAAACATAGATTTACAATTTGACCCAATAATTCCATTTCTGGGTACAAAGACCAAATAATTGAAAGCAGATACTCATACAGATATTTGTATATCAATATTCATAAACAGCATTATTTACAAGAGTCAAAAGCTGGAAATAACCCAAATGTCCATTAACAATTGAATCGATAAACAACATGTGTTATATAGGTGTATGAAAAAGGGGTGCTGTAATAAATCATACATTCCTTACTGGACAGGTAATGGTGGGTAGTCATGCCCGAACCCTACAACTTCTTTAGTGAAAGGTGTTCAAGCAAGTACTGTCTGTTGTTCTTGCCCATCAAGGTGAATGCACCTTTAAAATGCCAGAATTAATACCATCAAAGGCATGACCATCCTCAAGAAAGTGCATAATCTGGTTAACTGTCCTATAATCCAACTCTCACCTTGCTTTCTCCCACCTTTGCATAATCTTCCTTACATTCCCTCCTTAATTCTAAATGCATAAAAGAAACTGCAAATTGTTATTCTGGGGAGCATTTCCAATCTTGCTTCCTGGCATATATTATTAGTTTTGACTCAAACTCTTACAACAATTTACTACAGGTTTGGGTGTTTTTACATCGATATATAGACACATGGAATATTATTCAATCTTACAAAAAAGGAAATTTGACACATGCTTCAACATGTAAGAACATGAAAGACATTATCTTAAGTGAAATAAGCCAGTCACAAAGGACAAATATTGTGTGGTTCTGCTTATATAAAGTACCTAAGAACAGTCAAATACCAAGGGGATAGTAAGTAGAGCAGTGGCTGCCAGGGGACAGGGGAGGAGGAAATGAGGAGTTATTAAATAGGTACAGAGTTTCAGTATAGGATGATGAAAAAGTTCTGTCGACAACTGGCAGTTACGATTCTACAAAATGTAAATGTCCTTAATGCCATTGAACTATACATGTGAAGATCATTAAAATGGTAAATCCTGTTACATATATTTTACCACTTCCAGGAACTAGAAATTCGGTTTCAAAAGTTAACTGTGAAGTCAAGTAGCTCATAGGACCAGGTCTCTAAAAATAATTCTGGCCCTGGCCAGTTTGGCTCAGCGGTCAGAGCATCGGCCTGCGGTCCAGAGAGACCGGGGTTCGGTATCCGCTAAGGGCACGTACCTCGGTTGCAGTTTGTCTGCGGCCCTGGTTGGGTCGTGCGGGTGGCAGCCACTCGATGTGTCCCTTTCATATCGATGTTACTCTCTCTCTCTCTCTCTCCCTCCCGCTCTATCTGAATAAAAAAATGGAAAAATGTCCTCGGGTGAGGATAAAAAAAATAAAATAAAAATAATTCTGATCATTATACTTTCAAATATTAGGCACATTAAAGCAGATTAAAGAAAATAATATCCAATTAGATAGGAACAAAAAGTTTATTATCTGTAATACTTTCAACAATAAAGACAAATTTAAAACAAAAATTTAGCCCTGGCCAGTTCTGCTCAGAAGTTAGAGCATCGGCCCACAATCAAAGGGTCTCGGGTTCAATTCCCGGTAGGGCATGTACCTGGGTTGCAGGTTTGATCTACACCCCAGTCAGAGTCATGCAGGAGGCAACCCATCAATATGTCTCTCTCACACTAATATTTCTCTCTCCCCCTTCCTCCCTTCCACTCTATCCACAGACAATAATTTGGAGAAAGTAGGAGTGGGGTGGGAGCAGGGAGGAGGGGGTCAATAGGGAGGGAAAAGGGGAGACATCTGTAATACTTTCGACAATAAAGATAAAATAAAAATAAGTGATAAAAAATGTCAATAAATAAATAAATAATAAATAAAAATTAGTGGAAAAATATCCTTGGGTGAGGATTAAAAAAATTTATTCTTCTGCCCTGGCTCAGTTAGTTGAGTGTCCTCTCAATTCCCAGTCAGGGTACATGTCTGGGTTGCGGGCTCAATGCCCAGTAGGGGGCATGCAGGAGGCAGCCCACCAATGTGTCTCTCTCTCCCTTTCCTTTCCTCTCTCTGTCTCTCTCTCTCTAAAAATCAATAAAAACATTTTTTAAAAATTATTCTTCCTAGAGCAGTGAAAATGTTAATACAAAACATAAAGATATGTTTAGATAGAATTAAATCCATTTCTCACTAAATACTTGGGGCAAATGGGAAAAAAAAGAGCAAAAATCATGGGCTTTGATCACCTTTGAAACAAATGTTTTAGGTTATGTTAACTCATAAACCTTTTAAATTTTAGAATGTTCACTTTATCAATGAACTTATCACTAGGAATGGTATAATGATCAGTGAGAAAGAACTAGGAAAAAATGAAAACTGATTATGTTGCATGGTTTGAGTACTTCTACATTAGGGACTTTTCCTTCATCATCAGAGTTTTATATTTATGCTCTTTTGGAATTTTAGAAAACAAAAGTAGATGGGATGCAATAAAAAGAAAAATAACTCAATTTTAAAATGGGCAAAGGAATTAAACGTTTCTCTAAAGAAGATATACAAATGGCCAATAAGTACATAAAAAGATACTTAACATCATTAGTCATCAGAAAAATATAACTCAAAACCACAATGAGATACCAGTTCACACCCACCAGGATGGCTATAATAAAAGAAAATTTTTAACCAAAGGTAACTATTGTTGGCAAAGATGTAAGGAAATCGGAACCTTCATACATTGTTGGTAGAAATGTAAAATGGTGCAGCCTCTATTGAAAACAACTTGGCAGTTCTTCAAAAGATTAAACACAGACAATAATACCCAGCATCTACCTCTAGATATGTACCTAAAAGAAATGAGAATATATGTCCACACAAAATAGTATACAGGAATGTTCATTAGCAGCATTATTCATAATAGTCTAAAAATATGGAAACAACCCAAATGTTCATCAACTGATGAATGGATGAACAAAATGTGGTATTATCCATACAATGGAATACTATTCAGCCATAAAAACAAATACTGATAAAGGCTACAACATGGATGACTTTAAAAGCATTATGCTAAGCCCTGGCCGGTTTTGTTCAGTGGTTAGAGCGTCGGCCTGTGGTCCAGAGATCCGGGTTCGGTTCCCGCTAAGGGCACGTACTTTGGTTGCAGTTTGCCCCGGCCCTGGTTGGGTCGTGCGGGTGGCAGCCACTCGACGTGTACCTTTCACGTCGATGTTTCTCTCTCTCTCTCTCTCCCCCCCCCTCCCACTCTATCTGAACAAAAAAATGGGAAAAGTGTCCTCGGGTGAGGATTAAAAAAAAAAAAAAGCATTACGTTCAAGTGATAAAAGCCAGACACAAAGAACACATACTGCATAATTCCATTTATATAAAATGTGCAGAATAGGCAAATCCAGAGGCTGGGGCAAAGGGAAGATGGAGAATGACTGCTAATTGCAATGGTGTTTCCTTTTGTGCTGAAATGTTCTGCAATTAGAAAGTGGTTGCACATCCTTGTAAACATGCTAAACATCACTGAAATTGTATACTTTGTTTTTTGTTTGGTTTTTGTTGTTGCTTTTATCCTCACCTGAGGACATTTTTGCATTTATCTTCAGATAGAGAGAGAGAGAGAGAGGGAGGGAGGGAGGGAGAGAGAGAGACAGAGAAACATTGACACATCCAGTGGTTGCCACCCACACGACCCCAACCGGCCCAAGGACAAACTGCAACCGAGGTACGTGCCCTTAGCGAGAACTGAACCCAGGGCTCTCTGGTCCACAGGCCAATGTTCTAACCACTTAAGCCAAACCGGCCAGGGCTGAAATTGTATACTTTAAAATAATAAATTTTATGGTATGTAAATTATATCTCAAAAAAAATTAAGATACTAGGTACATAAAAAATATAATGCCTAAGATAAACTAATAGTAAAATATGTACATTTTCAATACATAAAACAAGAGAAAAGAAATCTAATGATCTAGTAAGTTTAGAAAATGTCAGCTTAAACTTTTTTTTAAATCAGTCTTTAGTAATACATATGATGAATTTCCAAGAAAAGGATAAAATAATAAAGCATTTCTCAGTCTCACATGACCACACTACTAAATAAACCTTAAGTAATCCTGCAAGGATCATGCTCCAAGGAACACATATGGGAAATAATGATTAAACTTATGGCAATATATCAGAATCCAATTCAAACTGTACTAATTCCATTAAGGGGTGACCTTACTTCTGATCTTAATCTTTGTAAAATTAAATAATGTTATCAGAATAATCTCACAATCAAAACCCAAACTTGTGAAATATGAGACCTCACACTAATTAGCTACCATCATTTGAGCCCTTACTTAGCAAAGCTAGGTGCTTATTTTCCCCTAATTCACAAAGTAACTCCTTTAGGTACAGAAAGGTTCAGACACTTGCCCAATAGCCCCTGTCCAGCAAGTACTGGAACCGAGATTCACATCCTAAGAATCTGACTCCAGTTAACACTCAACCATGTTGCCACACTTGATCTTTAAACCCAAAGTAAAGGGCACATCCTTAGACAAGTAATAAAAGTTAACTTTGGATGAGTTAGCCTAGGATTTTCAACTTAGCATAGATTCTTTCTTTTCTGTGAAACTGTACCATTATGGCTCTTATTTCTTTGACCATGACTTATACCCAAATGTAGGTAATTTTCTCCTTTGCTGTACACAGGCTTTTATCTTTTTACTCCACGTTTTCAATTACCAGCCAATGAGAATGACTCAAATCTAACATATAAAGCTCTGACCAAAATCAAAGTCTACATTGCTGTCTAGTGGGTCTCTTGTTAATAAACTTAGAATGAATAAAAGTAACCTCATCTTCCCCCCATGAATAGGGTTTGCTTCCCTATTTTCCAATCCCTAGAAATGAAACCCTCATTACATTTGTTGAAAATCCAAGGTCTCAGGGCCTCCTAATTCCTGACCAAACCTTCCTTTTCAATATTCCCTTGAATCCAATCTTTCATTTCCATTCCAACACCTTCCTCTTCCAAACAGGCTCTTACCACTTTTACCTATAATTCTAACTTCATTTTCTGCACTTTTTTTTTGCTTATTTATTTAATTAATTTTTGCTACAGATGTTTCTCCTTTCCCCCCCAATGACACCCCTCTCCCAGCATTGTCTATGTCCATTGGTTATGCTCATATGCATAAGTTCTTTGGTTTATCAACTCTCCTCCCATCCTTGCTATTCCATACTATACACCGTTGAATTAATCTGCCTGTATCACTAAGAAACAAGTGAGATAAAACATTTTAAAGTAAAATATGATTAGCCATAATATATTTTATAATGCCCAACATGCAGAAGCATCCTTATACTTTCTGAATTTTAAATCTGGATTCTGTTACTGCTTCAGTTAAATAAACACAGGAGAATAGGCTAAAATAAACTTGCTGTAGCTTCCAGTGGTACTCCAAATAAGCTCAACTAAGGTCAAGCCTATTATAACTCTTCTATCTGTCTAGTAGGTGTTCAAGTAATGCAGGATCTATCCAATCCACTGGACAGTGATTTCATTTGGGACTATCATTTGAAACATACAAACAAAAAAGGCTATGTTTATTTTTTTAAGTTTGATTCCATCATCCTAAGAGTCAAAGGCAAAATAAGTATGTTATATAACTCATAAACTCCATCCTCCCCAGGGACTTTGTCCCAACTACCTGATCTCTCTTCTGTCTTTACTTTCTGACTCTATTGGTTTGTTCGTCTCATCATAAGTAGGTTCCAAGTCTCCGTCATCATTTTTTTTTTTAATTGATGAAGTTTTACAATTTCTTACCAAAAAGTATAAATTCTCATTTTTTATGTATCCACAGTTCATGCCTTTAAACAAAGTCTCGCCTATTTTTAAACAAACAAAACATTCCATCCTGCCCTAACTGGTTTGAATCAGCAGTTAGAGCATCAGCCCATGGACTGAAGAGTCAAGGGTTCAATTCCAGTCAAGAGGACATAACGCAGTTGCTGTTCAATCCCTAGCACTGGTTTGGGTCATGTGGGAGGCAGCCAATCGATGTCTCTCTCACATCAATGTTTCTCTCTCTCTCTCTGCCTCCCACTCTATCTAAAAATCAGTGTAAAAATACCCTTGGGTGAGTATTTTAAAAAAAATCCCATCCTAGTTAAATTCTATCTTGTCTTCTCTTTATAGCCAACTTTTCTTAAACCACTGTCCTCAATTCCCATTCTTACTAAATGACTGCATTCTGACTTGTGTCCAAATCATTTTACTGAAATTGCTTATGCAAAAGTAACAAATGACTTCAAACTACCAAATCAGTAAGAATTTTTTCTATTCGTATCTCATTTGTCCTTTCTGTACTTCCAACATCACTGACCACTTAATTCCTTCTTAAAAACCTCACCATTTGCGTTTCTGCAATACTAGTCTTTCCTGGTTTTCCTTTTGACTCTGACCTCTTTTCTTCATGGGTAATTTTTTTCTGCTGGATCATTAAATTTTAATATAACCAAAGCTTCCAGGCTTGATTTCACTTTTTTCACTCTATTTTCACTCCCTGGGTAACATTGGTAGTCTGCAAGTCTTTATGTCCAACCCAGACTTTTCTCCTCCAGTCTTAATCTAACTAGCTCTTAAACCCTGGGGCTATGTTTCCCATTCCCTGACCTCTCTCCAGCCATAATGAGCTATATTATTTGGGCAGTTTCTCACACGGTTCTAGTTATTTCACATCCTTGTGCCTGTAGAGTGCTTAGGAAGCAATATACAAAAGCCCATAACAATGGAGAACTTTTATTTATTTATTTTTTAAAGAATTTTATTGATTTTGAGAGAGGAGCAGAGAGAGAAAAAAACCCAACAATGTGTGAGAGCAAAACATCAATTGGCTGCCTCCTACACACCACCTACAAGGGATCTAGTCCACAACCCAGGCTTGTGTCCTGATTGGGAATCAAACCAGTAACCTTTTGGTGCACAGGACAAAGCCCAACCAACTGAGCCACACTGGCTAGGGCTGTATTAGAACTTTTAGAACATGGACAGGAAGGATATCTTATTATTTTATTAAAGAGGTCCCTTGTTGTGGTGGGGAGATAGGCCTTGGGATGGTGAGTGAAACAAAGTCAAAGCGTCCTAAACGTGGTTTTTCAATGTCCTCTTTCTCCCTTCCTCCCTGTCTTTTAAAAGATCAGGAACAACTGTCACAAAATGTTGACATCAGTTAATGTTGGGTGGTAGATTCATGAATACTTATATTATTATCAAAACCTTCTGGCAATTACTCTTTTCCAGAAAGAACAATACATGAAAAGGCACACTCAAATGCCTTTATACAAAGGGAAACCTCTAGTTTTAAAACTTTTGCCTACTGTGATCATGTGACAGTTTTAAAGAGAGGCAAATTAAATTTCCTAATTTGACAAAAATGCCCTGAACTGAACCAAGTCTGGAATTGCCAGCCTGCATGTATATCCATAATATAAAACCCATGCAACTGGCAAGAGTAATAGAGACAGGTATAATCTGGACCTTTAAAGGCTGTGCTTTAATTTGAAAAACTCTAGAAAATACAAAATTCTAGAAAGTGAAACATTCAAAGAAAATGACTAATTCAGGTAGCTAAGACTCAGAGTTTACTGTGTTTAATTTTGTTTATTCTTACATGGCACTCATGCCAAAAGAACCCTGAAAGACAAATTAAGAGACATAATATTTATTGTGTTGCTATGGTTTCCAAATTAACAAATAAAAATCATCACTTGATTTCCTAGCAACAACCCTTATTAGAAAATCTTAGGTTGCATTTTTCTTAGATCTTACCATGTAATTATATTTAACCACCTTTTTTAAAGCTTTTGATAGTTGAAGACTAAATATTTATAGTTTTCTGAGCATAAACATCACTATGTATTAGATAAAATCTAGAGATTTTAACTCATTTTCTTCTGATGTCAAACAACTATATCTGCCTTTTATTCTAATACCATTTAATAGCAAATTATTCTTTTGGAATGAGAGAGGAAATTTAAGATTATAGACTTTATTACTGAGGGCTAAACCCAATAAAAAGATAGTACAGAAAAACTGAAACTTTTTTTTTAATCCTCACCAGAGATCATTTTTCCTTTTTTTCTTTTGTTCAGACAGAGTGGAAGGGAGAGAGAGAGGAAGAGAGAGAGAGAGAAAGAGAAACATCGACATGAAAGGGACACATCGAGTGGCTGCCACCCACACAACCAACCAGGGCCGGGGACAAACTGCAACCAAGGTACATGCCCTTAGCAGGAACCGAACCCGGATCTCTCTGGACCGCAGGCCGACGCTCTAACCGCTGAGCCAAACCAGCAAGGGTGAAAAACTGAAACTTCTAATCTGCAATGATATATCTAACCAAAGGAGAAAATGTGAATCAGTTCTAACAGATATAGTGAGGGTAGGGGTGAGGGGCTGCTAGTATTATCTTCACATTTAGGTTAATAATATTGTGCTATTTTAATTTTTTCCCCCAAATTCCTGTAAGTCACAGGAATAAAGATTTTGACAGTGAACATTATACCAAATATTTTTTAAATCACACTAACACAAAACTAAGTCTTAGCATTCAATAATCCTCCCTTTATTCTAGTTAGAGGGACAAATCAAGGAATAGAGAGATAATGAGATACAACTGGGTCCTAAACTTGGTTTATAATGTCTTCTTTCTCCCTTCTTGCTTATCTTTTTAAAGACAAGATCAGAAACAACTGTCAGAATTAACTTAACTGTAAAGATTTGACTTTGAAATCTTAGCTCTTCAGGGCTCCTCCTGAGGAGTTATTTTCTTCAACTCTATACTTTCCCCTAGACAATTTTATCCACACTCTTGATTTCAATTACCTTCTACATGCTGACAAGCCTCAAAGGTTTATCTTCAGCACAGAACTCTCCTTTAACCTCTTGATCTGAATGCCCAAAACTGCCTCTTCAAAATCCCCACTAGATGCCTCACAGGCACCTTAACACACACCAACATAAATACACATGGGTCTTCCTTCCCCTAATTTCCTCCCCACTCTAATGTTCCCTATTGTCCACCCAGATGCACAAGCCAAAACTTGCCCTGGCTGATACTCAACCATAGTCACACAATGAGCATCTACTACTTACCTCTCCATTCCAAACACCTCTCACCATCCCCATTGTCATTACTCTGGGCCAAGCCACCACTCCTCTGCAAGTTCATGACTCCTCTCCTTCATATGCTGATGCCTCTTTCTGCTATAATATCCAACCTGCAGTCAAGTCATCTTCTTACGGCACATATCTGATCATGTCATAACCCTACACAAAACCCTTCAGTGTTTTTCCATTGCTCTATGACACAGACCAAAATCCTAAATATATTCTGTAAGAGTTTCTATCAGGGTTCTCAACCTTGGCCCTATTGACATTTGGGTCAGTTAATTCTTCACTGGAGGGAGAGGGGTTTCCTCTACACTATAGGATGTTTTAGAAGTATCCCTGGCCTCTAACCAGTTTGGCTCAGTGGTTGGAGCATTGGACTGCGGACCAGAGAGTCCCGGGTTCTGTTCCCGCTAGAGGCATATACAAAAACAAACAAACAAATGCCAGCAGCACATTTCGTGCCCCCCAGTTGTGACTGGCAAAAATATCTCCACTCACTGCCAAATGTCACTTGGGGGACAAAATCACTCTTAGTTGAGAACCACCGGCCTATGTGATTGGCTCCTGCGTAACATCTGGCTACTCTCCCTTTTGCTGTCCAGGCTATTGTTAACAGTGATCTTATGGGAGGCACAACAGTTAAGAGTACAGGAGCCTACGTGCAAATTTCGGCTCTACTCCTTTCTAGTAACTGTTGGGCAAGTTACTTCCCTTCTCCATGCCTTGGATTCATCACTGATAAAATAAGAACAGTAGACCACCAGAGAGAACTGTCATGAGGGTTAAATGCATTTAAAGTACTTAGAACAGTGCCTGGTTTATAATATCTTCTTTCTCCCTTTTGCCTAGCTTTTTAAAGACAAGATCAGAAACAACTGTCAAGACTTCTTCTATGAAATATTGAATTCTCAATAGACTTTCAGCTTCAAAAGCTTGTCTCACAGTCTTCCTCCTGACTGGAGAGCTCTTCCCAACATCAGACAACTCCCTTTCCCCTAAATAATTCTGCTTATCCTTTAAAACAGTTTAAAAGGTGCTTCCCAAAGCCGAAGTTTCCTCTGTCACACACTCTGCATAAAACCATTTACTGTTCACTCAAAGCACTTACCACAGTTGTAAATAAATATATTACTATGTTTCCTCAATTCCAAGAATGCCACTGATTGCGACATACACTGACAATCACAGCTTTCAATTTCAGAACAGAAATCACCCTATTAAACGTAGACATTAATTGTGAAGGAACAAAGGAGCTGAAAATTGAGGAACTAGTCTATTTGGTAATCACTTGCTTAGTGTCTATTACCTTCTCTGGAATCTAAGCTATATAAGGATAATGACCATGTTAGTCCTGTCCATTCCATATCCTCTGTATCTGACACAGCATCTGTGAAAAGCAGATGCTCAATAAACATTTACTGAATGAAAGATATTCAAAATCCATGTGTGTGTTTTTTGTTTTGTTTTTAAGATTTTTAAGTTGATTTTTAGAGAAAGCAGAAGGAAGGAGAGACAGAAAGAGAAACATTAAAGTGAGAGCAAAATATTGATCAAGCTGCCTCCTGCACACCCCCTACCAGGGTTCAAGGACAAAACCTGGGCATGTGCCCTGACCAGGAATTGAACCAGCAACCTTTCAGTGCATGGGACAACACCCAACCAACTAAGCCAGGGCCGTGTTGTTGTTTTTAATAAACAAACAAATAAGAAACCTTTATTCACCCCCGGCCAGGGGGCTCAGTTGGTTGGAGTAGCTCCCTGTACACCAAAAAAGTTGCAGGTTTGATTCCCAGTCAGTCCCTGCAATCTTGAGAAAGAAGAACAAAGTTGGAGGAATCATGCTACCAGATATTAAACTATAATGCAAGGCCATAGTAATCAAAATAGCATAACTGGCATAAAAACAGACATATAAATCAATGGAACAGAATAGAAAGCCCAGAAATAAAACCATGCCTATAAGGTCAATTTAATATTTGACAAAGGAGGCAAGAACATACAATGAGGTAAAGACAGTTTATTCAATAAATAGTGTTGGGAAAATTGGTTAGATACATGCAAAAAAAATGAAACTAGACCACCTTCTTACCCACATACAAAAATAAACTCAAAATGGATTAAAGACTTAAATGTAAGACTCAATACCATAAAAATCCTAGAAGAAAACAGGATATTTCTCTTAGTAATATTTTTTCTGATATATCTTCTCAGGGAAGGGAAACAAGAAAAAGTAAACAAATGCAACTACATCAAACGAAATATTTTTGCACAGCAAAGAAAACCACCACAAAATAAAAATACAACCCACTGAATAGGAGAACATATTTACCAATGATACATCTGATAAGGGGTTAATTTCCAAAATTTACAAAGAACCCATACAACTCAACACCAAAAAATACAAACAATCCAATTAAAAAATGAGCAAAGAATATAAATAGGCACATCTCCAAAGAGGACATACAGTTGGCCCACAGACATGAAAAGATGCTCAAAGTCACTAATTATCAGAGAAATACAAATTAAAACCACAATGAGATATCACCTCACCTATCAGAATGGCTATTATCAATAAATCAACAAACAACAGTGTTAGTGAGGATGCAGAGAAAAAGGAACCCTTTTGCACTGTTGGTAGGAAGGCAAATTGGTGCAGCCACTGTGGAAAACAGTATGGTGGTTCCTCAAAAATTAAAAATGGAACTGCCTTATGACCCAGTGATTTCACTTCTGGGTTATATATCCGAAGGAAACCAAAAGACTAATTTTAAAGAGTATATGCACCCTTATGTACATTACAGTGTTATTTACAATAGCCAAGCTATGGAAGCAACCAAGTGCCTATCAACAGATGACTGGATAAAAAAGCTATAGGACGTATTTTACAATGGAATAATATTCAGCCATTAAAAGGAACAAATCTTACCATTTGCGACAACACGGATGGTACTAGAGACTATTATGGCAAGTGAAGTAAGTCAGAGAAATACCACATGATTTCATTTACATGTGGAATCTAAAGAACAATATAAGCGAACAAACAAAACAGACACAGACTCATAGATACAGAGAACAGACTGAAGGTTACCAGAGGGGAGGGGTGTTGTAGAGAATGGGTGAAAAAGGTGAAGGGACTAAGAAGTACAGATTGAGAGTTACAAAATAGTCACAGTGATGTAAAGTACAGCATAAGAAATATAGTCAGTAATACTGTAAGAACTATGTATGGTACATTGGATACTGGAAATATCAGGAGAAACACTTTGCAAAGTATATGACTGGCTAACCACTATGCTGTACAACTAAAATTAATACTAAATAACACAGAATGTAAACTAATTTAAAATTTTTCCAAACAAAAAAAATAAGCAACATTCTGATAATTTCCATTTGAGATGTGCATAAAACATGTTTTCTTCATAATTTTAGCTCTAAAACAAATGAGGCAGTAATATTCCAGGCTTCCAGAAAAAGACTGTTTGCAAATCCTACAAAAGGCTTTAATTTCTTCTCTTAGAACACCTGCCATAACATTCTAAATGACTACGGTATGGTGGCATAACTGGCATTCATCCTACCCTCATCTTTCTCCTTTTGAGAAGTGAGCTGCCTGTTTGTTATATGCCGTTGAGTTGGCTCCAAGTCCTGACAACCCTACCAATGAGTGATGTCCACAATGTCTCGTCCTCAACAGCCCTGCTCAGCTCCTATAAACTCTTATCTATGACTTCTTTTAGGGCGTCAATCCATCTCATATTTGGTCTTTCTCTTTTCGGGCTGCTTTCTATCTTTCCCAGTATTATTATCTTTCCCAGAGAACCCTGCCTTCTCATGAAGTGCCTGAAGTAAAACAGCTTCACTTTTGGTAGTTTAACCTCCACTGATAGTTTCAGGCTTAACTTGTTCTAGAATCTACTTGTTCAACTTTTTGGCAGTCCAGGCTATCCAGAGAACTCTCCTCCAACACCATATTTCCAATAAGTCAATATTTTTCCTATCGACTTTCTTCACTGTCCAACTTTTAGGCTAGCTGCTTAAGGCTGCCAAATTTGATAGACTTTGTGCATTCAGGTAACTTTCACTGAAAGTCAACTCTCCAACTGTACTTCCCCCAAACCTGTAGAACAAACAAAGCCAAGTGACCAAGAAAGGTAAGCATCAAGATTGGGTCTTCTAATGCTCTACAGGACAGGCTGGTTACTCCTTCCAATACCTGCTTGTCTGAGCTCTTCAGAGACCAGTGACAGCCCACGCCTCCCCAGGAAAGCAGCAGCCTGTCCCATACAGACATGATGTGCCTCCTAAGTCCATCCACATTCTTGCCTTCACAGAGCAGTCCTCAAACATTTCAACATCTTTTCAAAATGCACTCAGGTTTTACAAAATGAAAAGAGCTCTGGAGAGCATGGTGAAGATGGCTGCGCAACAATGTGAATGTACTAAAGGCCACAGAATTGTACACTTAAAAAGTTAGCCCTGGCCGGTTTGGCTCAGCGGTTAGAGCGTCGGCCTGCGGTCCTGAGAGACCCGGGTTCGGTTCCCGCTAAGGGCACGTACCTCGGTTGCAGTTTGTCCCCGGCCCTGGTTGGGTCGTGTGGGTGGCAACCACTTGACGTGTCCCTTTCACGTCGATGTTTCTCTCTCTCTCCCTCCCACACTCTATCTGAACAAAAAATAGAAAAAATGTCCTCGGGTGAGGATAAAAAAAAAAAGTTAATGGTAAATTCATGTCATGTATTTTACCACAATTTAAAATTTTTTTTCTTTATTGATTTTAGAGAGAGAGGAAGGGGGAGAGGGAGGGAGGGAGGGAGGGGGGGGGAGAGAGAGAGAGAGAGAGAGAGAGAGAGAGAGAGAGAGAGAGAGAGAAACATCGATGAGAGAGAACATCAATTGGCTGCCTCCTGCATGCCCCCACTGGGAATTGGGCCCACAACCTGGACAGGTGGCCTGACAGGGAATTGAACCGGCGACCTCTTGGTGCACGGGTCAACGTTCAACCACTGAGCCTCACAGGCCGGACTACCACAATTTTCTTAAATGCACCCAGTTCTATATTTTAGTGTGTAAATTATCTAGTTTGAGGAATATATTCATGACTTTCGTTTCTTTTCCTCCTCATTCCTTCTAGTTGCCTGATTTAGGGCCAACTGAGAAATGTAGGAAACTGAGCAGATAGGAAGCAGGAATAAAAGAGGTTACTTTTCTTTCTTTATGGCATTCCTTGTCTACTTAAAAAAACAATTTGCGCTGAGAAAAGACAAATTAAGTTAGGATTTAACTTAAAAAAAAAAAAAGATTAAGCTACTTGTTTTTTTTTAAATTGTTATGAGGTCCAGGTTGGTTTGGCTCAGCAGTTAGAGCGTTGGCCCGCGGACTAGAGAGTCCCAGGTTCGGTTGCCGCTAAGGGCACATACCTCAGTTGCAGTTTGTCCCCGGCCCCAGTTGGGGTCGTGCAGGTGGCAACCAGTCAATGTTTCTCTCTCTCTTCATCCTTCTCTCTCTCCCACTCTATCTGAAGATAAGTACAAAAATAAAAATGTCCTTGGGTGAGGGGAAAAAAAAATTGTTATGAGGATTGTGGGGATTGTGTTAGTTTTGTTTCTAACTGAAGGCAATGGTTTTTGTGAGAGATGATCCTGTTGTAGACAATAAGGAATAGGGATTATCAGTGAATGCCAAGCATCCAATATATGAATGGACAATTAAGTTTCTACACACTAATGACAAACCATCAGAAAGAGAAATTAAGAAAACAATCCCATTTACAATTGCATCAAAAAATAATAAAATACCTAGGAATAAATTTAAACAAGGAAGTGAAAGACCTGTACACTGAAAACTATAAGACACTGATGAAAGAAATTGAAGACACAAATAAATGGAAAGATATTTCATGCTCATGGATTGAAAGAACTAATATTGTTAATATGTATATACTACCCAAAACAATAGAAAGATTCAATGTAATCTCTATCAAAAATTCCAATGACATTTATCACAGAAACAGCAATAACCATTCTAAAATTTGTCTAGAACCACAAAAGACTCTGAATAGCCAAAGCCATCTTGAGAAAGAACAAAGTTAGACTTATCATATTCCCTGATTTCAAACTGTATTAAAAAGCTGTAGGAATTAAAACAGTATGGTACTGATATAAAAATAGATGCATTAATCAATAGAACAGAAAAGAGAGCCCAGAAATAAACCCATAGATACATTAGGCAAAAGTAGGTTTTCAAATGTTCATATGGAAAATAATACAATAATTAAGAAATAATAATACAAGAATAAATTCTGCATTTCGCATACTCATAACTGTAAACTTATCTTGGCCCCTCCCTGTATATGGTCAATTAATTTACAACAAAGGAGCCAAGAATACATAATGGGGAAAGAACAGTCTCTTCAATAAATAGTGCTTGGAAAACTGCACAGCAACATGCAAAAGAATAAAATTCAACCATTATCTTATACCAAACACAAAACACAACTCAAAATGCATTAAAGACTTAATGTAAGACCCAAAACCATAAAACTCCTACAAGAAAACATAAGCAGTAAGCTCCTTGATACCAAACTCGGTGATGCTTTTTTGGATTTGACACAAAAGCAAAGGCAACAAAAGCAAAAATAACCCAACTGGTGTGGCTCAGTGAATTGAGCATTGTCCCATGGACTGAGAGGTCCCGGTTTGAATTCTGGTCAGGGTACATGCGGGTTGTGGGCTTGGTCTCCAGTGGGGGACATGCAGGAGGCAGCAGTCAATGTTTCTCTCTCACATCAATGTTTCTATTTCTCTCTTCCTTTCTCTCTAAAAGATCAATAAAAACATATTTTAAAAAAAAAAAAGCAAAAATATATAAGTGGGCTACATCAAACTAACAAACATCTGCACAGCAAAGGAAACCATCAACAAACTGAAAGAATAACCTATGGAATGATATATATATATCATATCAAAAATATATATAGACCTGGCTGGTTTGGCTCAGCGGTTAGAGCGTTGGCCTGCAGTCCAGAGAGACCGGAGTTTGGTTCCCGCTAAGGGCATGTACCTCAGTTGCAGTTTGTCCTGGGCCCTGGTTGGGTCGTGAGGGGGGCAACCACTCAATGTGTCCCTTTCACATCAATGTTTCTCTCTCTCTCTCTCTTCCTCTCTCTCCCTCCCACTCTATCTGAACAAAAAACGAAAAAATGTCCTCGGGTGAGGATAAAAAAATATATATATAAAGAACTCATACAACTCAAAAAACAAACAATCCAACTTTATTTTGTGTATGTGCTGCCAAAGCGAGCACAACAATCCAATTAAAAATTGGACAGAGGATCTGGATATATTTCAAAAAAAGACACACTGATGGCCAACAGATACATGAAAAGTTGTTCAACATCATTAATTATCAGGAAAATGAAAATCAAAACCATAATGAGATATCACCTCACGCCTGTTAGAAAGGCTATCATCAAGAGGACAAGAAATAACAAGTGCTGGCAAAGATGTGGAGAAAAGAGAACTACTGTGAACAATCGGTGCAGCCACTATGGAAGACAGTATACAGATTCCTCATATTTTAAAAATAGAACTCTCATATGGCCCAGAAATTCCATTTCTGTGTATTTATCTAATGAAAATGAAAACACTAACTCAAAAAGATATATACACCACCATGTTCACCGCAGTATTATTTACAATAGTCAAAATATGGAAACAACTTTTTTGACATTTATTGCTAAGCTTCATCTGTTTCCTTATTTGTAAATAAGGCTAATAATAATACCTATCCTACCAAACTCATAATTCATATGGTTATTGTAAGAACCAAGATATCAAAGTATCTTTAAAATCATGAAAAGTTATATAAAAACAAGCTGTTAATAAAGGAGATGGAGAAGATTCAGAGGCAGTATAACAGAGTGGGTGGTTCAATGCTCAAACTTTAGAGACAAAGTTCATTTGTTTGGATCTAACTGCTATTTCCTAGCTATGTGATGACCTTAAAGAAGTTAGTTAACTTTTCTGTGCAATGGCTTCTTCATCTGTAAATTGAAGATAATAATCAAACCAATCTCAGAATTTTGTGAAGATTAAATTAATGTATTTTAAATACTTATAATATTGTTTGACACATAGCAAGTACTCAAATGATGTAACAATTTTGTAAATGAAGCATTATGCCCTAAAAAAAGAGTTCAAATACCTAATGACAATACAAAAAGAGAGCAGAAGTTGCTAATATTCTCTCCCCTTAGAGAAATTCAGTTATATCCCTCCAATTTTGAGTAGTTTCCATTTTCAACTAAACCTATGTTGGCTTCCAAATTATTTTACTCATGCAAATACTTAATATTGTAAAGTTATAGATATTTTATTTCATGTTTAAATATTCTTTACCTTTTTATCTAAAAATATCTCACTCATTTTTTAATTTTGTTAAAGTAATACAAATTTTGTCATCTTTTCTTTGCTTTAAATATCCTCCTACAGAATTTGACTTCTAATTCAAAAGCTAACTGAGTAGCTTAAAAGAGGAAAAATGTAACAATGAACTGGGTCAAAAAAGACTGTGCAACATGTCAAAAGGAAACAGCACTAGTTCTAAATGAGTTATTTACTAAGAATAACAAAGAGGAAGTGATGAGGGAATAATTCTCACCAAAAAAAATATAATTTAATAATACAGAACTCTAAGCAATTATTGTACCAGTTTAGTTTATGGTCAGGTTTGTAGCTACAGATAGAGTTAGAGTCTGAAACAAAGCTGCCACCTCACTTAAGAAATCACAGCTAGGAATTATCTTAAATTTCCAATATGCAACAGGAAATGTTGCTAGTGATTCAACAGGTTAATAGATACCCTTTCCTTTTTTTTCTTTTCCTGAGTTGTCAACAAACCAAAACAAAAATGCTTCAGAGGCCCTGTTACTAGCTAAAAGTTAAACATAAAACATTCCACTGCAATATTTAAAAAAAACAGCTAAGATACTGAATCTGAACAGATACCAAATAAGGATCGTTACTGTCAACATTTACACAGTTCCTCCTGGAATATATTAACTGTATGCAGACCAATGAGCATCTATAACATAGTTATCATATCTTCAATATTCTAATTACCTTAAGTTTCAATATATTAGGACAAGTACCTGGAGCTCATATAAGCCACAAAAAGAAAATGAAAAATCAACTTTAAATGAGTTGAAAAGATATCCAAGTAAAGAGATGGCAACTATATTTTATTCTGATACAGTATTTTAGAGGCCAAATACAATATGTTATTTACAGCAAACATTCTGAAACTAGCTCAATGAAAGAATGTCTGTATCTCTCTCACCCCAGCATTTTTACAACATTCTCATCTGTACGTGTCAGTGTTGAGAGGGAGTTTTCCACACACACCTCTCTGGCAATATTACTCAAAGCTTCATCTTCTGCAGAAAATCGGTCTTTCACAGGTGTTCTTTTCCTTCCAGAACCAGGAGTCCCCATCTTGTCTTCTTGGTCGTTTTTTAATTCTGATATATGATTTGTCTGTTTTCAACCCTGAAATAAACAGAATCAGAATAATTTAGGATATTTCTCTTTGTGCTATTTAAACGCTCATTTATACATACACTTTTAACAAAGAGAAATTATATTTACGTGTTTACATATAAATTAAAATTAATCTTCAAATACTTTCTCGTTATCAAATTATTCCAATAATTTTTAGAATATTTAAATTTATAGTAATTACAGAACCTCTCAACCCTTTTACCATACTACCCATGGCAACCTGTGAGAATGTGTTATAATATTAGCCTCAGAAAGCTGAAGTTAACAATAACATTACTTTTCTAAAATTACTACAACTCTTTCAAAATCTATTTCCATTTGGGGCAAGGTGGGGTGGCATTTCAGAAAAGTAATTCAGCCTAAAGCTTTGAGAGAACACATTAAAAAATTTTAATATAGGCCTTAAAGTTACAAAGGTAACTTGGTTTTTTAGTGGAATTTAAGAAACAATTCCAATTAAACCATTACCACATAAAAGATCAAATGGAGGTTTATTATACCGCAATTAACAATTACCAACACTGTCCATGCAACAAACATCTGAGTCCCTGCCATTGCCAGGTACTGGGGGTGGGGGGTGGGTACCAAATATAGTGATAAACAAAATGACATAGGCCAATGACTAAGAGTATATTTATGAACCCAATGTTGTTATATTAGAGGTCTATTTTACAAGAGAGAAGAAAAATTAACCCTTCAAGATTAAATAACAAGGATGATAAAGACCATCTAACTAATCTTTCTAATACATGGTACATATTCGAAATTAAAGATTCTCATAAGAGAATGCATCCCAATTTGCATGCCCTCCCCCTCTCCTAAACACATTCCTGAGAAGTACAGCTCATTTAGCTAAATACCCATTAACTTAAAAAAAATGTCCTAACTTTAATGAAATAAACTGGCAAAACCTCATTATATTGTGAATCACAAACAAATTCTCAAGTAAGTTTGTCCTAACAGAACAAAATATATAAAACTATAAGTAACTTTAATATACTGGAATTTACTTGGTTCAGGCAATATAAAACCAAACCACTCCATCAATCAATCCACTCATCCAAAAAAGTATCCTCCAATAAAACTTCCAGCTGTTCTCATTTTATCTGGCACCATTTCTTATTTCCCATAGAGGTAGCTTGTTATGTTTGTCAATCAGAATGAAGACTGATGATAATTTATTACTCTGCCATAGAAAATATATCTGGATATAAGTAAGAAAAGGACTCATTTAAATGGAAACAAACAAAAAAATGAATGTCTAAAAGCAGCAGTTGATAAATCTGAGCTACAAATCAGGACAATTTCTGAAAAGCACAGAAGAATTTTTCTCATTAGTCTCCCATCCTCTTCAACCTCAGCATAATATTAAAGATCATTCATCACTTAAAAGTAACAGTGTACAAGTGTTAATAACCAACTGAGAAAAAAGCAGTGGGCTATACAAAGTTCCTTCTCAGACTAGAGTGACAATTTAACTAACATACTGTGGTATCATCCAATAATTGTCCTTCAGCCAGCTTTCCAAGGACACACTGAAAAACGTTTCACAGAAGCAGGAGACAAAAACATAAGCATGTTCTAATTCTTGACACATAAAAATAATTACAGAAGAAAAAGAAAAGATTTGGCTGGAAGTATATGCAACAGTAGTTTCATTAGGAGGATAGGACTATGGATGCATTTTTTTTTTTCTTCTTGCTTCTCTAAAATTTCAATAGTATTAGGGGAAGATTTATACATTAAAAAAAAATTAAAACACTCAAATCCAAGGCTCAAAAAAGAAATTGGTCCCAAGGTAACTCACACTCAAATTAGGCAGGATAGCCCTGGCTGGTTTGGCTCAGTGCTTAGAGCGTCAGCCTGCAGTACAGAGAGATCCGGGTTTGGGTCCCGCTAAGAACATGTACCTCGGTTGCAGTTTGTCCCCAGCCCTGGATAGCTCGTGTGGGTGGCAACCACTCGATGTGTCCCTTTCACGTTGATGTTTCTCTCTTTCTTTCTCTCCCTCCCTCCCACTCTATCTGAACAAAAAATGGAAAAATGTTCTCGGGTGAGGATGAAAAAAAAAAAAAAAATTAGGCATGATATACTTCTACAGCTGAGACACACTACTTGAAGCCAGTGCTGGTGGTACTCTTTTGAATACATTTCTTTCTCCTCTTTCCCCAGAATCCATTTTGATTCCTTTTCAACTAACACTGCCTTAGACCTTAGACCTGCCAGGATATTCCTAGCACACAGATTTACATAAAGAATTATCTTGGCCCTGGCCAGGTAGCTCAGTTGTTTAGAGTGTTGTCCTGATACGCCAAGGTTTCAGGTTACATCCCAGATCAGGGCACATACAAGAACCAACCAACAAATGCATAAATAAGCAGAACAATAAATTTCTCTCTGTCTCTCTCTCTCTCTTGCAAAGAATCACCTTTTCTTAAAAATGCCTCAAAACAAAACTGTTTCAACAAGCTTCAGGCTGACCAGCCCAGAGAGTAAAATGACAAAAAAAAAAAAAAAAAGTACAGAGGCAAAGGATAAACAGGAAATAGGAACAACTTCCTGCCTATCTTCCTTGTCGTATCTACTGAGATGGTATCTAGGTGTTTATGTCACTAATTGGCCAGGTCCTGTTACCTTTTTCAACTGCACAAGAGGCAGACCAACCATTCATTACCTACTGCAAAAACAATCTAGTGCTTTTGGAAGAATTATATTATTTGTAATCTGTAGGCAGACATCCTTAAAGGTTGTCAATTCCTATGCAATCTATCTCCTAATAACTCCAGACCATTTTATATTAGTGATAGGGGAAAACCTTAAAAGAAATAAGATTCCTAGCATAGCCAATGGAAAACTGCTTTTCAGTCTAGCTGATGTGGCTCAGTGGATTGAGAGTCACCCCATGGAGTGAGAGGTCCTGGTTCCATTCCAGGTCAGGACATGCCTGGGTTGCGGGCTCAATGCCCAGTGGGGGCCATGCAGGAGACAGCCAATGTTTCTTACTTGGATGATTCTCTCCCTGAAAAAAATCAATAAAGACATACTTACACACACACACACACACACACACACACACCTGCCTTTCAACAAAATGACAAAAATAAGGACATAAATTCATATATATTATTTCCAGCTTCTGATCCGAAAAGGACTTTCAGTAAATTTCTATCCCAAGGAGGTTTTCTAAAGAACACTTTTCCTCTGGAACCATGTTACTCTCTTCCAGTTTTTCCTTAGGGGTATCGACCAAATCAAGAGCTAAACCTTTACACCGACAAAAATACAAAAGTGCCTGCATTTTGTCAAGTCCCTTACTCAAACAATATCAAACTGAATTTCTCCAGATGGTTCTGTCATTACATATTGGTCTATCTAAGGGAAAGGAGGGAAAAACCTTCAGAATGTTGAGGAATATATACCTTCCAAAATAGACAGATACATCAATAAGGCTTTCTCTTCCCTAGTGAGCTTCTTACATAATACATTTCTGAAAAACAGGCATTCTGCCACATTGAGTGGCACTTCAATCATGAGATTGTTCCCTTTTGTGAGAACAGAATGTGTACATAATGTCAGTATGGTCACATTCTAAATACAGCACACTTAGTTCTGTCTGGATTCTGATAGTTGTAGTTCCCTTACATCTAAACATTTCATCATGGAAAACTCAAAACACTGGCATGATAAGTCTTTGCATCAGAGTTGTCATTACAGATAACAGTGGTCTGCACAATAAAACACTTGGTAGTTATTCATAAGCAATTCACAGTATCTGGAATGACACCTGAACTAAAGACTTAGTGTGACTGCAGTTGTTTCCATTGGATGGGATTTCAAGTGAGAGAATCTGAGTTCATCTGATTGCACAAGCAACTGCTGCACTGCCCTTCCTTGCCTAAGCATTGCTTTCTTCATCGATAGAGCAGAAACAACTGTCCCGACTATTTATCATGGTTAATGTGAGGTTGAAAGAAGTTAAGATAAATGCAACCACTTAATAAACTTATAAAACACTCCATAAATGTTTAAAGTATCTTGAATTAACTACCTCTTCAGCTTAAGAACTTAACAAAAGGCAATCCTTGCCTTTCTTTACAATTTCATACTTTTTTTTTTTTTTTTTATCCTCACCCGAGGACATCTTTCCTTTTTTTTTTTTTTTTTTTACTCAGAGCGGGAAGGAGAGAGAGAAACATCGATGTGAAAGGGACACATCGAGTGGCCGCCACCCACACGACCCAACCAGGGCCGGGGACAAACTGCAGCCAAGGTACATGCCCTTAGTGGGAACCGAATCCGGGTCTCTGTGGACCGCAGGCTGACGCTCTAACCGCTGAGCCAAACCGGCCAGGGCCAATTTCATACTTTTAACTAAACAAAAATACCAAGTTATTTTCCTCAGCATGCATTATATGATGTCATTAGCCATAGTAAGAATTTTTGCTAAAGTACAGAATAATCTGGAAAAATAAATAAAATGCCTTTAAAAAATAAAAATGCCTACAGTATAATCATTATAGTATACAGCATATTTAAATAATAAAATTAAAAAGTTTTAAGGTACTTTGTGGTATTCAGTATATTTTTGAAAATATAAATGAATGCACAAGTTTTGGGAGTGTGGACTTTTATTAGTTTTATTAGTAGCCTTATTAGAACATTTATTAGAAGGACAGAATAGAGGAAGAATAGACGAAAGAGGTCATTAAATGGTACACTTATGATCTATGACTTTCTATGTATTTTTTAAAAATATTTATTGATTGATTCGAGAGAGAGAGACATCAATTTACTGTTCCACTTACTTATGCATTCTTTGGTTGATCTTTTTTTTTTTTTAACCCTCACCCAAGGATATTTTTCCATTGATTTTTTACAGAGAGAGGAAGGAAGAGATAGAAACATCAGTGTGAGAGAGACATTGATCAGCTGCCTCCTGCATGCCCCCTACTGGGGATCAAGCCCAAAACCCAGGCATGGGCCCTGACCAAGAATCAAACCAGGACCTCTCACTTGATGGAGTGCTGCTCAATCCACTGAACCACACTGGCTGGGAACCACTGATTGTTTTAGACTGAGAAGGAGAGAAGATGAAAGGGAGGGGAAGACAGAGAGAGAAACATCAATTGGTTGCCTCCCCCATGACCCCAACCAGGGCCAGGTATCAAACCCAAGACTCTTTGGTTTGAGGGCCAAAAGCTCTAACCACTAAGCCAAAACTGGCCCTAGCAAATTGGTTGATTCTTATGTGTGCCTTGACCAGGGATCGAACCCGTAACCTTGGTGTATTGGGACCATGCTCTAAACAAACTACTCAGCCAGTCTATGCAATTTTTACTTTAAAAGAAAAACACTTCTAAACAAATACTGAACTCTAGTCAATGATGCACATACTGAAATATTTAGGGTTGAAGTATACTGGTATCTACTCTTATTTTGAAATGCATCCAAAAAAATGAAATAATGATAGAGGAATAAATATAGAGAATAGATGGGTGATAATGTATAATAAAACGTTAATAGCACAATCCAGATAGTAGGTACATGCATGTTCTCAGTAGAAATCTTTCAATTTTCTGTATGTTTGAAAATTTTTATAATAAAGTGTTCAGCAAAAAAGTAACTGGTTGAGAAAGGTAGATAACTAAGTGAACAAGTGGCACAGGAGCCCTGGCCAGTTTGGCTTAATGGTAGAGCACTGGCCCACAGATCAATGAGTCTCGAGTTCTATTCCAGCCAAGGGCGCATACCTCGGTTTCGGTTCATCCCCGGCCCTGGTTGGGGTCGTGCGGGAGGCAACCAGCCAATGTGTCCCTCTTATGTCGATGTTTCTCTCTCTCTTTCTCTCCCTCTCTCTCTACTCGAAGATAGAAAAATGTCCTCGGGTGAGGATTAAAAACAAAAACAAGAGGCACAGGAACTTGGAACTGCAATAAAAAATATGTCTTAATTTCATTCCACAGTGTTTTGTGGTTTTCAATAAACAAAGTAGGATTATAAAAATTTATGTTGGGCCCAGCCGGTGTAGCTCAGTGGGCTGAGCGTCACCCCATAGAGTGAGAGGTCCCAGTTCGATTCCCAATCTGGGCATATGCCTGGGTTGCAGGCTTCATCCCCAGTACGGGGCATGCAGGAGGCAGCTGATCCATGTTTCTCTCTCACATTGATGTTTCTATTTCTCTCTCCTTCCTTCTGTAAAAAAACAATAAAAACAGTTTTTTAAAAAGAAGCAACCACTAATGTCCTCAAAGTCCTGGAAAAGACATCAATTTTCAAGTCCACAAATTTTTATTATCAGAGAAAAATTCTTTGACATTTTCAGGTTTCTCTGGTGACCTCTAATATTCCTTCCACTCATGTAACTCACTCACTGGAAAAAATAATAGTGACATAAAATATTTGTATATAAGAAAGGAAGAGGCATGTTTGTTGGTCAGTTTTGTGTAGCTTAAAACTATCTTAGATAGAAAAGGCAAAGAAATGTCCTAAATGGTAGGCAAGACACCAGTCAGGCCCATAAGAGAAAGAAGGCAACAGACATAATGCAATATAAGTACAATGTTCATGGAGGAATGACTACAGAGAAGAGCAGAGTTAACAGCACAGCTGTGAGAGTAGCTAATCCAAGTGCCATACTAATTCAGAGACACGCGCAACTAGTTCCCCTTAAGATGCATTTACTTCTGCTCATAAAAGTCCTAAATCTAATACTTGGCTCCTTTTTATAAAAATAAAGACAAAGTGCCCTGGCCAGTTTGGCTCAGTGGTTAGAGCATTGGCCTGTGGTCCAGAGAGACCTGGGTTCGGTTCCTGCTAAGGGCACATACCTTGGTTGGGTCGTGCAGGTGGCAACCACTCGATGTGTCCCTTTCACATTGATGTCTCTCTCTCTCTCTCTCTCTCTCCCTCCCTCCCTCCCTCCCTCCCACTCTATCTGAACAAAAAAAAAATGGAAAAATGTCCTCAGGTGAGGAAGGAAGGAAGAAGGGAAGGAGGGAAAGAGGGAAGGAAGGAAGGAAGGAAGGAAGGAAGGAAGGAAGGAAGGAAGGAAGGAGGGAGGGAGGGAGGGAGGGAGGGAGGGAGGGAGGGAGGGAGGGAGGGAAGGAAGGAGAAAAGAACGACAAGAAAAGAAAAGAAAAGCAACGAAACGAAAAGAAAAGAAAAGAAAAGACCAGAAAAGACAAGAACAGAAAAGAAAAGAAAAGAAAAGACTGATTCTGCCCATTCCCATGCCTGCTCATCCACCACCCATATCCCCACCCAAGCGACACACATACAGAAACAGAGAGAAGAAACCATTCATAAAATAACTTCCCAGAAGTTAAGGACATGAGTTTCTAGATTCAAAGGGCTCACAGAATGCTCAGCACAAGTCCTGAGTCCACACCAAGGTATTTCATAGTGAATTATCATTGCAAACAATGGGGATAAGAATGATTTTACAGTCCAGCCAGTGTGGTTCAGTGGTTGAGCATCAACTTATGCACCAAGAGGTCACCAGTTTGATTCCCAGTCAGGGCACACGCCCAGGTTGTGGGCCAAATCCCCAGTGGGGGGCTTGCAGGAGGCAGCCGATCAATGTTATCTCTCATCGATGTTTCTATCCCTCTCTCCCTCTCACTTCCTCTTTCTAAAATCAATAAATGAAAAAAAAATTTTTTAAAGAATGATTTTACAAGCTTCCAAAGGTGGGAAAATCAGGTCAGGTATAAAGGATTAACAATTAGAAAGACTTCAGACTTCCAAAAGTAATTCTGCAACAGAGTGATTCCTTCAAAATTCTAAAGGAACAGCCTATGCTCAGTCAAATCATTCTAATCTCATATTTGATAATTAAAGACATTTTCAGATATGTATGGTCTCAAAAAATCACCTCTTTGTCAATCAACTACTTCATCAAATAAAAGAGAAAAATCAAGAGACAGGAAAGAGCATACAGGAAATAAATCCAACAGAAAAGAGGGACAAAGGGGATTAATCCCCAGGAGTATGACAGATATCCCAGGAAGAAAGCTACAGATTGAAGCAATGTGATTCAAAAGACATAATGGAGATATGCCACCACCAAAATCTCCACAGCCTCCGGGACTTCTTTTTAATATGATGTGAGCCTTTTCCAGGTTTTTATCTGCACCTAGTTTGTTTTAACCTCATATTGAAGTTCCTGCTATTCCCTTCCCTCTGGTGCCTACATTGGCTGAGGATTTATTTCACAATAGAAAAGTGTTTTGCTTTTACCTCTTTCTGAAAGCTAGAAAATGAGCTTAGAAGAAAAAATATAAAAAAATAGCCCTGGCCAGGCATCATCCCATACACTGAAAGACGGTCTCTGATTTGATTATGTCAGGGCACATACATAGGATTGGGTGCAATCCCCAATTGGAGCACATACGGGAAGTAATCGATCGATGTTTCTCACAGTGATGTTTCTCTCCCTCTTCCTCTCCCTCTCTCTCCTCTCTCTCATTCTGCCTCCCCCCAACCCCTAAAATCAATAAGAAACATATCCTTGGGTGGGGATTAAAAAAAGTGATTTAAAATTGTAAAAATGGAATGTTGCAGGGAAGGGAAATGGGAGAAATAACGAAGAAATACAAAATAATGATAAAAACAACCAGTAATTTCCAACATCTGTAGAAAGTCTTAATTGTGCATATAAATTTTTGTAAATAAAAATGATTGTAAAATATGTGCTATTTTGTAACCAGTTACGATAGAGACTGCGGTGGCTGTCTACCATTATTCCCCCTCCTGCAGTTCACACCTTTGTGTAAACACCTCCCCAACAATGTGGGCAGAACTTGTGACTTGCTTCTAACCAATAGAATATAAGGAAGGTTATGAGATATCATTACCATGATTATGTTACATTTCATAAGATTATCTAGCTAGGAGACTTGCTCTAGATTCTCTCTCCTTGATGGCCTGATGAGTGGTCACGTGGGGAGACACCATGGGCCAGGAACTTCAGGTTGCCTCTAAGAGCTGAAAGCAGCTTTTACAAGTTTGAAGAGTCCTAAAACCACAAAGAAAGTAATTCTGCCAAAAACCTAAATGAGCTTGAAAGCAGATTTTTATCAGTTATATCTCAAGACAATAATTCAGCCCTTATATCTCCAGACAAGAATTCAGCCCAGCCAACACCCTGACTGCAGCTTTGTGAGACTCTAAGCAGAGGACCCATATAAGCAGAGGACCCAATTCAGGCATGCTCAGATTCCTGCCCCATAGAAATTCAAGGATAATAAATGTGTTTTGTTTTATTTTAAGTTGCTAAATTTGTTACACAACATAAAAAATTAACACAACAACCCAGCTAATGTGGCTCAGTGGTTGAGCGTTGACCCATGCACCAAGAGGTCGCCGGTTCGATTCCCGGTCTGGGCACATGCCCAGGTTGTGGGCCAAATCCCCAATGGGGGGTATGCAGGCGGCGGCCAATCGATGTTCTCTCTCATCGATGTTTCCATTACTCTCTCTCTCTGTCTCCCTTCCTCTCTCTCTGAACAATAAAAAAGATTTTTTTTAAAAATGAACAAAACAGGTTATAAAACTTTGTATGAATGACTTTAGCAAAGTTGTAGGGATACAAAATCAATTTTTAAAAAAACCAGTTGCAACCTGGATGGCATGCTCATGCTCAGTGGTTAGAGCATCTACCTGCACACCAGAGGGTCGTGGGTTCCCAGTCAAGGACACATACCTGGGTTGCAGGTTCAATCCCTAGCCCTGGTCAGGGCACATGCAGGAGGCAACCAATCCCAATAGATGTGTCTCTCACATGGATGTTTTTCTCTTTTTCTCTCTTTTTCCCCTCTACCTTTCTTTCCCCTTCTCCCCACTCTCTTCCACTCTCTCTAAAAATCAATGGATAAACTATACTCAGGTGAGGATTAACAATAACAACCACAACAAGTCAATTGCTTTTCTATACACTAACAATGAATAATCCAAAAAAGAAAATTAAAACAATTCCATTTACAATAGCATCAAAAAGAACAAAATACTCAGAAACAAACTTAGCCAAGGAGGCAAAAGACCTATACACTGAAAACTACAAAACACTGCTGAAAGAAACTAAAGGAGACATAAATAAATGAAAAGCCACCCTGTGTTCATGGATTAGACTACTTATTATTGTTAAAACATTAATACTGCCCATAGAAATCTACAGACTGAATGTAATCTCTCTCAAATCCCAATGACATTGTTTTTTTTGCAGAAACAGACAAATCCATCCTAAAATTAAAATTCATATGGAGTCCTGGCTGGGTGGCACTGTTGGCTGGAGCGTCGTCCTGTACAACAAAAAGGTTTCGGGTTCGATCCCTGGTTGGGGTGTGTACGGGAAACAACTGATCTAGGTTTCTCTCTCACAGCAATGTTTCTCTTTTTCTCTCTCTCTCTAAAATCAATAAAAACATATCCTCGGATGAGGACAAAAAGAAATTCATGTGTGCCCTGGCCAGTCTGGCTCAGCAGTTAAGCGTCAGCCTGTGGACCAGAGAGTCCTGGGTTCGGTTCCTGCTAGGGGCACATACCACAAAAGAAAAAAAAAAAAAATTCGTGTGGAATCACAAGGGATCCCAAACAGACAAAATAATCTCAAAAAAGAAGAACAAAATTGAAAGTATCATACTTCCTGATTTCAAAACTTACTAGAAAGCTAAAGTAAGCAAGGTAATGTGTAACTGACATAAAGACATAAAGAATATAATAGAGAGCCCAGAAATAAACCCTAACATGTATGGTCAAATGATTCTCTACAAGAGTGTTAAGACCAGTCAATGGGGAATAGACAGTCTTTTAAACCAATGTTGCTGGGAAAACTGCATATCCACATGCAGAAGAATGAAGCCAGCTACACCCTTACCTTATACAATATATAAACATTAATTCATAGTGAATCAGAGTAATAAATGTAAGCTAAACTATAAAACTCTTAGGAAAAAACACACAAAAAGCTTTATAACACTGAATTTGGCAATGATTTCTTGGATCCGACACCAAAAACACAGGCAACAAAAGGCAGATAAATTGAATTTCATCAAAATTTAAAACTTTTGTGCCTCGAAGGACTCTATTAACAGTAAGAAAGCAACCCACAGAATAGGGGAAAATATTTGCAAATCATATATCTTATATGGGATTGAAAACTAGAATATATAGAGAACCCCTGAAACTCAACAACAAAACAAACAACCCAATTCAAAGATGGGCAAAGGACTTGAATAGATATTTCTCCAAAGAAGATATACAAATGACCAATAAGTACATGAAAAGATGCTCAACATCACTAATCATTAGGAAAGTGCAGATTAAAGCCACAATGAGAGACCACTTCACACTAATTGGAAGGGCTATTAAAAAGAAAAAAGAAAGAGAGGAGGTGGGAACGAGGAGGAGGTCAATGGGGAGGTACATCTGTAATACTTTCAACAATAAAAATAAAAATTTTTTAAATTAAAAGGAAGAAAATGACAAGTGTACCAAATATAAAGAGAAACTGGAACCCTTGTACACTGCCGGTAGGACCATAAAATGGTGTAGCTTTTGTGGAAAATGGCATGGCAATTCCTCAAACAAGTAAACATAGAATCACTATATGATCTAATAATTCCACTTACGGGTAGATACCCACAATGAAATGAAATTAAATGAAAGCAGGAACTCAAATAGATATTTATACACATGTGTTCATAGCAGCATTATTCACAATAGCCAAAGGGTGAAAGCAAATCAAGTGTCCATCAACATGTATGGATAAACAAAGTGTGGTATATATATCCAATGGAATATTAATTCAGCCTTGAATAGTAGTGAAATTTTCACACATGTTACAACATGGATGAACCATGAAGTCATTGTGCTGAATGAAATAAGCCAGAAACAAAAGAAAAACAGTATATGATTCCACTTATATGAGGTACCTAGAGTAGTCAAATTCACAGAGACAGAAAATAAAAGTGGCTACCAAGGGCTGTGGTGAATGAGGAATTATTGTTTAATGGGTAAAGAGTTTCAGTTTGGGATAATGAAAAAGTTCTCAAAATAGATGCTGGAGATGATTGCACAAGTTTATGAATGTACGAATGCCACTAAATTGTACACTTAAAAATGGTTTAAATGGTAAATTTTGTATATTTTACCACAATTGAAAAAAAAAAAAAAACTTTGGATGAGTAGCAAAGGGTGTTTACTAATACAGGTGAACAGAGACTTAAACCATTTAACAGGAAAATAAATATTTAAACATCCTAATCCTCTGCATACAGTGTACTATACTCTCTGTAACTTAGAAAACAGAGAGCCAAAAGATTGCTCCTAGCTGTTAAAATGTTTCCATTTAAGAAAGTGGGGGATGATGAAAGAATAACAAAGCGATCATAACAAGTAACTTAAAAATTAAATTTGTTGCCCTGGCCAGTGTGGCTCTGTGGTTTTAGTTATTGGCTTGTGCACTAAAGGATCATGGGTTCAATTCCCGGTCAAGGGCACATATCTGGGTTGCTGGTTCATCACTAGCCCTGGTCAGAGCACATGTGGGAGGCAACCAGTCAATGTGATATGTCTCTCTCACTTCAACATCTCCCTCTCCCCCCACCCCCTTCCTCGGGCACCTTCTGAAAAATCAATGGAAAAAGTATCCTAGGGTGAGGATTAACCAAAGGAAAAAAAATTGTTTCCTAAAGCAGCAGATATATGTTATAGCAAAACTATTTAAGCCCTGGCCTGTGTGGCTCATCTCAATTGGTTGGAGCCTCCTCCCATACACCAAAAGGTCACAGAGTGCACACACCTAGGCATGTAAGGGGAGGCAACCAATCAATGTTTCTTTCTCTTTCTCAAAAATAAATAAATAAACAAACAAACTAGTTAACATGTTGGTGTTCATAATAAAGGAAAACTAAGATGTACAGAGCTCAAAGTGAAAACAATGAAAAAGATGAACTATGATTCTTTTAAAAAGGTTTTAATGCCCCACTTATGAGAAAATAAAAGCACGCTCATTTGCTCTTGTACTCCAAGGCATTCCGAACCTCTTTTCCACTCTCTCACCTCTGCTCTGTTCTAACCTCATGCTGAAACAGGGAAGGGAGATAACAGGAATAAACCAGATAACAGGAATAGAGAAGGAAAAAAAAACAAAAAACAATAAAACCTCCAGTTTATTTTTTTTTCTCCTCACATTGAATACTAAATACATCTTCATCATCAAATGCTAACAATCCAAATTTCTAAGGGCAAGGAAAAAAATACACTAAATTTTCGGGAGTCACACCTAATCTAAATAAAAAGAAAGGATGCAGGCTTTGCATCTGTAAATTAAGTCTGTATGCCAAATTCTTCAAACAACCTTGACAGCAATACAGGCTACAATTAATACAGGCTACAGTTAAATATGGGGACATGACAACTTTCTAGTCTAACAAGTGAGATCACTTAAAGAACTTTAGACTCAAATGCTTCATTCACTAAGTATAGAAAACACCAAGGTTTTTATGAGAAAGCACATGGTACACAGAGCTATGCTGGGAGCTAGCATCTGATAAACACCACCAGTTTAAAGAGATAACTTTGTGATACTGCACATGATATGTAACAGTTATATGGGGAAAAGAGAATGAGAATTTGGGAAGAAGCTAATTTCTCTGTATGAACTAAAAATAATCCTCCAAAACAGCTCATCATTCCCAATGTCCTTTTGATACCAATGGCAAGTGTGAAGGTCTCTGAATTAGACTATTTCAACTAGGGGCAGAGCCTCCCTATGCCAGTAATAGTAATGTTTTTCCTCAGTTGTAAAACATGTGACTGATTCTTGGCAAACACTCTCAGAGCCAGAACATAATATCAATACTTGTACAATTCTGTGCTCCTGCTTATACACATTTTTCTAAAACACTTTCATTAGTTTTCCTTAATCAAATTCTTTCCTTTAAAAAGGAAGGCAAAAAAAAACTAGATTCTAGGAGATATGCATGCTAAGCAGATATTCACTCCAAAATGTAGTCTTAATCTTCGGAAGGCAAATGTCCTTTGTAGGCCCCCCTCTTCTGTGGATGCCACTTTTCCTAAACCACAGGCTTTCCTGATTCACAGCAGGGCCAGGACAGATTACAGTTATGTGGTAGGTTCTGTCAGGCAAGCTTTGACAAGGCCTCAAAATAGACCCTGGGCACCAGCCAGAGAAACTGCCACTCACAAGTTCCAACTTCATCAAAACACATTAGCCCTTAGCACTTTTTATTTTCTCTAGTCTCTCTCATGTTAAAAGTGCAAAGATTCCTGAACCTCTTCCTGGTCATGAGTGAGCTACATAACATAAAAATTAAAAATTTTAAACCTTTACCCTGCTCACAACACTGCAGAATAAACACTGAATCTGTACCTTACTTACCTCCTGCCTTGGGAAATTAACCCATCAATAGCATTCTAGTTTGCAAAAGGATTTCTGGATCTCAAACTCCACAGAGGTTTATTTTATTATAAATAAAGTAGGGTGAAGAAGATAAAGGAAAAAGAGAGGTGGGTTATTTATTTCCCTCATGACTAATAACATAGTAGCAGTCTTCAGCAGGGCAAGAAGTTAAACTATATACAATGTTTTTTACTGATATTGGTCACAAAGTCCTAAAAATCAGCCTACTACAAAAGTATTCATTTAACTATTACCAGTTATAAATGAAGTTATTTGTCTATAACAGAACCAGTCTTTAAGCTACAGTATATTTACCCTTACCAAGACAAATAAAATTAACCACCTGACACTCTAAAATGTTTTAAATTGCCTTATAAAAGACAGTTGTAGTACTGTTTTAATGGAAAGGAGAATAAATAATACAACAAATTAAGAGCTCCTTTTTCCTTCTACACGGTTAAGAAAGAAGTTAACTTCTATTATAAAATAAAGCCCAGTATAGGATTGAAATAAATTTTTAGATTTCAAAACTTAAGTCTCAATTCTGCAATCACACTTTCAAAAATACATTCTATATACATACTTATGGACTAGTACAAAGACTTATTTATATATGAGTTGTTCACTATAGCAGTGTTTGTATAAAACTAAAAACAATCTAAATGCCTAGTAATAGGTAATGGCAAAATAAATTCTGGAAAATGAATAAATTATGGTTCAACACTAGGGAGTTCATCCAGTGTTTTTTAAAAATAAGATGGGAAAGGGAATGGGGGAAGTAGGGCAGGATATGGGGGCGGGGATAAATGGTGATGAAAGGAGACGACTTGAGGTGGTAAACACACAATACAATATACAGATGATGTATTGTGGAATTAAACACCTGAAACCTATACAATTTTATTAACCAATGCCACCCCAATAAATGCAATTAAAAAGTTATTTTAAAAATCAGATGGACATATGTGCTAATATAGAAAGAGCGCTAAGACATATCAAAGGTAAGAATGAAAGGTATAGGACATCTCTCCTAAACATATGTGATTACACATGTAACAGAAAATTTGGAGAAGAATATGCAGGAAACCATTAACAGTGGTTGCTTGGATTAGGAGTTATAGGAGTGAGAATAGGCTAGAAGTTTACTGTAGAAAGATTTCCTTTTCACCATATTAACACTTACTTTTTAAATGTTTTATCAATTTTAAAACATCCTGCAAAAATCTCCTGAACCCATGAAATAAGCATTCTCCTTCCATGTATACCATCTCTTCCTAACCATTTCTATTCTTATATACTGCTCTCCCTCCCTATCATTAGACCAAACAAAAGCATACATATGCAACAAATCTCAGAGTTTCTCCAAGAAATAGAATTCTCTCTGTCCTCCACACAAAAAAAAAAACAGAACAAATGAAAAAGTATAACATATGATAAACCCAGTTTTTAGCCCATTGTTTGATTCCTTTTAAGTATAGCCCAATTTACAATAAGTTTTAAAAGTTCAATGGGAAACAAACAGAAAAAATCATTTCACCTTGGCTGGGTAGCTCAGTTGGTCAGAGCATTGTCCTGATATGTCACGGTTACAGGTTCGATCCCTGGTCAGGGCACATACAAGAAGCAACCAATGAATGTATAAATGAGTGGAACAACAAATCGATGTTTCTCTCCCTCCCTCCCTCCCTTTTTCTTTCTCTCTAAAATCAATCAATAAAAAAAAAAAATTTTTTTTTAATCATTTCCATAGGTGTCCTATCTATTAGCTTAAGGGGGAAAATGGAGGAAAAGAACAGTTATTTTACTCACATGGTAAATTTGCTCAATTTCTTTATTCTGAAGTTTAAGAGTTCTGAATGATAGTCATAAAGTCTATTCATTATTTGCAAAGTGGACGAGGTAGTATGTTTCCTGGTTAAAGGACCATCTCTCCAGTCAGATTCTCCAGAGAGAAAGCAACAACCTAAAAGGAAAAGGCTATGAAAGGGTCTCTATTTTGCAGGTGCAATAATGTTATGATGAGGACAGAAAAATGTTATTTCCTGTTAAGTGACCCTCATCAACATTCCCAGCACACTGAAGGGAGATTTTTTTCTATCCCCCATCAATTCTGTTCCTTTTTACACTAAAAGCTGGGTAAACAATTCACAAAGAGCTTTGCGAGAAACTGCTCCCTCACTCTCATTTCTGGTAAAGATCTGTTTTTGGTTTTGTTCTGAGAGAGAAAGAATCTACTTTGTCAAATATAGTTTCCCTATCACTTTTTTCTTTCATTATGGAGATGTTTAAATCCTGACCTAGGAAGGCTTCTCTTGCATATCTACCTATCCAGACTGTCAGTGATGGTGACGGTGGTTTCCACAAGGGATTTCCCAAAAGGGAATCTCTGTTCATGGGGAACTGAAACTCTTATGTCACTACTGGCTGGACAAAAATCAAAAGCAGCATTAGGGAACGCTCTGAATATAAGGACCAATAATCTAGGAAACAAGATGACAATATTTAGTCAAAGAATTAAAGGAATTCTTTGCAAGCAAGACCAACAGGGTAAACTTACCATTACTTTATCACTGAAAACTAAAGACCTTTATAAATCAAAATCAAGGTGAAATAAGCTGGATTCCAGAAAGAAGAAAAAGAAAACAGGCTGAGTATCAAGAATTCTGTGATTCAAAGTTATTTTGCTTAACATTATAAAAGCCAAAATAATCATGTTACATTTCAGCATAAAAAGTTATTTCTAGTTTTTTGTTGTTTTTTTGTGATTTTTATGTTATTTTTAGGATGATCATCTGTGGTGCCTACACCCATGTTTCTAAATGGCTTATATTAAGATTTGCTTCCGGCAGTTACTGCATTTAGCATCAAACCTTTTATTTTTATTTATTATTATTATTATTATTATTATTATCCTCACCAGAGGACACCTTTCCATTTTTTGTTCAGGGAAGGGAAAGAGAGGAAGAGAGAGAGAGAAACATCGACGTGAAAGGAACACATCAAGTGGTTACCACCCGCCCGACCCATCCAGGGGGGAGACAAACTGAAACCGAGGTACATGCCCTTAGCGGGAACCGAACCCCAGTCTCTCTGGACCGCAGGCCGACGCTCTAACCGCTGAGCCAAACCGGCCAGGGCAAGTTATTTCTAGTTTTAAAATAATTCATTCCAAAAATAAATCACAACTTCAGTACACACTTTCTTCTATACCAGAACTCAAATAAGAGCTCATTATATATAGTTAGTCTCATTCCACATTTTTAAGGACAGATTTGCAAAATGGGTGAGGTCTTTCACTCAAAAGACTATTTTATTTTGTATAGCACAGATTGTTTTAGTGAACATTTCCCTACCTTAACAATAGTAGCTCTTTTCACTGATGTTTCTAGAGCCCTTCATTTATCTCCCCACATGGGGCAAAATGTGGGTAAAAATCACCACAATCCACTTAGGAATCAACAAACAATTCTACATCCAAATATTCTGCAAAAGTTCAGTTTTCATTTCCTTACCATACTTCATGACAATAAATATCCAGCAACAACACTTCCTATAAAATGAGTGAAGGCATGTAATAAAACAGGCAGTAACAAACTTCTTTCCTCTACTCCAATTCTAAGATCCAAATCAATGATTCACCAAGTAGTGACCTAACTTCCTAAATGAATCACACTTTCCAAAATTCTTATTCTACATCAGCAGAATACTAGGGCATCATCTCTGTATTTGTTAAACAGAACATGATGTTGGTAAAACAGGGTTAATTCTGCAAGACTTTCAAACCACAGCAAACTTCAAGTCCCTGCCAACTAACTCTTATATGCAACACTTCATCTTCTCCAAAAACAGACTTATCTCCAAAATAAAATGTTATCTTGAAAAAGAAAAGTTATTTTAAATATTAGGAATACATCCATCCCTCCCCAGCTCTCCATCTCTGATGCCCTTGCTGTATCTACCTTCTCTTCCTACTGTGATTAAAAAATTAACGGCCGCTGTTATCCTCACCTACCTTTCGTCAATTAACCTACTCCACAGTTTTTCTATTGCCCGCAGAAGTGCTGAGTCATTAAATGGAATCTCAAAGAAAATGAGCTGCAAACTAGTTAAAGTTTAGGATGCAATATTTCCCTAGTCGCATCTCAGTAGCCTGATTATTTGTATCTCCCCCGGTGAAAAAAAAGCAGAGCAAAGACCTGAACTTTACCCCCCACACCCTCGTAAGAAAGAAAAAGAGGTGAGTTTCCTTAGGTCTCCCTGCTTCCTACTGGAGCTCCGCTGGAAAGAGAAGCAGGCCTGACTGGACCAAATAACTTAACAATCTGGGTGTGAAGAACAACCCCTATTAGTCAAATAGGAAGCCTGACACTCCTAGCAAGCGCCTGTTATGCCCGCACTTCAGTTCGGGTCAAGGAGGAAGGAAAAAAAAAGCCATAAAAACGCTACGCCCTCCACCGGCCCGACAGCGTCCCGGGGGTGGCTGCCTGGGGACAGGACCGAGAGAGTGCCGCGTCCGGGAAGAAGGCGCCACGAGCACCGAGTCTCAGGGACAGCAGCCCAATTTCATGTCTCCTACAGTGCGAGCCACCTTCCCCTCGCGAGGACGGAGTGCGCGTTAGAAACCCAGCGTGAAGCCGGAGACCGCGGAAGGCAGGGGCGACCCCGACCCCGCAGCCCGCCGGGGGACGCGGCCAGCCCCCGGGAAGCCCGGCCCCCCGCAGGGTCAGCGGCGGCGCGGACCCCTGGCTGCAGAGGCCGGGAATGGGGCCCCCGTCCCTGCTCTGCCCCGGACAGCGGGAAGAGCAGCTCTTACCTGTCTCTGGGCGCGGGCAGTGGCTGCGGCGCCGCCCGGGAAGGGCCGGAGCGCGGCCCGCCCTCCGGGAGCCCGCCGGGGCGAAGAGCGGCAGGCAAAGGGCGCGGGGCGCGGGGGACGAACTCGGTCCCAGGACCCCGGCCAGGCGGGCCGGGCTGGACGCGGCAGCTCAGGTGCCGGCGGCCGGTCGGTCAGTCACGCCGGCGTCCCCTCGACGCCGCGGCTCAGGCAGCGGGAACCAGCCCCCGGGAGGAGCCGCAGCCCGAGCGGCAGGCGGAGGCGGCGGAGGGGCGGGGCCATGGGGTCGGCGACCCGCTCACCCGGAAGTAGTTGTGGCCGCGGCGGCGCGCGCTGCGGGATGGCTTTGCTCACCGCCTGGCGCAGCGCACCCGGCTCCCCCGAGGCGAGCTGCGCGCCACCGAGGGGACAACGTTCTTGCCACCCTGCTCCTCCGCCGCGAGGGAGGGTTGCAGGGCGCTACCGCCAGTGCGGTGGGGACCCGGGGCGGCCTAGAGGTGGCTTCTTGGGGTGGCCCAGAGGTGGCTTCTCGGGGTCCACGGTGCCTGCCCAGCCCCTCTGCCCCCAGGACCCGGGCCAGGAATGTGAACTGATGCGTGTGCCCGTTCAAGGCTGCACCTGCCCGGGTCGCCTCTAAACTGTCCGGCCTAGTGGGCTTGGGTAAGTAGGCCGGGGTGGCAGTTCCGACTGTAGGAAATGAGGGTGCATAGGGGTGCTGGAAATGCTAAAAGCCTTATTTTCCAAATGAAAACGAGTGATTTTAAAAATTATTTCCCGAGAAGAATGCAGGGGTTTGGGAGGTGGGTATAGAGTCCATTAGATAGCTGGTAGACACAGACCTGTCTTGCATTCCAGAAATATCTCACGAGGCTCATGAGGCTCAAGGCACTGGTTTGTGTGGTAGACGGATTTAAGCAGGCAAAACCAAGGTAGTGACAGATTGTGTAAGGCTCTGCAGGAAATAACACAACCGTGATGAGAGAGATTATATACTCTTTGGCAGGACAGGTGACTAGACAAGATCACTAGAGGGAAGTGGACAGTTGAGCAACTCCTGAGAAAAAAGAACGAAATGCACTTAGACACAATTTTACATATAGGGCCGGTTCCAGAACCTCCTGGATAAGCCCACAGATTCCATGTTAAGAATCTGTCTGTAAACCCTCCTAAGGACTGCTTCTGTGCTTCTGCAATTTCAGGAGACTTGTCACCCTTTAGAATTCGTGGGGGTGGGATTACCGCATTGATAGAAGTTGTGGTCTCTAGGCAGTGGGGCATCAACAGATACTTAATTGCATTATGCCATTAGACTTGAAAGACAATTTCTTTAACCTTTCACTGTCTTTCCATGTCAGTATTTTTCTCAGACCCAAGAGTAAAATGACTGTTACTTGTAATCAAGGGGAGCTTAATCTTACCAAAAGAGCATACTATTTAATTATCTGAGTAAAGGATTAATGACATATTTTGCTAAATCAGTTAAAGACAAAATTAAAGGCTGACTTGTAAGAGAGAGTACCTATACCTATTCAGGTACCTGAATAATACCAATAAACTCAATGATGTTTATTAAATTTATTATTTTATTAACTGCACAATTAATGAGAAGATTGTTTGGATAATATTAGGATGAGTTTTCTTGCCCTTTTTATTTTCCCTTTAACCACTTGTTCTGGCTCAGACCAAAGTAACAGAAATAGTTTGTTGTGTCTTCTAGGAAAAGCGGGAGGGAGCTCACATTTACTGAGTACCTGTGATTTGCATGGCATTGTGATGCACTTAAATATATTATCCCTTTCAGTACTAGGACCAACCTTCAGATATGGAGATTACTGTACTCATTTCAGTAACAGAGACATTGAGATTCAGAGAGATTGTGACTTGCCTAAAGTAACAAAACTAATAGCTGAAAGAGCTAAAATTTGAACTCAGATTTTTCTGACCCTAATTCCCTTCACACTATGTTGCTGTTCTTTAATATTTATTTAAGAGGGCAATATAAGTAAAGTGTCCAGCGAAGCAGATTTCTATGTTGCTTTTAGAATTTTATTATCAAAATATACTTTTACATAGAGTGTACATGAGGCAATTTTGGAACTACTCCACTTGTTTTAAGAGTTTATACTGTCGCCCTGGCTGATTTGGCTCAGTGGTTAGAGCATCGGCCCGCAGACCAGAGAGTCCTGGGTTCAGTTCCCGCTAAGGGCATGTACCCCGGTTGCAGTATGTCCCTGGCCCTGGTTGGGGTCCTGTGGGTGGCAACCACGCTATGTGTCTCTCTCTCTCTTCCTCCCTCTCTCCCTCCTACTCTATTTCAAGATAAAAATGTAAAAATGTCCTCGGGTGAGGATTAAAAAAAAAGCCCTGGCCGTTTTGGCTCAGCAGTGCCTTGGTTGCAGTTTGTCCCCGGCCCCGGTTTGGGTTGTGTGGGTGGCGGCCTGTCTATGTGTCTCTCCCACATAGATGTTTCTCTCTCTCTCTTCCTCCCTCCCTTCCGCTCTATCTGAGGATAAATGAGAAAAATGTCCTCAGGTGAGGATAAGAAAAAAAAATTAAAAAAAAAAAGAAAAGAGTTCATACTGTCATGTGTCTTTTGAACACTCTCAATAATATTATAAAGTACGATGCTAGCATTTTTTCATTGCAAGGGGGTTCTGCATCACTCTGAGTTATTTCACAAGCAGCCTTTCCCTGCACATTCAGTGATCTTTCTGCCAAAAATATGTGTTCCCATATCTTGATGGAATATTCTAACATGTGAATACCCCTAAGTCTGTGTGGGCTGCTTGCTTTAGGGAAAAATAAATTAATGAAGGAAAATTCTACAAGTGTTTATACAGTTTTGAGGAATGAGGTAGTAGGATTTGTACGTTTTTGTTCCTTTCATATCAGATCCTGCATATTTTTCTATGATGTCAGGAAACAAAAATGTTCCTTTCTCAAGAGCAAACACTCATTTTTGTGGTTTTCACAAAATTAGATTGGTGTTTTTTTTTTTTGTGGTATGTGCCCCTAGCAGGAACCGAACCCAGGACTCTCTGGTCCGCAGGTCAGCACTCAACCGCTGAGCCAAACTGGCCAGGGCAAATTAGGTTGTTTTTTGCAAACATAATATTATGTTTCACTCTATACACATCTCTGGAAAACATAATTAGTTTAAGCATTAAAAATAATTGCCATTTTTTAGAGCCTGATATTTTTATTTGTAAAGTGTGTGTGTGTGTGTTGGAAGCATTTTTTTAAATTTTGGTTAACTCCTGACAAACCTATGGAAACCTATCAACTGTGTACACTTGTTTTAAATATAACAACTATTCTCTTTCTAAAAATTCCTTCTTATCTAGACTTACTATTCTTGCTATCTTCTTTTTTTCTTTTACTTTTGATGTGGAAATAATTATAGACTCACAAGAAGTTGCAAAAATAGCAGAGGTTCTGTATACCCTTGATCCAGTTTCCCCCATTGGTAGACTCTTACATACCTATAATAATACATTATTATATACATATCATACATTATTAAAACTGGGAAATTGACATCTGGTTATCTTCTTTAGGTTTTTAGTTTATTTCTGTTTCATTATATCAAAAATTGCCATCTGCCACAATTCATTTCTGTTGTATTTCATTCGGCTCTTCTCCCTCTCCTAGATAGTAAATGGCAAAGTCAGTAAGCTTGCCGTGGTGCTCATCTGGAATCCCAACTTTACTGAACAATTCTGTGAATCAGTGTGATTAAAAATTATTCATTTGTAAGATTTTTGCTTTTCTTCTGCCTCCCCTATTCCATGTCATCCTGCCCTAATAAAACTTTAAAGTTAGACATCCTGTGTATGTGTGTGTTTTATACAGCCTCTGACCATTGAAATGTTTTCAAAGAGATTGCTGTTAAAGTAAAAAGAAAAAGAATGCAGAACCCATCATATGACCGAAAAAAACAAGTTTCTAAACATCTAACTATCTAAATGAGAATGCCATTGTCTATTGATTCAGAAGCTAGATCTCATTTTTAGCTAATTTCTAACTCTATATGGCATCTCCTAGCCAGAGTAGCTCACCCTTTACTCCACCAGAGAGTAAACAAAGGAAAAGAAAGAAAAGATATGGAACTTACTTTCTTTAGTCTTAGTGATGAGAAAAGGTTTATGAGAGGGGAGATTTGTATAGGTATCAATTATGTATGAATGCCTAATCACAGATAATCAAGTGATGGCTCTTCCGCGTTATATAATCATTATAAATGAGTACTCAAACATCCTTCATATTATGGCTCATTTAGCAAACTTATTTACCTACTGTGTACCAGGCACTTAGTCAGGCACTAGTAACACAGGGACACAACAGGATTTGTTTTTAAAATGAGTGTGAAGCTCTTACTATGTGCCAGATACTTCCTAGTTGCTAGGAAGCTAATGGGAAGTTAAAAAAGAAAGCTCTGTTTCCTCCTTATAAAACTTATTGTCTGGTAACAGAGACAAATCATCACACCAAAGTAACTTTATAATCCTAATAGGTATTACTAAGAGTAGGTATGTGGTACAGGAGGGCATTAAAGTGGAACTCAACCCAATTTGGGGTGTCAGAAATGGCTTCTTACAATAGGTGCTTTGAGCCAAGATTTAACACTGCCTCAGAGTAAACATTGTGGAAGTAGGGGCAGAGCAAAGGACATAAAGACCTCATGATGGAACCAACGAAGTCCCAGAGGCTGAAAAGAAATGAGGGAGATAATGTGAGATGAGTCTAGTGACTTAAGTAAGGGCCCACCATGCAGGGTCTTACAGGCTTGGTCAGAATTCTCATCTTTGGAAAGCAATGTGAACTAATTGAAGAGTTTTTAGTGGGAACAACATGATCAGATTTGTGTTCTCAAAAGATCATTTTGGCTTCAGTGTGAATAAGTTAAATAAATATGTCCTGCATGTGCACTGTGGGCCAAGTACTAGTCTGTGTACTGAGTACACGGCAGTGGACAAGAGGGACAGAGTCCCTATTTTTGAGGATCTTACAGACAATACCCAAATAATACACAAGATAATGAGAAGTGCTACAAAGAACCCGAGAAAGAATAAAAGAAAGTGGTGATACTATTTTATTAGCTTGAACCATATGAAATTACTGATCTTTTTACATCTTTTTTTTTTTTTTAACCTCTGAATGACACTAGGTCCATGTGGGTCAACCTGGTTGGATGACATTAGAGTTATATTATTCAACCTTATATTTAGAAGAGTCAGAGAAGAATTCTAATGAGGTGATCCATAGAAGGAGAGGTAAATCATGTAAATACCTGGGGGAAAAGCTTCCCGAGCTAAGGGATAGCAAGTGTAAAGGCCCCAAAGTAAGAATGTGCTTGGCCATATTTGAGCAACTAGGAAGTAAGAGTAATGGACGAGGGAAGAATGGTAGTAGGGACTGTGTCATGCTGAGTCTTACAGACCATGGTAAGAAATGGACTCTCCCTCTTTTTTTTGGTTAATCCTTATCCGAGGATATTTTTCATTGATTTAAAGCAGTGGTTCTCAACCTTCCTAATGCCGCGACACTGTAATACAGTTCCTCGTGTTGTGTTGACCCCCAAATATAAAATTATTTTAATTGCTACTGCTATGAATCGCCATCAGAATATGTGTTTTCCGATGGTCTTAGGTGACCCCTGTGAAAGGGTCGTTCGACCCCCAAAGGGGTCGTGACCCACTGGTTGAGAACCGCTGATTTAGATAGAGTAAAAGGAATGGAAGGAGAGAGAGAGAGAGAGAGAGAGAAACATTGATGTGAGAGAGACACATCGATTGGTTGCCTCCTGCACAACCCTGACAGGGGCCGGGGATGGAACCTGCAACCCAGGTATATGCCCTTGACCAGGAATCGAACCCTCGACCCTTTGGTCCCCAGGCTGACGCTTTAATCTCTGAGCCACACCAGCAAAGGCAGCTTTTCCTCTTAGACTAAGGTAAACTAGTGGAGATTTTTTAGCAGAGGAGCTACACAATGTCACTTTTTTTTTAATATGTTTTTACTGATTTTTTTAGAGAGGAAGGGAGAGAGAAACATCAATCAGCCGCCTTCTGCACGCCTCCTACCCGGGATTGAGCCTGCAACCCAGGCATGTGCCCTGACTGGGAATCGAACTGGGACCTCTCAGTCCATGGGATGATGCTTAATCCACTGAGCCACACCAGCTGGGCCACAATGTCACTTAAAGAACTGTTCTGTTAATGGTAGAATCTAGGTGGTGGGTATACAGATAGATCACAGATTCTTTCAACTTTACTATATGTTTGGAATTTTTCCTAATAAGATGAGGAGACTGTTTTAGCTGCTTATTGTGAATAGACCTTGGGAGGAGAAAGGGCAAGGGTGAGATCAGGAAGAGCAATTTTAGGCTATTGCAATAATTCAGATGGCAGTGGAGGTAGTAAGTGATTAGATTCTAAATAAATTTTGAAGACAGCCAGTAAAATTTGTTTATGGAATGGATTCGAGATGTGAGAAGAAAACAAAGAAAGAAAAAGAAAAGATAATATGTAAGGTTTTAGATCTGGGCAACTGAAAGGGTAAGGTTTCCAACTACTAAAAGGCAGTCTAGGTCAAGCAGGTTTAGAAGAAAATACTTTTTGGACAAGGCGAGCTTGAGATGCCTATTGGATATCTAGGTGGAGATATCAGAGAAGAAATTGAACATAAAAGTCAGTAATTCAGAGGAAACATCCAGGTAGGAAATACAAATATATGAATCTATATAAAGAATAGGGATACAAATACCCATACCTTGAGAATCAAATAAAAATACTCAGAGTGCAGCCTACAGCCTCTTACTCATGCTTTTGTTGTAGGCTGGCTTTCTTTGTAGATAGTTATCAGTTACTTTATATTGCCTTTCAGAATATTTATATCTATTACTATCTGCAATTCACTTATATTCTAAAAAGTTTAGATTTTTAATGTTGGGTCTTCCCAAGCAGATTATACATTTCTTATGAAAAGATCTTAACAATGCCATATCTCCAGAAGACATTTTATAATGCTCATATGATAAACTAGTCTAATGTAGAGGGTTTTTTTTTTCATTTCTTTTGTGTTATAAAGCATCAATTTTCTTATAAAATTTTCACTTAGGCACTTCTAGCTGTCCTGTGAAAATAAGGGTAGAGTTGGAATTTTTGATCTTCTGCCACTCATGCCCATTTCAGGTCAGACAAAAGAGACCTCTTATCAAAACAAAACAAACATACAAAAAGTCTCAGCTCTCTTCCTCCAAAGTTCCATTATACTCAGACTTCGTGCCCAGCAAGACTGCAATCCAGCAAGAAAGAGATCCTTCTGCCCAGCCGGTGTGGCTCAGTGGTTGAGCGATGACCCACACACTAAGAGGTCGCTGGTTCAATTTCAGGTCAGGGCACATGCCCAGGTTGAGGGCCTGATCCCCAGTGGAGGGCATGCAGGAGGCGGCCAATGGATGTTCTCTCTCATCGATGTTTCTGTCTGTCTGTCTGTCTGTCTGTCTGTCTGTCTCTCTCTCTCTCTCTCTCTCAAATCAATAAAGAAAATTAAAAAAAAAAAAAAAAAAAAGACATACTTGCCCTAGACGGTTTGGCTCAGCGGTTAGAGCGTCAGCCCGCGGACCGCAGGGTCCCGGGTTCATTTCCCGCGAAGGGCATGTACCTTGGTTGCAGTTTGTCCCCGGCCCTGATTGGGGTTGTGTGGGTGGCAACCAGTCGATGTGTTTCTCTCACATTGATGTTTCTCTCTCTCTCTTCCTCCCTCTCTCCCTCCCATTCTATCTGAAGATAAATGCAAAATATGTCCTCAGGTGAGGATAAAATAAAAAAGACATCCTTCCCAGTAGTTCCTGAATTCACTAATTGAACCAGCATGGATGACCTGCCGTTCTCTGAAGATATTTTTGTTGTTGTAATCTTCACCCAAGGATATTTTTTTTTTTTTTTTTTTTTTATCCTCACCCGAGGACATTTTTTCCATTTTTTGTTCAGGTAGAGTGGGAGGGAGAGAGAGGAACAGAGAGAGAGAAACATCGACGTGAAAGGAACACATCGAGTGGCTGCCACCCGCACGACCAACCAGGGCCGGGGACAAACTGCAACCGTGGTACATGCCCTTAGCGGGAACCGAACCCGGGTCTCTCCAGACCGCAGGCCGACGCTTTAACCGCTGAGCCAAACCGGCCAGGGCCAAGGATATTTTTTTCATTGATTTTTTTAGAGAGAGTGGAGGGGAGATCAGGAGGGGGGGAGGGGGGAGAGACAAACATTTATGTGAGAGAAACACATCAATTGGTTTTCTCCCATACTCTCCCCAACCGGGGCTGGGGATCAAACCTACAACCCAGAAACGTGCCCTTGACTGGGAATCAAACCCATGACCCTTCAGTGCACAGGCTGATGCTCTAACCACTTAGCATACTGGCCAGGGCAGAAGAAATTAACTGTAGCTGGAAAAATTCTGTGATTGGCCAAATATGAGTCATATGCTTCACCTCTGGTTCACCCAAAGATCATAGACTATAGGAGAGGGTGGTTGCCCAGAAGAAAAAATGGAGTACTGTCACAAAAATAGGGAAATGGATACTGAAGGTCAAAAAAACAATACATACTACACCAAGTAACTCAAAGGCCTAGGCTTTGTTCCTCCCTTATGCTTTTAAAAGAAGTTGTTAATGTCATGGCTCTCACTTTGAATCTCTTCCAATTCCTTACACAAGACTGCATTTACCCCTGAATCATTAGAGGAAAGCATTCACTTGTCATTGATGAGTGAACATCACAAAAAGTAAGTGCATGAGTGTAGAACTTAACCAGCTGGAAGGGTCAGTATTTCAGCACATCACTTTCCAGGATACTCCCACCTAGGTATTGCAGGTAGTTTCTTGTTCTGCAGTTCTTTCCTATTGTCAGTCTGCCTGAAATATTTATCTGTACTCAGTTCCCTGGGGCCAGGGTGTCTGCTAGCTAAGATGCCTGGGAAACCACTAAGAAGCAAGTGACAATGATTCAGCTCAAGTTTATATTCTAGAAGGATGTTACACAGTGTAGAATCTTGAAAGCAAAATGTATCTACAGATGTATCTGTTTTCACTTAAGCTTCCTTTCGGTTTCACCATTTTCGTTCCTTTCTACATTAACAGGTTACTTTCCCCACAAGGTTTTTGACCTAAATTATAAGGCATTTTTAACGTTTTAGTTCAAGTCTTGCTGCAGAACTAACTTTGGTGTAAAGAGAATGTTGGCTCTATCTATTATTCTGGAATTTGGGGTGACTCCTCTAGTTTGCTGCTTCCCTGGACACCAAACATAACATTCTCTGTTGTAGGATCTGCTTCAAGTTGGTCATGAGACTGGCAGAAAATCAATCCAAACTAAATGAATAGTTGTTGAAGTTAATCTCACATCCTGGAGCTGTGCATGCCATGAAATAACCGGCTTTTATTAACAAGCACAATTCTGATCAGAATCACTGTGGTCCTTTCATCAAAATTTTGTGTTTGGAAGTTGGATTTGGGTCTGGTTACCTTAAAAATAGATGTAATGGAATACAGCTATTACAATTTCTATTGTAGGAGAAGGTAGCATAGGATAGTGTTAACCATGTATTTAAATGTAAGAAGTAGATTGCCAAACAGTATGTTCTAGATGATTCCAATATTGTTTAATATTACACAGACATAGACAAATACTGGAAAAGATACCCACATATTGTCCTAGCCAGTTTGGCTCAGCGATTAGAGCATCAACCTGCGGACCAGAGAGTTCCGGGTTTGGTTCCCGCTAAGGGCACATACCTCAGTTGCAGTTTGTCCCCACCCTGGTTGGGGTCATGTGGGTGGCAACCACTTGATGTTTCTCTCTCTCTCTTCCTCTCTCCCTGCCTCTCACTCTATCTGAAGATAAATGCAAAAATGTCCTCCAGTGAGGATAAAAAAATTTAAAAAAAAAAGATACCCAAATAGTAACCTTAAGAAATGGAATTATCGCCCTGGCCGGTTAGGCTCAGCGGTTAGAGCATTGGCCTGCGGTCCCGAGAGACCCGGGTTCGGTTCCCGCTAAGGGCATGTACCTCGGTTGCAGTTTGTCCCCGGCCCTGGTTGGTTGTGCGGGTGGCAGCCACTCGATGTGTCCCTTTCACATCGATGTTTCTCTCTCTCTCTCTGTTCCTCTCTCTCCCTCCCACTCTACCTGAACAAAAAGTGGAAAAATGTCCTCAGGTGAGGATTAAAAAAAAAAAAAGAAATGGAATTATCAGTGATTTGATTTGTTTACTTTTCAAAATATTTTTAGATGAAACATATTACATCTGTACTCAGATAAATTAATTTTTTTTTATCTTCACCAGAGGACATTTTTCCATCTTTTTTTGTTCAGATAGAGTGGGAGGGAGAGAGAGAGAAAAAAACATCGATGCGAAAGGGACATATCAAGTGGCTGCCTCTCGCATGACTCAACCAGGGCTGGGGACAAACTGCAACCGAGGTACGTGCCCTTCGCGGAAACCGAACCCAGGTCTCTCTGGACTGCAGGCCACGTTCTAACAGCTGAGTCAAACCAGCCAGGGCAGATAAATTAATTTTTAAAGAAAAATAGTTTATGATGCCCATACCCCACTCAACATATACAAAAAGTATAACTAAAAATAGATCTAATTATGATTCTCACAGCTCAAAACCACTATAAGTTTTTCTCTTACCTTGCATACATCATTTGTTCTTCCTTTTTTGTTTTTTGTTAATTTTCTTAAAAAGAGAGAAAGGGAGTGGGAGCCATAGAAACATCAATGTGAGAGAGAAACATAATTGGCTGCCTCCAGCACGCCCACTACTGGGGATTGAGCCTGAAACCCGGACATGTGCCCTGACTGGGAATCGAACTGAGACCTCTCAGTCCATGGGATGATACTCAATCCACTGAGCCACACTGGCCAGGCTGTTCTTTCATTTTTAAAAAACTGTACTGGATGCTGGGAGTATATGAACATTACAGGTGTGGCTCCCGCCCTCCTAAAACTGTCTGATGGCGATATAACAAGTAAGCTGACAGAAACTATCCAGCACATCACAGCTGATCACAGAGTTTTGTGTGTTCTGAATCAGAACACCTAACCCTCTTTTTTGCACTTCAGATCTGGCTTTGGTACATCAGCTGACAAGCACGGTGAGCTCTCACACAGTGTGCTCGCTGTCAGTGCTCCAGGTTGAGCCACGTCCCCATCCTGGTTCACATAGTAGTGTTCAATTCAATTATTAGTGTTCAAGGGTTTGAGTATTTATGTGCTCTCATTTTATAAAAACCAAAGTGCAAATACTAGTTATAAGAAATGCAGGTCTTATCAATGTAATTTGAATGCTATAAAGATGGAAATCATTAGGCGTGCCAGAAGCAGTAAATCCTTAGCCTCAACGAGACAACCAGACATTCATGAAATGAGGCTAGTAAATTATGTGAAGGAAAAAAGAAAACCAGAGCCCTGGCCGGTTTGGCTCAGCAGTTAGAGCGTTGGCCTGCGATCTGGAGAGACCCGGGTTCCCTTCCCGCTAAGGGCATGTACCTTGGTTGCAGTTTGTCCTGGGCCCTAGTTGGGTCGTGCGGGTGGCAGCCACTCGATGTGTTTCTTTCACGTCGATGTTTCTCTCTCTCTTCCTCTTTCTCCCTCCTGCTCTATCTGAATAAAAAATGGAAAAATGCCTTCGGGTGAGGATAACAAAAAAAGAAAGAAAGAAATCCAGAGAACAAAAACAGAATCCTGCAAATGGTTATTGTTAAAGGTTGTACGTAAAATTTTAGGTATGTTGGGAGATGTTGATCTATTCAGTTCTTCAGGAAAAGATTCCTCCTAGAACATGTACATTTATTGTTTGACTTTTAGATATATGTTTAGGTACGCTGTGTGTTTGAAAGCTGGGAACTGCCTGTGGTGGCTCACAACTGCCGACAAACGTATTCTAAATCATCTATCACATCAGTGATGTTCAAATTCCCAAGTGTATAATGGTACTGAGAAAAGAACTTACAGGTCACCTATAAAAGTCGCAATGGTTAAGTTGGAAAATGGTATAATAATGGTAATTGGCTAATGAAGGGGAAAAAAATCAAACATTTATTCTGCCTCTTCATTTTATTAAAAAAATTTTTTTTGAGACAGAGTAGAAAGAAGGGAGAGAGAGAAACATCAATGTGAGAGAGACACATCAACTGGTTGCCTCCTGAACAACCCCAACCGGGGCCAGAGATTGAACCAGCAACCCAGGTATGTGCCCTTGATTGAAACCGGAGACTGGAACCGGAGACCCTTCTGTCCTTAGGCCAGTGCTCTAACCACTGAGGCAAACCAACCAGAGCTATTCTGCCTTTTTTATATAAATTGTGTTTTTGATAAGGAAAAGTCCTTTTGTACAAATATTTCCAACTAACAAGTGTATAAGGAATGATAAAATTTTTAAAATTATCATTTTGGAAACAGCTAATAAAATGATAGATTTAAATAACAATCATCAATGATTACTAGAACCATTAGATGAAAGATTGATGGATAGAATTAATAACAGATGGATCAGGTTGGCAACACCTGAACCAACTAAGCAGTTTTAACATCACTAAAAGTTGAACAGCCACATATGCCTGATGTAGAGCAATCAAAAATATATTGAATCACCTGTGAAGTATTTTTGCCACTCCCCAAAATATTTTGAGTTTGAATCCAATCAAGCGGTGACTGTAGCTACCAGTTTTTGAGAAGGGGGGAGAATGAACAATAGAAGAAAGTGTCAACAACAAGAAGATGCAATTAACTAAGCCCATACTATGAAAAGTTCTGCAGGACAAATGTCAGGATTTCTTTAACATATAAATTACCTTAATAAATTAAGAGATATAAGAGACCTAACAACCAAATATAACATGTGGATCCTGATTTGACCAAACAGTTATAAACAGACATTTTTGAGACAATGGGAAACTTCGGGTATAGATAGAATATTAAATGACATTAAGGAATTATTTATTATTCATTAAGGGTTAATAATTTTATCTGGGTTATAATGATACAGTGGCTGTGGTTTTTTTTTAATCTTCACCCGAGGACAATTTTGCATTTATTTTCAGATAGAGCAGGAGGGAGGGAGAGAAAGAGAGAGAAACATTGATGTGAGACACATCGAGCGGCTGCCACCCACACAACCCCAACCGAGGCCGGGGACACACTGCAACCAAGGTACGTGTCCTTAGCAGGAACTGAACCCAGGCCTCTCTGGTCCACAGGACCACGCTCTAACCGCTGAGCCAAGTCGGCCAGGGCTACAGTGGCTGTGTTTTTGAAAACAGTCTTTTTTCTGTTAGAGACATACACTATATAATTTAAGAATGAAATACTGTGATCTCCCAGGATTTCTTTCAAAATACTTCAGAGGGAATAGGGGAAGTGTCAGGACAGATGAGACAAAATTAGTTGAAATGGGTTAATAAGCTCTCGGCCTTAGCGCCATCTTCTTAGGAACTTCTGCGCCATGAGAGCCAAGTGGAGGAAGAAGCGAATGCACAGGCTGAAGCGCAAAAGAAGAAAGATGAGGCAGATGAGTACACTAGCTTGTGTACCCGTGGAAGCCACAGAAGCAGAAATAAGGGAAGCCAGAGGCCAGGGACACTGGTACACACTGTTGGACTGCATACCTGCTGTCTAGAACTTCTCGATGGATCTAGAACATACATGCCATCTGATCTCCGTGACCGCCTTTTGAGACATCCACCCTGCTCTTACAAAAGCAGTCCCTTTTGGTCCTTTGCTCTGGACCTGTGACATTCCGGACTGGTTCTGTTCTCCTTTGTGGCTGACTGTAACATGTACAATAAATCTCTTCTGTCTTAGCTGGAAAAAAATTAAAAACAAAAGAAATGGGTTGATAAATGTTAGAGCTGAATGATAGGCACATGGAGGGGATGTGGTATAATACCATAGTCTAGCTTTTGTGTGTGTTTTTAGTATTCCAGAACAGGAAGTTAAAATTTAAATGACTCCATAAAGACAGACATATGTACAAGGCTTTAGGGCGGCTTATTTTTACACCTGACTTGTGCCCTGAGCAAGAAACTGAGTGAATGAATATGAACTGTAACATTGGGATCCCTGAGCCAGCAGGTCTGGATGCACATCTCCCTTCCTATTTTGTGGAACCACTGAGGGGACGTGCACTACAGAACAGATGGCCTGTGTGTCCACAGGTGATCAAAGAAGAGGTAACTGAAGCTCTGGCTGACACGGCACCTGGAGCTGAGGTCTGAGTGGGGGTTATAATCATCTCAACTGAGGCTTCATTAGGTATAAGGACACTCCTGTAGGCAGCAGTGGAAGTTGACAGGGGCCTTGCTTTCCAAGGGCATAGCTTTGGAATGTTTCAGAGTCAGCAATGACACCCGGCTCCTAGATTCCACAGCAGCAAGTTAACACCCTCCAGAGCAGTCAGCCTTGATTCTCATCACTGTGGTTCCTAGTCACGTGCAGGAGGGAGGCAGAGTGAGGAGAGAAATGGAGGTCTAGATTTCCCACTGATTTAGACGTGTGGGGCTTGTGTTGACAAAACAGAGACATCCCTCTGATGAAACTGTGCGTTCTTTAGTTGGTAAAGCAGGATTTACTCATTACCCAGTTCTTGAATTACACAATTGTATCATTACAGTTTATGAGAACAACTTACTATGATTCAAAGGTGTGACCAGAGTATTCTTCCTACTCCCTTGTCTCTTGTGTAATCTTGGGCAGGTCACTCTTCTCTAAATTAGGTTAATAAATACCTTGCCTTTCTACCTCCAGGGTTGCTAGGAGAATCTTAAGAGAGAATATATGGAACTATAATTTTTGTGAACTAACACACAATATACAAATGTTAGGCATCATTATTACTATAAGTGACTAAGTGATTTATATCTAAAAGCCCCGTATTTCCTTTATTCTATGTTAACAATAAATGTTTAATTAGCACATTATAAAATTGAACAGTAAGAAACAACTATAGAAAAGTTTAGCATATAGTATGATCTTCCTGAATTCTCCTACACATAGGGGCTCCCGGAAATAAGAAAAATCTTATCCAGTTAATATTTTATATAGTTATATCCTTGAACACATTCTTATCACTTGAGGAAACAAACAAGTTACTATAGCCATGGCCGGTTTGGCTCAGCGGTTAGAATGTCGGCCCTCAGACCAGAGAAACCTAGGTTCGATTCCCGCTAAGGGCACATACCTCGGTTGCAGTTTGTCCCCAGCCCCGGTTGGGGTCGTGTGGGTGGCAACCAGTTGATGTGTCTCTCTCACATCAATGTTTCTCTCTCTTCCTCCCTCTCTCCCTCCTGCTCTATCCGAAAATAAATGCAAAAATGTCCTCAGGTAAGGATAAAAAAATAAATAAGTTACTATATATTCCGTAAATAATGACTATTACTATTTAACAATCTCAATCTCATAATTCTTCTGTTTCTTTTTTTTAACTGTGTTTTTAAATTGATTTTAGAGATAGAGAGGGAGGGAGAGGGATAAAGAGAAACATCGATGTGAGCAGAACATCGGTTGGCTGCCTCCTGCACACCCCCTACTAGGGATGGAGCCCGCAACTTGAGCATGTGCCATGACCGGGAATCCAACCAGAGACCTCTCCATGCATGGACGACGTTCAGCTGAGCCACACTGGCCAGGGCAATATGTCTTCTGTTTCAATTGGGGAACTTCTAGAGCCTGAGTTGCCAAACTATTACCACTGGAACAAATCTGGCCACTACCAGTTTTGGTGGCCTGAAAACTAAGAATTACTTTGACAGTTTGAGAAATTGTTTTGTTTTTTAATCAGAAGAACAATATTTTATGACACATGAAAATTATATGAAGTTCAAATGTCAGTGTCTATTTATAGAAACACAGACACACCCACTTTGTTTATATACTGCATACCACTGCTGCTATGGCAGTTAAGTAGTTGTGAGAGAAACCATATGGTCCACAAAACCAGAAATATTCACTTTCCCTTTACAGAAGAGTTCGCCTATCCCTAGGATAGAGGATTCAAAGGGACTGAATTTTTTTTTTTTTATCCTCACCAGAGGACATTTTTTCATTTTTTTGTTCAGATAGTGGGAGGGAAAGGGAGAAACATCGACGTGAAAGGGACACATCGAGTGGCTGCCACCCGCATGACCCAACCAGGGCTGGGGACAAACTGCAACCGAGACTCATACCCTTAGTGGGAACCGAACCCGGGTCTCTCTGTACCACAGGCTGACGCTCTAACTGCTGAGCCAAACCGGCCAGGGCAAATTATTATTATTATTTTTTTTTTTTAAATGTAGGTTGTTAGCTATTTCCTAGGATAAATAAACCTGGATTATATGGACTCAAGTTATGCATATGCAATAACAGAAATCCACAGTATATTTTTAATATACAATGACTAGGTTTGAGTTATTAACATTTTATTTATAAAACATAATTCATAAAATATAAGTGAATAGAATACAATCAAACCCTTAAAATATATTCTCATTTTGTTCGATGTTGGTGGCAGAGTAGAGAGAACGGGGAGTGTAATTATTCTCTGATTAACAGATAATAGAAAGTGACTCTGGCTAAGCGGAAAGGGAGTTACTGGAAAGAAGGTTCTTGAGCAGTTCCAGAATTGAGGGATGAGCTGGAGAACGTGACTTTTAGAAGGACAGAAAACTGGAAACCTGCAGGTCCTCAGCAGGAAGAGATTCTGGGCCTGCTCTCAGGATATTTCTATAAGACTTCAGGGCCTTCCATTTGAACTCTGGGAAGACATAAACTGATGGGCCCCGTTTACGGCCCAGTAGCCGAGGGGACACGGTAACGTGACTGGGAGCCTCAGTGGGATCCCCTGGTTGGAATGAAGTAAAAACAAAGAGGAAGTGAGAAGAGGGAAGGGATGCCAGGCAGACAAAATCCAACAGATATGCTCACAGGGAACTTGTCAGGAAACGTGGACTTTAATCCTAACGTCAGCACCACATGGATGAAGGTAAATAAGCCGTCTTTTTCAGCTTCAGTTAGGGGTACTTCTAGTATGTTAGTATAAAAGTAGAGATACAATTAGACCCACCCGCCATAAAACTATTTATTACAGTATCTAAAACTCTTATCCTCAACAATTTTTTTTTGAAATTAAAGAACAGCCCTGGCCGGTTTGGCTCAGCGGTTAGAGCGTTGGCCTGCGGTACAGAGAGACCCGGGTTCGGTTCCCGCTAAGGGCACGTACCTCGGTTGCAGTTTGTCCCCGGCCCTGGTTGGTCGCACGGGTGGCAACCACTCGATGTGTCCCTTCACATCGATGTTTCTCTCTCTCTCTCTCTCTTCCTCTCTCTCCCTCCCGCTCTGTCTGAACAAAAAATGCAAAAAAAAAATGTCCTCGGGTGAGGATTAAAAAAAAAAAAAAAAAGAACAGCCTTGGCCACTTTGGCTCAGCAGTTAGAGCATCGGCTCTCAGACCAAAGAGTCTTGGGTTTGATTCCGGTCAAGAGCAAGTACCTCAGTTGTGGCTCTTCCCTGGCCCTGGTCAGGATTGTATGGGAGGCAGCCAGCTGATGTGTCTCTCTCACAAGGATTTAAAAAATAAAAAAGTAAATAAAGTGAAAGAACAATATCTTCCAAAGGATCAAATTTAATTGTGTGACCACTATCACCACTTCTATTCAACATTGCACTAGAGTTTTCAGCCCGCACAATAAGACAATGAAGAGAAATAAAAGGCTTTAGGATTGTAAAGGAAGAAAAAGTTGTCACTTCTTTTCAGATGGTCTAATTATGTACATATAATATTCAAAAGAATCTATAAACTTTTACAATTAATAAGCGAATTCAGCTGTGTGACTGGGTGAGGGTGTTGATATACAAAATTATATTTTATTTCTATACCAGCAACACAGTAACAAAAATAAATGAAAAAATTTAATGGTACTATTTACAACATCATAAAACCTTAACTACGTAGGAATAAATGTAATGAAAAATGTGCAGCCAACTTTCTCAAATTATCTGTCGATTAATGCAATCCTAGTGGAAATCCCAGAATATTTTTGGGGGTAGAAATAGACAAACTCGCCCTGGCCGGTTTGGCTCAGCGGTTAGAGTGTCGGCCCGCAGACCGAGAGTCCCGGGTTCGGATTCCGCTAAGGGCATGTACCTCGGTTGTAGTTTGTCCCTGGCCCCAGTTGGCGTTGTGTGGGTGGCAGCCAGTCGATGTGTCTCTCTCACATCGATGTTTCTTCCTCCCTCTCTCCCTCCCGCTCTACCTGAAGACAAATGCAAAAATGTCCTCAGGTGAGGATAAAAAAAATTAAAAAATAGACAAACTTATTCTAAAATTTATAAAGAAATGCAAATGATGAAGAACAGCTGAGGTACCAGATATCAAGGGTGGCCAACTGTCCTTGTTTGCCAGAGACTGAGGGGTTTCCTGTGCTGTAATGGTTTCTGTTTTAAAACCCAGAGAGATGCAAGTTAAAACCACTATGAGATAATATTATATATCCACTAGAATAGCTAAAATGAAAAAGACAAACAAAACCAAGTGCTGGTAAAGAAATGGGGCAACTAGAACTTCCACACGTTGCTAAAAGCAGTATCAGATGGTATGGCCATTCTGGGAAGCTCTTTGATAATGTCTGCTAAAGCGAAACACACTCATACTCTATGACCTACAGATTCCACTTCTAGGTGCATCCCTAGCACCTAACTTTTCTTTAATGGGTTTAGACCTGGGGTCACAAGTTCAAACGCATACAGAAAGAGGTCAGACAAATAACACTAACTGCTGGCCAGAAGGACATTTTCAGTGGCAGCGATTTAAGTGTAGACACTGGACACCCTTTGGCATAGCTGCCCTTCCTTCCTTCTTTTGTTCTGCCACCATGTCTAGACTTCAAGGTTCTGCTTCTCTCTCTCTCAGTGGCTGATTGTTCTTGGGTACATACCTTACCCACGTTAGGTGCCATGGATGCAGATGGTATTCTGCCAGGTCTCCTTGCCGGGCAGTGCACCATCCCCCAGCTGCTGTGAATGTTGGCTGCTAGCAGCTCACATCTGACCCCTTCTCTTGAATCGCTTTGCCCCAATATGCTTGAGAAACTATGCCTTCCCCTGGAGGGAGCCCACAGCCATAACTGATGGACTTGGGGGTACAACAGGCAGGCTCTATTGCTTCAAGATGGGATAACTGCAATGCCCTTCACTCTCCAGATCTCACTGTGGGATCAGGCTGAGGCTAGACTTCCTAGTTCTGTTTTCTGCTGCATCCTGCTCCCCTCACTGAGAGCACTCCCCCATAAATCACTTGCACCAGAATCTCTCTGCTTCTAGGGAACCTGAGCAAAGTCAAAGGAACCATAAGATCCTCTTTTTCCCAAAAAACCAGAGAGCCTAGACACGCTGAAACCATCATACCAATGGCAACACAACCATGAACGCCTGGAGCTCCATTTCTTCCCTTGCCAGCTCCCCCCCCCCCTTTTTTTTTTAGTTTAAGTCAACACAAGGAAAATCCACTTTCGTCCATGAAACCAATATAACCTTCACTAATATGATGGGTAATTCTGGCCTGACTTAACATAGCTTTGGAGATATGACCCAGTGCTTGGTGGGATAACAGTCGGAATCCTGAGGGAAAAGATAATTGATCGCCTTCCTATTCCCTTGGCATAAGTAACTAGAAATATTGCTAGGAATGCTTCCCATCATTTAATCCTTCAGGAATTCGCCTTGCTGAGGAGCTAATTTGTTACCCAGGGTAGTGCTTCCCTGAGACCTTCCTGATTCCCCGGAGGCAAGGAAAGCCAAATTCCTTCCACTGGTCATCATCGTCAGGCGTATCTCTTTGTTTCCAGTCCTGTTCAGGAAGGCTCTAGAATCTCTCTGAGCTTCCTGATCACTTAAATCTACTTTTCTGGGTCTTATCCTCTTCATGTGCATGTGTGTGCATGCCTATGCCATGAGTCTGCATACATGTTACAGGAGCAGGAGGAGGAGGTGCCGGGGAAGTCACAGAGGGGGGTCAGATTTCAAATCACTGAAGTATGAGTTATAAGGAACAGGTGACACCACACAAGCCTGATTAGTTCCACTCAGAATTATTCACTGATTCATCAGAAAATTGATCCTTCTGACTCAGACTCTCCCCCCTCAATAATCAAAGGCAGCTTTTGTTGGAGCTAGTAATTGTGCTTCTATGGCAATTTTATGTCGTTTAGCCTAAGACAACTTTCGACCCGAGCCAAATGTAGATATAGCCGGATAACATTTTAAGATACTAACCTGCACTCTGATTTCCAGTGGGCATGTCCTCCTCTCCCCTTCCTCCATCCAAGCAGATGGTCTCAGGGAGACATGCTGCAGAGTGAAGAGTAAGAAGTTGGCAAGTTCTGGCTTGTTCCTAATACCTGGTAGGTGCCATAAACTGATGGTTCACTGTTTGTAGAGAACCCGGTGATGAGGTTTTCTTGGCTCACACTGTAGTTTTTAAAAGTACAATTTTGGCCACACAGGGCTCAGCTTTCCAGTTTACCACAGTCCCCAGCACTCCCTACGATCTATCACAACTGATATTACCTGCCTGGCCTCTTTCTGTGTGTACTGTGTGCACCAGGCCTAAACCCATCATGGAAGAATGCGCTTGGTGCCCGGGGAAGCTAACATTCTCGTCTCTGAGAAAGAAACCGGAAGACTAAGGGGGAAAGGTTTCTTCCAGAGGAGGGAGAGCCTGGTTATGGTCAATAATGAGCCAGGGCCTACTCTTAGCATCATGGAGAGTAGGAAGAGGCAGATTCCACAGTTTAATTCTGGGCTTTCAGACCAGGACCCCACTTGGCTCCAAATGCCTGAGAAGGTAGGGGCTTCAGAAGGGGCTGTATGGAAGGAGCAGTATTCCCATGGGAGGAGAGAGAGAGAAAAAGGTATAGGTGAGGGCCTAAAATCAGTGAGGAGAGTCTCCCTCCCAATCACTCTTTAACTCCCCTCCCCCTTTCCCAGTGATTCGTCCACTGAAAAGATGGTTGTTAAGTGTTTTTTTTATGTGTCAGGCATTGTTGCTTTACCTCTTCAGGTACCTACCTGGATGGATACCCGTTTGCCTTGAACAAGATATAGACAACGTTTTCCTTATTGTTTTTTCATAGATACTTATAGAATTTTAGCTCCGAAAAAGCCATGAGAGCTGTTGAAGGCTTCTTACCTTCAGGAAAGAGTCTGAAAATGGCCAAGGGGTATGTGTAACTGAGTAACCCAAACCCGGCCATTCACATTCTTTCTTGCAGAAATTTGAATCTTTTTTTTTTTTTTTTTTTATCCTCACCCGAGGATATTTTTCCATTTTTTTTGTACAGATAGAGTGGGAGGGGGAGAGAGGAAGGGAGAGAGAGAGAGAAACATCGACGTGAAGGGACACATTGAGTGGCTGCCACCCACACGACCAACCAGGGCCGGGGACAAACTGCAACCGAAGTACGTGCCCCTAGCGGGAACCGAACCCGGGTCTCTCCGGACCGCAGGCCGACGCTCTAACCGCTGAGCCAAACTGGCCAGGGCAGAAATTTGAATCTTGAACACAGGAATATAAGGGTAGAAAATATATCCTGATGGAAGCTCCTTGAAGGGACTGTCCATTAACTCCTGCTACCTGAACTAGCCTTATTTATCTCCTTTCAGAGGCCTGACAGTAAATTCTGTGCGCTTTCCCATATCACTCCAGTGAGGTCTTTTACAGGCCGCTTCTGTTGCTGGCAACCTGAGAATCCTGCCTTGTGCAAAAAGTTCCTGGTAATATGTGAGATGTGAGCCTTACAGGAATAGCTGGGAAGGACGAGTGGCTTATTCCAGCCGAGGAGGACATTATTAACAAAGCCTTTCAAGAACTCTGCTTGGCCTGGCTCAAGGGGAAACTTCAAGGAAGTGTGAGAAATCAGGTGGAAGATGGGGGATGAGGCTAGAGTGGAAAGGCCTTTCCAACTTCTCTGGAGGACGTATGGCCTTTCTCTTAGAGTGATGTTTTTGGACACACTTCTGGGTCATAACCAGAGCTGCAGATGGAGTTGGAGCCAGCCAACAGAGAAGTGCGCAGGACACAGAAACTGAGGAAGTCTCGTCCATCTGGTGAGTTGAGGCAGCAAAGAATTGGGAACCATTACTGAAGAGAAACAAGAGCTGTGGAAGAGAGCAGAATATGAGGATGCATGATTCTTTGTAAGGAACAGAATGGACTCTTGAGCCAGTCTGCCTGGGTTTGAATCCCGGCTCCATCACTGACTGTGTGTGATTGATTTCCTTACCCTTACATGTTCTCTACCTCAATTTAATTTAGTGGCTTGAAAAAAACAAGCACTCAATAATGATGGCTTAGTGTTATTATTTTTATCAATAAAATTGGATGATATTCAACCACATTGTTAATTATTTATTATTATTATTACCAGTTAAACTTCAGATTCAAAGCCACAGATCATCCCTGCATGTACACCTACCCACAAACCACACAACTGTACTTTAGAGATACTACTGGGGACCAGCTTGAAATTACAGACTAACACACCTGAGACAAAGCCAATAAGATGCCGCGAAAGGAAAGATCCAACAGGGGGAAACTTCTACCATTATGTTAAGAGGGAAATGGTGGGCCCTGGCTGATTTGGCTCAGCAGCAGAGCATCAGTCCCCCGACCAATGAGTCTCCGGCCAAGGCGATTCCGGCCAAGGGCACATTGTGGTTCATCCCCGGCCCTGGTTGGGGTCATTCAGAAGGCAGCCTGTCAATGTGTCCCTCTCATGTCAATTTTTCTCTCTTCCTTTCTCTCCCTCTCTCTCCCTCCCACTCTGTCTGAAGATAAATGGAAGTGTCCTCGTGTGAGGATTAAAAAAGGGGGTGGGGAATGGTGGCCCTGGTTGGTGTGGCTCAGTGATTAGAGCATCCACCAGCACGCCAAAGGGTCAGGGGTTCAATATCCAGCCAAGGGCTGCACCTGGGTTGCAGGTTTGATCCCTGGTCTCCGGGGCATGTGCAGGAGATAACTAATCTACATTGATTAGTTAACTAATCTTCTCTCTCTCTCTCTCTCTCACTCTCTCTCTCTCATGCTCTCTTCCTCCCTCCCTCCCTTCCACTCTCTAAAAATCAATGAAAAAAATATCCTCAGATGAAGATTAAAGAAAATAAAAATTTGTTTTTAAAAAAATTTTAAGGTAAATGGTGGTCTGAGATACTGAGCTATAGAATGGACAGCAGCCCAGGTGACTGGCAGAGTTGGGACAATAACCTAGGCTCCTTCCTGGTTTGATAGGATTCCTAGAAATGAGATGCAGATACAGCCCATGCTGCTTGAGCAGGGGTTTGATGGTCCATGAAGTACTCAGTGCTCTCAAAGAACTAGACCTAGAAATGCCTCACCCTTCAAGAATATGGAGTGATGAGCAAGTTTTGACCTGGGAGTCAGAAGTCCTGGAGTCCACAGAGGGTCTGTCAGGATTGTGGGAAGTGATCCGTTTTCTCAAAGCCTGGCTTTCTCATATTAATAACTCCTGACCATGGAATGCATGTCTCTGCTCCACCGTTCAATACGGACCCCTCTGTGTGAATCACCCTAATTTCACTCCCTCCCCGCCTGATCCAGATGTTCCCAGGATTTCTGAATTTTAAACACAATGTGTCCTTCCATAGAACTGACATTTTATCCCAAAGAATAGTTGGAAAACATGGACATAGCCCTTGGGTGATCATATGCTAATAAGTGGGCCATTTCTCTGGGTCATGAGGCATAAGGATTTAAGCTATAAGGCTATACTTCCCACCACTCCTATTAACCTCATTTTACAGAAAAGAATCTGAGTCTTAGTGAGGTGGAGTGACTTGCCCGAGATCACAGAGCTGGTCAATCAGCCTCACACCCATGTTGTCTGCCTCAAATTCAAGGTGTTCTCTCTCATATTCAGTTATCTCCGATTGTCTCCAGAGTCTGAGGGACCTTCTGTGCTCAGGGTTTGGGAACAGCCCCTTTCAGGGAGAGGGGAGCTCTTGGGGAGAACCTCAGGGTGTGTCTAGAATTATCCAAGGAGGTGTTTGAATTATATCTGTGAATAAGGCACAAAGTTCCCCATCCCTGTGGAATTTACATGACATTAGAGCAGGGAGTGGGCATTCAAAGTATCAGGAAGGGAGGAAGGGTTGCAATTTGAAATGGAGGCATCAGGGAAGTCTCACTGAAAAGGTGACATGTGAGCAAAGACTTGAAGATAAGGGACTGGGCCATGGGATATGTGGACAAAGAGGATTCCAGAGGAACCGTGCAAAGGCCCGAGGCAGAACTATTCCTAATGTGTGCAAAGAACAGCAGGCAGCACAGAAGGCAGAAGCATCTGGTTGAACAACTATGTGCTGATAAATGTTTATTAACTGGCTCTTGACGTAGCCCTGATTGGTAGCATTTATTGAATGCCATGGTGTAAATACTCCCATTGTGGCTGATTTCAGCCTACCGACGTGACATTGCTAAATGTTGAGTTGGGAAGAGATGTGTGGAGTTGGCTTCTGAGAGTCTCTGTGAGTGGGCTCCAGCACACCCACCTCGGCCTCCAGGCTGCTGGATATGAGGGTATTAAGCTCACAGGGGGATGTGGGCTGGAGAGATGCATTTGGTGGTCATCTGCAGAGTGATGGTCACTGGAGCCAGGGGAGCAGCAAGATGACTCACAGAGTCGGTTCAGGGTCAAAAGAAGGACACAAAGGATAGACTCTGACGCAGCACCAGCATTTACATGTCCTGTGAAACAGAAACCTCTTTGAAGGCGAAAGAAGATTTCAACGAGAAAATCAGTAGCACCAAGTTGGCATAGTGTCGTGGAAGCCAGGAGTAGGAATTCTCAAGAAGATTCCCACTGTCAGATAAAGCAGAAATTTAGTAATGTAAGGCTTGGGAAATGTCTGCTGCATTTCAAACTTATCAGGTTGTTCTTACTTAACCAGAGCCAGGAGGACAGCAGCCAGTGTGTAGAAAGGAAAATGTTTGAAAAGATAGTGCAGGGAAGCTGGCATTTAGGGTGTTCTAGAAATTACCTACATAACAAATTACTTCCAAATTAGTAGCTTAAAACAACAATAAACATTAATTAAAACAACAACAACATCATTATCTCATAGCTTCTGTGGGTCAGGAATTCAAGAGCAGCATAGCTGGGCAGTGCAGACCTGGAGTCTCTCATGAGGTGCAGTGAAGATGTTGGCCAGGCTGCGGTCATCTGTAGGATTAACTGGGGCTGGAGGACCTAGCGAGCAAGACGGCTCGCTCATGTGGTTGGCAAGTCAGCGCTGGCTGTTGGCAGGAAGCCTAAGCCCATTCCACGAGGAACTGTCCATGGAGCTGCTAGAGTATTCTAACAACAGGGCAGCTGGTTTCCCCCAGAGTGGGTGATCCAGTAAGAGTACACCAGAAGAGCCCTGGCTGGTTTGGCTCAGCAGTTAGAGTGTCAGCCTGCAGTCCAGAGAGACCAGGGTTCGGTTCCTGCTAAGGGCATGTACCTCGGTTACAGTTTGTCCCCAGCCCTGGTTGGTCGTGTGGGTGGCAGCCACTCAATGTGTCCCTTTCATGTCGATGTTTCTCTCTCTCTTCCTCTCTCTCCCTCCCATTCTATCTGAACAAAAAATGGAAAAGTGTCTTTGGGTGAGGATAAAAAACAAAAAGAGTACAGCAGAAGATACAATGTCTTTTATGACCTAGTCTCAGAAGACATATACCATCACTTCTACTGTGTCCTATTGGTCACACAGACCAGCCATGATTCAGGGTGGATGGGGACAATACGAGGGCATGGATTCCGGGAGGAAAGGATCACTTGCAGGTGGTGGTGGTGCATCTTCGAGGCTGGCAACCACAGCTGGGACCAGGCAGGACACGGCTGTAAGGCCTGATGGGATTAATTGGCCTCAGGGTTGCATACAGGACTCTGACATGCTTCATGGAATCACAGGTATATTTGAGTTACCCACAGAGTTTTTAGTCCGGCCCTCAGTGCCAGTACATCTTCCTGTAGACCTTGAGGTTGGTGTAGGAAAAGGCCTAGCAATATGGAGATGTTCTTCAGTGAGGGCCACAGACCAGCACAGGCTGAGGCCTAACAGAGCCCCATTGCTGAGCCTATTTCGAACACATACCCCTTGGAAGTTACACAACGGCTGGACCTGGAAACCTGTACAACACAATAGAAGTAGCACCATTATCAGAATAAAAGAAGTGCATTTACCCTGATTCAGTGGAGCCTTAAAAATCAGGGTTTACCTCTTTCTACCTTACGATTCCATGTTTTTCAAAAGTAAAATATAAGGTTTGGGGAAAATGTAATTACTTTGAAAGTGTATGTGCCATGAATATATAAAGGTTTATAATGGTATATACAACACCTTTTATAATATCTGAAGATGTGAATCAAATCTGTGTAAACAACTAGAATTTTCTAAGTAATCACCTTGTGAATTCTCTGTTGCTGCCATCTCGTGGCCACTTAGAGTAATAACAACTAGAGTGTTGCCTTTGGTCCAGTGAATCACCCACCAGACAAAGCCAGAGTTCCTCCTCCTACATCCATCCAATGGCCGTCTGGATTCTGGGTGACTGCGTCTCATGCAAATTGCTAATATGTAAGCAGTCTATATCTGTGTTGTAAAGCTTTGTTAGGGAGTTCTTTCTGATACTGAGCCAAATTCTGCCTTGGTCTAATTCCTATCCAACCCTTCTTTTTGTATTGTCTAATTTTTAAAAATATTTGAAGGCAGCTGCTTATCATATTTTCACATATTTTCCCCCTAGATTAAATATGTTAGCTCCTTTCTCTCTCTGTACGTGATATGATTTTCAGAGCCCTTACCATTCTGTGCTTCTCTGTCAGGTCAGGTTCTCTAGAAGCAGAGTCTGGGATTGAGATTCTAATGCAAGTGATTTCCAGGTGTGTGGGGGGGTGCCCCCAGGGGACACCTACAGGGACATAAGGGATGCAGGAAAGGGCGGGAGACAGAGCTGAGCAAAGACGTGGTTTTAGCTGGAGATGAGCCTCCGGCTGATCCCCAGGGCAGCTCTGCAGCATGAAAGGCACCCCAGAGTTTTCCCACCTGAGACACGTGGCTCGGCCTTTTGTACTCTATGTCGCTCAGCCATTGGCTCTGGGAGTTTGGGGACAGGAGTAACCTTCCTGAGCCAAGTGCTTCCTGTTGGGGACTCAGGAGCAGGGCACAGCTGTGAATTCGCAGCAGCCAACAGTCACAGTGTGTGGGGAATGGCTGCCCAGGAAAGGGATCTGTATGCTTTCTGCTAAGATGTCATCTCAGTCGCTATACCCAGACCGGCACCCACACATCTCAGATGTGGTCTCACATGTAGGCATTAAATTTCATTCTTCTTAGCGCAGCATTAACAGTTTAGGCTCATATTGGGGCTGTGCTAATCTAAGCCCTGAGGTGTTTTTCACATGACATTGTTCCCAAACCAAGAGTCTTCCATTCTTGCTTATGGCGTGGTGATACCAAAAGCAAAAGCACTTTTATTACTTGAAAATGTTATGTTGTATCCTGGTCCATTTGGCTCAGCAGTTAGAACATTGGCCGGCGGACAAAAGAGTCTTGGGTTCGATACCCCAACAAGGGCATGCACCTGAGTTGCAAGTTTGATCCCAGGCCTTGGTCAGGGTCCTGTGGGAGGCAGCCAATCAGTGTGCCTCTCTCACATCGATGTTTCTCTGTCTCTATCTCTCTCTTTCCCTCCCTTTCATTCATCTAAGAGTTAATGGAAAAATGCCCTCAGGTGGGGATTAACAACAAAATAAGTAATAATAAAATAAAATGTTGCTGTTTGAGTTCACATTCTAGCCAACTGAGTTCTCTTTGAATCTAGACTTTGTTGTCTAACACAGCTCTCTCTGTTGTCACCTGCAGACTTTTAAGTGTCCCTCTTTGGTGACTTTCAACTTTCTTGTCTGTTCTTGACCTCTAATGGCTGCTCATCTCTTAATATCCAGCTTTTCTGAGGTCTGGCTCCTTGCCGCTGCCACGTGATTTCTCTGTTGCTGCCGCCCATTCAGCATTCCCTTTTAACTTCGCTTAAAAATATCTAGGAGCAGGCCTGAGGCCAGGGGTCAAGAGAGTCAGCCAAGGTCTAACAGAAACCAAAGTCTGAGATAATCAGACAGCCTGGAACCCAGGTAGTTAGAGGCAATGCTGCATGACCAATACTGAAAATGTGAGAATACCAGCATAATAGCCATGGCTTTCTGGTAGCTTGACAGGAGGTGGGGAGGTGTCTGAGAGCAATTCAGAGGATGTATTCAACTAAAGTCTGGAGAGGGCTGTGATTGCCTTGAACTTTATAATTTGTAGAGACTTATCCTTTTTTTTTTATCCTCACCTGAGGACATTTTTCCATTTTTTTTGTTCAGATAGTAGTGGGAGGGAGAGAGAGGAAAAGAGAGAGAGAGAGAGAGAGAGAGAGAGAGAAACATCGACGTGAAAGGGACACATCAAGTGGTTGCCACCCGCACGACCCAACCAGGGCTGGGGACAAACTGCAACCAAGGTACATGTCCTTAGCGGGAACCGAACCCGAGTCTGTCTGGACCACAGTCCGACGCTCTAACCGCTGAGCCAAACCGGCCAGGGCGACTTATCCTTGATAATTATCCTCATCCATCCTCCGGGATAATGCTTTCCGTATTCAACTACAGCATCACTTTCAGTATGAGACCCAGATCATCAAGGCAGCATGATGCTCTCTTCCTGCCTTCATCCAGCAGCTGGGACGGGGGAGGTCATCTCTCCTCTCTGACCATGATCGAGGTGACAGGCACAGCCTTCTGTCCCCAGGCCTCCATCAGCGGAAGGAGGCAGTCCTGCAACCACATTTCTCTCTCCCAGACTAGTCGAGAACTTGCAAGCCCTTTCCCCCAAAGTGCATAGATGAAAAGGGTCACCTTGAAAGGCAGATCATAGCAAAGGCCAAGGACCACTAAAATCACCTCTTGTACTCAGAGATATGTGTATCCCACCCACGCTTTGGGAAACATGGGCTTGCAATGTATATTCTGAAATAGAGAATCATCTCATTATTCCATGGAAATTCTGTCCTCCCACCCTGTCATCACGTCCAGACCAAACACCTAAACACCTTGAGGGGATTGGGAACCACAGTAGAAAGCTGTGGTTTATTCCATTAACCACCTATGGACTCTCCCCACCCCCAGTTAGAGCCATGGAGCTTTATTTACATGAGATAAATCCTCTTTTATTTGTTAATCTGTCCACCAGTTCAGGAGGTCTTCACATATTTGAGCTCTCTTTACAAGGCAATTTAAATTGTGGTTATGACATCAAGCAGATTCCAGGGCTAAGCCATGCCCCCTAATGTAGGCACAAGGCAAATTCCATATTGGGCTGGCTTTACCTGGATTTCAGAGTCACTGTGTCTGTCTACATTTAAAATAGGTAAGCATTTTTTTTGCCCTGGCTGGTTTGGCTCATCAGTTGGAGCATCGACCCACGGACTGAAGGTTCTTGGGTTCAATTCTCAGTCAAGGGCATGTACCTGGGTTTCAGGTTCAATCCCTGGCCCTGGTGGGGGTCATGTGAGAGGCAACCAAATGACATGTCTCTCTCACATCAATGTTTTGCTCTCTCTCTTCCACTCTGTCTGAAATTCAGGTGAGGATTAACAAAAAAAATTAAAATAAAATAGGTAAGTATTTTTATTTTTTTATTTTTTTATTTTTTTCTTATCCTCACCCGAGGATATTTTTTCCATTTTTGGTACAGATAGAATGGGAGGGAGAGAGAGGAAGGGAGAGAGAGTGAGAAACATCGACGTGAAGGGGACACATCGAGTGGCTGCCACCCGCACGACCAACCAGGGCCGGAGACAAACTGCAACCAAGGTACATGCCCTTAGCGGGAACCGAACCCGGGTCTCTCCAGACCGCAGGCCGACGCTCTAACCGCTGAGCCAAACTGGCCAGGGCTAGGTAAGTATTTTTAACTAGGCAAAAGCTTTCAAGTTAGAAGAGGTCACGGTGAAGAGTAAACTCCCTTATTATCCCTTCCCTTGGTTCCCGTTCCTGTCCCAAGGGAAACGTTACCAGCTTCTCTGCCTTGTTGATCATATCTTTCCTCCCAGCTGTATGTCAGTTGTACTGTATGCATACTATACCCATAATTTCCCCGAAATAGCATTCTAGTGATATTTTAAGAAATCCTCGCTCCTTTCCTATCACCTCTGTTAGTTTGGGTTTTCTCAAAACCAGAGATTGAAATAAGGGTGTAGGTGCAGACAGTTTACTAGGGAGGTGATCAGGAAGCAGAAGGGGAGGAGTGGAGACAGCGAGACAAGAAAGGGAGAGAAACGAACAGGAACATCAGCAGTGAAGGTATACTGAAGAATTTTATTCTGGATATATTAAATTTGAAATGATTCTTAGACATACAACGAAGAAGTGAAACAGGCACTTGGCAAAAAGTGTCAGATTATTCACCATCAGTAAAATGGAGCTGATAACTGTTTAAGGCTTTCTCTACCCTGGCCAGGGACGCTAGTTAACTGGAGACAGAGCGTTACATCAGACTCCATTTAGAGTTATCCAGGAGAAAAACAATTTATTGTTGGGGCAGCTGCCTTCCAGATGCCAAAATCACCCATGAGATCTTTTACTGCATTCTAAAACGGTCCCAGATGCTGCTTTTACACACATCAAACTTAAGTCTTCTTAGATGTTTTTCAATATAGTAGTCCACAAAGCGAAGCCATTATCACATTCATTTATTTTTCATGAAGTGTTGTAACAGGAATCTCAGATGCAGCGAGAGAAGCTGAAAGCCATGTTAATAATGCATGTGAAGTACAACTGATAGGCACTCCGGTCCTCTGAACACCACTGAACGTGTTGGAGCAAAGAGGCATCATGTGGCAACATGGCCACAATCTGCCTGCCTCCTGCCGGGAGACTGGTAATGAAGGGAAAGAGGTGAACCTTTAGTTTTCAGCTATGTTAGTGTATCTCCAGGATCTAGTGAGCGGAAAAACCATCTGAGGATGATTCTACTCAATTGCGCCTGTCTCTCCCTCCTTTCCTTCCAACAAATGTCTCTTAAGCTCCTGCCATGTATCAGACAATGCCTTAGGCCTAGGAATCTGCATATTAACAAGCTCCCTAAATGATTTTCATGTAGGTGGTTCACAGAACACATTGTAGCAGAAGCTAGCCTAAGGAAACCTGTAATTGATACAGTGGTTGTCCTGTAACATCCATTGTATCTGGCTCCCAACCCATACACACAGATGCTATGTTGTATTTAGGTATGCACCCTTCTCTCAGCCATATGCTTCAGGAAGGGCTGGACACAGACCCCAGGGCAGGTCCTGATTGATCTATAGCAGCCGTGGGTTTCCCATTCCCCTTCGCAAGGATGGGTTTAGACATGGCCATGTGACGCAGTTCTGACCAGTGAAACTGAGGGCAAGTCTGTAGGAGGCATCTGGGAAAGATTGTCTTGCTCCCAATAAAAGACACACAGGAAAAAATGTCTTTTTCTTTTTCTGGACATGGCTGTATCTAGATGTGAAGGCTGGCACTGGAGCAGCCACCACGTGACAGCGAGGGGGAGGCTAGTCCAAAAATGAAGGCTGTCCACCAGGGTGACAGAGCAGCAAGATGGAAAGAATGTAGAGGATGTTGTTGAACCACTGAATTATCCATCCCTGGAGCTGTCCTATCCTTGAACTTCAGGGTGCAGGATAATCCATTTCTCGGTGTTTAACCCAATGAATTTGAGATTCTTTTATACTTTCTGACTAGTACTGAATTTGTATGTGCACTTAAATATATATATATATATATATATATATATATATATATATATATATATTTGTAGAGAGAGGAAGGGAGAGAGAGAAACATTGATGGGAGAGAGAAACATCAATTGGTTGCCTCTTGTACACACTACAACCCAAACCTGAAACCTAGGTATGTGCTCTGACTGGGAATCAAACCTAAGACCTTTTGGTATACCTGACAATGCTCCAACCAGTTGAGCCACACCAGCCAGGGCTATATGTACACTTCTGATTCAGGGTTTAAGCTTTCCGTGATTTACCATTAAATAATTGTAACAAAACACCTCAGGTGGACCCCCCGAAGCAGGTCCTGAGATAGCGGTTTGCATGCACATGATGTATTGATGTTGTGCTCCCAGGAGAAGCAGTGGAGGACGAGTGAACTAGGACAGGAAGGGGGAAGAGATGAATTAGGATGTGGTCTCAGGCAAAGTGTGTCCTTGGCCTGATACATGGGAGGTTCTGGATCTGCGTTGTCTAATATGGTAGTCACCAGCCACATGTAGCTATTCAAATTTAAATTAATTTAAAGGAATAAAAATTTAAAATGCATTGCTTAACATTCTCATGTCAAGGGCTTGGTAGCCACAAATAGCTAGTGGCTACCATATTGAACAGACAGAATACATGTTTCCATCATCACAGAAAATTATACTAGGCAGCATTATGAAGTGTACATCATAACACTGAGTTGCCTTGCCCCTGTGCTTTTGCACTCCAGTGATGGTCAGTCATTGGCTGCCCCCGTGAGGAGTGGGAGTAGCCTCCCAGAGATCCAGGAAGCAGCTCCCGAGAGGTGGCTCCTCTGGGTCAAGGTCAATTCCCCAAGGCAGAGCACAGGAGAAGGTCACAGTTCCCACAGCAGCTCCAAGCTCACCACTGGGTAAAAGATCTGGGTGGAGTACCAACAGTGACAACGACGTGGTGTCAGACAGGCATGAGCTGGGATGCAGTGCTTTTGGCAGAATGATTAGGCAGCACTCTTCCCACTGATCCACATTTCAAATTCAGAATCTCCTGGGATTGCTCCCAGGGAGCACCTTGGACCCTTATCCATCCCTATAGTTCAGACACATATCAACAGTATAAACGTATCTGTTGGGTGGGTCACTCCAGAGCTTGGTAATGAAGGGACTAGAGATTTCAGGGGGGACAATGGAGGCTCAGAGGACTGACTCTAAGGGACAAAGGGAAATGGCCCCCTGAGTAAGACCCAGATAAAGAGCCAGAATGACACAGAGCAGTAGTGACACTGGACAGAACATGGAGCCGCTGCCAGGAATGTCATCCAGCCTCTGCATCCTGTTAGAAAGAAGCCGAGGAGATAAATGATCGTTAAGTGTTCATTATGCTTCTATAGTACATTTTTCTATATTTTATGACTGTCTACTCTTTGGTTAACTCTTCATAAGACACTGGTTTTGTAATGCCATTTTCTATAAAGAGACTAGAAGTAGCAATTCAGTCTTTCCTCTTGCACGGTTGATCAAAATTTGTTTTTTTCTACTATTGCTACTTTAGAAACATTTCTCTTTGCTTCCTAGTTTGTTATGGGAAAAGGACACATCTCTACCTTCCTCCTCAGTTTCTTGATCGGGGGTTAGTTCTTGTCTGGGGGGAAGTCCTCGGATAACAGCCATGTGATTGCATTCTCATTGGCCTTCCAATAGCTGCTGCCAAAGGGGCTGGTCCAGCTCAGGTCAGGTCCGCACTGCGCTGGGGTGGGGTGTGGGTGCTGCTGGTGCTGCTGCAGGAGGAGACGCTGGTGCTGCTGCAGGAGGAGACGCATGAGTCTGAGTCATAGTCATAGTCATGCCTGAGCAGGAAGCAGAGGAGCTGCCTATTCAGAGTCTTCTCCTTGGGGTCAAAGATGGAATCCAGTGGCTAAAGACAGAGGGTCAGTGCACGGCAGCCCAACTTCCATCTGCCAGCTCCTGCAGCCCTGTCTGAGGGCTGTCCTCGGGCCACTGAAGCTCGCTTTGCTCACCTGTGTGACGGCTGCAGGCGTCCAGGAATTACTGTCCCTCTCCTTGCTTCATCCCCACTAGCCTTCAACCGATGACTAATGGAAGTCAGTGTCTACATACCAAAGCCCCTGTCCCTCGGGTGGGATACCTAACTGCACGTCTACACTGGCTCCCAGAATTGCAACCGAGCTCCAGTTGTCCCCATGGTAGATGGCTTGACAATGTCCAAGTCCCCTTTTCTGTCATACTGGTCTCACTTGCTCTCCTCCTGGTGTTTCTTTACCTCCCAAATAAACTACTTGCACTCAAGTCATTGTCTCAGCACCTGCTTCTGGGGGAACCCAACGAAGACGCCAGGTGAAAACCAGCAGGGCAGTTGTCACTGTGAACTGGGTGATATGGACATAGGACTGGCAGCTGTCCATTTCAAGCCCTCGCACCATCATTGGGGCACAGAGGCTGGAGTAGCATGCCAGGCTTCTGCCTCTGCTGAATAGTTTAATTCTGAAGTGAAGATTATTAACAAGGGCATGAGGCATACAACAGGTCTCTTACTCCCTATCACTCTTATCAGTTATAAAGCTGATACTTCGTTCTCCATCTGTCTGCGTCCTGAGTTTATCTCTCAGTTGGCTCAGAACCTGAAAGGAGAGTAGCAGGTTATTAATTGAGCCTCCTGAGACTGTTACAATAAGCATGGTAGCAAGACAGAAACTCAGAATGAGCAAAATCCAGGGAGATGGGTCAGGGGGTGGCAAAATACTGGCCACTGGCCTGAGGGAAGGAGCAAGTCCGTAGAGGAGGAGGGGGAATGAGATAGTAGGTGGCACACCAGAATAAGAACTCGGGAACGGGGACAAGGCAAAAGCCAAATGAATAATCAGGATGCTGGGGACGTGATCCTGTTCATGAGACCAGAGCTCAGTTATCAGAACTAGGTCACTGCAACCAGAATGAGGTAACATCACCCATGCTGATGCACAACTTGTGGGGCAGGAGCTAGTCAGATGGCTCTTTATCAGGCTATGATTGGACCTGTGCTGCAGCTGTGGGCAGAAGCGACCCAACAACTAAGGAAACAGGCTGGTGGTGATGGATCCTACAACCAAATATTTAAAAGACTGGCTCAGTTCTACCCTTCTTGTTTGTAAAGAGGCAACACTATCCTTTGTCAAGCCACAGAGAGGAAAATGCCATTCCTTAGTCTCTTTTGTCACATCTTGCAGACGTTAGCCTTAAAAATTCTCCTGCCTAGCTTGTATCTTGTGTCTCCTCTGTCAAGGTTCATGAATCATGAGAGAACACCAGCTGCTCTAAATGACTTCAAATTTAGCCTGATCCAGACCAGTTGCATTCCAGGTCCAGAGGTCAGTGTTCTGCCAGTTACGAGGGGACCTGACTAAAACCAGCTTAAGCAGAACCAGTTGATCAGTTTGAGGGTGAATTTAGAAGGTGGGAGGAAAAGCCAAAGAACCAAGTGTCCCAGGGACCGGAACCATGGACTCACTGTCAATAGAACTCTCTCTCCATCCAGTTCTCAACGTAGTTTGTGCCCATTTTTCATTGCATGTTCATCTTATTCCCTCTGCAAGCAGGCCTTTACACCTTTAATGCTCCAGCAGCCCAAGAATCACAGCCTCTCCAGCTTCAGTATATCATCGGAAAGAGATCTGTGTATCACGTCCCGGGAAATGAGAGAATGAGACACTGATGAGCGCTGCTGAGATCTTATGCCCATTTCATAGCCCAGCATATAACAGGTAATTAATAAATACCCTTGAATGAAGGAATAGGTTATAAAGGCCCGTGTGACAGATATAGCCCTCGCTGTTGTAAATTAATAAACTTTATGTATGTATCTTGAGACACTAGCTCACGTGTACTGGCTTCTGAGCAATGTCTCCTTTCATCGTGTTGAGAAAACAACAGTCTTCCGGCCTGCAAGATGGAGAGCTCTGTTAAATTCAGCAAGGTAATTAGATGCCACGGTGGGAGCCTCCTGGACCACAGCCAGCTCTCCTTCTTCTGGTGACCACCTGGACTAGACTACTGATGAAACACGTCTTTCCCTACTTGAATCTCTACGCTGAGATCTTAACTATGAAATATATATTTTTTCAAATGTAGCTTCACAATATCATTATGAAGTAATTGTCAGATAAGATCTTATTGTCTCCATGTAATAGTTAGGAAAGTTCGCCTGACTGGTGTAGCTCAGTGGTTGAGCATCAACCCATGCACCAAGAGGTCACCAAGAGGTCACCAGTTTGATTCCTGGTCAGGGCATATGCCCAGGTGTGGGCCAGATCCTCAGTGGGGGGCATGCAGGAGGCAGCCAATCAATGTTCTCTTTCATTGATGTTTCTATCTCTCTCTCCCTCTCTTTTCTTCTCTCTCTAAAAATCAATAAAGTAAAAATATATATTAAAAAAATAGTTAGGAAAGTTCAGGCATGTATTATGTAGGTCAGGGTTTTCTGAGGTGTGTTTTCTTTTCTTTTTTTTTGTGGTACGTGCCCCTAGCAGGAACTGAACCCTGGACTCTCTGGTCTGCAGGCCGATGCTCAACCACTGAGCCAAACTGGCCAGGGCATGAGCCTCCTTGATGATCCATGAAAAGGGGTTCTGTAGTCAGTTATGATTAGGAAACCTCTGATTGATTTATAATGCACCTGATTGTAGTCATGGTTCTGAAAGAAACCTTAGTTAAGAAACCTACATGATCTGAAATCTGTTTAACACTGATTGACCTCCTGCTAAACCTCCTACTTCTACATACATCTCTGTTCCTTCCTGTTTTCATAGAGGATCTGTCTCTTTCCCCCTAAGGCCAGTGCCTTCATCTATGCCCAGCATCATATCCCCTCCCCCACTTCTAAGGAATCTTCTATCTTTATCTCTTTCTGCATCAACACTTTCTCCCGCCTGGATCTTCCCAATCAGCATTTACACAAACTCAAGCATCTCCCTAAATCCTTGCTTTCAACGTGGTCAATGGACCAGCAGCATCGATGTCACCCAGGAGCCTGCTGGAGATGCAGAATCTCAGGCTTCAGCCCCGCCTGCTAAATTACCTGCAGTTTAACAAGATCCCCAGGTGATCTGTATGCACATTAAAGTTTCAGGAGCCTTGATCTAAACCACCACCAGGTCTCTCTTGTAAAAATGCAAATCAGATCTCATCTAATCTCTGCTAAAAACACCCATTTTCCCCAGATTCTTTCCCCTCTCTCCCTCCCTCTTGCAACTGCTAACATTTCCCCAAACTGGTTTTCCAAGAATCCCCCTTGATTAACGCTGGGGCAAGCCACTGGACCCTCTTTGGTGACAGCACCTGACTCTCGCTCCGTGAATTTTGCACTACGTGAGGTGGACTCCTCAGAGTGCACAGTCCACTCGGAGAGGATTTAGAGCTTTTATCTGTTGCAGAAATGACATTTTCCGAGAGTGACAGTCATTTACCTGTTGGTTCACAAGCTCCTCTTTCCACTCTTGGAATTGCAAGGAGCTGATCCTCCAACTACAGCTCCCAGGCTCCTTTGCCAAGTGGGTGCTGCCAGTGGGAAGCACCAGGAAGAGGAGGGTGGGAGGAGTGGGAGTGTCTGCACTGAGGTGGCTCCTCCCCGGGTTCCAGTCCTGCCCCTCCCCGTGCCTCCAGCCCTAGGGATGGGAGCAGCTCCCTGCTCTTGCTCAGCTCTAGGTTTGCCTCACAGTCCCTTGTTTGGCTTTTTGGTTTTTCTAATACCTATGTAAGTAGTTCCCCATACCTGGCATGTTTTCCTGAGTGGACCCTGCCTGATAGATGTGGAGGTATCAGAGAATGGGAGTTTGGGGAGGGAAAACACTTGAGAAACAGGCCAACACTTCTTGACTTGGTAGATTATCCTGAAGTCAAGGCACATCAGGGAAAGAAATGGAGGCCAAGAAGCATCTAACAGCACTTTCCTTTGAAAGCTAATGGCCTTCACCCTGTTGGGGGGAGGGGGGTGGGGGGAGGTGTTTTATAAACAGAGAAAAGGGCATGTTACAGAGGACCATCCAGCTCCCTGCACAGGAGTGATTCTCTCTGGTTGTTGTCACAAATAAGTCAGTGTTGTTGTACTGTTGCCTAGGGTGGGGGTCAGAGGACTTGTCCCACAACAGAAACCTCGTCTTTTGGGAACAACTTGTTTTGGCTGCATTCATAACCTGTCTGGGTTGGGGCAGCTGCTGAATTGTCACAGCTGGTGGTTGGGGCCTATTGTTCAATGTCAATATTTTCACAGTCCTCCCACACCACTGAGCTATAGTTCACCCTGGCCTCTGTCCCTTGGCCCTGGGAGGACAGGCAATTCTTTCATACACAGTGGGAAAAGATACAAGAGACACTGTCTTTTCCCCTCAAAGACAGTTCAAGTAGCAGGCCAGGGGACTCTGAATAATGCCCTTTCAAATGGAGAAAGAACAGAATTCTAGAAACACACTTCTGGGGCGGTTTATCAAGCATGATTTTTGCAGGCTGATTCTGTCATGAAATGTAAGCCTCAAAATCCGAAGTCTCAAAGTCCTGAGGCTGAGAGCGCCGAGCAGGTGCCTCTCCGGCTTCTCTGGGGGTTGAATCTGGAACTGGGGCAGGCCCCAGGGGAGCTGCTGAATCCGTGTTGGGGGCGGGGTCTGAGGCGAAAGCACTCTCCAGAAAGGAATGCTTCTCCACCTTTCACACGCTGCTGGAGGTGCGGTGGGTGGAGTTTTTGGCTGAGACTAGAGGCCCCACTTGTCCGCCCAGTGTGAAGAGAGTGACCCGACATTCTCCTGGCTGCCGTGGGAACTGGAGGGCAGCTGGTGGGTGATTATTCCAGGTTCAAGGTGGGCACACAGGCTCATTCTCTGAGGGTCTGAAAGGTGCCGCCACGAGCATCCCAGACCCTCACAAATGTGGAACACTTGTCCTGTTGTCCTTGGGTTGAAAAGTAAAATCTGATTCTTCTAACATGCCTCACTGACTTTACTTTTCTTCATCTATTCCTATAGGAACCTAGCACCTGGAAACCCTTGTTCAGATAAAGATCCTTAGCTCGTGTGTTGAAAACAAATTTCCATGGTTAGGAAAATGTTTTATTTTATTTTATTTTTTATCATTATTTTTGTTACAGATGTTTCTCCTTTTCCCCCAAGCCTTTATATTTTAGCTCTAAGGTTCTTAAATTACAATTGTGACCCTTTAAATAATGACTGATGCTAGAAAAAGACTTATTGTTTACAATTCCTTCCCTTACTTCTAAAGAGGTAGTGCCTGGTAACCAGAGCATCTTTGGTTTGCTGAGTGCAAAAGCAGCTTCCCTGTACCAAATGCCTCTCCTGCCCAGCAGGACAGAGTTAAGAGATAGATATGGGAATGCAAGATTGGAGAGGTGGGCAGAGGAGGCTGAGGTGAGCCAGATGCCAGAGGCCCTGGAGCTCCCTGGACCCGGTGGAGGCTGAGCCAAACAAGGCTCATATCTGCCTGGGAAGACTGACAACAACCCAGCGGTCAGTGAGTAGGGTGGTTTGGGAGAAAAGGTAGGTTTAATAAGATTATTTGGAGTAAAATACTGTGCACCAGACAATGTAAATCATGACTTTTGTTCTCAAAAAAAAAAAAATCTAGACCCTAGAAATTCTAGTCTCTGGAGTAAAAGATCTGTATTTCTCTATTGCACAGGGAGTCTGTTTTCCTTTGGAGAGAGGTTAAAGTGGTACTCTGTCCTGAGATGGAGGCAGAAAGGGGCAGTGCCTACCTTTGGGGCTCAGCCTCATCTTGGTTGTATAAAAGTGTTATATACACATTTTAAATATTCAAAACATACAGAAACATACAAAGTAAAAAGTGAAATTTGCACTGTTTTGATTAATTAAGCTGTTCTGGGTTGACCTATCCACAACTAAGAGTTTGGTGGGTTTCCTTCAATATTTTCCTGAGTATGGACACATAGAAGATTGAGTATTTGAGCCCTGGCTGGTTTGGCTCAGCGGTTAGAGTGTCGGCCTGCGGTCCCGAGAGACCCGGGTTCGGTTCCCGCTAAGGGCACATACCTCGGTTGCAGTTTGTCCCCGGCCCTGGTTGGGTCGTGCGGGTGGCAGCCGCTCGATGTGTCGATGTTTCTCTCTCTCTTCCTCTCTTTCCCTTCCACTCTGTCTGAACAACAAAATGGAAAAATGTCCTCGGGTGAGGGTGGAAAAAAAAAAAAAAGATTGAGTAAGTATTTGGCTCAAAAAGAATCTAAGGTGGAAAACAATTTTCCTTTAAAATTTTGAAGGCAATGCTCCATTGCCTATATCTTCTTTAACATGTTAAATGTTTCAGAATAGTTAATACATGCTTGGGGTATGAATTTGCTGGGGCCCATGATAGGCCATGTGGAAAGATCCCACAATGGCATATTGATTACTTTGAATTAAAGTTGTCTGACAAGCAGCTGGTGCCAGGAGGGCACCTTGACTCTCCCTTATCTCCTTGAATGCAGAAATAAATCTCCCACGTGACAGGTGTCCTCCCCACACCTGGAAGACACCTCTTATTGCTAGAGTTAAATAACTCAGAGCCAAACAGTCTCTATAAGCAAGACTTGTTGCCTCTTTTCTAATTCACTACTTTGTTTAAATCCTTATTAATGAACACCCAAACCTTGCTTACAGTCCTTTCTAATGAGCACTCACTCCTCTCCCCGCTCTGTCCTGTCAATTCTTCACAAATTTATTGTTTCTTTGTCTAAAACGTATAAACAGATGCCTAGTTCGATCATCAAGCCTCATATTATGATCTGAGCATCCTGTTTTGACCCTTTGGAGCTCAGATAATTAATTGGTTTTCTTCCTATTAATCTAGTCTTGTGTCAACTTTATTGTTTTAGTATTAGTCCAGTCATAACTAAATACATAAACTACACTACATAAAGTAGTGTAGAAAGGGGGGAATTCTCCTCCCCGACAATTTCAAAAGATAAAAAGGACATAAAAGTAAATCTTAATGCTGATACTTCAAGCTACCTAGGGTCCTTCACTGATGGCAACCACTGTCACTGGTTACTTGTATGTCTTTCCATATGTATTCTGTAACATCTGTGTGTTTACAAATATACAAGCATACATTTGTTGAACCATATGAACATTTTGAAGTTTAAAAAAATCATCAGTTTCATGAGATTCAACCTAACACATAGGTATATATGAATATAACTTTTAATCATACTAACGGTAGCATGCTATATATACAGTGCACTTTGATTTCTCACAACAAAAAAATCTTGAGATCTTCCCATATCTGTTTGCACAGAACTGCCTCATTTTTTTTTTTTTTTGTATTTTGTGCCTATTTATTTGTTTTCATGGCAAACTATTACTGTAAAACTTATATACAGTAAAAATGAATTTTCTGATGTATAGTTTTGGGAGTTTTAACACATGTATAGATCTGTATACCTTCCACCACAATCAGGAAACAAGTATTTTGAACATATCTTTGTAATCAACACCAATGACAAAGACAGAGTACTATTGGTGACAATACAGAATGCTACCTACTGGTAGGCACCCCAGGATCTCCCGCAACACCCTCTCCCCATTTCTATGCCTTTCCTATATCTCAAGACAGTATTTTCCTTGACTTCTAACACCTAGATTAATTTTGCCTACATGAAATCATGTAGTTTTGCTCCCAGATTTATTCCTGTTGGCATGTGATTACAATAAAGCAATGGATTGCATAATATTTCATTATATTATAGCATTTTTGACATGCAGAATTAACAAAAACCTTTTAGATAGATTGATAAATTGAACTATGTTCTTTTGTAATGGTTTCTGGATTTTCTGTTATACTTAGAAAGGCCTTGAGCACTCTAAAATTATAAAGTAAATCCTCTCATGTTTTCTTCTAGTACTTAAATTTTTTTAGGTGTAAGGAATGAATCCACTTTTTTTCCCCCAATACCATCTTATTATCCAAATACTCATTTAATCTTCACAAGAAGTTTATGATGTATACAATGACATGTCTTCTTTTTGCAAATGAAGAAACTGAAATATACAGAAATTAAGCAATTTTCTTCATTGCAGAACTAATAAAAAGCAAAGCTGGAATTTGAACCCAGCCAGTTGAGTTTAATGCTTTTGTGCTTATTCATAGCACTGCCCAGCCTTTCCACATTGGAGGATCCCACCCACACATCTTGACTATTTACAAGTGCGCTCTCTCTCTCTCTCTCTTTTTTACAACACAGTCTTCAAATGTTTGTTTATTTAGGATTCTGATTATCAAGTGGTTACTTAGTAAGGAGCGAGGAATTTGACACCTGCTCCCTCCATTTCATCAACTCTCTTGTTTCCAAGAGGCCTCATTCTTGAAATAAGACTTTTCCCCTTCAGCCCAGTGTTGGGTTTTCTCTACAAATGATTCTTCTCATTAAATTGTTGAGTCATCAGCCATGTAAACAACCCTAGCACATGTCATGTAAATAATCATAAAACTGGTAAAAATTAAATTGAACTACTTAAAAAAGATTGAGCAGGGTGTGTCTCAGAAGAGAAGGAAGTATCAAACATGTTAACAGTTGGCAACCAGGACAAAGGGCAAAAGGCCTAAGGCCAGTTTCCAGTTCTGTCACTGAGATTAGGTGACTGTGGGAAAGTCATTTTTTTTTTCCCTCTTCTTTGTGCAATAGCAATAATAATGTAGTCCCTCATTTCCCCCTAGTTTTTACTTACTTTCTGTCTACAATGGGAATTAAATTGTAAACAAAAATATGAAAAAAAAAATTCTTTAAAGAAAAGGCTTGAGGCTGAAAAGTTGGCTAAATTCCTGGGAGAGTCATAGTCTAAGTTTAGGCACTGATGTGTAGACCTTTCTTACATGGGAGGTTTTCCAAGTGTTTTATAACTTTCATTTATATAGCCATAGTGTGTTCTTTTGCAAAGAGTAAATATGAAAACATAATATGTTTCAGAGTGTTCTAATGAAATACATTAAAACAGTGTATGTAGCCCTGGCCGGTTTGGCTCAGCGATTAGAGCATCGGCCTGTGGTCCCGAGAGACCGGGGTTTCGGTTCCCGCTAAGGGCACGTACCTCGGTTGCAGTTTGTCCCCGGCCCTGGTTGGTCATGCGGGTGGCAGCCACTCGATGTGTGCCTTTCACGTTGATGTTTCTCTCTCTCTCTCCCTCCCACTGTACCTGAACAAAAAATGGAACAATGTCCTTGGGTGAGGATAAAAAAACAAAAACAAAAACAAAAAAAACAGTGTATGTAGTAATACAAATATTTCTATCTCCTTCAGATCTCTGCTACTTGCTACCGCCAAAGTGTGTGTGTGTGTGTGTGTGTATCCCCATTCCCCCTACAAATGTTGGGAAATCTGGCATGTGAAGAACAACAAAGCTATAGCAATTTCACATTTGAGGATAATCCTCTGACTATATGTATAGAATAAAAAAACATTTTTTTGCAATTAAGAAAGAATATATACTAACGAGGACACAAGTATCAATCAGATATTTTGGGAGCAGAGAGTTAAACATAGAGAGAATCAATGGTGCCCAGCTGGTGTGGTTCAGTGGTTGAGCATCAACCCATGCACCAGAAGGTCACTGGTTTGATTCCCGGTCAGGGCACATGCCCAGGCTGTGGGGGGCATGCAGGAGGCGGCCAGTCGATGTTCTGTCTCATTGATGTTTCTATCTCTCTCTCTAAAAATCAATAAAGAAAAAATAAAATAAAAAATAAAACAATGTCAATGGGAGTCTCTGCCTCTGCAGTAAGGGATCCAGAGGCAGTGTGGATGGTGATGTGGCTATGGGCTTTGAGCCATGAAGGCTCTGTGTTCAAATGCTGCCTCTACTATGTCCAAGCTGTGTTACTTTGGGTGAGATTCTTTTTTTTTTTTTTTTTTCAATCCTCACCCGAGGACATTTTTGCATTTTTTGTTCAGACAGAGCGGGAGGGAGAGAGAGGAAGAGAGAGAGAGAGAAACATCGATGTGAAGGGACACATCGAGTGGTTGCCACCCACACGACCAACCAGGGCCGGGGACAAACTGCAACCGAGGTACGTGCCCTTAGCGGGAACCGAACCCGGGTCTCTCTGTACCGCAGGCCGACGCTCTAACCGCTGAGCCAAACCGGCCAGGGCTGGGTGAGATTCTTAACCTCTCTGAGCCTCAGGTTTTACATTTTTTTTCTTTATTAAAAATTTTTTCCTTTGCCCTGGCCGGTTTGGCTCAGTGGTTGGAGCGCCGGCCTGTGGACCAGAGAGTCCCAGGTTTGGTTCCCGCTAGGGGCACGTACCCCCCACATTTTTTTTTTATTAATTTTTAGAGAGAGAGGCAGGATGAGGGAGAGAGTGTTAGAAACATCAAGGAGAGAAAACATTGACTGGCTGCCTCCTGCATGTCCCCTTCTGGGGATCAGCCCACAACTTGGGCATGTGCCCTGACCAGGAATCAAACCTGCAGCCACTTGGTGCATGGGTCGATGCTCAACCACTGAGCCACACTGGCTGGGCCAGGTTTTTAATTTTTATTTAAAAACTTCTCATACAGTCAAATTCAGTGTTTGTAGTATATAGTTTCCTGAGTTTTGACAAATGCATAGAGTTGTATATCTACCATGATATTTATGATATGAAATGTTTTATCATCCCAAAGATTCTCTCATACTGCCCCTTTATAGTTAACACTTCCCCCATTCTACCCCACCTCTGCCCTACTCAACTCCTAGCAAATACTTATCTTTTCTCTCTTCCTATAGACATTTCAGAATATCATATAAATGGAATCATATACATGTATGGCTTCTTTCAAGTCTGACATCTTTCATTTAGCAAAACTTATTGAGATCCATTCAGGTTGTTGTAGGTATCAAGAGTTCATTCTTTATATTTCAGAGTAGTATTCCATGGTGTGGATGTACCATTATTTATCCCTTGACTGGCTGAAAAATCTCTGGGTTTTGATAATTTGTGTCTTTCAAGGAATTTGACCCTTTTTCTATATTGTTAAATTTGGTGGCCTAAACTTATTTGTAATATTCCCTTATAATATCTGTAGAATCTGTAGTGATATCCCCTCTTCTGATACTGATAATCAATGTTTCTCTTTCTCAGTGAGTCTTGGTAGGGGCTTATCAATATTATTAATCTTTTTAACAAGCCAAATTTTATCTTTGTTGGTTTGCCTGTTTTCTATATAATTGAGTTTTGCTCTTATCTTTATTATTTCATTTATTCTTACTTTGGTTTTAATTTTCTTTTCTTTTTTTCTAACTTCTTAAGGTAGAAGCTTAGATTATTGATTTTCAACCTCTGTCATTTTCTAATATAAACATGTAATACTATAAATTTCCTTCTAAGTACTGCTTTAACTGCACCTCACAAACTTCGATAGTTCTGTTTTCATTTTCATTAATTTAACTTTTAAACAATTTTATTATTATTTTTTTGTTAATCCTCACCAGTGGATATTTTCCCATTGATTTTCAGATAGCATGGAAGGGGGTTAGGGAGAGAAACATTGATGTGAAAGAGACACATCCATTGGTTGCCTCCCTCATGGCTCCGACCAGGGTCGGGACCAAACTGCAACCGAGGTATGTGCCCTTGACTGGAATCGAACTTGTGACTCTGGTCCACAGGCCATCGCTCTAACCACTGAGTAACCGGCCAGGGCAAAAAGAAACTCTTGGCAATTATAGCACAGGTGTTCACTATGAGCTAGGAGAGGACTTAGCCTAGTTGTCAATTAAGTGTTCAGCCTGCTCTGGCTCTAATACATTTAGAGATCAGACTATGGAAACTTGCTTCTATAATTGCTAGTAAGTAAAATTTGCTAAAATGTGATCAGGTACATGTACTGTGGCAGGTTCTGATACCTGAGGCAATGTGAAGCAATTTAGTATAGCAGGTGGAAGTAGCTTGATGAGATGGACTCGATGGTTCACAGATGGGCAAAGTACAGGGTGTTGGATGAATCAGGCAGATAAACATTAAACTCTTTAGAATGATTGCATGTGCCAGGGTTAAATGTGTACTTTATTTTTTTTTTTTGGCATTACAATAAAACTTTATTTACAAACACAAGTGGAGGGCTGGATTTGGCCCATAGGCCATAGTCAGACCCTGTCCTGTTCCCGGCTTCCTGCGCTCACCCTCCTATCTTTTCCCTACAAACCAGGCAGAATGATCTTCCATTAAATGTATACTCTTTAGGGCTGTCTTCCACCAGGCTGTGAATTCTTTTTTTCTTTTTCTTTTCTTTATTGATTTTAGAGAGAGGAAGGGAGAGATAACATGGTTGAGAGAGAACATTGATTGGTCTCCTCCTGCATGCCCTTCACTGGGGATTTAGCCCACAACCTGGGCATGTGCCCTGACCAGGAATAGACTGGGCGACCTCTAGGTGCAGGGGTCAATGCTCAGCCACACTCGGGGGTCTAGGCTGTGACTTCTTTTAATACCTCCAAGTACGTGGCACTTCGAATGATATAGATTTTTGAATGAATATATTATTCATAATATATTATTTCGGTGTAATAAGAAACAAAGGCAGATGTCCAAATGTTTGAGATCTTACAATATCGTCCTGAAACATTTGGACTTTGGGAGCCTGGTGTCTTGCACTTCTCTGGGGAGCAGTAGAAGTACTAGGCACTAAAGATACAAAATCCTAACCATAGATACGGAACAAAAGTACACTGTCCTTTAGAACCAAAGCCAGGTTCCCTGATCACTCCCTCTCCCACCTCGACGCTCGCACACGTGGTTCTTCGCAGTGGGCCGGCCAGCCCGGCCATGCTAGATAGAAGTAGCACCCTCCCCGCCTAACCTCGCAGTGCCGAAGCCCGGGTGCGCGCCAGAGCAGTGCTCAGATCGGCCCTGGTCCCGGCTCTGAGCGCCTCTCCGCACGCGCTGGGTGTGGGCAGTGCAGAACCCGGCGTCTCCTTTCCCGCTCCCGCGTCCTGGAGCGGCAGCCGAGCGCGCATGTGCTGGCCCGACTCCGTGCTTGTCCCGTCCGGCGCTCCGTAGAAGCTCCCTGGGCGAGCTCCACGTAGGCCGCGCAAGCGCCTTTGGCACACAGTTCACCTGCCGCCGTTGTCGCCGCCGCCGCCGCCGCCGCCGGGGCTGGATGGGGGGCCGAGGGCAACCGGTGGCACCCAGAAGAAAGAGACGCGGCGGCGGCGACGCTGACACCCGCGGGACGAGAGTCCCGAACCGCCCGGGAGCCCAGGGAGTAGGCGGAGAGGCCCGGCCCCCGCCGTCCCCGGTGTAGAGGAGCCGCCTTCGCTGCCGCGGCTGGGTCTCCCTGGACACTCGCCCCTCAGGTCTCATTCACACCCAGGACCTCCGCGCTGCACCATGTTCAAGAAACTGAAGCAAAAGATCAGTGAGGAGCAGCAGCAGCAGCAGCTCCAGCAGGCGCTGGCCTCTACTCAGGTACTATGGCTGCCGCGCTCCTCTGGTTCGGACACACCTTGATTGACACCGGCTCCCCGGCGGAGACGAGGTTCTCCCGTGACCCTTGACCTCTAACCTGAGGATGCCCCCCAAGCCCCGGATTGGGAAGGACTCCTGCCCCGAGTGCCCCCTCCCAGAACTCCGTTCAGGAGAGTGGGTGGCGGTGGCCGGATCCCTCGTGATAGCTGACCCCTGGAGTTTTCCTAATGCCCGACCGCGGCCTGAGAATGAGTGAGAGGGGCACCGCCCGTGCGTGATGTTTGGCCCACGTTGAAGGTTCCCTCACCCAGCCGAGACCCCATTCAGGGTGAGGGCGGCAGGGGCAAACCCGAGTCCCTTGTAGTGTCTGATCTCTTGAAAGCCCCCTCTCCGAGGGCCAGGATCCCGCAGGACTCCTGACCCGTAACGGAAGTCTGATTCCAAACCCGGGGCCGGGGGTGAGGGCCCGGGTCGGGCCATTCAAGGCCAGGCTGCTGCCCGGCGCTGGGACCTGAAAGAGGCGGCGGTGTGGCCGGCGGCCAGCGCCCGAGGCTGTCACGAGTTAGTCACTTCGCATAACTTGGTTGATCCGGGACAGGCGGAGAGACTGACACTGAGGCCCTGCGGGGCTTGTGCCTGTCCACAACCCGGCTGCTTCTTCAAGTCTTGTAACGTTTGTTTTTCACGAATGCTGTTGCTTCAAGAAATGGCAGTTTCCAGGAAAAAGGGGGGCGTGTTAATACTCATTGAAAGAAACAGTCCCCTAAGCACCAGTGGTCTCTACAGTGAAGATGAGGGCTTCTACTAAATTTCTTCCCAGCCTTTCTGAATCTCAGCAGATTACGCAGACCTGTCTCTTGATTTTAGATTTTACAAGGAATGCTAAGTTTGGACTAATCCGGCATTTCTAGTACATTTTTAACATAATATTTATCTTATATAACTAATGAACAACTATTGCATTGAGTTTGTTCTGAACTATTAAATTGAAGTTGTTCTCCTAACTATAAAGCTCGTGAAGAGTAAAACAGTGCTTGAAATACTTTGGAACATGACAGTGAAGGCTTATTCATTCTCCCATGTAAAATGTAAATAGTGACTTAAACTTTAAATAGTAACTATTTTACTTTTCATACCATTTACTGCAGGCTTTTCTGAATTTACAAAACAATTATTTAAGAAACAAGAATGTGGGGAAGTGGTCATGTTAGTGAATGTGAGTCGTTTACATTTGTGTATTTTTTTTATCCTCACCCGAGAGCATTTTTCCGAGCATTTTTCCTTTTTGTTGTTCAGATAGAGTGGGAGGGAGAGAGAGGAGGAGTGAAAGAGAGAAACATCGACATGAAAGGGACACATCGAGTGGCTGCCACCCGCACGACCAACCAGGCTGGGGACAAACTGCAACAGAGGTATGTGCCCTTAGTGGGAACTGAATTGGACCGCAGGCCGACGCTCTAACCGTTGAGCCAAACCAGCCAGGGCTCGTTTACATTTGTGAATGTGTAAAATATCATTGATTCAAGATTTCACCTCTAGAAATTTAGTCTAAGAAAATTTAGGATGTGCAAAAAATTTAGCCACATGGATTTTCATTTCAATGTGTGTGTGTGTGTGTGTGTGTTTTAACATTTTTTTTTCTTTATTGATTTTAGAGAGAGAGGAAGGGAGAGGGAGAGAGAGAGAGAGAGAGAAACATCCATGAGAGAGAACGTCGATTGGCCGCCTCCTGCATGCCCCCCATTGGGGATCAGGCCCACAATCTGAGCATGTGCCCTGACCAGGAATGGAACCGCGACCTCTTGGTGCCTGGGTCGACGCTCAACTGCTGAGCCACACCAGCTGGGCTCAATGTGTTTTAAATAGGTAAAAATTGGCTAAGACTGTTCAACAATAGAAATAGTTGTATCAAGTAGTCGGTTATTATGCAGCCTTAAAAATGCCAAAATGTAGTGGGTTCTTACTATGTGCCAAGCATATTGTTTATTATTTTACACAGATTATATTATTTAATTGTGCATGAACCTATGAGGTAGATAATCTTTTATAGATGGAGTGAGTTTCAAAGAGATAAGTTGCCTAATATCACACTAGTGTTAGAACCTACAGAAAAAAGTATTATTAACATGCAAAGATGTTTGTTTTAAGAGACAGATTAAAAAGCATCATGTGATCCCAGTTTTGTGGGAAAAATACGAATATAAGTATATATACAAACAGTGAAAATAGTTTGAGAAGGATATGCTCAAAGGTGCTGGTGAGATGATTAGTCTTTGTCTTATTTGTAATGTTTAGTTTTTCTTCATGAAAATTAATTGCTTTTATGCATTAGCAAAGAGAGGTGGTTTTAGAATAGTAAAAAAGCTAGTTAGAAGCTAACTCATTAGAGTTCTGTTTCAGATAGGTTGGTGCCTCTGATGAGACAGTGCATCTGGATCAAATAAAATCACTTTGTGTGCAAAAGATTTAAAACATTCCCGTTTGATAATATGTATGTTTATTTATTCAGAATGCAAAAGGAAGTTACTACTGATCAACTACTGACAGAAACTGGATTCTGTTCTAGCCTCTGATTTTTATCTATTCAGAACCCTTTAGGATGAGTAGTCCCGGAATGATTGTTTTCAGAGTTAAGGATTTATTTCATGCCTTCATGAATTAAAAAAGAGAACAAAATACCTTTTTGATGACAATCCTTTTGCAACAGATTATACATTTAATGAGGTGTGAAAGGCCTTTTTCCCCACTCAAAAGTATTTATTTGTTTGTTCTTGGTCTAGGTTGAAAATTTTCCTCAGGTGGTTGAATGTATTTCTCCCCTTTCTGTGTTGCAGATGAAAAGTTGTAATTCCAAACCTGTTCTTTCTTCATGGGTAGTTAACATGATCTTTGAATATTCTCTTTTATCCTTGATTTTTAGAAAGTTCCTTTCTTTCTTTTTTTTTTTTTCCTATCCTCACCCGAGGACATTTTTCCATTTTTTGTTCAGATAGAGTGGGAGGGAGAGAGAGAGAGAGAGAGAGAAACATCGATATGAAGGGGGACACATCGAGTGGCTGCCACCCGCACGACCAACCAGGGCCGGGGACAAACTGCAACCGAGGTACATGCCCTTAGCGGGAACCGAACCCGGGTCTCTCCGGACCGCAGGCCGACGCTCTAACCACTGAGCCAAACCGGCCAGGGCCTTTCTTTCTTTTTTTATTGGTGGAAGCAGTTCAAGAGGGATGGGATCAGCTTTTTTCTATTTTAATGAAAGAATAAATTAGGTCAGAAAATATGGCATCTTATGTCATAAAGATTAAGGTTCTGTAAACTTTTGTTTTAGAGGTATCTGTGTGTGAAATGGTTCTTTTTTCTTTTTATCCTCACCTGAGGATTTTTTTTTGCATTTATCTTCAGATAGAGTGGGAGGGAGGGAGGGAGGAAGAAAGAGAGAGAAACATCTACGTGAGAGAGACACATGGAGTGGCTGCCACCCACAGGGCCTCAACCAGGGCCGGGACAAACTGCAACTGAGGTACATGCCCTTAGCGGGAACTGGACCTGGGACTCTCTGGTCCACCGGCCAACGCTCTAACTGCTGAGCCAAACCGGCCAGAGCATGAAATGGTTCTTTTTAATTTAAAAAGTGTTTAACTGTGAGTCCTAGTGGGAAAAAATTGAGAAACAGTGATCTAAAGACTATTGGAATAGTGGATGAGGGTATCAGAAGACCTGTGTACTAACCCACTCTTGTAGTAATGCAACCTGGACAAACCACATAAGCATTCTGAGCTTCTTATTTTCTCATCAGGAAATTGAGGATGATACTATCTGTCCTGCTTACCTTTCAGATTGGTTGTGAGGATCAAAAGAGCAAAGTATTTGAAAGCATTTGTAATTATAGAGCACTTATTTATTTAACAGAGCCTGCTAAGATGCTGTGCAGGGTGTTGCATCAGCCTTGAAGGGTAGATGTAGTCTCTGTACCATGGAGTTGAGAGACAAGTACTCCTAGCTTGGTGATAGGGTGCACAGGCTGTTGTGGCTACATATAAGAAGGCACTTCTGGAGAGGGTCAGTCAGGGTGACATCTGAGTAGAGTCTTGATAATGAAGTCATAGTATGTACAGACCAAGTATTCAAGCCTTAATATATCTAAAGGAGACTGTATTAGTTTTCTTATGTTGCCTAACAAATTACCACAACCTTAGTGCCTAGTAACCCAGTTATTATTTCACAGTCTGTATGTCAGAAGTCTGGTGTGGTACTACCTGGTTCCCTGCTCAGGATCTCACAAGGCTAAGATCAAGGTGTCATCCAGACTGTGTTCTCATCTGGAGTTTAGGATTCTTTTCCATGGTTGTGGTAGAATTTAGTCATTTGTGGTTGTAGGACTGTGGTCCTTCCTTCTTTCTTTTTTTTTTTATCCTCACCTGAGAACATTTTTCCATTTTTTGTTCAGATAGAGTGGGAGGGAAAGAGAGGAGGAGAGAAACATTGATGTGAAAGGGACATATCGAGTGGCTACCTCCCGCATGACCCAACCAGGGCTGGGGACAAACTGCAACCAAGGTATGTGCCCTTAGCAGGAACCGAATCTGGGCCTCTCTGGACTGCAGGCCGATGCCCTAACCGCTGAGCCAAACTGGCCAGGGCTGCGGTCCTTATTTCTTGCTGGCTATTGAAGGGGACCTCTTTCAGCTCCTAAGAGCTTCCTGAAGCTCCTTGTCACTTGCTTCCCCTAGGCACGTGCTTTCTTCAGGACAGCAGACGTGCATCTCTCTGCTCTCTGCCTCTGCCCTCATATTTGAAGGGCTTGTGTGATCAGGTTGGGCCCATCTACATCATCTCCTTTTGATTAATTCAAAGTCAACTGATTAATAAGCTTAAATATACCTACAAAATCCCTTTTGCTATGTAAGGTCAGATAATCAGGGGAGTGATATTTCATCAGATTTGGAGTCATCTTGGAATTCTGCATACTGGAGTGACTAAAATGGTTTTTCTTATACTGAAGTTGGGGCCTTTAGTTTCATAATAATAATAACCAGTCCGTTGGCCATTAAAATATTAATTGTGAGCTTGGATATAGCCATCAGGTTTCTTGACAAATAGCTTAGAAATCTGTCTTCAGATTTCTCATGGCTATGAAAACTAATTAGACCAAGTTTATTTTTAAGGCATCTAAATCCTATTATATTTTATTATTTTTATTTTCTGTTAATCCTCACCTGGGGGCACCCTTCCACTGTTTTCTTAGAGTAAAGGGAGGGAAGGAGAGATTGAGAGAGAGAGATCTACTGACCTCCTCCCACATGACCCCACCTCCCTCATGCAGATATCAAACCTGCAACCCAGGTAGTGCCCTTGGGTGGGACAAACTGCAATCGAACCTGAGACCCTTCAATTCCTGGCCCAATGCTCTAACCACTGAGAAAACTGGCCAGAGCAATCCTATTATATTTTGAAGTGAGGATAACCCATTAAAAATCCAGGGCCTTGGAGTACATGCTCAAGTACAGTTAGTTTTTATGCATGTTTTATACTTTGTAGTTACATCCATTCCTTCCTGTGATCTGTACTCTTGCAGCTCCAGAGGAAAACTTACAAGTTACCAGGCCAAACCTTGCTGGGTGGTACTACTATTCTGAGGACAATGTGTTTTAAAACCTAGTCTTCAAAGTTTTAAACCCCAACATTTGATTTTGCTGTTTTATCCAGAGCTAAAGAGGCTCTCAATTACTGATTAGGTTCACAGGCGGCCTAGGTAAAAAACATAGTATCAATTTTTATAAGTCACAGTGGGGATACAAGTTTTTAAGTGATTAGAAAGTCACTGTCTTGAGTAACCCTTTCTGGTACCTGGCAATTGGAAAGCTGAATTATTAACCTAAAGATTACTTGGAGATTGTGGAATCACAGCAGAGAGGATTGGTCAAGAGCTATTTCTTCTTACCTAGTAGTAGTTTTTTAATTACTACCTTATTTTTTTTGCCCCACAGCAGACCTTTTATTAAAGGGGATATTACATCTAACCATTTAAAAATAGATAAAAATGGAGCTCCTCCCTCTCATAGTGGCAGCCTTTGAATCATCTATATATTGCTGGCGTGGTTTGAAATGTATGGCTCTGGGTGTAGGAAGGGTTTATTGAATTTCTCTCAACTTCAGTGAAAGTTATTTCTGAAATGCTTTCAACATTTGCATTTTAGTCTCAGTCCTGGATAAACTGTCCACTGACTGCTTTCTGTTCCCATTTTCTAAGCACAATATTGACTTTTAGTCATACATTTTCTAGACATTTAAGACATTGATAAGGCTTTAGCTTTATTTCACGTTCAATCATTTTCTTGTTTAAAAATTTAAGATCTTACTGTTTTTGTTTTCATCCCGGGAAAGGATATCTTATTCTTTAAGTAACTTGTGCATGTAGCTAATTTCATCCATATCACTTGTTGATTTTTGGGGGTTCATCTTTTAGAAGGTGTACGTATTGGAATTTGTAGTTGTAAGTAACAAAAATCAGCCTACCTAGTTAAGCAGAAAAGGAATTTAATAAAGAATATTTGGTAGCTTACAGAATTTCCACGATGGCCTGACAATCTGAGGTGATTGCTATGCCCGGCCATTCTGGGGTGACTACACTAAGAAGAATGTTATAGCTTCCTCAGCTGGGCACTGGCATTGAATCTTCTACTGCACAGCTCCTGTGCATGACTGCATGAAGCTGACTCCATACTTTTCAGCTGATGAACTTTGGTTTTGCATGTTTATTTTCTCACGTCACTAACTTATGACTCAGAGTCTCATGTGGGTGTTTTCATTAGTGGAGCCCAGGTCACCTGAACCTAGGTGCAAAGAAGATTGGGTCAGTAAATTTTCTGAGTTTTAATTTACATACTTATAGCACTTAGGGGGAAAAAAAAGGATATTAAACTTTTACCATATTTTGTTGATGTTTCTCCCCCCTTCTCCAATTTAAACTGTTTCTTTTGATTTCTGCTTTTGACATAAAAGTCTTTGTCCTCTTCAGAGATTATAGAAATAGGCTCTTATATTTTCTTTTGTATTTCTTTTTTTTTTTTTTTTAATCCTCACCCGAGGACATTTTCCCATTTTTTACTCAGATAGAGCGGGAAGGAGAGAGAGGAAGAAAGAGAAACATCGATGTGAAAGGGACACATCAAGTGGCCGCCACCCACACGACCCAACCAGGGCCGGGGACAAACTGCAGCCAAGGTACATGCCCTTAGCGGGAACCGAATCCGGGTCTCTGTGGACCGCAGGCTGATACTCTTAACCGCTGAGCCAAACCGGCCAGGGCTTTTCTTTTATATTTCAATTTAAAAAATAATTTATTGATTTTTTTTTTTTTTTAGAGGGAGAGGAAGAGAGAGAAACATTGATATGAGAGCATAACATCAATCCCCTACTGGGGATTGAGCCCACAACCCAGGCATGTGCCCCAACCAGGAATCAAACCGGCAACCTTTGATTCACAAGATGATGTCTAACCAATTGAGCCACACCAGCCAGGGCTATATTTCAATTTTAAAAGATCATTTATTTATTTATTTTTATCCTCACCAGAGGACATTTTTCCATTTTTTGTTCCGGTAGAGTGGGAGGGAGAGAGAGGAACAGAGAGAGAGAGAGAGAGAGAAACATCGACATGAAAGGAACACATCGAGTGGCTGCCACCTGCACAACCGACCAGGGCCGGGGACAAACTGCAACCGAGGTACATGCCCTTAGCGGGAACCGAACCCGGGTCTCTCAGGACCGCAGGCTGACGCTCTAACCGCTGAGCCAAACCGGCCAGGGCTAAAAGATCATTTAAGTCTTTACTATAGCTTGAGTACAAAATGAGGGTATCTTTCTCCCCTCATATGGATGGCCATTTGTTCCAACATCATTTATTGGACATCTGTCTTTTTTAAAAAGTTATTTGTTTAAACATTTTTATTTTTCAATTAAAGTTGACATTCGATATTATTTTGTATAAGTTTCAGGGAAGGATCCTGAATTTTTGGCTCTATACTTTTAGGACTGTTTATAGCTCACCTTAAGTAGGCCTCAAACTTCTAGTTTAAATTTTGGCTCCTTTCTCCTGAGGGTTTTTGTGCTGAGGATTTTAGGAGTTGGGCTGTGTCCTTTATAGAACTAAATGGACTGGCTTCTCAGTATATAGCTGTGGTATATAAGGTAGGTGCAATGCAAGGCCCTTTACTAGAGAGAAGCTTGCCTGTGTATTTCATAGTATTGAGTATTAGAGCTGAAAGGCACTTTAAAGATTTTTTTTTTTTTATCCTCACCCGAGGATATTTTTCCATTTTTTGTACAGATAGAGTGGGAGGGAGAGAGAGAGGGAAACATCGACGTGAAGGGACACATCGGGTGGCTGCCACCCGCACGACCAACTAGGGCCGGGGACAAACTGCAACCGAGGTACATGCCCTTAGCGGGAACCGAACCCAGGTCTCTCCGGACCGCAGGCCGACGCTCTAACCACTGAGCCAAACTGGCCAGGGCTGGAAGGCACTTTAAAGATTGAACCGACAGCCTGGCTGGTGTGACTCAGTTGATCCATGCACCAAGAGGATTCTAGTTTGATTCTGGGTCAGGGCACATGCCCAAGTTGTGGGCCCAGTCCCCAGTGGGGAGCATGCAGGAGGTGACCAATTGATGTTCTCTCTCATCAGTGTTTCTATCTCTCTATACTTTTCCCTTCCTCTTTCTCTCAAATCAATAAAGAAAAACAAAAATTTTTTGAAATCAAGATTGAACTGATAACCTTATTTTTTTTAAATGAACTTTTAATTTTGGAATAATTTCAATTTACAGGAAAGTTGCAAAGATAATACAGAGCATTCATATACTCCTCACCTGGTTTTAGTTTCCCCTAATACTATCATCTTATTTTACTATCACAACCTTATTTTACAGATGGGTACATATAGCCCTCTGAAAGTTAATTTAGCTACTAGTTGGTAGCAGAGTCAGACCAAGGACCCAGTAGGTAGGCTGGGTCTCCTAGTTGATTATGTTTTAGTTATCTTTTTCTGTTTTTTCATGTATTTGCTCTTTTCCATTCTCTAGTTCTTTGGTCATGGGTTGAGAGAATGACTACTCAGCTCATAGTGTACTAATCATTGTAGTTTTTCTAATTTGTGCAATAATTTTTAAATCTAGGCTTCCTCCAACTCTTCAACGCCAACAGGAACCAGAAGCAGGACATCTTCGTTTACAGAGCAGTTTGATGAAGGTACACCCAATAGAGAGGTAAGTCTGGAATTTTATTAAATCTCTCACAAGAAGCTTATTAATCTAAAATGTAATGCAACTGTTGGTAACAAAACGGGAAATTATTTTGACAGGTCAATTATTGAATTCTTAAATATTGTTTTTTATTATATTCTCTTTTTGCAAATAGTTATGTTTTTGTAAAATGTATCTTTTTTTGAGAATCTTAATTTGAGAGGATAATATACTCTGCATTTAATATTTGAAGTTTTCAGAATAATTTGATAACAGTTTGTTCAGTTTGCTCAATTGCATTATATGGAGAAAAATCCTATAGTTTCAAGCTAGTGATTGGCAACTGTGAAGTAACTTCACAGTTGAAGTAACTTTACAGACTCCATGTGACTTGCACCTGGCATTATAGCTCAGCTTAGATTTTTTTCAACTTTTGATCTTTTTGTAAAGTTGGACACAAATAACAGAAAAGAAGGTAAAACATAAATGCACAAGTCAGTGAATTATTATGAAGTGAATCCCTATGTAACCCAGGTCTAGAAAAGGAACAGTATCAGCACTATAGTACTGCCTCCTCCTCCCTAAAAGAGTACCATCATCCTGACTTCTTGGTATTTGCTTCCTTCTCTTTATAGTATCACATAAGTGTGCTTTTTATTGTAAACATTATAGTTAAATATTTGTGTTGTTTCCAGTTTTTGGCTGTTATATTTTGTGATGCTATGAAAATTATTGTACATTTCTTTTGGTACACATGTACCTGCATTTCTTTTCCTATGTGCTTAGGAGTAGAGTCACTGGGTCAAAGGGTATACAGAACTTTGACACTTTAGAAGATGACAGTTGTTTTTTCAGAAAAGTTATAAAACTTTACCTTCCCACCAGTTTATCAGAGTTGCTGCTGTTCTACATCATTGTTAGTCTTTTTAATTTTAGCCATTCTGGTGGGTGTGTAGTGTTCTCTTATTGTAGTTTTAATTTGTGTTTTTCTAATGACTAGTAAGATGAACATTTTTTATCTGTGTATTGGTTATTTGATATCTTCTTTTATGAAGTGTTTGTTAAGTCTCTTGCTCATTTTTCTATTGGTTTGTCTTTTTTTAAAATTATTTTTTAATTCTTACCTGAGGATAGTTTTCCATTGATTTTTAGATAGGGTTGAGGAAAGAGAGGGGGGAAGAGAGAGAGAGAAAGAAAGAAAGAGAGAAAGAGAAAGAGGGAGAGAGAGGGGCAGAGAGAGAGACACACACACACACACACATTGATGTGCCTTCCATACACGCCCTGACCTAGGATTGAACCTGAAACCTAGGTATGTGCCCTGTCTGGGAATCGAACCCATCACCTTTTGGTGTATGGGATGACACTCCAAACAACTGAGCCACCTGGCTAGTGTTGGTTTGCTAGTGTTCTTTTGAGTATTTTTGTGTTTATATTCATAAGAGATGTTGGTCTGCAGTTTTCTTTTCTTTTTTTTGGTAATGTCTGGTTTGGGTACCAGGAACACATTGGCCTCATAAATTAGTTGAGAAGTGCTCCCTACTCTTATATTTTAGGGGAAGAGTTTGTGAAGATTAGTATTAATTCTTTTTTTTTTAATCCTCACCTGAGGGAGAGAAGGAGGGAGAGAGAGAGAAACATCTATGCGAAAGACACTTCAACTGGCTGCCACCCACACGACTCAAATTGGGGCCAGGGACAAACCGCAGTCGAGGTACATGCCCTTAGAGGGAACTGAACCCGGGTCCTTCTGGTCTGCAGGCTGATGCTCTAACTGCTGAGCCAAACCAGCCAGGGTAGTATTAATTCTTTAAATGTTTGATATAATTTGCCAGTGAAGCCATCTGGCCCTGGTGAAAGGAGGTTGAAAAAAGCCTTTGCGCCCTGGCCTGTTTGGCTCAGCAGTTAGAGCGTCAGCCCGCGGACCAGAGAGTCCTGGGTTCGGTTCCTGCTGAGGGCATGTACCTCAATTGCAGTTTGTCCCCGGCCCCATGGGGTTGTGTGGGTGGCAGCCGGTCGATGTGTCTCTCTCATATCTATGTTTCTCTCTCTCTTCCTCCCTCTCTCCTTCCCACTCTGTCTGAAGATAAATGCAAAAATGTCCTCGAGTGAGCATTAAAAAAAAAAGCCTTTGCTAACTGCTGCCTAGAGCTCTCTGTGGCCCATTATAAGATGCTTCTGTCCTTAGGGAGGCTTCATGATCAAGAACTGAACCAAATCTCACATTGGCTTAGTGATTGAGTCTGTGATAATCCGTGTATTGCCATAGGTCAGGAAACCCAAACTGGGGCCCAGGGAATCAGATTGACCAGGTAAGGAAGGATGAGTACAGAAGGAAGGAGAAAGATAATACCTTCTCAGAATGGGCCTGTAAATGAAAATTCTAAACCAAATGCCAATAAAAACTGAAATTGGGATATACATATACTCCACGTGAAATTAAAATAATAGAGAAATTTGGAAAATGGGTATCTTTAGTAAGATAAATGAAGTAACACTTTTCTTAGGAAGAACAGAATATTGTGCGGAAAAAGACAGGACAATACAGAACTAGACTAGGTAGATATGAAAAGGAATCAAATAGAAATGCTACAAATGAAAGAAAAATTATACAAGAATGTAAATCAAAATAAAACTCATATTGGTCTCAGTTTAAGGGAAAATTAGGGAATTCTAAAAGAATATTGAGTAGTCCCATTCAAAACACAGAGATAGATTAAGAAAAATTTTTTTTTTTCTAAGAGTAGGAGACATGGAGGATAGATTGAAAGCTTTCAACACACATCTAGTAGGAGTTTTTAGGTACCTTCATGAATGTTTGCACACATAAAACTCCAATCACTATTAGTTCAACTGATGGATTCAGTGAGGAATCACATAGAAGGGGTGAATTGAATTTTTAGCAGATTTGGATTAGAATTTGAACAATTTGAAAGTGATTGAGTTGAGATTTGATTTTATTGGGAATATTTGAGAATTGATGATGGTGAGACTTTTCACAGACATAAGAAGCAATTGACAAGGACAAGCAGGGAGAAAAGTTCCTTGGGCTTTGAGGTAGCTGTCAGTGGAAACTAATTTTGATAGACTTTGCTTTCTTTCTTTTTTAATCCTCACCTAAGGATATTTTTCCCTCTGATTTTTAGATAGAGTGAAAGGAAGGGAGGGGGAAAGAGTGAGAGAGAGAGAGAGAAAAACATCGATGTGAAAGAGACCCATTGATTGGTTGCCTCCTGCATAACCCCGACCAAGGTCGGGAATCGAACCTGCAACCCAGGCACATGCCCTTGACTGGGAATCAAACCTGTGACCCTTTGGTCCGTAGGCCAACTCTCTAACCACTGAGCAAAACTGGCCAGGGCTACTTTGCTTTTCTGTTGGGCCAGAGTGTATTGTTTGGCAGCACCTTCTTTTGAAATGTTTGGTCAACATGTTTTTCTGTACTGGGTATTACATAATTAGCTTTTGTGTTATGTTTTTCTGTACTGGGTATTAAATAATTAGCTTTTGTGTTTTTCTCTTAAAATTTCAAACACACTCTTTTTTTAAAAAAAAATCTTTATTGTTGAATATATTACAGATGTTCCTCATTTTTTCCCCGTACACCCCCTCCTCCCCAATCACGCTCCCCTCCCACCTTTTCCCACACTGTTGTTTGTGTCCATTGGTTATGCATATAAGTTCTTTGGTTTATTTCTTCCCACCCCCCCCAACTCCTTTCCCTTTGAGGTTTGTCAGTCCAGCAACTGATTTGTACTTACTAATCCTTTCACCTTTTTCACTCATTCCCCCCAACTCCCCTCCCATCTGGCAACCAACAAAATGTTCTCTGTATCTATAAGAATGTTTCTGTTCTGCCTGTTCATTTTGTTTGTAGATTCAATTGTCGATAGATATGTATTCATTGCCATTTTGTTTGTTCATAAATTTTATCTTTTTCTTCAAAAACACCCTTCATCATTTCATATACTAATGGTTTGGTGGTGATGAACTCCTTTAACTTTTTGTTGTCCAGGAAACTCTTTATATGGCCATCGATTTTAAGTGACAGCTTTGCAGGATAGAGTAACCTCGGTTGTAGGTTCTTGCTTTTCATCACTCTGAATATTTCTTGCCACTCCCTTCTGGCCTGCATAGTTTCTTTTGAGAAATCAGCTGACAGTCTTATGGGAACTCCCTTGTAGGTAACTGTTTTTCTCTTGCTGCTTTTAAGATTCCTTCACCAAGTTAGGAAAGTTTTCTGCCATTATTGTTTCAAATAGGTTTTTGATTTCTTGTTCTCGCTCTTCTCCTTCTGGCACCCCCAAGATGCGAATGTTGGCACGCTTGAAGTTGTCCCAGAGGCTCCTTACACTATCCTTATTTTTTTGGATTTTTTTTTTCTTTTTGCTGTTCTGATTGGGTGTTTTTTGCTTTCTTATATTCCAAATTGATGGTTTGCTTCTTGGCTTTACCTACTCTACTATTGAATCTGTGTAAATTATTCCTTTTTTTTTTTTTTATCCTCACTCGAGGACATTTTTCCATTTTTTGTTCAGAGTGGGAGGGAGAGAAAGGAAGAGAGAGAGAGAGAAACATCGACGTGAAGGGAACACATCGAGTGGCTGCCACCCGCACGACCCAACCAAGGTACATGTCCTTAGTGGGAACCGAACCTGGTCTCTCTGGACCGCGGCCCACGCTCTAACCGCTGAGCCAAACTGGCCAGGGCTGTGTAAATTATTCTTTATTTCAGTTAGTGCCTCCTTAATTTCTGACTGGTCCTTTTTTATGCTCTTGAGGCCCTCACTAAGTTCACTGAGGTTCTCACTAAGTTCATTGAGCACCCTTATAAGCAGTATTTTGAACTCAGCCCTGTTAAGTTACTTATCTCCATTTCGCTTAGTTCTTTTCCTGGGGTTTTGTTCTGTTCTTTCATTTGGCACCTGTTTCTTTGTCTCCTCATTTTGGCTGCCTCTCTGTTTCTGTGTATTACTTAATGAGAGGTATGGGGCTATGTGAGACCAGATGCTGCTTGTTTGGAAAAATTTAGGAAAACCTGAAGCCAGATCCAAGATAGGCCAATCCTATGGTTGAACAACTGGCAACAGCTTGGGTGGGCCTGAAAGTTGGGTGGGGCGGGGCCTCAGGGAATCACCAGAGTGGGGCAACCAGTGTGAGCCTGGTTGCTGGAGTCCCAGGGAAGGGCTCACCAAAGAACAAAGGCCTCTGACAGCATGTTCAAACATACTCTTTTTTAAAAAATTTTTTTATCCTTACCTGAGGACATTTTTTTAAAATTTTTATTTTTATTCAGGTAGAGTGGGAGCGAGAGAGAGAGGAACAGAGAGAGAGAGAGAGAAACATTGATGTGAAAGGGACACATTGAGTGGCTGCCACCTGCACGACCAACCAGGGCCAGGGACAAACTGCAACCGAGGTACGTGCCCTTAGCGGGAACCAAACCCGGGTCTCTCTGGACCGCAGGCTGATGCTCTAACAGCTGAGCCAAACCGGCCAGGGCTCAAACATACTCTTAAATGAGCAATTTTATTTTCTTATGTGGCCAAGAGTGACTTCATTTCAAAAACGAACTTTGGGCCCTGGCTGGATTTCTCAGTGGTTAGAGCACCAGCGTGCAGACCAAATTGTTGTGAGTTCCACTGTGATCAAGGGCATTTACCTCAGTTGCTGTTCAGTCCCTGGCCCTGGTCCAGGTCATGTGGGAGGCAACCAATTAATGTGTCTCTCTCACATCATTTCATTGTTTGTTTCTCTCTGCCTCTCTCCCTTCCTCCTTCCCTCCCACTCTCTCTGAAAACCTATGGAAAAATATCCTTGAGTGAGGATTTTTAAAAAGTTAACTTTGGAAGCCTAAAAAAACTGAATTTGTATTGCCTTTAACTTAAAATAATGTTCGCTTGAAGCTTGACCTGAGTTACCAGGAGAGTAGACTTTTAGCAAGTGTAGAAACTTGGATTGGATGATTCTCTAGAACCAAACAGGCATATATTTGAGTACTAATACTAAATTTTAGGATTTAGTATAAAGCGAATTCTTGTATCCTACCCAAGAAGTATCAGTTAACATAAAAAAAATATGACTTAAAAATGTTTGCTTTACCTATTGGACTGTCTCTAATGTAGGACCAGATGAAGAATTAGCGAAGGCTCTAGTTAGTATCCATAACTCTAATACTGAGATGAAAAGTGTAAGCTCTTAAGCTTTTGCAGGTATTAATTTTCTGATATAAGTTCATTATTATATATCACATAATATATAATATAATAACATTAACTGCAAAATTAATGTTTCAAAAGATTAAGTATTTTGAAATAATCATAGGTTCACAGGAGGTTACAAATTTTTTTTTAGGTAGTTCTTGTTCAGAACCCTTTACCCAGTTCCCCTCAAAGGTAACACCTTATAAAACTATGTTACACTATGAAAACAAGGAAATCGACATTGGTAAATTGTGTGACATCCACAAAGCTTATTCATATTTCACCAGTTTTATATGTATCATCGTGTGTGTGTGTGTGTGTGTGTAATTCTATGCAGTTTTATCACGTGTATATTTGTATAACCTCCATGATCAAGTTCATTTTAATTATCTCTTATACATTTATCATAGTGTTTTGGTATTTAGCATACAGCTTCTGAAAGAAAACTGAAGCACAAGAAAATCAAAACTACTAGTATAATAGAATTTATCCTTAAAACTTACAAATTTTAGTTTCAAACGTTTCTTCTGTACATATTGGAGAAAATTTTTTAAAATTGATTTTAGAAAGAGAGAGTGGGAAACATTGATTTGTTGTTTCACTTATTTATGATTCATTCACTGGTTGATTCTTGCATGTGCTCTAACCAACTGAGCTACCCTGTCAGGGCCAAGACATATAAAACTTCATAATCATTTATTTATACTTATGTATCGGTTAGGTCAGTTGGGTAGAGCATTGTCCTGATACACCAAGGTTGTGAGTTCAATCCTGGGTCAGGTCACATACAAGAATCAACCAATGAATATGTGGATGACTGGAACAACAAATTGATCTCTCAATAAGTAAACAAACAAACAGAGTTTTATGTATCTTATTCTCCCATAAATTTCCATGCTTTTTGAATGTATAAAAATGAATGGCTCAGCCCAGCCCGTGTGACTCAGTGGATTGAGCATCATCCAATGGACTGAGAAATCCAGGTTCTATTCCCAGTGAGGGCACATGCCCGGGTTTTGGGTTTGATCCCCAGTAGGGGGCATGCAGGAGGCAACCAACTGATGTTTCTCACTCACAGCGATGTTTCTCTCTCTCTCTAAAAAAAAAAAATCAATAAAAACATATAAAAAAATTCTGTCTTTCCACATTGAAAATAAAGAATGGCTCAGTATTTATGTTATGTTAAAGCTTTGTGTTCTTTACCATGTATTGTTCCTATTGGTATAGACTCATATACCAAATTGCCAGACATGTTTTGTGCTGTGGTGCCTGTTACATATATTATTTATATGCCAATAAGCAAGTTGTTTAAAGTTGGGCTTTGAGATCCTAAACAGTTCAACTCATCTCTGTTCCTAACCTTTCCCAGCAATTTATTATTTTGGGGGTGGAGCCATTATAGTGTTGTGCATGCAGTGTGGCGAGAACACTTTGCAACATGCCCTTATGATTTGTTTTTCATCATTTGTTTTATTTTTATACCTCTGCTTGTTACACTGAATGAGACAGCTACTAGCCGGGATGATAGCAGAGCCTGCTTTTCTCTCTGAGTATACTATCTTTGCTTTGGATTCCTCCAAACAGCCTAAAACACAGACTGACAGTGTGGTGAGTTCTTCCACCGCTTTCTGCATTCCCCTTGTGGGGAAGCAAAGTAATTTGGTAATTTAGAAGCAAATCTCATGTTGCTTGTCACTTACCATCTCCCTAAGCATCTTCAGTGCCCTGTTGCTAACCCTGCTCTAAAAAAATCAGAGAGCAAATTGCTGAATTTTGATGGCTGATGTGTATTCTGGTAGCTTTTTAACAGCAACAAAATAACATTGTTTTAATTAATGGTCTAAACTCTTTTAAGTTTTCTTCCTAGAGAATGTTTGCTCATTGACTAAAAAAGGTATACATTATTAGAAATCTTTGTTTGGTAGGAGGCCAAGAATATTTTGAGATGTGACACATTTTTAGGAGAAAAAAAAACAACACTTTGTGTAAATCTGTAATTAACATTGTGTAGGTAGATTGATTTTACTGTGACCAAAAATTGCATCTTATTTGAGGAAAGTACCAGTTTTCTGTGTATTAAATATCTGAAAGGAAATAATGATCTCACTATTTTTCAACTGACTGAATTCATACAATTTTGAATCTGTATATAATTTTGGGAAAGCGACATTTTCCTAAAGTATCTAAGTTCTTTAAAAAAATTTGTAAAAATTTATTTTAGAGAGAAAGAGAGTAGGCGAGAGATAGAAACATCAATGAGAGAGAACATTGATTGGCTGCTTCCTGCATGCCCCCCCACTAGGGATTGAGCCCACAACCTGGGCATGTGCCCTGACCAGGAATTGAACCGGTGACCTCTTGGTGCATGGGTCAGTGTTCAAGCACTGAGCCACACTAGCTGGGCTAAGTTCTTAACTTAGCAAATTAAAATTTGGAAATGTTTGCTCAGTAAGGATAGCTTTTGGTGTTAAATTGGACACTGAACTAGGATTGAGTTTTTTTTTTTAAACAATGAGAATTGGTTTAATTTATTAAGTAGCTGGTGATGAAATTAGAACATTTCTGTAATCCCTGCATCCAGTAAAGATTTGGTTTGTAAATAACCACTTGCAATCCTAAACTCCATTCTGACCGTGGCTTTAGAAAAGAAAGCACTCAGAGATCTGATGATTCCTTAGCTTGGCTCTCAGGGAAAGAGGTCTCTCCTTGGTTCTGGCTAGAAGTAACACCACACTGTTTTCAAAACTGGTTCGAGAGGGACACAGGAGTCCCAGTTAGATATAACTCACCAACTTATTTAAAAACAAAATCATATTGCTTTATACTTCATGTAATAGTAATAGAGACTTAAGAAAAAAGAAGAGCTTCTCTTAGGCCCACTTCCATAAGTACATAAAAGTAATTTGTATTGAGTCCTATTCTGTTGAAAAAAACATGCTAACAATTTTTAAATGGAGGCTTTAAAAGTAATTTAAGTAGACTAAAAGTCTTTATAATATTATTTAAATTGAGTTTTGTTCAGATAAAAACTTATTTTTCCCCACATAACAAAGGGAAACCATAGCATAACGTATAGTAGAATAAAAAGTTAGTGAGGGCCTAATTCATTACATTAGGAGTTTACCAGTTGCTGACTTTCTTTAATTTAGTCATTTTGAAAAATACATATCTTCACCCCTAATTCTATAAATTGTTTTATCCTTAGTGCTCAGCAATCAATAAATAGTTGTTAAAAGATTGAACAAAACATAATTGAAGACAAATCTGGCAGGGAACCCTGTATATGCTTTTTTATTTTTATTATTTTTTCCATTGATTTTTAGATAGATTAGAAGGGAGAGAAGGAGAAAGAAAGAGAAACATCAATGTGAAAGAGACATATTGATTGGTTGCCTCCCATACACACCCCAACCAGGGCTGGAAATCGAACCTGCAACCCCTCGGTCCGTGGACCGATGCTCAAACTAGCCAGGCCTGTGTGTGCTTTTTAAAATGAAATGAAGGGGTACTTGGGTGGGCCCGGCTGGTGTGGCTCAGTGGTTGAGCATCGACCCATGCACTAAGAGGTCACATTTGATTCCAGGTCAGGGCACATGCCCAGGTTGTGGGCCAAATCCCTAGTGGGGTGTGTGCAGGAGGTGGCCAATTGATGTTCTCTCATTGATGTTTCTATCTCTCTCTCCCTCTCTCTCTAAAATCAATAAAAAACTTTTTTTTTTATCCTCACCTGAGAACATTTTTCCATTTTTTGTTCAGATAGAGTGGGAGGGAGCACGAGGAAGAGAGAGAGAGAGAAACATCGACATGAGAGGGACACATCGAGTGGCTGCCACCTGCATGACTAACCAGGGCTGGGGACAAACTGCAACCGAGGTATGTGCCCTTAGCGGGAACCGAACCCCGGCCTCTCTGGACCTCAGGCCAATGCTTTAACCGCTGAGCCAACCCGGCCAGGGCTCATTTTGCTTCTAAATGATCCCTAATTTAAATTTCAGGGAAACATAGGCCAATACTTCCCTTAGCTCTCTTGCATTTATTTAACTATATGGTATAACATAATAATTTGAAATATTATACAGGAAGGGAAAGTTTTTAAATGTTACGCTGTGTTTGATAGGGCAATATTTCAAACAATCGTAGAATAGTTTTTTGTATGGCTATAATCATATGTCAAGTAATTTACTTAAAATAGAATATGGACTCTCTTGCCACTATTCCTCCTAACCTAAGTATTTTATGGAGTTCTTTTATTTTTTTTCCATAATTTAACTATTATTCCTTATTATACTGACTGGCTGAGAGACTTGTTGATCCCTATAAAATATATTTTTTATTTTATAGTACATAGTATATTTGTAGAGTGAGGAAGCATTACATATGATGTTACACAAATATATACCATGTGTACAACTTTTAATACTTTCAAATGCCAGAGAATGGGAAGGTAAAAGTTAATTTCTGTGTTCCCCCAACTTTTCTCCCCTATTTAACTTTTAAGGAATAGTCTTGGACTGATAAGATTTGATTACTCTTTTTATATTAGAGGGAGAAGATATTTAAATTTTTATTAGAGAAAAATGTAAACATATTACAAAAGTGGAAATAGTACTAATAATGGTATAAAAATTCTTCCGCCTCCTGCAGTATCCATTACCAGTGTCAATAATTAATAACTCGTGCCTATCTTATTAAGATCCCTGCACCACTTCTCTAACCATACCATTAACCACCCTCCCCATACATGCAGTTTACCCTCACCCTATCCCCATTGGATTATTTGAAGCAAATTTCAGAAAAAATTTTTTTAAACATTTTAATTATTTAAAAAAAAATCCTCATCTGAGGATATTTTTCCATTCATCTTCAGATAGAGTGGGAGGAAGAGGGAGGGAGGGAGGGAAGGAAGAGAGAGAGAGAAAGAGAGAGAGAGACAGAGACAGAGACAGAGACATTGATGTGATAGAGACACATCGACTGGTTGCCTCCCTCACGGCCCTGACCAGGGCCAGGGACTGAACTGCAACCCAGGTACATGCTCTTGACTGGAATCAGACCTGTGACTCTTTGGTCCCCTGGCCCGGTGCTCTAACTGCTAAGCGTAACTAGCCAAGGCAAATTTCAGAAATTTTATTGCATCTATATATTTTAGAATATATTTCTAAAAGGTAAAAACTAAAAATACATAACTACTATACATTTAGCATACATAAAAATTAATAATTTCTTAGTGTCAGATACCTAATGAAAGCTCAAGAATTTGAGAACACTTGCAAAGCTGAGTGCCTTCGCTTATATTTTAGAATAAGTAAGGTCACGTATTTAACCTTTTTTTGATCAGCTGTAGAGTTGTAGCAGAAGTGTGCTATTTAAAGACCAAGTTATTGAAATATAGTGGCTAGTTTTTGTTTAAATGCTTTTGTTTAAAATATGGAGGTTATTTTATTATGAACTACTTCTAAAGCTCTTATTTCAGTTAGACAGTGGATTATGAATGCAGCATAGAATTTTGAATCTCAAAGAATCTCATCCATTATTATGGACCTTATGCCAGTATGATATAATCAAAAGAATGTTGCGTAACTTGGAGCATTTGTCATACCAACAGGACAAAATAAAAACTTTCATATGTGGAATAAGATTATTTTTACTTATAAGTTTTTCTGAAAGTTGTCATAACAATGTCATACATACTGCTGGCTTCAAATGAATAAGGCATTTCCATTTCTTGTTACCAAGATATTTTTCAGAGCTTAGCCCAAATTTCTTTAATTTGAATATTCTTTTATTGTAGGGAACTATTGATATTACTTCTTTTTCTGGATAGATTTCTAGTTAAATGAGTTTTACTAATTGAAACCCTTAAGTTAATTTTGTTGTGGGGGAAAAGGGAAAGGTATGTGATTAGCTTGAAATGAATTTTGCTACACACTAATCTTTGCTATTTAGTTATGTATATTACAGCAAAATGAATTTTCTAAAATACTTACCAACTAGTTTTGCCTTGCATGAAGACATTCTAATAAGTGAACAATTACTAATTTTGTTTGCTAAATGTATCTAATAGGTCTTGATACTTGGCATTTGTTCTTGAGTTTTAAAAATATTAGTTTTTTGTTCTTTTTCTTTACAATATTTCTTTCTTTTTCTTAGAATGCATCTATCCAAGCCACAAAATTTCCCGACAGTGTTAATGGAAGTGAACCAGTGACTCCTCAGGTCTGTTATTAATTTTATTTTAAAAAATAGCAAGTCGTGTCAGAGTGTTGGTCAGTCTTTATTACTAGCATTGGACTTTATATCGGAACAGTGATGTCCAAACATTTGATACAAAGTGTATGTTAAATCCAGATTTGTTGATGGTTTTTTGGAAAAAGTTTTAAATGAAAGTGGTTTTTGTATATATATCAGTCATGTAAGAGTCCATTATTACTCATTTAAAAAATTAATGTGGTAAAGAGAAAACCTTTTGAAAAAAGGAATCTGACTTTATAGTTGTAAGACAAAATAGAGGAAGTCATATTGAAATACATGGTAAGTTACGTAATTTAAAGGGGAATATGAAGGAAATGGGATTTCTTTTATTTTCTTTTATTTATTTTTATTTTTTTATCCTCACCCGAGGACATTTTTCCTTTTTTTTTTTTTTTTTGTTCAGGTAGAGTGGGAGGGAGAGAGAGGAAGAGAGAGAGAGAAACATCGACGTGAAAGGGACACATCGAGTGGCTGCCACCCACATGACCAACCAGGGCCAGGGACAAACTGCAACCGAAGTACGTGCCCTTAGCGGAAGGGAACCGAGGAAATGGGATTTCTTTTAAAGTTTACTCTTAAGCTCTGGCTGGTTTGGCTCAGCGGTTAGAACGTCGGCCTGCGGTCCAGAGAGACCCAGGTTCGGTTTCCGCCAAGGGCACATATCTTGTTTGCAGTTTGTTCCTGGCCCTGGTTGGTCGTGCGGGTGGCAGCCACTCGATGTGTCCCTTTCACGTCGATGTTTCTCTCTCTCTCTTTCTTCCTCTTTCTCCCTCCCACTCTGTCTGAACAAAAAATGGAAGAATGTCCTCAGGTGAAGATTAAAAAAAAAAGTTTGCTTTTAAATGTGCTAATGCAGAGTATTTTTTACTAGAGAATTTAGGTTATCTTTGATATTCAAAAGTTATGTGGAGATTGGGGCTAAGTGGCATTCTTTTCTTTTTTTTATCCTCACTTGAGGACATTTTTGCATTTATCTTCAGATAGAGCAGGAGGGAGAGAGAGGGGGGAAGAGAGAGAGGGAAACATTGACGTGAGGCGACACATCGAATGGCCACCTCCTGCATGACCCAACCAGGGCTGGGGACAAACTGCAACTGAAGTATGTGCCCTTAGCAGGAACTGAATCCAGGTCTTTCTGCACTGCAGGCCGACACTAACCGCAGAGCAAAACTGACCAGGGCCGAGTCTGTTTACTTTTCTTTTAAAAAAAATTTTTTTTCTTTATTGATTTTAGAGAGAGAAGAAGTGAGAGGGAGAGAGAAAAACATCGATGAGAGAGAACATCGATTGGCTGCCTCCTGCATGCCCCCCACTGGGGACTGGGGCCACAACCTGGGCATGTGCCCTGACTGGAAATCGAACCTGTGACCTCTCAGTTCATGGGTTGATGCTCAGCCACTGAGCCACACTGGCCGGACCGAGTCTGTTTACTTTTAAACAGATTTCTGACAAGTTGGGTATTGGTTGTCATCAAATGGAGAACAGTGTATGTCCACGAAGTGGGTAGAGTGTTTGCTATGGTTGAGCATCTTGACAGCAGCATAAAATCAGAGTTGATACCAAACTAGAGGAGATGATAAAAGCAAGACCAGGAGTTCATAAGTCATCGCTGCCTGTGACCCCCTTGTTACTGGGTAGAAAATCTTGTGTAAATCAGTAGTTTTGGCAAACAATGTAATGATTGTGGCAGGGATATTATTAAAAAGGATTACTTATTGTCCTTATTTAAGAAGACAGAGAAGTGTGTATTTCAGAAAAAATTTCTGTTAAATACAGTTAACTTTCAAATTGCTTAATGCAATTTATAGTATTCAGGTAATGAAAGCGATTCTTCATTCATCTCCAAAGGAAAGCAGAGAACTGCCCTTTCACTTCAAACAGATTTATAAAACTCAGTTATTTGAATATAATTAGTATATGCCACCACGTAATAGAAAAAAATACATTTTTCAAAACAGTAGGTAATATTTGAGCATTTATCTGACAAGTTATAAAATGGTTTGATTGAATCGGAGTGTTAGTATTTTAGCAGTTTATGAGGAATCTAGGATCTAGTATTACTCTCTTATTGTATAGATGAGATATCTGGTATGAAGTCTTAAATTATTTGTTCAAGGACTAGTGACTAGTTACTGATTGTACTATGGGATTATCACAGATGGACACAAAACATCACTGTCTCACTATAATATTTTGCCATCTATCGCCTTATTTGAATTTGTATGCTATTAAAACAAAATGAGCCCTGGCCAGTTTGGCTCAGCAGTTAGAGAGTTGGCCTGTGGACCAGAGAATTCTGGGTTCGGTTCCCACTGGGGGCATGTACCTGGGTTGCAGTTTGTCCCCAGCCCCGGTTGGGGTCGTGTGGGTGGTAGCCACTTGATGTGTCTCTCTGAAGAGAAATCTAACTGAAGATAAATGCAAAATAAAGTACTCAGGTGAGGATTAAAAAAACAAAACAAAAAATAAAATAAAAATAATGAGAACTGTTTATTAAATATAGCAAAATAGAGGGATTTAAATGCTTTTTTTTAATAATTGGGAAAACTCTTCTTTTGATAACCATGTGTGAATTTTATTTTATTATTGGGTTTTTTTTGTTTTTGGTTTTTTTTTGGTACGTGCCCCTAGTGGGAACCAAACCCAGGACTCTCTGGTCCACAGGCTGATGACCCTCCAACCGCTGAGCCAAACCGGCCAGGGCCCATGTGTGAATTTTAAAATATAAGATAAATTATAGTATTAAAGTTGCATTTTAAACTTTTATGTTGCTGTTTTTTGAATACTGCTTTTTTCTTTTCTTTTTCAATAGTTTATTGTGAAAAATTTCAAGCATATATAAGAGTTGAAAGAACTTTAAAGTTTGTATACGCACCACCTAGATTTTATTATTGATACTTCTCTGTACTTATTTCATCACAAATTTATGCATCTTCATCCCTCAATACGTCTTCCTTTTTTTTTTTTTGTTTTTAAGAGGTAGAATACTTTCTGTTTATTTACTTAAGTATAGTTGGTATATATTTTAGGTGATTCAACATTTATATACCTTATAATGTGATCATCATAACAAGTCTAATCATCTGTCACAATGCAAACTTACACAGTATTATGATTTTATTTTTTAATAAGAGAAAATTACCAAATTTAATACATATATATGTATAGGAACCTCATGTGCATGAGAATCCAAGACCCCACATGCAGGAGAGGTTCAGAGACAGAAAGGGACCATGGGTATATAAGACATCCTAAGCTAGGAATGAGGTAGGGGGCCTCCTGGTTTTTAAAGGGTCATTGCAGGATGAGAAGAAGAGAAGATGCTTAGTAAATAGAAATTTGCCCTGCCCTATAGATAGGTCAAAAGAGGTTATCTCTGATAATCTCTTATTATGGACAAGGCCCCTAATTCAAGTTCTTCTAGGTATTTAAGGGAGGGGTAGAATTTCATCTTGAGCCTGTTGTTAAAGTTAACTTAAGCTCAAAATAATCAGCATACCACAGAAGCACATCTTGAGGTGACTCATTCTGAACCCCTACCGTTCCCTCCTCTGAAACTTCCCGGAAGTTTCACATTCTAGAAGTTGGGTTGGTAAATTGTTCTATATCTCATTAAACTGGTCTCAGTCTTGAGAAGAGTTCAGTTCACTTACACAGTTGTGTACAATATTATTGACTATATTCCCCTTCACCCTTTTCACCCATCTTTCCACCTCCCTCCCTTCTCACAACCATCAGACTGGTGACAGTGTGACAGGGGCAGGTTTGTAAGTAAGAGATTTGAGGCAAGCTGGAGATGTCCAACTGATTAGAGGATAAAGGTCTGAATAAGAATAAATTGGGTAAATAAAAAGGGGGGATTGAAAAGGAGGTAAAACTGGGGAGACAGAAAGGAGTTAAAGTAACTCTTATGTGTCCATTTAGTTTTACTTACATATTTCTCCTCTCTAACCCCCATCAGTTTAAAAAAAAAAAAAAAAAAAAAGAATTATGAATCAGTGAATATCTTTGGTACTAGAAACCTGACAATAGTTGGGGCCAATAAGAGTTTAGCTTTTCACATAAAAGATTTGGAGATAAGTCATAAAATACTGTTCTCCCATTAGGCAACCCTACTGGACAGCTCACAGGCTGAATCACTGCATTCAAACATGCTACTCCCAAGTTGCTAAGTTTGTCAGTTTCTGCAAATACATGTCTTTGATAGTATTCATTAGCTACTAACTAACCCTTAAATACCAACTATTTCTAGTGTTATTCAAACCTGCTCCACTTGTTTGTCCTAGGGCAATTTACCAGAAGATTGTATAAACTGGAAAGCACTCTTTGCTTGGGACAGAAGTATTTGGTAATGGAACATTACTAATGTGGTTCTTAAAATATTTGAGTGTGAGGGTCCCTGCTTTCTCCCCAGTATAAAGGTAAAACTTGTACATTATGGACAAAAAAAAACTAGAAAGCACAGGAAGATATAAAAATAAATATCACAGGAAGTCTTACCATTCATAATCACTCACTGTTAACTTTTGGTGTTTGTCCTTAAAGACCTGGCTCTAAGGGTGTTTGTGTAAACATACATATAAATTGAAAAGTATATGTAATTTAAATAAATGAATTCACAATAACCTGTATTTTTCCTTTTAAGAGTATGTCTTGAACCTCCTTCCATATATTGCAGCTTATAGAATGTATCCTCTAGTGGTGAACATTTGTGTTGTTTCCAGTTTTACTGTTATAAACAACCTGAGATAAATCTGTGCATATGAAGGGAGTGAGGCAAGTTATCCCCTCTTACTCCCACCTTGCTGTATACTGTTGTGGCATGAGAGAACCCAGGGACCACCAGAGCCAAATTAAAGCCAAATAGAGAGCAAAGCTGGCCGGTGACTGATCCCGAGTTCTCGGAAACCAGCCCTGGGGCCTGGTTTCCAAATGTTGTGGTGTGACAGAGTCATAGAAAGACCACTAGAGAATTGAAGTCCAAATAAGAGCTGTTTATTAGCAGGCCGGCGTCTGATTCTGAACACCCCTGTGACAGAGTCTTCGGAATCAGCTTCAATAAGCTTTATTACAAGCCTTTTATACCTTACAGAAAACAGGATCTTCTTGATATAATGCCCAGGGCCACAGCAATGCTGTATAGAATTAGTTTGTCTTATGGATAACAGGAACACCCAGGCCCACCCAGGAACACCCAGGAATACCCAGGCTCACCCAGGTATTTCAGCTATTTCAAGGTACATTGGGTACACTTAGGCCCGAGTTGCACAAACACAGTGCAAGCTTATTTCCTTGAGATTGTGGGGGAGGTCGAGTCTCTGACTCAAGACCTCCAGGCTCTGTGGACTCTGTCAGACACATAGCCAGCGCCCAACAATTTCTTGGTTCAGGGAATATTCCAATTTACGGAGGTTATTTTGACTAAACAGGTTTAACTAGAGGGCATACAGTGACTTTCCCATTCATCAGTTATGGAGCAGCACAATAATTTACCAGTCATCAATTATGGGGTTATAAACGTGCCAGCACACTATTATTATTCTTTAAATTTCATGAGTAAAATATTTCTGGTTTGATTTTCAAATTGTATACTAACGAGAATCTTTTTGTTTTCCTGTAATCTTTGCTTACACATGACCTCAATCTCCCCTGAGCATTTCATTTCTGGCATCATGGGGATCTTGACCTTGCTGCATGCACTAATGAGAATGAGTTTCTAGGAAACACTTGTTAAATATTGACTGCTCACCTGAAACTAATATAAAATAATATTGAATGTCAACTATAATTAAAAAAAGAAAGAACATGTAATTAAAAAAAAATACTGCTGTCACCTGAACAGAATAATGCAGCTCGGAACAGTTTTTTGAATTATATTGCTTTTCATTGTTTTTATTTAAATGAGTGTGTTATTATTCAGATTAATTAAGAGAATCACTCTTGCTTATCACTATTTCTAACGTCAGACTTACTGATCTGTGTAGAGGGACTCTAGCTCAGACTTTCACCTGTCGTTCATGATTTTTTAATGCTTATTTCTATTCCCGGTAGACAGAATGATAAGGAGAGCAGAGTTCGTTGTTGCTAGTGAATTCTTCCTGGCATTCTCTTAGGAACAAAATGGGCTCACTATACATTATCACCCCCCTGCCCCCATCCCCCTCTTTTGTTGAGAAGAGTCATCAGGAGTCGGTGCCTCCATAAAGACTCCAGATAAAGTCCACTTGATTTCAACCACAACTTCACACTTCACAGTCTATTTTAGGCACTGGGTATATACTGGAGATACTGCTTCCAAGGAGTTTAGTGGACCGATCCTCACAGCACACTGTGAAGTCAGCTGGGAGAGTATGGCTTCCTTCATTTTTACAGGTGTGCAAACTGAAAGGAAGTGAAGGTCATTTCTCTGCTAGCCGACAGACCGGACGGAGACTTACACCCCAGTCCTCTGATTCCGGGTCCAGCACTTTTTCAGAAATAACCATGTGTCTTTTATTTTTCAGAAAACAATGTATTATGTTAAATGTCAGGAATATTAATTGAATATGTGAGAGTTTTTAATAGATTATTGCTGGTGATAGGGAATAATAGAAGTCTAAATGTGTATTTTAACCCACATATTCTGTTGGGTTTTGGTTACAGTCAGGTGACACACAGACTTTTGCACAGAAACTCCAGCTCCGGGTGCCTTCCATGGAGTCTTTGTTTCGAAGTCCAATAAAGGAATCTCTATTCCGATCTTCTTCTAAAGAGTCTTTGGTACGAACGTCTTCCAGAGAATCCCTGAATCGACTTGACCTGGACTTTTCTGCTGCCCCCTTTGATCCACCCTCTGATATGGAGAGCGAGGCTGAAGATTCACTAGGGAATTTAGACAGTCTCAACAAAGAACAGCTGATTCAGTGGTTGCGAAGAATGGAACGAAGGTTGAATAGCTACAAAGGAAAATGTTCTGAGGTACGAGCATGACTTTTCTGCCTAAAGGAACATTTCTTCCCCTCGTTCTCTAAGTCATATTACTTTGTGGCTTTTACTCCTGTAATTGGCTAAACTCTTGATTCCTTAGATATGCTGGTTACTAATGATGGGTAATCTGTGGCAATGTCTAGTTAAAGACTTTCAGTGGTACAGAGGCTCTGTGGCATGACTCTCAGGAACATTTCGGAGATTATTGCCTGTAGACTTCTGGTTCTCACATGGACGTCCAGTGCAGAGTTCATCATCTTTCCTCCTCACATCCTCTCCCTTGTTCACCTTCTGAGTGCTGTGGTTCCAACATGACCTCTTCTGCCAATCAGATTTTCATTATTACAAACCCCAATTATATTTTAAGTAGTTTGATTTTCTGACACATTTGGTTCATTCTCATTGTACCTACATTTATACTTTGCCTCAAATGAATCTTTTAACTTCTAACCCCCTTGAGGATGACATTCTCTGGTCTGAGAGAGGAAGTAGTGCTGCTTCATCCGCCTTTTCTGTCCTTCAGGAACATAGCACCTTCCTTCCCTTCAGGCTGAATTGTATTAGTTGTCCTCCGTATCCTGTGCAGCTGAAACAATCCTTCCTAAAGAAAACCTTTCTAGAACACGCTGCCCATGTTTTATTATATATTTTTTACAATGCCTAATGGTTTATTGTCTTACCAGTTTGTAAGCAGCATTGCAATTAATTTTAACTAATGAATAATCAAGTTTAAGGTTATTGTGTAAAGTTAGCCATAACTTCTATTTCCAATTATGGCTACAATATGGGTAGTTTTACCCTACAGCCAAAAATAACAAAAAGACCCTAGGTGAAATATAAAATATCTTTTAAAACTATAATACTGGCAAACTAGTAATGAATTATTAGGCTAAAAGCTATTGGCTGGCTGGAACCCAGAGAGGTAAACAGGGTATCAAAGTCATGTGTCTCAGGAGGCACTTAGGGAGTCAGGCAACTTTTTCCTTAAAAATTTTTTTAATTTTAATTTTTTATTTCTATCAAAGCTAATAATGGTCTTGATTTTTGTTTGTTTAGATTTATGTTATTTTCACTCGCTTATTCATGGCTTTTAAGTTTGAAGAAGGGGTAACAGTATAATTAATATTTAACTGGCTTGGCCGGTGTGGCTCAGTAGTTGAGCGTTGACCCATGCACCAAGAAGTCGCCAGTTCAATTCCCAGTCAGAGCACGTGCCCAGGTTTTGGGCCAAATCCCCAGTGAGGGGCATGCAGAAAGTGGCCAGTTGATGTTCTCTGTCATCGATGTTTCTCTCTCTCTTTCCACCTTCCTTTCTCTCTCTCTCTCTAAAAATCAATAAAAAAAATTGTGTTTTTTTTTTTATCCTCATTTGAGGACATTTTTCCATTTTTTGTACAGACAGAGTGGGAGGGAGAGAGAGGAAGAGAGAGAGAGGGAAACATCGATGTGAAAGGGACACATCGAGTGGCTGCCACCCGCACGACCAACCAGGGCCGGGGACAAACTGCAACCAAGGTACGTGCCCTTAGCGGGAACCGAACCCGGGTCTCTCCGGACCGCAGGCGGACGCTCTAACCGCTGAGCCAAACCGGCCAGGGCAAAAAAATTGTTTTTAAATCAGTATTTAACTGTAAGACACTATGCATTTTATATTTGCGGTGCCATTTAATTTTGCATCATCTCTGTGAAGTAGATACCAATTAGCTCTCTTTTGTAGAAGAAGGATTAGAGACTCATAGAGACTTAATCATAGAGATTAAGTAATTTGCTTAAGGTCACATAGGTAGCAGTTGATGGAGTCTGATTTGATTCTATGTCTTCCTGGTTGTTTCTGCTATTCTGTGCCACCTCAGGCAGGGTTATGCAGCTCATTAGGGAAAAGAGCCCATAGAATTTGTCTTTACCATTCCTCATCTGTCTGGACTTAAGGTAATAAGAAGGGAAGGGTCCTGGTATTAGGCAGAATTTTTTTTGTATTCTTCATTTCTTTTGCCAATGTACCTTTCATTACTACCTGTCTTTTCACTCAAGATTTCAGTAGAGGCATTTAGGTGCACAGAGCAGCCTTCCAAGGAAAATGGCAAGGCTCAGAAGAGGGGATTGTTTCTACCTAAAGCTGCAGCCTATCTCTCTTCAGAGACCACTAGCATTTCTAGAGTAAGGTCTAAATGATTAATTGGAGCCATGTGCTTAGCCTTCAGATGAATAATGCTATATAATTTATAGGTTTAAAAGATTTATTAATTCATAATTTTTTAAAATTCCTTACCCAAGGATATTTTTTCTATTTATCATTGATAGAGTGGGAGGGAGGGAGGCAGAGAAAGAGAGACAGAGAGAAAGATCGATGTGATAGAGCCACATCGACTAGTTGCCTCCCGCACAACCCGACCAGGGCTGGGGATGAACTGCAACCGAGGTACCTGCCCCTGACCGGAATTGAACCCATGACTCATTGGTCCTCGGCTGATGCTCTAACCGCTGAACCAAAGCAGCCAGGGCTGTTAATTCATAATTTTATCAGGTTCTGCTGGAATGTTTAAATATCCTATCTAGCTTAAGTGGTTAAACATTTCTTTAAGACCTGAGTTTCCAATTTCATCTGTTGGTTATTTACCTTAGATTTTTATGCAGCCAGTCACAGATCCTAGAAGGAACTTTTAGAGGTCAGTTTCATGGTCAAGCAAAAAATCACCCAGAGAGCTTGCTAAAATACACATTCCTGTGTCTCTCTGCCCCCCTGCCCCCACCAATTCTCATTCAGTTTGAGGTGGGACCCAAAAATTTGTTTCTAGTAAACTTTCAGGTGATGTTATTTCTGATGGTACTGGTCTATGAGAGCAGTCTTCTGCCTTCAGGCGAGTTGGCTCTCATCACCACGTGTGAATTAGGTACTAAAATTTAAAGAGGCACATGTCTAAGGTGAAGTCAAAAGGAAATTTAATACCTTTATAGAGTTGAGTTCTTCTTTGATTTTTTTAGAAATATGTTTCCTATGTTATTTAGTTTGGCTATATATGTATCTAATTAGGTTGAATGTCTTATATAAAGGATTCTTATAATTTATTTTTTGACTTTCAGAATAAGATGTTTTAGTGGAGATTAGGATAATAAATTGCATGTATTTAAGAATGACATGTTATTGATGACTTTATCTTTATTTTAGCTTGTAACAACTTATCAGACTCTTCAGAGAGAGAAGAAAAAGCTACAAGTAAGTGCTATGTTGGCTGTTATATTGATTCATACATAAATTTAAAATTAGAAAGGGTTTTATAGTAAGATGGTTCTATCCTCACTTGTAATAATTCTCCATATGATTAAAGTATTTAACCTGCTTTACCGTTACCTGGGATTTGATAAAGAGATAGAGTGAGGGATCCCAGAGATTTTATGTGGTAGGGATGGGCTTCCTTCAGTTTTTGTATCCCTGCAGTGTTTAAGAGGTTTCACTTTAAGGCATATTTGCCGCTTTCAGGCATGTCTCCTAGTGTCTAAGTTTGCAGGTTGCATTTAAAAAATTTTTTTCCTTTATTGATTTTAGAGAGAGAGGAAGTGAGAGGGAGAGAGAGATAGAAACATTGATGAGAGAGAACATCAATTGGGCACCTCCTGCATGCCTCCCATTGGGGATTGGGCCCACAACCTCGGCATGTGTCCTGACTGGAATCCAGCTGTGACCTCTTGCTGCATGGATCGACATTCAACCACTGAGCCACACCAGCTGGACTGCAGGTTGCATTTTTTAATTTTTAAAAATTTTTAATTAATTTATTTTTTAATCTCCCCTCGAGGACACTTTTTGCATTTATCCTCAGATAGAGTGGGAGGGAGAGAGAGATGAAGAGAGAGAGACACATTGACCAGCTGCTACCCATACAACCCCAGCCAGGTCTGGGGACAAACTGCAACTGAAGTACGTGCCATTAGTGGACTCGAACCTGGGTCTCTCCAGTCTGCGGGCCGATGCTCTAACTGCTGAGCCAAACCGGCCACGGCCAGGTTGCATTTTTTTAATAAAAAATATTTTAAATATTAATAAATTAATAAATTAAAATAAATTAAATATTAATTTTAGAGAGAGAGGAAGGGAGATGGTGAGAGAGAGAGAGAAACATCGATTGGATGCCTCCTACACGCCTACTACTGGGAATTGAGCCCACAAACCTGGCATGTGCCCTAACCTGGAATTGAACTGGGACCTCTCAGTCCATGGGATGACACTCAATCCACTGAGCCATACTGGCCAGGGCTGCAGGATGCATCTTTGTTTTAGTGCTAAAGAGACATAACAACCTTCAAAAGCTTCTATTTTTAAAATACCTGCAGACATCTTTGTTTCTTATCATTATATCAGGGTCCAAACCTAAGCATCCTCTCTTCCATTTTCGAAGGCTGTTGCTTGGAAAACTCTTGGTTAAGTGTGGAAAGAAGAAGCTATTGTAGCTCCTCTGGGTGACTCACCTCAGCTCTACTATGTCATCCCGTTCATGGTCAGAAATTTTCTACCAGGTATCACATGTCAGAGCTAAGAGGAAATATCCAGCCCATTTCAAACAGTGCTATTATTTTTCTTTATTTATTAAACATAGTCTTATTTTTTTAAAAATAAAGTTATTTAAAATAGTTTAGAATTTTGTGCCATTTAAAGACACTAACTGCCTGGCTGGGTGTGGCTCAGTGAATTCCTGGTTAGGGCACATGCTCAGGTTGTGGGCTCGATCCCTGTTCGGGGCGTGCAGAAGGCAGCTGATCAGTGTTTCCTCTCACATTTGATGTCTCTCCCTCTCCCTCTCTATCTAAAAATCAATATATCAAATTAAAAACAAAACAAAAACAAAGGCACTAATCAAAAGTTATTTGCAAAATGAGTTTTGGTAAAATTAATTTCCTCATGTACATTATTTAAAGATATTTAATCTGCCATAAATATTAATCTCCATTAAGTACATTAAATTTTCTGGCTTTGGCATGGAATATAATCAGAATGGCAACATCAATTATTGCTGATTCAGTGTTCTAATTGTCTATAACAAGTGTGTGAGTTAGATTATTACAAATATAGAGTTTTTAGTTTTTTTTATTTTTATTTATTTTTTATTTTTTTTTTATCCTCACCCGAGGATATTTTTCCATTTTTTTGTACAGATAGAGTGGGAGGGAGAGAGAGGAAGGGAGAGAGAGAGAGAGAAACATCGACGTGAAGGGACACATCGAGTGGCTGCCACCCACACGACCAACCAGGGCCGGGGACAAACTGCAACCGAAGTACGTGCCCTTAGCGGGAACCGAACCCGGGTCTCTCCGGACCGCAGGCCGACGCTCTAACCGCTGAGCCAAACTGGCCAGGGCAGAGTTTTTAGTTTTTAAAAACATTTTCTTTAAATGGGAGTTATATCAAAGTGGGGGGAGTGGTTCTGATTTAATTCATTGTATTATTAATATTACATAAATTCATTCTCAAAAGATCATCTTATTCCTAAATTTGGTGGGTACCTTGCTTGTGTTTCTATGAATTGTCATGGATTTTTATTTCTAGGTATATCTATTTCTACCACTAAGTGGCAGTAGAGAATTGTGGTTGTATAGTCCCAAATATAAAGGGTGTTAGGTAAAATCAGTGATTTTTGCTTTTTTCTACATCTCTGTACATGCCCATATCGGCATGCCTAGAAAGTTCTTTATTAAATAGACAAACATCCTTTCAGTAGATCCAACGAAATTAAAATTGTAAGTACTGTCAACATTGTTACTAATGCTGTTCATACTACCTAACATTTGTTCAGCTCTTACTGGGTGCCAGGCATTATGGTGTATTTAGTCCTTAAACCTGTCCTGTGAGGAAATTGAGGAAGAGTGACTTGTTCATTGTACAACTTGTAAGAGGTAGGGAGGAGAGCTGGGATTCTTTCCTAGCAGTTAGACTCCAGAGCATGTGCTGGTAAATACTGCACTGCAATTTTTCATTGTTCTCAGCATTGCATCTTCCTGAATTTAAAATTTGTGTATTATACAAAATAAAACCTGTGTTCATGGCTTTAGGGGAGAAAAGCCTTTGGTTTTGTTTTATTCACTTATTTTTTTATTTCTTTTATCCTCACCCGAGGACATTTTTCCATTTTTTGTTCAGATAGACTGGGAGGGAGAGAGAGGAAGAGGAAGAGAGAGAGAGAGAGAGAGAGAGAGAGAGAGAGAGAAACATCAATGTGAAAGGGACACATCGAGTGGCTGCTACCCGCACGACCAACCAGGGCCGGGGACAAACTGCAACTGAGGTACATGCCCTTAGCGGACACCGAACCTGGGTCTCTCTGGACCACAGACCAGCGCTCTAACCGCTGAGCCAAACCGGCCAGGGCTGTTTTATTCACTTATAAGGCCCCATAAATACAACCCAGTCACACTCCGCTGGGCCATAAGCAAACCATTTGTCTACCTGTATTTCTGATTTTTGTTGTTACACAGACAAATGGAGCTCCAGATTACCCCATTTCATTACCTCTCTGTGTTTATATTGTACAAAAATACACAGTTACTTTGTTTCTATAGACCGTAACTTTTCAGATTTAATTTCCTCACTAGTGAAAAGCACCCATTTCCTGTCTCCCTCTACTTCCTACCCCCTGAAGGAAAGGATGAATCATTTCATCTTTCTTTTTTTTTTTTTTATCCTCACCCGAGGACATTTTTCCATTTTTTGTTCAGATAGAGTGGGAGGGAGGGAGAAAGAGAAATATCTACGTGAAAGGGACACATCGAGTGGCTGCCACCCGCATGACCCAACCAGGGCTGGGGACAAACTGCAACCGAGGTACGTGCCCTTAGCGGGAACTGAACCTGCGTCTCTCTGGACCACAGGTCGATGCTCTAACCACTGAGCAAAACTGGCCAAGGCTCATCTTTCAATATTACTCTTTTAGCTTCTTGATTTTTATGTATGATTACTAATTTAGAAATCTATAGTTTTCTTCTGGACATTTTTTTTTTTAATATAGAAAAGGACTGTTTTGTTTTTAAGTCACAAAAGAACCTTTTGACCAGTTTAGTAATTGACTTATTCCATATTTATGGGGTACAATGAAATAAATTGCATTTGGGATTTGATTTAATTTAAATTTTTTTAATTTTTAAGATTAACATATAGTAGAATTGACATTTGTGATTTGTGTCACCACTACTACAACCAGAATGCAGAACAGTTCTGTAACATCATGATTTAACTTTTAACAAATTTTCAACATGGCTATATCCTTAACATTTTTAGTTCTGTTCTCCATCCTCAGGTTATTTTGGATAAACAGTTGTAATATTGTAAAATAATTCTTTTTGACTTGCTTTGTATTACTATGTCATGCAGTTGTTTGACCCAACTTTATTTTTTATTTTTAATTAAAGGGTATATTAAGTCAGAGCCAGGATAAATCACTTCGGAGAATTGCAGAATTAAGAGAGGTAAGTTATAGTGATTAGTATTTTAATATAATAATTTAGAATAGCATTTAAATCTCTTATTTTTATCAGAACTATTGTACGTACTGGGATAGTTTCATATGTACTTCAGTAGTTATTGCAATAACTAACTAGCCCAGCCTACAAGACTAGGGATGCGTTCTTACTGTGTATGTGGTTTTTCTCTGATATATATTGTCAGTGGAAATAGTGAAATAGGAATGTCTTACTTAGCAATACAATATCATTTGCCTGCATAGTCAGTGGCAACTTCCAAGGCTAAATTGTCCTTCTGTTAGATATTTCAGGCTTCTTTTTGTTTCCTAAACAACACTCTTTTTGGTAAAATAAAATAAAAATTTAGATTTTGAGGGTGTTTATAATAGCATTATAGCTAGAGACAGAAATACCTGATTTTTTTTTTCCTCCTGTTGCTCAGTCCTCCATCCACTAGGAGTCCCTGATTGAGGGAGCTATTTTCAAGAAAATACTGAGTGGGCCACAAACTTCTATTTTATTAATATAATAGATGAATAAGTACACATTTTATATTCCTCATTGCTGGCTCTTAGAAAATATAGGCTTTCTATTTGTTTGTTTTTTTCTAATATAAGTGATAGAACCAGTATTCTTAGGCATATCGGTGGGAACAGAGAATGGGCCTACTTTGCCAGCAAGCTCCAGCCAAGCTTATCTACTCAGTTGCAGGCATTGAGGGACTTAGAAAATGAGAGAGACTTAACTAAAAGGCACACCCTTCCAAGATCTGTGGTAAGTAGTAGATGTGTTGACCCTTCAAAGAAGGTGGAGGTCTTTGAATAATCTGGATGCTGCCAATCAGATTTGCAACTGTATCTCCCCTTTCTGGAAGCTGATGAGGGGTTGAAGGAATATGCAGAAGTAAGGTAATATAGAAGTAAAAGATATAGTGTAGTATGAATCCATAACTTTATTCAGTAAGTTTATATTCCTTTCTTAGGAAATACTTATCAGATTGAGTTTTAGTACTTTAAAAAATACAGATTGAGTTTTAGTACTTTAAAACATTTTTATTACCTGACTACCTGTATTAGTTCTGTATTGCTACTGCAATAAATTATCACAACTTAATGGCTTAAGACAACACAAGTGTATTACATCAGAAGTTTGACACAAGTCTCACTGGACTAAAATCAAGATGTCAGTAGGTCTGTGTTCCTTTTTGGAGACTATAGGGGAGAATCAATTTTCTTGCCATTTTCAGCTTCTAGAGGCTGCCCACATTTTTTGACTCATGGCCTCTTTCTCCATCTTCAAAGCTAGCAATGTTGCGTATCTGACCATTCTTTCATAGTCACTTCTCCCTTTCTCTCTGAACTCAGGAATGGCTCTCTGATTTTAAGGACCCATATGATTAGATTAGGCATGCCCAGATAATCCAGGAGAATCTCCCCATCTCAAGATTCTTAATTTAATTATACCTGCGAATTCTTATAATGTCATTCTGGTTTGGGAATTAGGACATGGAGTCTTCGGGGGCCTTTCTTCTTCCTACTACACTGCTTCTAGTGAATGTAATCATTGAAATGGCCAGAAGACAGCTAATAAGAGAAAACAGAAGAAAGAAGGAGTTTAGAGCACATGTAATACATTCTTTCTTGACACATATCTAAACTATTTTTGTTTGTTTTTTTATTCCTCACCTGAGGATATTTTTCCATTTATTGTTAGATAGAGTGGACAAGAGGAAGGGAGAGAGAGAGAGAGAAACATCAATGTGATAGAACCACATCGACTGGTTGCCTCCTGCATGACCCAGCCAGGGCTGGGGACGAACCACAACCAAGGTATGTGCCCCTGACCGGAGTCGAACCTACGACACATTGGTCTACTGGCCGATGCTCTAATCACTGAGCCAAACTGGCCAGGGCTCTAAACTGTTTTTGTAGTAGCTAAGATATATGTCTGAACTGTACCCTGGTTCCAATTACATAAAGAAACATTTACCCAGTAATTTTCATGTAAATATAGAGTAGGTAAGTGATAGTTTTAGATACTTTCAATTTTGTTTATGAAGAGAAAAATTTCCTTCAACTAGATAATATAACCCATAAAATCATGATTGCCACTTAATTAAACATTTGCAATGATATAAGTCATAAAATGTTTTATTTCTTTGGGATTATATTCTTCATGGAAGCTATACAAAGTTTCATTAGTACTTTATTGATTTAGACAGGCCAAAATTGAGTATAATACCTTTATTTTGCTATATTAAGATCATCAGAAAGTATTTTTTAGTAGTTTATTTCTTCCCTTTGTGATTATGAGTGTGTGTGTGTGTTGTGTGCATGTGTGTGTATATATAGAGAGGGATAGGTAGATATATAGATATAGAGATATGATAGAGTACATGAACATCTCAGTATTTTCTGGAGGACAAACAAAACAAAACAATAGCTCTATATAGGCAAATATGTCAATACCTAGTGTGTTAGGTGTTTTTAAATGACTAAGATAAAGAAGTAAAGAGGTAAGTAAAAACATTTCCAACAAAAATATTGTAACTTTCTTTTCCTGATTTTGAATCTAATAACACAAATAGATATTAAACAGGAATATCATGCTTGGAGGAAGTGGTAATTATGCTGTGCAAATTATGAGCTCATTTAAGTAGATTCCTTTTTAAGGCCAGTTAAATGGAGAATAAATGAAGACATTGTCTTAGATGTCTTCTCTTTTCTCTGTCCTCTCTGTATATGGCATGCACTTTTTCCAGGCTCATCAGATGCAATTTCTTATAAGCAGTTGCTGTTCTCAAAGCTGACTTCAGGGAGGGAGGGTTCATCTTTTTGCAGCTTGAAATCACCTCAGAACATAATGGGTAACATAGGACTGAGATAAAAAAATAATGAAACAGTTAAAGGTATTTGATACATTTCACTAATCAGAATTTCTCTGTAAGGAAGTAATCAGAAAGACTTGCAAAATTTATGGATAAAAATGTTAATCTCAGGGTATGCCAAAAATTGGAAACCATCTAAATGGTCAACAGTAGGAGAATTATTGAATTGGTTGTCATATTTAGTAATATTATAGAGACAGTTATTATTTTGTTTAAAAGTTTAATTACATTACACTTCAGTATTTTATTCTTATGACTTGAACAGGGGTTGGTTTAAGCAGTTAATGGAAGGGAGCATTATTGACTATATTCAATGGCAGATAAACTTAGGCAGATAAATAATATATAAATATATTATTTTTTTGTGTGGTACATGCCCCTAGCAGGAACCAAACCCAGGACTCTCTGGTCCACAGGCCAACACTCAACTGTTGAGCCAAACTGGCCAGGGCTTGAAAATATTTTTAAAATTATTATTGATTTAAAGCTAAAGTGGAAATATAGTTTATTCTGAATGAGTTACTTTTATTTCATAGGCTTAATTGTATCAAAATAGTTTGGGTGATTGAGGTTGATATATAAACTGTCAGATGATAGAAAATCTTGAACATGTTTTTTCATCTCTAAGAGTTAATATGCAGACCCCCTCCCCGTCAAGATACAGAATTTTAAGATTGGACTTTGGAATCAATACTTGGCTCCCCCCGCCCCCCTTTTTAAAGGATTTAGTCAAATTGCTGGAATGTTAAAAAAAAATTCAAAAACTGAAAACTGTAGTATAAATTGAGGCATTTTTAAAGGGCTGTTAGAGATACTGGGTAACAGAGTCTAGTGTGTTAGGATATAAAAAATTATTTAGAAGAAATGAATTTTAAAGAAAGTAAAGGACTCATTGCTGTTGAGGAAATGTTCAGAGGTTCCAGACTAACAAATTGGCCTGGGCAAAGTCATGAAAGACAGTTCTTTCCAGACTTATGAATTTCGTAGGCTGAAAAATCATGTCCAGTTCCTTCCAGAAATGTGGGACAGGAGAATTGTCATAGAATGCTTTTATTTTTTCAAGTGTGGACATCAAGAATAAGGAATCAGATTCTTCTTTTGTCATTATTTCATACAAGAAAGGTGTGGTTTTTTTTTTCTATCACAAAAAATTGGGAAGGACATATTCTCAGAATCAAGTACAGCTGTTCAAATGAAGGATTTGGATCTAAGAAAAATTCTCTGCATTAACCTCTGTTTTGTTATTTCACCATGGATCCGTGAAAACTTCATTCTTGACATGTTCTTATGGGAAGACCAACATTAGGAGACTAATGTTGTGAGAGGAAGTCAAGCCAGGAGTCTTCAGTGAAAAAAACAGTAACTAAGCTTAGAGATCTTGGGCAGTGTGGGTGTGGTGGGAATAGAGGACAGTTAGTACCTCAATGTTTTGAGAATTAGTAAATTTGAAACAATGTAAGAAGAGGGTGTTGCTTATAAGTCCTTGAAAATATTGTTTGAGGAGAATTTTGTAGTAAATGTGTGAGGGATGGATCAAGTCAGAGGAAGACTTCAGGTAAGAAAAGTAGGAATCCTAGAAAAAAGGAGGTGCGTTTTGATAGGATGTATAAAATGTTCTAGAAGTTCGTCTCTAGCATGCCAGTGGAGTAAGTGTAAAAGAGAGCACCGAGGACACAGGACTGAGCCCAGAGGGCCAGAAGGCAACAGAATCAGGAATGGGCAGAGTGGAAACTGTAAAAGATAGGACATAGGCAGGAGACCTGAAGCCACGGAAAATAGGTACATTGAGGAGATCATTATTGGTGACTGCTGTAGCACAGAGGTAAAGATCATTGGAGTTAGTTAGGAATGCTCATTAATGACCTAAAGAAAGCAACATTTTGAGTAGTAATTTCAGGAACTTGAAATTTTCCTGTTTGGTAATGAACTACTTGAACCTTTTTATTTTACAGACGAGGAAGCTTCTGATTTTAACTATCGAACACTTTCATATTTTGGGAGGAGAAAGGCTCGATTGGCTGTTATATAACAATTTAATTTTAGATCAAGTGAATGTAAGGTAGCATAAATAGTCGTGAGATGTCTTAAAGTAGGATAAAGTTTATCTTAAGTAATTTTTTTATTCAGCAGTCGTTACAACTACAAAATATCCTCTTTGGATCTTCATATTCTTTAAGGATCAAAATTATTTGCTGGTGTAAATACTGTTTTAAATGCTAATTATCTTTTAATTATTGTTTCTGATACCTTATCTTAGGAGGAATGCAAATCCAGATTGTGTTTTTATATTTTGAAAACTTCAAGTCTGTATTTTTTTTTTTATGCTGAAAAGTACCTATAAAATTCTTTTTTTAAAATTTTTTATTCTCACTCGAGGACATTTTTTCATTTTTTTTGTTCAGATAGAGTGGAAGGGAAAGAGAGGAAGAGAGAGAGAAACATCGATGTGAAAGGGACACATCAAGTGGCTGCCTCCCGCACGACCCAACCGGGGCCGGGGACAAACTGCAACCGAGGTACATGCCCTTAGTGGGAACCGAACCCCGGTCTATCAGGACCGCAGGCCGACGCTCTAACCGCTGAGCCATATGGGCCATGACCCTATAAAATTCTTTATGTTTTAGGAGCTCCAAATGGACCAGCAAGCAAAGAAACATCTCCAGGAAGAGTTTGATGCATCTTTAGAGGAAAAAGATCAGTATATCAGTGTTCTCCAGACTCAGGTAAAAGATTAAAAGTGTGGAATTTTTGGATAAAGAACAATAAAGGGGTTTTAATGGGATATGTATAGGTTCCAGATAATTTAAAAAATTGTGTATTTTTAAAATTCTTTGCTTCTCAATTTTAAGGATAATTGTTAATCTTTTGTCTTTTGGCTAACTGATATAATTGGAAATAACAAATACAAAAAGCAACTGCATTGGGAGTAAACTTTTTTTTTTTTGGTACGTGCCCCTTGGGAACTGAACCCAGGACTCTGGTCTGCAGGCCAATGCTCCAACCGCTGAGCCAAACTGGCCAGGGCGGGAGTAAACCTTTTAATCTCCCCCTCAGTATAGCAAAAAAGATATAATTTCCTCTATTCTCTCTGTTTTAAAGAAAGTACGACTGCCATATTTTCTTTTGGATCATTTTTTTAAATGAAGTACATTTTTTTAGGTTTCTCTACTGAAACAACGGTTACGAAATGGCCCGATGAATATTGATATACCAAAACCACTCCCTCAGATGGAACCACAGGCTGAAGGTGTCACTGAAGAAAAAAATACAGAGAGTGATGTTGAGGCAGTAGGTAAGCTTCATGTTGTCAAATGTTAATTTAAAATTTAGAGGAGGATGTTGAGAGATTCTAGGATATGAGCTAATAAACATGGGCTGAGATGGCAGTAAAGTATCCTTGATCCTAACACTTCCAGAAAGATCCAAGAATTTTTGTTTTCTTTTTGGTTCCTTGTTGTTATTCAGGAGAAAGTAACTAAGTAATTGTTTTAAGACTTGACAATCTGTGGGTAGTAGCACCATACTTTCATTATAATTGAAATCAATTTATTATCTTACACTGTTTTATTGATAGCAGTAGTTTTCATATAAACAGGATAGTTCTGCTTGAGGTTAATGAATATGCTAATTGTAATTGTTTTTCTAAACTTTTAAGTAATATTACATCGTTCTGCATTCAAAGATACCTGTGTTTGCCCTATTTGCTATCTAATTGGAAAAGAATAGTTAAATCTTTTCTTAAAATCCATTTATAGTCCTCCCTACTCTTTGAGGCTTTGAGGTACATAGTCAATGAAATTTCTACTTTTTATTTACCAATTCTTTGTCTTCAAGAGATTTATGATGAACTTTTGGTCTAGCTAGAGCCACAGTAAGGTGCTGAGCAGCTGTCTGAGGAACCAACAAGTAAGGGATGCTGAAATTCCCCTGAGGTCTGAAAACTTCACTCGTAAATGTCAGGAGATGGAGAAAGGTGTACCTACTGGAATTTTTTTCTGGAAGATATTAGAATACATTGGAAGGAATACTTTATTAAATTCTTTTGGGATAGGAGCTAAGACACAGGAAGGATACCCCTTTTGTTGATCTGGCTCAGAGTATAGCAGAGTGTTTAGATAAGAATACAGTCCTGTGAACTAACATAATTAAATTTCCCAGGGAGCCTTAAATTCCTTACTGACTGCCCCTGCTTATGCTGCTTTATTGTCAATAGTTGGAGATGGAGCTTCTGCTAACACACTGGAAATACTTCAGCAAAGAGTTAAGCGTCAAGAGAACCTACTGCAGCGTTGTAAGAAAACAATTCAGTCACATAAGGAACAATGTACACTGTTAACCAGTGAAAAAGAAGCACTGCAGGAACAACTAGATGAAAGACTTCAAGAGCTAGAAAAGATGAAGGTAAAAGAGCAAATGATTTGGTTGAAGGTAGCCCCATAAAGCTAGATGCACAGGCCCCAGCGTGGCCTGCACCTCCTCTGCAAAGCCTCTCCCTTCCTCCATAGACAGCATGAAGACAACACCCAAGTGCCTTGGGCTTCATAGCATTTACCATACTTGAGACATCCTGTGTACTTTTCTTCTAGACTGTGAAAAATAACCAAATCAGATAAAATGTTTAGAGTTCTCATATGAGGAGAAGCTTTACTAGAGATGGAAATGAATTTTTAAAATTTTTAAAATTTTTAGGAGCTTCATATGGCTGAGAAGACTAAGCTTATCACTCAGTTACGTGATGCAAAGAACTTAATTGAACAACTTGAACAAGATAAGGTAAAACAATACTTATGATACTAAAATTTGGCAGGGGGCCCCAAAATTCACTTGGAAGCATTCAGACCTCTGCTTTCCAAAATTATTGCAGCTGCTTCCATGAAAAATATTTTTGTTTTAATTTCTAGATTTATATAACTGTTAGCATTAGTTTTGTATCATGTGAAGCTGATTCTCTGATTTCCGGATCCCAGTTAGTATTTTGATTTATAGATTAAAATAACTTTTGCAAAGGAAGTCTGTTTATAGTACATAACATGTTTCCGAGAAAAGTTATTTATAGTTAAGGCATTGCTAAATGTGAATGTTAAAATTATTGTCTTTTCAAATATGGAAACAGAATAATCTTTCAGATAAAATGCCTAAAAAATAAAGAAGGGGCAATATATAATTAGCATAAACAGAATGAGGTTGGTAGTTTAGAGTTGGAGCTGTAGCTATAGCTATGGCAGCAAAGACAATTGAGAAATCCATGGGCAGATAGTTTTGACTTAACTCAGTCCCAAGTTCTTGGGTCCTTTTTTAAAAGCAGCTCCCAGTTTGTTACATACCATCCACCATTTTCTTTAGTATGCTACTTTATAGCTACAGTAGTCATGTAATTAAGAACATGTCAGAGCTGACATATTGAAATGTATTGGCAATCTTTTCATTCTATAATATCATTTTGCTATAGTCTACTCTATAGAATGCATGAAGCCCCACCTGAAAAAACAACCTTTTTATTATGAAAAACTTAAAACATTTACAAAAGTAGAAAGATTAATGATATGAATTCCTATGAACCCATCACCCAGCTTCAACAGTTAACATCTCATAGCTAATCTTGTTTCATTTGTACATTCCCAACCCCCATTGTCCTCAACCCTTTAGAATAAATCCAAGAAATATTTATAATTTCTTCCATAAGTATTTTAATGTATCTTTAAAATAAAGGACTCTATTTTTTATAAAAATATAACCACATAGTCATGATCACATTAAAAAATTTAATAATTTCTTTGTATAACCAACTTTCTAGTTAGTTTCAGACTTCCCTTTTGTCTCATACATTATTTTTCCATTTTTATGAATTAGGATTCAAATTAGATTCTTTCATTGCAAATGATTGATATGACTGTTAAAACTTCTTTTAATCTATAGGTTTTACTGCTCTCTTTCTCTCTCTCTCTTTTTTCTGTTGTGATTTGGTGTTTGAAGAAACTGAAGGCCCACGGTTTTGTTTTGAAATTTTATATAATAAAACGGGTTTATAAACCCTGGAAGCAATGTAATAATCTTAAGACCATAAAATAGCTATCACAAAATCTTATTTTTCTTTATTTTTAAAAAAATTCTCACCAGAGGACATTTTTGCATTTATCTTCAGATAGAGCAGGAGGGAGAGAGGGAGGAAGAGAGAGAGAAACATTGATGTGAGAGAGACACATCGAGTGGCTGCCACCCACACAACCCCAAGTGGGGCTGGTGACAAACTACAGCCGAGGTATGTGCCCTTAGTGGGAACCGAACCCGGCACTCTCTGGTGTGCGGGCCGATGCTGTAATCGCTGAGCCAAACTGGCCAGGGCGCAAAATCTTGTTTTTTAAGGACAAGTTGAACCACCCTATTTTTTGCTAGTCATGAATGATTGACTTAATGACCTTCATTTCTTGTGTAGGTTATCCAAGAGTGGGAAGACAGTAGCAATTAGCAAATTGGAGGAATGAAGGTGCCTCACTGACATTATAAGGATTAGTGATGGGACTGTAGACTGTCACAAGGAGAAAGAGAAAAACCAGGTAGATCTGTACCAGGGTCTTGGCCCATTCAGTGTGGCAGCAGTAACTTGACACTCTCAGCAGCCTCTCGACTCTCTGTGTTACAGCACAGATTTGTAATTATAGTTCACAATAATTGAACCTAATACAAAAGCTATATTCCATTCGTTATAAACCGTTTACTAAGATAGGGAAAATTATAGCAAACATTCATAGAAGGATTATAAAATAAGTTTTTAAATTGAAATATGTTTTCAATATTTAAAAGATTAAACTTACTATTAAAATAATTTTTATATCAAATATACCCTGATAAGCTAGATAACCAAGGTTATTATACTAGGTAGTATAGCATATAGTGGAAAACACAGACTTCAGTTTGTGAAATCATGAAAAAAATTCTTATGCTGTATTTAGTAAGAAATACTTTGTTTCTGCCTTTTAAAGTAAGTTTAATACATGCTATTGATGATGTAGTTTTGTTATTCAAACACTTCAGAGCCTGTGCTTCTGTTTAGGGAATGGTAATAGCAGAGACAAAACGGCAGATGCATGAAACCCTGGAGATGAAAGAAGAAGAAATTGCCCTACTTCGTAGTCGCATCAAAGAGATGACTACTCAGGGAGAGGAATTACGGGAACAGAAAGAAAAGTCTGAACGAGCTGGTAAGAACTCAGGGGTTACTTATCTTATGTCAGAGCTCCAAAGTCATGTAAAGTGCAACTTGACCAACCAATGTTTAGAAAAATTAGTTAAATATTAATAGAAATGCTTAACTGTAGAGACTCTAAAGCAATGAACTATTCCTCAGAAGAGGCAGGGGTTGGTAAACTATGGTCTATTTATGTAGAGTTCTCAGCTAGTAATGAATTTTTTTTTTTATCCTCACCCAAGGATATTTTTCCATTTTTTGTTCAGATAGAGTGGGAGGGAGACAGAGAGAGAGAGAAACATCGACGTGAAAGGGACACATCGAGTGGTTGCCTCCCACACGACCCAACCAGGGCCGGGGACAAACTGCAACCAAGGTATGCGCCCTTAGTGGGAACCGAACCCGGGTCTCTCTGGACCGCAGGCCGATGCTCTAACCGCTGAGCCAAACCGACCAGGGCTGATTTTTACATTTTCTTTCTTTTTTTTTTTTTATCCTTACCCGGGGACATTTTTCCATTTTTTTGCACAGATAGAGTGGGAGGGAGAGAGGGGAAGAGAGAGAGAGAGAAACATCGATGTGAAAGGGACACATCGAGTGGCTGCCACCCGCACGACTAACCAGGGCCGGGGACAAACTGCAACCAAGGTATGCGCCCTTAGTGGGAACCGAACCCGGGTCTCTCTGGACCGCAGGCCGATGCTCTAACCGCTGAGCCAAACCGGCCAGGGCTGATTTTTACATTTTCAAGTAGTTGGACAAAAGAAGAAAAAGAATATGTGACAGAGACCATATATGGCCTGCAAAACCTAAAATATTTACTGTCTGGCTCTTTGTAGGAAATGTTTGCTGACTACTGCCTTAGAGCATCAAAATTCAGGTTTACAATTTTGGAATTCCCCAAACAGGCCCAACATAGTACATATTAAATAACTGCTACCTTATAGATGCTCTAGGGTAAACAAAGTGTAAGATATAGTCTACTTTTTAAAGGAATAATGAATAATTCAGTGTTATACCTAATAACATTATGTTTTGACATAATAAATGGCTAGGCTGTAATGTATAGAGACCAGCATAATGTATAGAGACCAGCATAGTATTTGATAGGTACAGTACTGATCAATGCTAGGAAAAAGGAGAGGCGTTAGAAAGTGGAGATGGTTGAATGAACCGGTGCCTTCAGGTTAGTGAAGATGTGAGTTTTGAAGCTGGGCCTCAAATTAATAGAATGGAACTAAACAGAGTGGTGGAACAGCATACATCTCAGATGCTGTAAGACCATAAATAAGCACAGTGACCATAGTGGGTGTGTGAATCAACTAAAGGCCATTCTTGCTAGGGAATAAAGTTGGATTGTGAAGGAACTGACTGTTAAAATCTTAAAAGGTGAGTAGATGAGTTTAGATTTGGTGTATAAGGCAAAAGGAAACCAGTAGTAGGAAAGCATAACATGTGGAAGCTAGTGTTTTATGGAGAAAAGAAGTGAAGGTGAAGTCAAACTTAGAAGCAGAGGTAGAAATCTAAGTTTGAGGGACTGAGTGCTTTGGCCACCTTGATTAGGATTGTGGGTCTGGGAAGGAGGAAGAGTACAGTCTGCAGAACTTGGTATCTTATCAACTCAGAGGGGCAGAAGACAGGAGGGATCCAAGATGACACCCAAGGTTTTCAGCTTAGGAGACTGAATGAATGGTGTGAAGTCAAAATAGGAAATCTAAATGGGGAAATTGAGGCATGGGGTGAAATAATGAGTTTGCTTATTAAATACTTTGAATTTGAGCCAATCATGAACTTTCCAAATGAAATTGACTTGTAGGAATTTGGAAATAAGAAAATGGATCATCTTTCAGGAGTCACTAGCCTAAGGTTGAAGCCTATGGTTCAATCTGTAGGAGAGGCTGATTTCTAAAAGATTAAGTTTTACAGTTGTAGTACTGATAGTGGCAACAGTAGCATGTATGCACTCACTGCTGCTGGTACTCCTACTGATAGCCAGCACTCAGTTATTTTAGGCAAGACTCTGTCATAGATGTTTTACTTGTGTGTATGTACTTGTATGTCCTCCTTACAATTTTTATGAAGTAGGTACTATTATTCTCATTTTCAAATAAGAAAACCTAAGAGCATAGAAGTTAAGTAACTTGCCTACATTCACGCACACAGAGTAAATAGTAAAATAGTAAGGATCTGAATCCAGGCATTTTGATTCTAGAATCTGCTCTCAGCTAGAGAGATCTTGAGTTTGGCAGAGAGAAATCAATGAAAATAGTTATGAAAGAAGTCATAGGAATTGTGAAATGTTATACTTTTGGAGGGAATATCAGAGTCTTTCCAGAAGTGGGGGAGATAGGATGAAGACTTTTATTATTATTATTATTTTTTAATCCTCACCTGAGGATATTTTTACATTTATCTTCAGACAGAGTGGGAGGGAGGGAGGTGGAAAGAGAGAAACATTGAGGTGACACAGACACATCGATTGGTTGCCACCTACCGGCTGGGGATGAACAGCAACTGAGGCACGTGCCCTTGACCGGAATCGAACCTGCGTCTCTTTGGTCCGCAGGCCGACTTTCTAACTGCTGAGTGAAACCGGCCAGGGCTTGGATGAAGACTTTTTAAAAAGTCTTTGAATTTGGTTAAGATTTGATTCCCAGGATGCGGCTTAAGAAATGTAGAAACCAGATTGTAAGGTTTAAGGAGGGGAATGGGTCTGAATGAGAGAGGTAGTTGGTTGTTCATTAATACCTCCTATCTCCTTAAAATTTATTGATAAGTGGCTGGGAAATTTAGTTAATTTGTTCCCAGTAAACCTAAGAAAATTTTTTTTCAGAGAACATTAATAGACGACATCTCTCAGACTATAATCTCTGAAGACTTACTTGAAGCTGTTTGAGAGTTGTGAGACATTGTTAAACAGGTTTGCTCTTAGTGAAAATGGTGAGACTAATGAGTTAGTCTCAGCTTCTCATATCAAGCCTTTTATATTTTAGAACTGCTTTTGTTAACTAATATAGCCAGTCAAGGGAAAATAATTCTGGTTAAGGGATTACATTTTCTTTAAAATGTAATGGGGTGTATCTTGTCAGGAGCTAGAAACCCACGAATAGTTATCAAGTTGAAAGGGATAAATGATGAAACGGTAGATAAAATATATGGTTAATTCACATGTAGGATAAAAATTTCCCAGATAACTATTTTAATCAAGTCTTTAATGATATAGCCTTTCTCTTGCTTCGCCAAAACACAGATATATTTTGTATTTAAATATGATTTTCATAAAACTATATTTTTGTAAATAATTGATAGCCTATAAATTGAGAAACTTTTCTGTTAATAGTACTGTTAAAATATTAAAGATTAGCCCTGGCCAATTTGGCTCAGTGGTTGAGCTTCGACCTGCGGACCAGAGAGTCCTGGGTTCGGTTCCCACTAGGGGCATGTACCACAAAAAAAATATAAATAAATAAAGATTAATAAATACTTAGAGTATTAAGACTTAAAGTTATTTAATTTTCATTCCCTTTGGAAAGTCTTTGGATCACAGTTATGATTGCTTTTATAGATATTTAAATTTTTATTTTGGGTCATAATTATTGAGGGCTGTGATAGAAACTTACAACAGACTGATTCCACATTGGAGGTACTGTCTTTGAAGTCGATTATGAAAACTATTTTTGCACACCGACTACATTTCATCTAATGGTCTTAGTTGAATCTCAGCTGAACTGGTGAAACATAAAATGATTCTTAAGACAGTTGAAGCATAAGTTGATAAGCCAATTGACAGAAAAATTCCAACTTAGTATTAAAAGTAAGAAAAGGTCTTTGAAATAGTTTTCATAAATAGTTTGTGAACATCATCTGGTTCTTGGAGAATTCAATTGCTCTGTTAAATATTTGTCTTTCTCGTAGGGTTAAAATTCAAAGACTAAATACATAAGAGTTGGCCATGTGAAGGAAACATTAACATCATTAAAGCTTACAGTTGTTAAGATTTTTAGAAATAAATTGTGTCTACATAAAATAATTACTAAAGAATACAAACTCTCCTAATGTATTTTAACTGTTAAAAGTTTAACTCTGATATATTTAGTAATTTTTGACATGTAGATAGATATTAGTTAACAACTGATTTCTTTGGCTTGCTTATTATGGAGGTCAAAATTGGTTCAATTACATTCCCCAGCACTTTTCATGGAAACCAGTCTATTGCACTGCTCTTCTTAGTTTTTCTAGATGAACTATGATGCCTCCCATATGTTGGAGGACAAAGGAAATTTGAATGTTTATTATTTTTGAAAGAACAGTTTTATCATAAAACAGGGAGACTATGTGAACATGGTGACATGCTTACTTTAGGAGCTATATCAACTTGTGGTATGATTCTGCTTTCCAGTGGAATTTTTAGGCTTTTTAAAATTTTTTATTATCCTCACCCGAGGACATTTTTCCATTTTTTTAATTCAGATAGAGCGGGAGGGAGAGAGAGGAAGGGAGAGAGAGAGAAACATCGATGTGAAAGGGACACATCAAGTGGTTGCCACCCGCATGACCCAACCAGGGCCGGGGACAAACTGCAACCGAAGTACATGCCCCTAGTGGGAACCGAACCCGGGTCTCTCTGGACCGCAGGCCGAGGCTGTAACCGCTGAGCCAAACTGGCCAGGGCTAGGCATGTTTTTGAAGTATGATACTGTATCACTCTTTGTCTTGTTAAAATTTATTTTATTGGATAAGAACCCCCCAAAATAAGTATATTTGTTATAAGCATTTTACTACAACTGTTGATACTTTCCCTTTCTAGATGCTACTTAAGATGGTCATATCTTTAAGTAACCAGATTTTTAAAGTTGGAGAAGTCTGGTGATTTAGCTTAAGTGCATAATGCTGTATTTGATGGGTGCTAGGTATTATTACTGATTGTCTAGAATATTATCTCTTCAATGCAGCACCAGTGCAGAATGTTAATGTTACTAATCCTTGCACTAGGTCTTGGCTGGTGTGTGTGTGTGTGTGTGTGTGTGTGTGTGTGTGTGTGTGTTTCAACCAGGGTAGGAAATGGGGGTAGCTGGCTAATTATTAATATAGTATATTACAAAACAAAGAGAAAAAATGAAAGTACATCACTGTTGTTTCAGTATACTTCCATTTAGTCTTCTTTCTAATCCTTATTTTTATATTATTGTAAATAATATTTTACCATATTGTATATGCAATTTTGTATGCTCCTTTTTTCTCCATTTAGTATTATATTAGGAGTACTTGTACATGTTGCTAAAGTACTAACATTTTAATGGCTGTGTCAGAATGCATGCATCTCATTTACTTAACCCATTTCCCCACTGATCAGTGTCTGGATTATTTTATATTTCCACTATTCTGAATAATACTGTAACAACTTTGTGATATGGCCTATTTCATATTTGATTTTTCTCATGATAAATTCTTACCCATGGACTTTTAATCTTTTTTGTTACTTACTTTTAAGTGATTGAAATAAAGACAGTATAAAAAAAGAACTCACAACACCATGTTAACTCCCACCCCTCCTGTAAAATATTCTTGCCTACAGTTATGCAAGATTAAAACATTCTGCTTGGATTAGGAAAGTTTCCAGAGTGCACTATCTTTTGTAAGCTCTGTTTCCCTTTCATGCACCCTGTCTTTGCTGAAGTTATGTGTTTTATATGATTGGCTGCATTTAAAAACTTAGATTAGCTTATAACATTTTTTGCTTTTTTATTGCCATGTTGTGTTTGTGCAGGAAATAAGTTTTTTTAATTCGTTTGTATAGTCTAGGCTTGATATACGAAAGACATTTAGTGGAACGTATTTATTTGATGTTTGAAGGACCCTTTAAAATAGTTTATATATTTTAAATGTGTAAGATTTATGCATATTTATATAACAAACAAAAATCACATGTGTATGGAAGGGCTTTGTTAGTTATTGATAATTTATGTAACAAAGTTTTCTTGGAGTCTTAAGTCTCACAAAACATCTCATTTTTGTGCATCCACACATGCCAATAAGTGAATCATGGTGCCTTTCCCAAGCCTTGTATGAACAGGACTGGGGTAAGGGCTATTTATTTTCTTATCATGGTGCTTAGGATAAGCTTTACAAAGAAAATTCCATGTTTCTCAGGCAAAAAAAAAAAAAAAAAGTATGATTTAAAGTAGAATTTAAGTCTGCCATGTTAGATAAGTGATACGTATATATTTTGGCACTAAATGAATATCTGATGGTAAAATTTATTTTTAATGGATTAGTTTTTCATTCATTATAGGTTGTTTATTTAATAGTCATGTGTTTGTAGGTGCATCCATATATTTAGATAGTCATTATCACCCTGCACTTGCTTATGTCCCTGGTACTGTCATTGTTTTGGAAACCATCAGCAAGCAGAACACATTTCTTTGCTACAGAATCATATCTACAATTTAATTAAATTTACTCAGCTTTAGATGAATATTTTCCAAGATCATTCTGATGTTTTTAAGGTATTTAATAGATAAATTTATATGGTTAATATTAAAGTGCATGAAATTTTGGATAGATCTGTACATTTAAAAAAGTCAAAGCATAATTGATTTACAGAATGAATCTTGTTATGCATTTTGGAAAGTTGCTTAAAAAGTAGATCTCCATTGTAAATGTGATGTTTATTAAATATCTGAAGGCCCCAATTTATATATAAATATTGCACTGTCTGGTTTTGTGCCACTGGGTGGTAGTATTACTTTATTTTCATTTAAACTCTAGAGGCGTGGTTTTCAAAATTTTTTGGTCTTAGGGACTTCTTTCTACTCTTAAAACTCACCGAGGATTCCAAAGAGCTTTTGTTTATGTTGATTATGTGTAGTGATATTTATTGTATCAGAAATTAAAAAGTGTTTTTTAGTGTATTTTAAAATAACAATTATAAATCTATTACATACTAAAAACTTTTGTGAAAATTACTTGTATTTTCCAAAATAAAATTTAGTGTGAAGAGTGGCCTTGTTTTACATTTTTGCTTATCTTATTGTTGGGCTTAATAGAAGATAGCTGGATTTTATATCTGTTTTTGCATTTAATCTGTTGTGATATCTTTTTTTTGGGGGGGGGGGGGCGGTATGTGCCCCTAGTGGCAAACGAACCCGGGACTCTCTGGTCCGCAGGCTGACGCCCCAACTGCTGAGCCAAACTGGCCAGGGCTCTGGTGGTATCTTATTTGGTTGAATTATATGAAGAAAATCACCCTTCATACAGATATGTATTTGGAAAATGGAGGACCTTATAGGCCCTCTGAAAAGGTCTCAGGACCTAAGGATTTTTGTACCACACTTTGAAAACTGCTACGAGACTTGCTTTTATTCACAAAAGATTCTTGATGATTAGATGAGAGTTCTGATAAAAAAGTTTTTGTTGCTTTTCCTGATAATTTGTGTTTTATTCATTTTGTAGTATTACCTGTGTTTTTTTTAGTTTAATATCACATGCATTTTAGTAGCTTTTTTTTTTTTTCTGGGATAAAGACTTAGGCACTAGCTTAATTTATTAATTTCTTGATGTTCTCAATCAGCTTCTTAGGATCAGCAGTTTAATTGAGAGATTGGCAGCCTTTCCACATTTCTGCATGTTTATTCCCTGTAGTGGGAGTAGAAGTGGATCTTGTTGTTCTTATAGTACATGTCCTCTGGAACAGTGCAAGAAAACCGTAATGCTACCTGGGATCTGAGAATTCTGGCATTTGTTATGGTAAGGGCATCAAAGATGAGGACAGGAAAAGGTGGTGAAGTGGTAAAAGCAAATGCCACATTACTCTTTTTACCTAAGGATGAATTCTTATATTTCGCTCTCCCTCTTACTACTTCAATCGTGTATGTATATGTGTGCGTGTGTGTGTGAGAGAGAGAGAGAGAAAAAAAAATGTTTTAGTAGCAGAAAAATGTTCTTTATATCACCCAGTGCCTAACATGTGCTTGGCAGTTGGCAAACATCCAGTAAATATATAATGAATAAATGGTTGAATTATTGAGCTCTTGCCAACATTTCTCATTTAACTCTTGCAGTGAACATTTGTCCCTTTTATAATTCCCATAGATGTGAATGAACCTCATCTAAAGTGGAAAGTGAGGAACTAGCAATGAAGTGTGGCCTCCTCCACATTTTACTTTTGGCAGAGTACCGTTCTTAAGATTCATTAAATTTTTGCCTAGAAATATTTTCAAAGTTTGTTTTTATTTTTAAATAAAAATTGCCTGAGATACATTGAATTTTGCTTTGGAAGAACACAGTGTGTTCTTGCAACATTTGGCGGCAGTTTGTGCTTAGCCTCCTGTCAGTGTGTGCTGTGACCATGGTTTTCCGTGCACTCTTGCATGTTGGCAGAAGACTTGTCAGTTCTGGCTGCTGCACGCTTCTGTTCTACCCACTCACTTATCCTTCGTGGGTAATTGCAAGCAAGAAACATCATGTAGATGTTCAGAGCATACTTCTTTAGTACTCATATTAAAACCCTAGCACAGTTCCATTTTGGACACCACTTTACTGTATCTGGTTTTTGCAACATTAGAAAGTGAGATGTTTCTGGTTAGTAAGTAAACTCTCAGGGTATCTTCCTTTAGCATTGAAATCAAACTCATTATTGGAGACAGACTTCCTGTAAGGAATTGGCTTCATTTGTGATACAGAGTAGAATCCAGAGTGGGTTTGAAATATGTTTTCTATATGTAAATAAATGCAATGTTTTAATGGTGGTTTTGTTTGTTTGTTTTGGTACTTAACATTTTTGTACAGTAGGATGGAAATGGAAAGCAATTGAGTTTTTGAGTCTGTTAGAGGTGTAACATGCTGCATTTTGTTGAGTTAGAAGCCATCAATAATTGAATGGTTCAGAAATTCTGGTTTAGAAAGATATACTATTGCTCACTTAAACTTGATCAATGTTAGTATTCTAAGTTTTTAAAAATAATGCAAGGTACGGGTTGTTTCTTAAATACAGTTATAAAGTTTTATCATCAAATATATATATTCAAGTTGATTTATCATCTGAGGAAAAGTTAGGTGTTTCAGTTCTTGCATTTGAATGAGGACATTGAATTAAAAGATCACTAGGTATAAAATTATATGGTTCTCTCACATGGTAGCAGAAGGTGGAAGAGAAGATTAAATTTAGATGAAAAGAACCATGAAACCAGATCTATCCTAATTTAATTACCATGATGGATAATCAAATGACTTAGCAAACACAAAATTTTAGTGATTAAACACTAAAATTAGAAAGTAATGTAGGAGAATATTCTAAAGTTTACTGATTGTGGTTAGAGAACTTAATAATTGGAAAGTTATATGTAAATAGGAACTTCATGGCATGGATTTTTTTGTTTGTTTGAAAAAGTGAGAGCACTACATCTATTTTTATACTGTACTGGATTCTGGAATTTTAAAAATGAAAACAAGGAAAATTCACTTGGTATTGACTGTATATAGATTTGTTTTATTTTGCTCAGTTGACAAATTTTTTTTTTTTTAATATATAAAGCTGTATTTTGCTGGAAGAATATCAAAAGTATCTTTGGGTTCTCCAGAGCCTGATTTAAAATATTTCTGTGAAGGGCTTAGGAATGATCAGTTACACTTTTGCATGCTGAATAATAACAATAATACAAAGATGCTGATGAAATCCAAGCATTAAAAAATATTGTCATTTTCTGTTTTTTCCTTTCCCACATTTAAACCTTCAGCACAAACTAAGCAGTAAGCACTCTTACAGAATCTTTTTCCCATAATGATCACTTTACTTGATTTTTAAGAAATTAGGAAACTACATTTCTTGTTAATAAGAGATATTTATTTATGCTTGGCACTAGAATTTTGTTGTTGTTGTTAATTCTCACCCAAGGATATATTTCCCATTGATTTTTAGAGAGAGTAGAAGGGAGGAAGGGAGTGGGGAGAGAGAGAGAGAAACATCGATGTGAGGATGAAGGTTGCCTCTTGTGTGTGCTCTGCATACCCCAACTAGGGATCGAGCCTGCATCCTAGATATGTGACCTGACAGGGAATCAAACCTGCAGCCTTTTGGTGTACAGGACGATGTTCCAACACTGGCGTGGGCTACACTAGAATTTATAGTAAAGGAATATCTAAGTAAAACAGACAACATTGTCTTTTAAATACTTAATTTTCCTACATATTTATATTTAAGGATTATAATCTTGTTTTTTGCAGGCAAATATCAGTAACATTAGTATAGAAATCTTTAAAAATAAGTTCAGCTAATTAGTGTTTCTTTGAAATTTAAACTGTATTTTGAGCATTAGTTTTATGCTTTGGGCATATAAAATGAACAAATCAGATTTCTTTTTATGTCAAAGATACAAGGTTTCCCAGAGAAGTTTTTGTTTAAATGTTAAGCAAAGTAAGTTGTGTTTCCCAATTGTAAGTAGAATTCAGCCTTTCTGTTGCCTTTTTCTTTACTAATACAATCTACCATTACGCAGATGCTTTAAAACAGTTTTTATCTTAAGGTATGAAATTCCTGTGCTTAAACCACTCTCTGTTAAGCCATGGTGTGGTTAATAAAAGGGTTCTTTTCCCCGAGATGCCATAGGTTGAAGTTACACATTTTGTATACCACTGGGAAAAAAAATGCCACACATATATCAATGAACTGTATCTCTTGACATATATTTCTTTTTTTTTTCTTTTTAATCCTCACCCGAGGATATTTTTCCATTGATTTTCAGATTGGGGGGGGGGGGGAAGGGGGAGACGAGAAAGAGAGGGAGAGAGAGAGAGAGAGAAACATCAATGTGAGAGAGACACATCGATTGATTGCCTCCTGTACGACCCCATCCTGGGCCGGGGATAGAATTGCCACTGAGGTGCATACTCTTGACCAGAATTGAACCTGTGACTCTTCAGTCTACAGGCTGACACTCTAACTACTGGCCAGGGCCCAACATATATTTCTTGATAGGATTGAAAACCCATCTTGATAATTGATGTTTTATTTATAGTCCATTTTTATGGTAAAAAGAGGTCGGGTGTCTTCTATTCTGTGAGAACTAGAAGAAATAATCTAGAATGATAATACAGTAGGGTTTTCACAGGGTATCATTATGCTAGTAGAGAGTGTGTGTGTGTGTGTACACATACATATACAGTGCACATGTGCATGCACATACACAAATACACATATACATATACACACATACACATAAACATACATGCATACATATTTTTGGTGCCAAGTTACCCAGCTGTTGCACCCAACCAGTCTAATTTTGGGTGAGCTATTTGGCCTCCTTAAAGATCATATTACTCTAGGCTAGATGTTTGTTTTTCTCAGGCCCTGAATTCTTATTTATTTCACCTAAGAACTCCCTGTTGGTGGTACTTTTCTATATACTGTTGAATTAGGTAGGGTTTTCTAGTTAATGGTCCTAGTTTGAAACTTTTACAGGCAATAGGTTTCATTGCAAAATACATTATTTAATTATGTGATTCAGCCAGTAAATGTTTAAAAAAAAAAAAACTCTGTTCTTTTATTACATGGTTAACAGGTTTTTAAAAATAAGACTAGGCAAAGAATTTCTCCATTGAAGTTGTCCTAGTGAATATATAATAATATTAACTAATTGCTGGTAATAAAGAATAACTGCATAGCAAACAAAAAAGCATTAAAATTACATAGTATGGAAGTAGGTACAAGTCTGTTTTTCAAGTTTGCTGTCTCTAAGTGCACTTGTGGGTAGAGTAGGAAACCATTAGTAATTTAACGTTTGTTTCAAACCTCTGAGCTCAAGTTTATAAAAGGAATTGTAAGATCCTAATCCAGAACTCAATGACAAATTGGTTTCAGTGAATGAACATTTCTTGTGGCTTGTTGAACCACTCAGAAATATCTCCTGGCTTAAATACTGATGAGTTTTTTTTAACCTGTCCTGCTACTGCTGCTCTTAGTTCCCATAAATTGAATGTAAAACACTTTAACTCAATGTTAGTATTTCTTGAGATACTTGTTTTTTGCTGTTTTCATTATAGCTTTTGAGGAACTTGAAAAAGCCTTGAGTACAGCCCAAAAAGCAGAAGAATCACGGAGAAAAGTGAAGGCAGAAATGGATGAACAAATAAAAGCTATTGAAAAAGCAAATGAGGAAGAACGCAGCAGTCTTCAACAGGAATTAAGTCGGGTGAAACAGGAGGTTGTTGATGTAATGAAAGTAAGAATAATCCTAGATTGAAATGGGCTACAATAATTTGAAAACTTGAGTCTTATGCTTTTTTGACAATCTTTGAGTACAAAGAATACTTTTTTAATACTCAAATATGTTTTATTTTTATTTATTTGACCACGTCATGATGTTCAGGATATAGGGGGAAAAAGCACTTTGATAGAGAAATGGACATATGTTATTTTGTATATACTTCCCAGTGGTAGTCTCTGTATATAATGTCTCTTTTATGTTTTAAAAATCTTATCTTTAATTTTTTTTAAATATACAAGATAGCATGTTATATATACTGTTCTATATTTTGCTTTTCTACTTAATAATCTGTCTTGGAGATTATTCCTTATCATTGGTAATTGATAGTAATGCTCATTTGTTTTAAAGACTGCTCAGGATTTTATTATATGAAAGTCTCATACTTTAATCAGTCTTCTACTAGTGGATATTTAGGTTATTTTTCACTGTTGCAGATGATGAGTATCCCTATCATATTTGTTCACATGTATATTTCTTCAGGATAGATTCCCAGAAGTAGAATATTACTCAGGCAAAGATTTATGTGTATTTTTTCATTATTGCATAGTTGCTACAAACTCTATGGAGGACAGTTTATATTCTCACAAGCAATGTATTGGATTATGTTCCCCCAGCAAAGATGGTGTTGCTTAATTTTACAAACTCATCAGTTAAAAAAAAAATGTCACCAATGTGGTGTTAATGTTTGTATGTCTTACCAGTATGATAAACATATTTTTATATGTTTAAAAAGAATTTGTAGCCCTGGCTGGTGTGGCTCAGTGGATAGAGCGTTGATGGGAGCACTGAAGGGTCTTGGGTTCAATTCCCAGTCAAGGGTATGGGCCTGGGTTGTGAGTTCCCCAACCCCAGCCAGGGTAGGAGGCAACCAATTGATGTGTCTTGCTCACATTGATGTTTCTGCCTGTCTCCCCCTCCCTCCCTTCTACTCTCACTTAAAAAAAAAAAAAAAAATCAGTGGGAAAAATAATCCTCAGATGAGGATTAACAACAACAAAAAAAGGAATTTGTAGTTTTTCCTTTAGAGTTACCTGGTTAAATCCTTGACTCATTTTCCTATTGGGCTCTCGACTTTTTCTTACTGATTTATAGAAACTCTTTACTTATGGTAGGAATTATCTGTTCAGATATATGATGCTTTTACCCAAGTAATTTTCCCTGTTTGTTACTCACTGACTTTATGTTGTTTGTTTATTTGTTTTTGGCCATTCAGAAAACTTTCTTTTTTAAAAATGCTATCTGGGTTTTTGTTCTTCTTTAGAAATACATTCTCACTTGAGATCATTTTTTAAAATTCTGTATTTTCTTCTGGCACTTATATGATTTTATTCTTTTAAATTTATTTTTCTTCAGAGAGGAAGGGAGAGTGAGAGGGAGAGACATCCATGAGAGAGAACATCGATTGGCCACCTCCTGCATGCTCCCCACTGGGGATCAGGCCCACAACCTGGGCATGTGCCCTGACTGGGAATCAAACCCGTGACCTCTTAGAGCATGGGTCAGTGCTCAACCACTGAGCCACACCTGCTGGGCGTGCTTTTATTTTTTAACGGTTAAATCTTTGATTGAACTGGAATTTATTTAGCGTAGGAGTGAGGTGGGGAGCCAACTTCAATTTGTTTCTAGGAGACTACTAAGTAGTCTCCAAATCATTTTATTTATTTAATCCTCACCCGAGGATATTTTTCTATTGATTTTCAGACAGAGTAGGAGGGAGGGAGGGAGGGAGAGAGAGACAAAGATATACACACACACACACACACACACACACACACACACACACAGAGAGAGAGAGAGAGAGAGATCAATGTGAGAGAGATACATTGATTGGTTGCTTTCTGAACATCCCCAACCAGGGTCGGGGATCAAATGAGACCAAGGTACGTGCCCTTGACCAGCATTGAACTGGAGACTCTTTGGTCCGTGGGCTGACTCTAACTGCTGAGCAAAACCGGCCAGGGCTTCAAATAATTTTTTTTAATAATCCGTGTTTCCCTCTCTGACATGACATTCTGTCTTTATTACATATGAAATATTATAATACTACATATGGTTGCTTTTTTCTGGATTCTCTGTGTTACTCCACTGCTTTTTCTGACTGTGCTGGTATTACATAGTTATAATTATTCTAGTTTTATAATATGTTCTACTATTTGATAACCTCCTCTTATTACTCTTATTTTTAAAAAGAGTATTGGCTATTTTTACATGTTTATTTTGTCTAGTGGCCCCCCACCCCATTTTTATTTTATTATATTTTTACATTTATTTAGCGAGGTTTGACATTTTTATAAGATTGTCTTCCTATCAGAGAAAGAACAAGGTCAGCTGTTTTTAAACTTTTTAAAACTGATTTTAGAGAAAGGAAGGGAGAGAAAGAGAAACATCATTGTGAGAGAGAAACATTGATTGGTTACCCCTAACTGAGGATCAAAACTCAAAACCTGGGTATGTGCCCTGATTGGGAATTGAACCCAACCACCTTTTGGTATATAGGATGGTGCTCCAGCCAACTGAGCCATAATGGCCAGGGTATGGTCAATATTTTTAATAAATAGTACATGCCTGAAAAGCTAGGCATCATTAGATTGGTGCAGCCTGGGCAGCTTGACTGTAGTGGAGTGGCCTCTCTGAGCACCTTCTTTCCTCTGCTATGCTTCCCAATCCTGATTGGTGAGGGAATCCCTGCAGGACGTGGAAAAGGGGCTTCAACCCCACAAGACCTGACTACTGCAGCAGCAACTCTCGTTGTCTTAAATGAAGAGCAATACTTGACTGGTTTTTCTTTTAACTGGGGAGACTTTGGTGACTTTTGATTTATGTGGGAAATATGTTCTGATTTTTCCTCTTATAAAGCTATAGCTTGATAATCAAATTGTAACAAAGTATTATTTAGTTGTAGAGTTACATTTTATTAACTATCTGTCTGATTTTCAGAAATCCTCAGAAAAAATTGCTCAACTACAGAAGCTTCATGAAGAAGAATTGGCCAGCAAAGAGCAGGAAATGACCAAGAAGTTTCAGACTCAAGAAAGGGAATTTCAGGAGCAAATGAAAGTAGCTCTTGTAAGTATTAATTTTTTACTGCTCTAGGTAAACTAAACAGTGTTTCTTTTTTTTTTTCTTCATTGATTATAGAGAGAGATAGAAACATCGATGAGAGAGAACATCGATTGGCCGCCTCTAGCATGTCCCCCACTGGGGATCGGGCCTGCAACCTGGGCAGGAGTCCTGACCAGGAATTGAACCGGCGACCTCTTAGTGCATGGGTCAGTGCTCAACCACTGAGTCACACTGGCCTGACAACAGTGTTTCAAAGTAGTCATCTCCTCGCCCTGGCTACCAGCTGGAGGTCAGACTACTGGTAGCCTTGACCTTTGAGTCAAGAGGGTATAGGATGTAGGCAGGGAAGGGGCTATCAGAGCTAGTTAACTTAGTGTTGTGTGAAAATTAAATTCACTGATCTAATGAGCTCTCATTATTCAGTTTGTTTATTATCATCCTTCTCACCCTGGCAGTAGGCTATGATTAGGGAGAAGTACAAAAGAAGATAGGTTCATTGAAGCTGTGAGCCAGTGAGTGCATAACTCAGGAAGAGGTCTAAAAACTCATCAGACTGAATGTAGTGGAGCTCAAGGCCCAGAAAGTTTTGTTTAAAATGCATTTTAAAAAAGAAAAAATGAAAATAACCAAGCACTTTTCATTTTAAGTGGAATAATTTCACTAGTAGTTTTTAATCCATACGACACTGAAAAAATAAAAGTAAAATTAAAAAACAACCGATTTAACTAACCAAATCAATAACCAGAAAAGCAAAGATAAGATTTTTGGAATAGTATAATTTGAAAGTTTAAAACAAAACAACATTTTTTCTTGAACCATGAAAGCCTTTTATATGTTACCCTAAGAAGTGTTAATACCAAAAATTTAGTTTGTTTTTTAATTTTTTTTCTTTTTTGATTTTTAGAGAAAGAGGAAGGGAGAGGAAGAGAGAGATAGAAACATTGATGAGAGAGAACATCGATTGGCCACCTCCTGCATGCCCCCCACTGGGGATCAGTCCACAACCTGGGCACGTGCCCTGACCGGGAATGGAACTGGCGACCTCTTGGTATGGGTCGATGCTCAACCACTGAGCTACACCGGCCAGGTGAAATAAAAATTTTCGTATCAATAGTAACTGTGGCAAAGACTGGCCAGACCACACTGTAAAAGCCACAGACTAGAGCATGGGAAGAGAGAGGTGATGATATTGCCTACCTCATAGGTCTGGTGTGCAGCTCAAATGAAATGTATGATTCCTATGGAAGTACTTTGGGAATGCTGAAGGCTTATTTGGATCTAAGGTGGTATTGCTTTTGGCACAGGAAAAATGTCAATCAGAATATTTGAAGATCACCCAAGAAAAAGAACAGCAAGAATCTCTGGCCCTGGAAGAGTTAGAGTTACAGAAAAAAGCAATTCTCACAGAGAATGAAAATAAACTTCAGGACATTCAGCAAGAAGCAGAGACTTACAGAACTGTAAGTTTATATGATATTCAGGTTCCAGAGCTATGAAATTGTTTGAATATGACAACTAAGTTCTCTTTCCAGTTGTAGAGAAGCTTTTGTTTTGCTGAGTTAGATTTACATATACATGCACTTTAGTAATAGCTATTCATGAAAGTGGTTTGGTGTTTGCTACAGGGTGCTCCTGACTCTGCTTTCAGCTGGCTGTGTTACTGTCAGCCATTCACTCTGATTCTTTGCACTTACACTCTGGAGCATCTCCACTCCATTGCTTACTCACCCTGATTGTTAGGAAGTGGTCTCACTTTGTAGACAGCCCTTGCCCTGGTACCTTTCCTCAGTCTAGCTTCATCTCATGTCATATCCTGGACATAACTTATTTTCTGTATCACAGTTTAGTTTTCCCAATTCCCTACTTTTACATTTAAATTTTCCCATATTAAACATAGCCCTATAATAAACATATTTGCATATATGTCTCAGTGTTCACATTTTTGAGGTCCTCTTGCCTTTCCCTCAGAAGTATATGAAATGTGCATCCTGTTTTGAATAAACTGACTGATGTCATTTATTTAGACTTTTTGTTCTGATTTAGACAGTGAAACAGTCACTTCTTACCCATAGTTCTAAACTGCTATATTTTCACATTTCCAACATTTATGTAAGATGGCCTGATGGAGACCTCGATCTTCCAATTGCTAGCTTTGTAAATTAATTTTACCTTAATTTTCTCTCCTACTACATGAAGAGATTGAATTTGGTCATTCCTAAAGACCTGCTCTGACATTCTGTGGCTTTGCCTTATTTGACCCTTTTATTTTTTCAGTCAGGATTGGTATTTTTATGAGATAATATTAATCTTTGGTAAAATTTGCATAAGTTTTTTTTTTTAAATAATATTTGGGGTAGAAAAATCAGATACATTATCTTCCAAGATTAAATTATTCAAGTAATAAATATTGTTTTAGGCCTTAAAAAATACCTTTTTTTTTTTTAACCAACAGTTACTGTTGTCTACTTTATGATTTATTTCTTATTGACTGTTCATTCAAAATATTCTTGAAATATAAGTAGCTGAAATAGTTACCCATGTAGGTAGACAGAATCTGGAATTATGAGTCGTATTAAAAATAGAATCTTTTCTTTGTTATGTAATTCCTTTAGGAATTGAGCACAGATTATTTGTTCTTTCTAGTGTTTGGTGTGCTATGTAGAGTTATTTATCTACATTTTAATCTTTAAATAGGTATAGACATCATGTCATGTATATCATTGCTAATAAACAAGTCTGTACTTAATAAAAATACATCTGTTTTTATTAACAGAGAATTCTTGAATTAGAAAGTTCTTTGGAAAAAAGCTTACAAGAGAGCAAAATTCGATCAAAAGATTTGGCTGTTCATTTGGAAGCTGAAAAAAATAAGCACAATAAAGAAATTACAATCATGGTTGAAAAACACAAGACAGAATTGGAAAGCCTGCAACATCAGCAGGATAACCTTTGGACTGAAAAACTCCAAGTCTTAAAGCAACAGCATCAGATTGAAATGGAAAAACTTAGAGAAAAGTATGAAGAAGAAAAAGAAACATTGTTGAAAGACAAAGAGAGTCTCTTCCAGGCCCACATAGAAGAGATGAATGAAAGGACATTAGAAAAGCTGGATGTGAAGCAAACAGAACTAGAATCATTGTCTTCTGAACTGTCAGAAGTATTAAAAGCCCGTGACAAGCTAGAAGAGGAACTTTCTGTACTAAAGGATCAAGCAAATAAAGTGAAGCAGGAATTAGAGGCCAAGCTGGATGAACAGAAAAATCATCACCAGCAACAAGTTGACAATATTATTAAAGAACAAGAGATGTCTATCCAGAGAACTGAGAAGGCATTGAAAGATGAAATTAACCAACTTGGGCTTCTTCTGAAGGAAAAGGATAAGCATCTGAAAGAGCATCAGGCTCATGTGGAAAGTTTAGAGGCAGATATTAAAAGGTCAGAAAGGGAACTCCAGCAGGCATCCGCTAAGCTGGATCTTTTTCAGTCACACCAGAGTACCACCCATGAGCAGGCAAAAGCATATGAGGAGCAGTTGGCCCAGTTGCAGCAGCAGTTGTTGGATTTGGAAACAGAAAGAATTCTTCTTACAAAACAGGTAGCTGAAGTTGAAACACAAAAGAAAGATGTTTGTACTGAGTTAGAAACTCACAGAATCCAGGTGCAGGACTTAAGGCAGCAACTTGAGAAGCAGAATAATGAAATGGAGGAAAAAGTAAAATCTTTAACTCATCTCTATGAGTCCCAACTTAAAGATAGTAACATAGAGCAGGAACAGACAAAGCAAATCTTGATAGAAAAGGAAAATGTAATTTTACAAATGAGGGAAGGACAGAGCAAAGAAATTGAAACACTCAAACAGAAATTATCAGCCAAAGAGAACAGTATTAGTATTTTGCATGAGGAATATGAAACCAAATTTAAAAATCAAGAAAAAAAGATGGACAAAATTAAGCAGAAAGCAAAGGAGATGCAAGAAACGTTAAAGAAGAAATTGTTGGATCAGGAAGCCAAGCTTAAAAAAGAGCTTGAAAATACTGTTCTAGAGCTTAGTCAGAAAGAAAAACAGTTCAATGCCAAAGTTTTGGAAATGGCACAGGCTAACTCAGCTGGAATTAATGATGCAGTGTCAAGACTGGAAACAAACCAAAAGGAACAAATAGAAAGTCTTACTGAGGTGCATAGGCGAGAACTCAGTGATGTGATATCAGTCTGGGAGAAGAAACTTAATCAGCAAGCTGAAGAACTGCAGGAAAAACATGAAACCCAATTACAGGATAAAGAACAAGAGGTAGCAGAACTGAAGCAAAAGATCCTTATATTTGGATGTGAAAAAGAAGAAATGAACAAGGAAATAGCATGGCTGAAGGAGGAAGGTGTTAAACAGGATTCAGTAATAAAGGAGTTACAGGAACAAGTCAACCAGAAATCTGCTCATATGAATTCTCTCTCACAAAATGAAACTAAACTGCAAGCACAACTTGAAAAGCTGGAAGTTGACTTGAAGCATTTGCAGAAGGAAAATACTTTTCTTCAGGAGCATGTAGGTGAATTGAAGACACTGTCAGAAAAAGATAAGCTTAAAGTTTCTGAGTTGACTGACAAGTTGAAAGCCACAGATGAAGAATTTCAGAGTTTGAAATCTTCATATGAAAGAAATAAGAAAAGCCTGGAAGACAAAAACTTGGAATTCAAAAAACTGTCTGAGGAACTAGCAGTTCAGCTGGATATTTATGCTAAGAAAACTGAAGCCTTGCTTCAAGCTAAAACAAATGAACTAATCAGCCTTAGTGATAGTAAAGTTAATGCTGTTCTCTCTAGAATTTCCCATTGTCAACACCACACAACCAGAGTTAAGGAGGCACTACGAATTAAAACTTGCAGAGTTTCTGAATTAGAAGCACAACTTAGACAGCTAACAGAAGAGCGACATACACTAAATAGTTCTTTTCATCAAGCTACCCATCAGCTAGAAGAAAAAGAAAATCAAATTAAGAGCATGAAGGCCGATATTGAAGGTCTTATAACTGAAAAAGAAGCCTTACAGAAGGAGGGAGGCAGTCAGCAGCAGGCTGCCTCTGAAAAGGAGTCTTGTATCACACAGTTGAAGAAAGAGCTATCGGAAAACATCAATGCTGTCACATTGATGAAAGAAGAGCTTAAAGAAAAAAAATCTGAGATCAGCAGTCTTAGTAAACAGCTAACTGATTTGAATGCTCAACTTCAGGATAGTATCAGCCTAACTGAAAAAGATGCAGCCATTTCATCACTAAGTAAACGATATGATGAGGAACAACGTGAATTGCAGGATCGGGTACAAGATTTATCTTTGAAAGTTGAAACTCTGAGTAAAGAGAAAATTTCTGCTCTTGAAGAGGTAGATCACTTGTCTAATAAATTCTCAGAATGGAAGAAGAAAGCACAGTCAAAATTTACACAGTATCAAAATACTATTAAAGAATTGCAGGTGCAGCTTGAGTTAAAAACAAAGGAAGCTGGTGAAAAGGATGAGCGGATAACTTTATTGAAGGAAGACCTTGATCAGCAAAATAAAAGATTTGAATGTTTACGGGGTGAAATGGAAGATAAGAAGAGCAGGATGGAGATAAAGGAGTGTAATTTAGAGACTGAGTTAAAAATTCAGACAGCAAGAATTGTGGAATTAGAGGAGTGTGTTACTCAAAAAGCAAATGAAATTGAGTCCTTAAATGAAGTTCTTAAAAATTGCAATCAACAAAAGGATATTGAACAGAATGAAATGGTTCAGAAACTTCAGCACATTCAAGAGTTAGGAGAAGAAAAGGACAACAGGGTTAAAGAGACTGAAGAAAAGGTTTTAAGACTTGAAAAACAAGTGGCTTCCATGAAATCTGAACTTGAAGCTAAGAAGAAAGAATTGGAACATGTGAATTCAAATGTGAAAAGCAAAGAAGAGGCGTTAAAGGCGTTGGAAGATAGGCTTGTGTTAGAGAGTGCTACAAAGTTAGCGGAACTGAAGAAGAAAGCCGAACAAAAAATTGCTGCCATCAAGAAGCAGTTGTTATCTCAAATGGAAGAGAAAGAACAGCAGTATAAAAAAGATACTGAAAGCCTTTTGAGTGAGCTAAACACAAAATTGCAGGAAAGAGAGAGAGAAACTCACATCTTGGAAGAAAAACTTAAGTCAGTGGAAAGTGCACCACGATCAGAAACATCAGTTGTACCCAGATCGGCAAAAAATGTGGCAACATGTACTGAGCAAGAAGCAGCAGATTCCCAAGGCTGTGTGCAGAGGGTATGCGAGGAAAAAATCAGTGTTTTACAAAGAAATTTAATCGAAAAAGAAAAGCTATTGCAAAGGTTAGAGAAGGACAAAGAAGAGACAATTTCTTCTCATTCTGAAATGCAATGCAAATACCAGGAGCTCTTAATAAAGCTAGAACATGTGGAAGCAAAGCAACACGAGGATCAAGTTATGATTAATCATCTTCAAGAAAACCTTGAAGAAGAAAAAAACAAATATTCCTTGATAGTATCCCAGCACGTGGAAGAAGAAGGAGGTAAAAATAACACAGGGGCAAAGCAAAACTTGGAAAATGTGGTTGATGGTGTCCAGAAAACCCTCCAGGAGAAGGAACTGACTTGTCAGATTTTGGAGCAAAAGATAAAAGAGCTGGATTCCTGCTTAGTAAGAGAGAAGGAAGAACATAGAGTTGAAATGGAAGCGTTGACCTCAAAATATGAAAAATTACAGGCTTTGCAACAACAGAGGGATGGAAAAAGTAAAGCCACAGAAATTTTGGAAGAAAATGCTGAAGAAAAATCCAAATCACATGTGATCCAACCCAAATTGCTTAGTAACATGGAGGCTGAGCACAATGACCTGGAGTTTAAATTAGTAGCGGTAGAGCAGGAGAAGCAGAAGCTGGGCAAGGAGATCGTAAAATTGCAGAAAGATCTTCGAATGTTGCGGAAGGAGCATCAGCAAGAACTGGATATAACAAGGAAAGAATATGAACAAGAAATGGAAGAGAAAATCAAGTAAGTTTTTTGTTTTTGTTTTTTTTTATCCTCACCTGAGGACATTTTTTCATTTTTTGTTCAGATAGAGTGGGAGGGAGAGAGAGGAAGAGAGAGAGAGAAACATCGATGTGAAAGGTGCACATTGAATGGCTGCCACCCGCACAACCCAACCAGGGCCGGAGACAAACTGCAACCGAAGTACATGCCCTTAGCGGGAACTGAACCCGGGTCTCTCTGGACTGCAGGCCGACGCTCTAACCACTGAGCCAAACCGGCCAGGGCTCAAGTAAGTTTTATTTCAGCATAAATCTTTTTAAGGCAGGCCTCCTTAATTAATTCTCTTTTTGTGCCTAATACAGTTAAGTTTCACCTACCTGAAGTATTAAACATAAATCTAGTAAGTTAAATACTGAGGAGAGATAAAAGCAATTTCTGACATAGGCAGTATTTCTCCATGTCCATGTCCATTTAGGGGGAAAAAACTTTTTTTTTTTTTACATGTAAGATCATGGTTATTAGGTACATATTCATGGAATTTTAAGTGGAACAGAAAAAAGTTTTGAATCCCCAGGACCATTCCCTAGAGGTAGTCATAGTTTACGTATCCTTCCAAAGTTTACTGTGCCTAGACACACGCATACACACACACATACACTCACTCTCATGTGTGCTGTACTGAGATCATATTGTATACACTGTTGTGAAGACCAGGTGACTCTTTACAGCTTGTTTTTGTGTGTGTGTGACATTAGTTAACTATATTTTCGTTATCCAGGCAGGAGCAGGAAGATCTGGAGTTGAAGCACAATTCCACATTAAAACAGCTGATGAGGGAGTTCCATACACAGCTGGCACAAAAGGATCAGGAGCTGGAAACAACCCTAAAAGAAACCATTGGTAAGGAAAATTCTAAATTCAATAGAGAACAAATCAGTATCAGCAGAGACTATTTATAATTTAGTCTCTTCACTCTGTGCTAAGTGCTTTAAGTAATGAAATTGGAGAAAAAATGATTCTTGCCCAAGAAAGTTCTCTAATGGGAACCTTCGCTGCCTGGCCATGGCTTGCCTTGCTGAGAGGAGGAGCAGGTAAATGAACCTGGAAGCGTTGGGACATTAATTACCTTATAAAGACACTTCTGCTCTGAGATGGGCACATTTGGTCAGTTGATTTTTATAAAATTTGATTCAGAACATGGTTTCTTAATGAAATTGGGATATAGATATTAATTCTACCTAATGTGTTTTCTCGTGTATGTTCATTTTTTATTTATTAGATAAAGCCCAGGAAGTGGAGGCTGAACTTTTGAAAAGCCATCAAGAAGAGACAAATCAGTTATATAAAAAAATTGCAGAGAAAGAAGATGATCTAAAAAGAACAGCCAAAAGATACGAAGAAATCCTTGATGTACCTTATTTTCTCTATTTTGAAACTTAGCTGTAAGAGATTTCATGGTAGTGCTAAAGAAAATTGGGCTTGGGATGTCAGATTTTGTGTGTGTGTGTGTTTAATGTAGAGGTTTTTGTTGGTTTGTTTTTTGTTCAATATAATCCAAATTAGTATTTCTACACTGTATGCAGATTTATAAGGAGTCTTATTGATTTTTGCCAAGATTGTAGTTTCCTGATCAGATTCTGCTAACCAGGCAGTCCAGTTGGCAGGTATTGAAGCAACAGAGTTGCTAACGGGAAGAATTTATTCTCTTAAGTGTCCTTCTCCCAAGGTTAGGCTAAATTGTGAGAGAACCAGACTAAGAAATGAGAGTCTGTGCTTGGATAAAGTCTAAGTAATAGGACAATTAGTGTATGTTTTAGTGTGGCTACTTAGGTTGGTTGGGATATTTCCTGGTCAGGGGGAGCGGGCATTTAACTTTATTTCATCCCTACCCAATTTACATGGTTTTTGTTGGTCTGAAGGGACAAAAAAAGATGGGGAGGGTGTGGAATGTATCAGCCAGATCTTTTATATTTATTGAAAGAATGTTTCAATATACTTATTACACTAATGTAGGATTGCCATCATTTTTGTGTGTGAGGATAAGGCATGAGTGCTAGTGAGTATTTTGGACTCCAGAACACTTTCAAATGTAAAACAATATAAACTATTGTTCATTGGGTCGTAGATTCTTTAGTTACTCCAAGCCTGATTTCACTATATGCTAAGAATCATTCGATAATTAAGAGTGCATAAATCAGCCCTGCCAGTGTGGCTCAGTGATTGAGTGTTGACCCATGAGCCAGGAGGTCGTCCCCGGTTCGATTCCTGGTTGGGGCACATGCCCGCCCAGGTTGTGGGCCCAATCCCCGGCTGGGGGCATGCAGGAAGTGACCAGTCGATGTTCTCTCTCATCAGTGTTTCTGTCTCTCTCTCTCTCCCTTCCTCTCTCTCTAAAAATCAGTAAAGAAAAAAAAGGTTAAAAAAGAATGTATAAATCAGAGAATCATGCCTCAAATGACTGCGGCAGCAGCAGAAGTCTCAGGCAGGAATAGATCCTAATAATTTTAAATATAATTGAAAAGGCTGAAATTCCTGATATGACACATGCATATTAATGCCACTTTTTCATACTTTTGAGCTGTAGATCTCATTATGAAAAGATTTGAATAATTTCTCATTTTCTTATACTTCCATAGAGCACATATGTGTGAAGTTTTAAAAAATACCATTGCTTCTTGAATGCTTAGAGACTGTTGGCATTAGATACATTAAAACTAGTTTAGTTTCATTTTCTTTTTTTTTTCCAGAAGGAAAAACTAGTTCAGCATAGTTGAATGATTTCCCAGAAACTACATAGTGAGTGGCAGATCAGTCTCTTCATTAGCTTTATATATACATACATACATACACACACACACACACATTAGCATTATATATATATATACACACACACACACACACACACATTAGCATTATATACACACACACACACACACACACACACACGCGCGCGCACATTTAAAAAAAAAATCCTCACCCAAGGATATTTTTTCATCAGAGTGGGAGGGAGAGGGAGAGAGAGAAAGAAAGAAACAGAAACATTGATGTGAGAGAGACACATCAACTGGTTGCCTCCTGAATAACCAGAAGAAGACCGGGGATGAACTGTAACCAAAACACATGCCCTTGACAGGAATCAGACCCGTGACTCATTGGTCCACAGGCTGATGCGCTAACCATTGAGCAAAACCGGCCAGGGCTAGCTTTATATATTTTATAAAGAATTTTTCCTAAGAATGGAACTTGGAGAAGGCAACAATTATTTATTATGGATAATAAAGTCAAGGAGCTTCATTTGCAGGGGGTAAACTGTCCCACAGCTAGAGAGTTCCCTTTTGTGAACTACTTCTCTGTTTCTGGGTGTGTGGGGGTAGCAGATGGTCATGACAAATGTGTAGGTAGAGGGGTGAGGGAGCAGGGAGAGAAGTTAGCCTTTGGGTATGGTTTGTCCTTGAAAATCTTCTGTTTATTAGAGAAAATTAAGGGAATAGTCCATCACGCTTTAGGCTTAGAGTAGCAAAGCGAGTGGGCAGGAAGTGGAGGGTGGGCAAAGGAGTTGGGTTGACTCTCCCCAAGCCCCTTCCTGTGTCTTAGACCAGCACTGTCCAATGCAAGCCACAAATGTGAGCCACATACCGAATTTAAAGGTTTTAGTAGCCACATTAAAAAAGTAAGAAACAGCTGAATTTGATTTTAATAGTATTTTAATTAATCATTATATCAAAAATGTTATCTTGTCAATATGTAGTCAGTATAAAAATTATATATGAATTAATTTTTGAGTGTGTTTTCACATTTACCAAACCCATCCCAGTTTGGACTAGCCATATTTCTTTTTTTTTGTTTAATTCTCACCAGAGGATATTCTTTCATTAATTTTTAGATAGAGTGGAAGGGAGAGAAGGAGGGAGAGAGAAAAACATCGATGCCAGAGAGACACACATGACCCTGACCGGGGCCGGGGATTGAACCTGCAACCTAAATATGTGCCCTTGATCAGGAATCAAACCGGTCCTTGGGCCCATGCTCTTAACTGCTGAGCCAAACTGGCCAGGACTGGACTAGCCACATTTGAAGTGCCCATGGCTACAGATCTAGGGTGTCTGGTGGCTACTGTATTGAACAGTGTGGCCTTAGACTTCAACTGCCAGGTGCAGGGTTGACTTTGAGATTAAACAAGTAGTTCTCATCTAAACTCCCCAAATACATCCTCTGACTTGGAGAATTAAAAAAAAAATATATAAACATTGCCCAGCTGGTGTGGCTCAGTGGATTGAGCGTCATCCCATGGACTGAGGGATCCTGGTTCGATTCCTGGTCAGGGCACATGCCCAGGTTGCGGGCTCAAGCCCCAGCGTGGGGCATGCAGGAGGAAGCCAATCAATGTTTCTCTCTTGATATTTCTGTCTCTTTCCCCCTCTCCCTTTCTCTCTATCAGAAAAAATATAAACATTACTGGAAGGGGATATTAATAATTCTCAGCAAACACCACATTGCTTTTATTTGAGACATATTCTCTTACCATTTAGGAATTTCTGAAATTGGGACTTTTATATGGGATTTATATGTGTTATATATAGTGGTATTCCTGTCCCTGCACCTGAAAAGCTGTTATCAGATTAATGATTTGTCTTAATGATGACATTATAGAATGCTGTATTTTTGCCATCATGAAAATAGTTCTGTGATTTGTTAATAGCAAAATGGAGCACAGAAACATCTTCATTTTCCTGCCTTTACTATCCACATCACATTCTTACCATTCCTTTTCCCATTTGAAGAAGCTAGGAACTTTTGTCATCCTTGAGTCACCTCCTGCTTTCCTCAACCCCTCACATGTGTGTAGACATCCATACATCTTTAGGTGAAGAAATCTGCTTATGTTCTCTGACTTACTAGACAAAGAAATTCTCTGTCTCCCATTAATTTTGTATCTCCAGCACAACATCCAACCTATGTAGGCTCTTAGGATGGAGTTTTTCATTGAGTACATTGCACGTTTCTCTCCTTTTAACTCCACCGTTACTGCCTTAGTCTGGGCTGCCATCTTTCATCTGGTCTGGTCTGCTGTATTAATTTCCCACCTGATCTCCTTGCAGCTGATCTTTTTTTCCTAAAGTATTCATTTCTTCCCGTCACTGTCATTTTCTATCTTGAAACACACCTGTGATCATACCACTTCCTCTCCTAAATGCCTCCAGTGGCTTCCCATCATTCCAGTGGTACCTCCGCCAGTTCAGTCTGTGTTCCTGCCAAACTCAGCTTTCACTTGTTCTTCACCGTATTTTACCTTTGCCTGTGCTTTTCTCAAACTTCATGTGTTAGTGCAGCTGTTGCCATCTCTCTCTTAACATTTTAAAAAATGTTTAAAAATTTAAATTTCACTTAGGAAACATTTTTTGAATGGAATGTATTCACATGGTTTAAAGATCAAAATAAAAGAGTATAGTTGGAGAATGGTGTATAATGAAAATTGTACCTATTCCTGTTCTCTGTTTTCTACATCCCGTCCCTCTTCTTTGTCCACAGATAACCATTAGTTTCTTATGTAATAGTCCAGTGTTTCCTTATGCAAACTGAAACAAAAATGAAACCTTCTTACTTTTTTCCCCACCCAAAGTTAGCTGTTTACAATATACTTTTCTGCATCATGTTGTTTTCACAAACTCCTTAAATGGAATTAATGGCATCTATTTTCTTTGGTATCTATCTGTATTTATTACTTATAATATGATTTTTGTCATACATATATACATATATGTGTACATGTATTAATGTATTTGCCCTCTTCCCTAGACCATAAGCATCTTGTAGGCAGGCATTTTGTTATTCATTTCTAGTCTTGAGGACCTAGTCAGATGCTGCGTTCATACTAGATACTTGGTAAATTTGAAGGAGGTGACACATGGTAGGGCAGGCAAGAATTTATTTGGGAAGAGAGGTGGTGACCTCTCAAAGGAGGATGCACAAGTAAAGAAGCTTACCTTATCACTTTGTCCCAACCTCAGAACAGTTTCACCACCGGGAAGTAGCTCTTAAAGCTACATTGGCTAGAAAACTGGTTTCTTTTTTACAGTTGATTGTAGTTTAGTAATTTGGCTTTGGCATAATAACTAGTCTTTAACATTTAATTTCCATTTATGTGCATAACTAGTCTGACTAGTTTTTCTTGTTTTTACTTCAAAGCAAGCAGTACTCCCCACCACCCCCAAGAAGACTTACAAAAGAAATTACAGAACTGTTTCTTAAATTAGAAATAACACATTAAGGATTCTTTTGTAATTCTTTTTTTAAAAAATTTTTTCTTTTATTGATTTTTGAGAGAGAGGAAGTGAGAGAAACATCGATGAGAGAGAACATTGATTGGCCACCTCCTGCATGCCCCCCCACTGGGGATTGGGCCCACAACCTGGAGGTATGTCCTGACCCAGGAATCGAACCAGTGACCTCTTGGTGCATGGGTTGAGGCTCAACCACTGAGCCACACTGGCCGAACTCTTTTGTAATTCTTATCGGGCTTGCTTTAATTGGTATCCCACAACTGTCAAAAGAAATGTCTGATATAGCTAATTGTCATTAAAATCTGACTTAACTGAATAAGTAGCTAAGAGATGGTCTTTTCAAACAAAGCTAAGCCACATTGACAAAGGTATCCACACAAGATACGCATTGTAGAATAAAAAAAGAAAACCAAGACTGCGAGCAGTTAATGTATTTACAAGTTTCTGGTTAATGGTGTTTTAGGGAAGGTGGCCAGGTTAAAGTGTGTCTCAGTAGGGAGATGGTGAAGGAGAGCCCTGCTTTGCTTTTGTTGAGAGAAGGGGTTCGTTCTTTTTCAGGTAGTCTAAATTCATGACAAGTGGTATTTAAAACTAGATTTTCCATGTATCCTGTGGTGGTTCATTGACTTATTTTGTACCATGGGGCCTATGTGGTTTTATTTGTTTTTGAGATTGTTTCTTGGTTCTGGCAAGTCAGCATCTGTTAAGTCAGATACCTGTTTACAGTTGTTTTTCCTGTTTAGACTCTTACTCAGCAGACATTTGTCTTGTCTTCATTACTTAAATTGGATCAACATTCCAATTCCAAATGTTCTTTTAGCACAGATGCTGACTCAAAAAATGTTTAGGTGTTTGTTTGTCCTACAGAGGTAGTTTTCTTTATACCCTGTAGTCTCTGTGTTCTTTTTGATATGTTTATTAACACATTTTTTTTATTCTAAAGGCTCGTGAAGAAGAAATGACTGCAAAAGTAATAGACTTGCAGACCCAACTTGAGGAGCTGCAGAAGAACTATCAGCAAAGGCTGGAGCCGGAAGAAAGCCCTGGCAATGACAAAGTGAGCGGATCTGTACTTGGCCTCACGTTTCTTGAAAACGTTGTCATTCCCGTTATTTCACTCACTCACTAACACACATACCTACCTCATTTAATCCTAACAAAAACCTTGCCTTTATTTTATAGACAGTGAAACTAAGGTTCAAAGAGGTTACATAAAATGTCCAGGCTCACACAATCAAAGTTGTATTGGGAATTCAAACCCAACCTACCAGACTTCAAAGCCTAGACATTTCTGTTATACTAGTGCTTTTCAGCCTTTTCTGTGGAAAGAACAGCAGAAGAAAGTGAACCTCATAGCCCTGAGGCATAGCCAAAATGGTCCTCAGAAAGCGTGATAATTTTATTTTTATGTGTTTGTGTTAAAAATTCATGTAGCTTCTATATGCTACTCTATAATATAGCCTTATGTGTAAGTCACATAGAAATGTTTTTAATTATATACCATTGAGGGAAACAATTCCTGCACTGGTTGGGTGGCTCAGTTGGTTGGAGCATTGTCTCATACACCAAAAAAATGGTGGATTTGATTCCTGGTCAGGGCGCATACTTAGGTTGTGGGTTCGATCCTCTATCAGGGTGTGTACAGGAGGCAACGATTGATGTTTCTCTCACATCAATGTCTGTCTGTCTGTCTCTCTCTCCCTAAAAATCAATAAAAACATATCCTTGCATGATTATTAAAAAAAGAAAAGCAAAACAGTTCCTATTTTTCTCCTTGGTTAATGGGTCAGCTGCAAATGTAATGGGATTATTTTTGAAAAATTGGACTCAATTCAAAGAGATCTGGTGCTGTGTATCAAGGCATTTTCAAAATCCCAGGCTTTTAGTAAAGTTGATGCCATGTTTACCCTGTGGCTTCCTGTCCCACTCTGCAGCCCAGTAAGTGCACACTCCCAGGGCATGTGGGCCTGGGTTTGAGAATCTGGTCAGTGTATCATTCTACTTTCTAAAATATTCTCATTCATCCAGTGTGGTCTTTTCATAGCACTGTCCTGAGGGCCTTAGGAAAGTAGGTGGGCACTGTTCATGTCTTCAACCTTGAGAGTTATGAAGAATTCATTATAGAATGTCAGTTACCAGATAACAATTTTCCAGATACCAATTACATGGATTACTTTCCGAAAATGGAGAGAAGAGGCCTTTATAAAGGGTTCTGTTTTTCTGTGCCACTTGGTACCTATATCTTAGTTATCAACACTGAGAAAGCTGAGTGGACTTTTCTCTGTTTCTTTCTTTTTTTAAAAAAAATTTTTATTTTATTTTTTGTTACATATATTTCTCCTTTTTTACCCCATTGGCACCCCACTCCCCACCTCATTCTCTGTTTCTTTAATGTCTACTAAGTTGTTTTAGGTTTTTTTTTAATTTGGTCATGATGTAAAATAAAATAAAGGTGCTATAAAATAAAACTTCCTATGAGAAGTACTTAATAATACTTCTTTTCCTTGGTGTCAAAATAAGTATTAATGTTGCGTATAGTGACATTTTGACTTGTCTTGGGATGCACAGAATATGGAAAGATTATGAAATTAACATTCAGGTTTCCTGAGTCCTTTACTTTGTTTCATAAGAAAGGAGAGAAAATATTCTTAATTTTTTTTTTTTTATCCTCATCCGAGGACATTTTTCCGTTTTTTTGTTCAGATAGAATAGGAGGGAGAGAGGGGAAGAGAGAGAGAGAGGGAAACATCGATGTAAAAGGGTCACATCGAGTGGCTGCCACCCACACAACCCAACCAGGGCCATGGACAAACTGCAACCGAGGTACGCATCCTTAGCAGAAACCGAACCCGGGTCTCTCTGAACCACAGGCTGATGCTCTAACTGCTGAGCCAAACTGGCCAGGGTAATATTCTTAATTTTTATTTCTACTCTAAGAAATACCTTTTTGGGGGCATGGGGAGGGCCTAAATCAGTGGTTTTCAACCTTCCTAATGCCACGACCCTTTATTTTTTATTTTTATTTTTTTTAAATCCTCAACCGAGGACATTTTTCCATTTTTTGTACAGATAGAGTGGGAGGGAGAGAGAGGAAGGGAGAGAGAGCGAGAAACATCGACGTGAAGGGACACATCGAGTGGCTGCCACCCGCACGACCAACCAGGGCCGGGGACAAACTGCAACCGAAGTACGTGCCCTTAGCACCAAACCCGGGTCTCTCCAGACCGCAGGCCGACGCTCTAACCGCTGAGCCAAACTGGCCAGGGCACCACGACCCTTTAATACAGTTCCTCATGTTGTGGTGACCCCCGACCATAAAATTATTTTCACTGCTACTTCATAACTGTAATTTTGCTACTGTTATGAATCGCCATTGGAAATGTGTTTTCTGATGGTCCTCGGTGACCCCTGTGAAAGGGTTGTTCAACCCCCAAAGGGGTTGCAACCCACAGGTTGAGAACCGCTGGCTTAAATCTTCTTAATTAATTAATTTTTGTTACAGATGTTTCTCCTTTTCCTCCCACTGACACTCCACTACCTGCTGCCACCCCCTCTTCACAGTATTGTCTGTGTTCATTGGTTATGCATAAATGCATATAAGTTCTTTGGTTTATCTCTTCCTGCTCTAAGAAATACCTTTTTATTTTATTCTTCATAAATTTTTGTCCTCCTCCTTCTTGAACATCTTTTGATGTGTCTGTGATATCTTCAATTGCATATCAGTGTTGAGTTCAAGGAAAACTAATTTGTGATATAGCTCAGAGTGGATTCCCATAAATAATCGTTTAGAAGTGTCCTTAAAGGGCCCATATGCTTTAAATAGATGTTAATATGTTTAATTTTTACAACTTATACAAACAATACATGAATATATGCTTGTTGTAAAATAATCAGATAATACAAAAGTATATACAATAAACCCTCCCTGGTGGCACCTCCCCTGCTAAGTGGTAATCATTGCTAGAAGTTTGGTGATTGGCCTTCCAGTTTTTTTCTCTTGTTTTTACCAGTATTTACCAATGATTGTGTATATTTACACTATAATAATTTGTATAACAAAATAGACCAGATTTAAAAGCAAGTATTAAAAGTCATCTCATTTCAACTCTCTTAAGACTGTAACACTGACTTCTTAGTTCCTTGTAATTTTTTATTACTCCATTTAATTGCTTCTTAAAAATTTTATTGTATACACTCATTTTTTTCTTTTTCATTTTCAGGTAACAATTATGGAACTACAGGTAATACTGAATCTTCATTGAATTTGAATGAAGGTAGTGCATTTTCAGGAGCATTCTGTTTTAAGTTAAAAACATAAAGAGACTGTTTTAATTTTTTAAAATTCCCAAGCTGTACAGAAAAGTGTCCAGACAGTGATCAAACCCATATGAATTTCACATCTGACTTTTTGTCCTTTCAGACACAACTAGCACAGAAGACTAGTCTGATCAGTGATTCAAAGTTGAAAGAGCAGGAGTTCAGAGAACAGGTACAGGTCTAAGTGGTACCTTTTATTTTAACTACCGTCCTTAATTTATGTTAGTATGTACTTGGATCTCTTTAACTATCTGAAAAAGAACTGATTTAATAGTTGGCTTTGCAGTTTTATTTTACATTTATAGAGGCTGTCTCTCCAAATTCATGATTGCATATATTTAAAAAAGAACATTTGTATCTTATTTTAATGCTTAACATTTTGGATAACAATTTATGTCTCTTTATTTTTTTTAAAGATTTTTGTCTTTTTTTTTCCAATATGTTTTTATTGATTTTTTTGTTTGTTTGTTTGAGAGAGGAGGAAGGGAGAGGGAAAAAGAGATAGAAACATGATATGAGAGAGAAACACTGATCGGCTGCCTCCTGCACTTCCCCTACTGGTGATTGAGCCCAAAATCTGGGCATGTGCCCTGACCAGGAATCGAACCAGGACCTCAGTCCATGGGACTATGCTCAATCCACTGAGCCACACTGGCCTGACTTTTTTTTTAACCCTCACCTGAGGATATTTTTCCATTAATTTTTCAGATAGAGTGGGAGGGAGAGACAGAGAGAGAGAAAGAGAAACATGTGAGAGAGACACATCAATTGGTTGCCTCCCGTATGACCCCAATCAGGGCCAGGGACGGAACCACAACTGAGGTCTGTGCCTGACTGGACTTGAACCTGCGACTCTTTCGTCTGAGGGCCGATACTCTAACTGCTGAGCCAAACCGGCCAGGGCTATATTTGTTTAATTTATAATAACTTAAGTTTTACCAGAGGGAAAATACTTTGACATCAATCTTGACTACCTTTTTGGTTAAATTATTTTGACTTAATATGATTTGTCCACGTTATCCAGTAATTTGAGTTAAGTAGGACCAAGTGTGTATACCTAGAAGGATGCACAGACATACAAACACCAGTATACGTGTATCTGTGATGCATGATCTTTAGTGGTCTTTTTTACAAAGTGGAGAAATAGTGAGTCAGGCCAGTAGGCTAAGTTTGAAGGCTAAATCTCCAGGGATATCACAGTTTTCTTTAAAATTCAAACACATAAAATTCTTGGTAATTGTTGGAACTAAGTGATAGATGGATATATGGGCACTAATTGTTCTATACTTTCTATATTAGGTATGTTTAAAATTTTTCATAATATATATTTTTTAATTAAAAAAAAATAGGTACAGCCCTGGCTGGTTTGTCTCAATGGTTGGAGTGTGAGTCCTTAGACTAAAGGGTCGTAGGTTCGATTCTGGTCAAGGGCACGTGCCTGGGTTGCAGGTTTGATCCCTGGCCCAGGTTAGGGTCATGTGGGAGGCAACCAGTTGGTGTGTCTCTCTCACACTGAAGTTTCTCTCTCTCTCTCTCTCTCTCTCTCCCTCCTTCCCACTTTTCCACTCTCTCTAAAAATCAATGGAAAAATAACCTTGGATGAGGATTAACAACAACAACAAAGATAGTTACAGTAAGTCCTCACTTAACATTTTCAGTGGGTTCTTGGAAACTGTAACTTTACACAAAATGACATATAATGAAAAACAATTTTACCCTAGGCTGATTAATATAAATAAGAATTAATTTTCTATGGCATATTTCTGGTCACAAAAATATTACCAAGCTTCAAAATAAAGACCCCAAATACTTCTAACAGTAACAAATAAAATAAATGTCAGTTATACATACATTTAAGAAAGATTAATAAAAACAAGAGAATTCTTTTCCAACCCTCTTATTCCAGTTCAGGTTGGTGGGTGACTGGAGCCTGTCCTTGCAGTTCAGGGTCCAGTGCGAGAACCAACCTGGACAACATGCCCTTCCATCACAGGATACACTCACACCCACACCCACACCCACTCGACTGGGACAGTTTAGATATGCCAGTTCACCTAATGTGTACCTTTGGGATGTGAGAGGAAACCCAGGTACCTGTACAAAACCCACACAGACATGGGGAGAATATGCAAACTCCATACAGACAGTGGCCCCAGCTGGTAATTTATTTATTTTTCTCATCAATGTTATAACAAGACAAAGTTGAATGAAACAAAGTTATTTGGGGACCTGTTGTTACTTTATTTTTTTCTGGTTCTCAGTGGTGTAATTTTTCTCATCTAGTCTCAAGGTCACTGCTTTAAGATTCTCTTCTTTACCATCTTCAAATCTTCAAACTGTCCTAACATAACAATTTTGTATTAGTTATTTTTGTAGTGGTAAAATATGTGTAACAAAATTGACAATTTGAACCATTTTTGTTACTCCTCACTTGAGGATATTTTTCCATTGAATTTTTAGGGTGGAAGGGAGGGAGGAAGGGAGGGAGAGAGAGAAACATTGATGTGAAAGAGACACACCTACTGGTTGCAGACTGGGGCCAGGGATCAAACCTGTAACCCAGGTATATGCCCTTGACCAGGAATCGAACCCCAGATCCTTCGGTCCTCGGGCCGATGCTCCAATCACTGAGCCAAACCATCTAGGGCCCATTTGAACCATTTTTTAAAGCACACAATTCATTGACATTTAGTTCATTCACAACACCATTATATAGTTCCAGAACATTTCATCAACCCAAAAGGAAATCTCATATCCACTGAACAGTCTCTCTTCATTACCCTCCCCGCTAATACCTGGCAACCACTAATCTGCTTTCTGGGTCTATGGGTTTGCCTGTTTTGAGTATTTAATATAAATAGAAATGTATAATACATGGTCTTTTTTATTGAGCTTCTTTCATTTAGTATGATGTTTTTAAGGTTCATCCATGTTGTAGCATGTATCAGTACTGCATTTCTTTTTATGGTTGAGTAATATTCTGTTGTATGAATATACCTCATTTTCTTTATCCATTTATCAGTTGATGGACATTTGAGTTGTTTCTGCCTTTTGGCTGTTATGAATAGTGCTGCCAGGAACATTATGCACAATTTTTGTTTGAACACCTGTTTCCAGTTCTTTGGGGGTATATTTCCAGGAGTGGAATTGCTAGATCATATGGAGGAACCACCAAACTATTTTACATAGTGGCACCATTTTACATTCCCACCAACAAAGTATAAAGATTCTAATTTTTTTCACATTCTCAAGTTTTTTTTTTATCATAGCCCTCCACGATGTCTCATTATGGTTTTAATTGGCATTTTCCTAATGAATAATGATGTTGAACATCTTATCATCTGCCCGTATATCTTCTTTGGAGCAGTGTTTATTCAAGTCCTTAGCTCATTTCTTTAGTTGGGTTATTTTGTTGTTGCATTTTAAGTGTTTTTTATATATTCTGGATATAAGTCCCTTCTCAGGTATATGCTTTGCAAATATTATTTTCCCATTCTGTAGATCGTCCTTTCACTTTCTTAGTGAGGTCCTTTGAGGCATAAAAGTTTTACTTTTGTTCAAGTTCAATTTACACAATTGATAATATTTTTTCTTTTGTTGTCTGTGTTTTAGGTGTCACATCTAAGAAACCATTTGTATTTTATTTTCAGCATTAAAAAGTCTAGTGACTACAGCAGTCTTTTTTTTTTTTTACTTATGGTCTCCATATGAATTTTATGATACGATTTTAATATTTACTATTTTTAGATTCACAATTTAGAAGACCGTTTAAAGAAATATGAAAAGAATGTATATGCAACAACTGTGGGAACACCTTACAGAAGTAAGAATTATCTCTTATATGTTGTTATCCATGGTCATCTTTTATTGGTAGAAATATGGACGATTTTTATTTTTGTCTTTGCTAATTTATTCTTTACAGTGAATATATTTACCTTTTGATTCACCAATAACAGCTGGTTTTAAGAAGGACAGTAATCAAAAACAAATGCATATTTGTTGTTTAAAAATTCAAATAATGCTACAGTGTATAAGTGAAACCGCATGTTTCCACTTTATTCTTCATTCTCCAAATGAACCTAGTTGACAATTTATATATATTTTTCTAGACTCTTCTGTATGTGGGCAAATATTTATATAATACACTATACGTACTCATACACAATTATATATTTTAAATGCTTCTGTTTTTTTACTATTACAATAATGATATAAGTACTAAATTTTAAACCAGGATTTAAGGAAAAAGTAATTTTGTAAGCATTCTTATATTCAAGTTCGGAAGGATGATTTGGAAAGATTATTCTCGATTTAATGTATGCTACTTGCAAAGGATTTTTAAAACTCATCTTGGGTCTTTTTGTTAATCCTCACTCAAGGTTATTTTTCCATTGATTTTTTGATAGAGTGGAAGGGAGGCAGGGAGGGAGGGAGAGAGAGAGAGAGAGAGATCATAGAGAAGAGAGAGAGAGAAACATCGATGTAAGAGAGACACATAGATTGGTTGCTTCCCGCACAACCCGGACTGGGGATTGAACTTGCAACCCAGGCATGTGCCCTTGACTGGGAAGCAAACCTGAGACCATTTGGTCTTCAGGCTGACGCTCTAACTGCTGAGCCAAACTGGCCAGGGCACTTGGGTCTCTATGTAGCTGTTTCCTTGAGATAATCATCACTGAATAATCTCATAACAATTTTCCATTCTCAGGTTTACTGCCTCACTGCATTAAGAATAGTTTCATTTTGCTAAATGTTTTGTAAAACTTTCTGCTTTTTCATGGGAGGTACTAGGGCATGAAGCTAAGCCATTTTGAATTCTTTTATATTTTTGAAAACTGTTATTACTGTGAAATAACATTAAGATACTACACAGTTTTTATTAAATTAAATAAGGACTGACTTTGGATTCTTTCCAAAATACTTTTCAAAAAAGAAGGGAAAACCAATTTGGAAGTTTCCCGTGGCTCATTGCAGAGAAGACTCCTGCTACAAAGATTGTCTGCCGTAGTTAAGTCAACATTTGTGATTTTCAGCACAGAATTTCTGAACCAGTGCTCAGCACTGCATAGAAACGGTGTTTCTGTGGTAGTTTCAACTTAAGAATTTCATACATAATTTTTTTCTCAGTTTTAAGTTGTAGAATGATCATGTGTAGTTTATTTAATAACCATTAAGTTGTATAACACTAAGTGCCAAGCACTATTATAAAATACATTTTGTGTATCAACTCATTTAAATACTCAACAACCCAAGTCGTCTGGTTGAAGATGCACATTAATCTCTTCACCATGCTACTTCTTTAAAGAGTAAGAGTAAAGTGAGCACCCACCATGCAAGAAAAAGTATTAATTGCTTCTCCAGGAAAATAGCTTTTCTGAAAAGTGAAAAACATTGTAAACTATTGCATTTTCTCGATCTAGAGCAGTAATTTTCAACTGGTGTGCTGCAAAAAAAATTTTAAACATGCAATAGCTGATTATTTGCTCAGGGGCACTGACCTCTTTTCCCTTAGACTGTCAAATGAAAAAATGATAACAGCTAACAACAATAGCTTTCCAGTGTGAATGAATCAAAATTATACCTATTTTTTTGTCAGATGGGCAAAAAATATATTTTTTGGTATACTGAAGAATTTTAGTAATTTATGTGTGCTGTGAGATGAAAAAGGTTGAAAATCACTGATCTAGAGGAATGAAACACATGTATTTTTTGAAGCAGAAATAGTTTATTATCATTATTTAGTTCTTGGTACTCTGTATTTGCAAAGTGAGGTTTGAGTGAATTGGGTCTTCTAAAAATACACACTTAAAATATGGCAGTCTTTTAAGATGTTGGATCAAAATATTTGAAAATTATTATAATGACATTAGTATTTCATGCATTTTCAAGTTATTTTATTTATCCTGTATTTCAAAAACAGCATTGAAAACTTGATTTAAATTTAGTGCTTTTTGGTTTAGAATATTAGAAAAACCAGAGTAATATTACTAAACTACTAATAAAATAAAAATGATTAATTTTAATCATTGTAGAATATCTGAAGCCATTACATAATATTTAAAATTCAAGAATCTTTGTATTCCCTAACTGTAGTCTTTTAAAATGGTCATGCCAGAAGGAGGAGGAAAAATGTGAGAAATAAGGTTGCTATAATAATTCTTGTTTTCTCTTACAAGGCAAGAATACTAATCAGAATACTTTGTGTATATACAATACAGTACCATGCAGTACAATATAATTAATACAAGAGTAATGTAGCTCTTTGTTCAGTTGCTTTTTAGTTTGTCTATTTTCCAAGTAATAAGTAGTTTATCTAGTTTTGTCTTTACATTTTGATCTGTTTTTTTATTTGACAGGTGGCAATTTGTACCATACCGATGTCTCGCTCTTTGGAGAACCTACTGAGTTTGAGTATTTGCGAAAAGTGCTTTTTGAGTATATGATGGGTCGAGAGACTAAGGTATAAATCATGTCTGGTGATTTGGCATGTGGCTTAATTTAAAAGGAAATATAGCCCCTTCTTAATATATATACTGATTCCATATGTTTACTATTAACAGACCATATATGCTAATAGTAGGTGATACATACATGTGTAACTGCTCTTAATTTACGCAGATTGCTCTTAATTGGCAGATTTTGCTTATATGTCTTACATTGATACAATATTAATTTTAAAAATACTGTTGGATGATGCTAAATACTAAAACTTAAAATTTCATTCACTTAATACTTTGTGAAGCATGTTGCTATTTTTATTTTTGACTTCAGATCTTAAAGTTAGGATAATATTTCATTTTCATGGTGACTTAAGGATAGCATGGAAGTATTGGAAATAATCATAATTAAGAATGACTTCTTAAAGATATTTAGAAATATTTTACATTAGTCACTGTAACAAAATCATTCCTTCATGTAAGGAATATTGGTCATTTAAAAATTACTACATAATATGAGTAATAATGCTTGGCTAATTTGTTTTTAGAATGTGAAATTTATTGTAAGGTCCTTGAGTGTACAGTCTTATTCTTATTTATATCCCCTACAGTGTTTTTAAAAGAGCCTTATATTGGACTTTTAGTAAATATATCTTGAATTGAATTGAATGCATTTAGGGAAATTCGCGAGTCTTTCCTCAAGCAGAACTTTCCATTTAAAGCATTTTGTTTTCCTGATATTGTTTCAAGTTTTTACCTACATGAACTTTTATACTGTCTGTATACCCTGGCTGAAAATGGGATAATGAGTTTTCTATTCTTAGAAGCAATCAGTTTTTTAATGTATAGATCTGTGGGGATTACTGAGTCATAGGTTGCTAAGCCAGTTCAGGGATTGATTTGAAATATATTTAAGGGCATAAGAAAATCTCTTGAAAGGATATTATGATTTCATGGATTGTAAAATCAGCTAAACACTAGTAGTTATAGGGCTAGAAATCATTTGAGTCCTTGATATCTGTAGAAATCTCATTTCATTGTATCAGATAGTTTCAAATTAAAGTAATAACTAGTGTGATTCTGAACACATATCACAGGAGGGATATATTAATTTATAGTGATTCACTCTTTAAATCCTTCTGAAGAAAGACCCAGCACAAACATAAGGTATACTCTGGGGCTGGGCCAGTTCAGCCAGATCTAAGCTTGTGTTTTCAGGGTTTTGCAGTTAGTTGTAGGGAGTGACTTGGGAGACAGCTGAAAGGGATGTCCTCAGAGCATGGGCAGCCTCATCTAATACTTGGCTAGGAATCCATGTTGAGGAGTGCTCTCTCTGCTCGTCACCTTAATCATGCAGTATATTTTTCTAGTAACTAAAAATGGTGAATAGCCTATCATTCTGCATTCACATTTTAGAGGTAAATACTGAAAATTGGTAGCAGATTTTCTTTTTTTTTTTTTAATCCTCATCCTAGGACATTTTTCCGTTTTTTTTTTTTTTTTGTACAGACAGAGCGGGAGGGAGAGAGAGGAAGAGAGAGAGAGGGAAACATTGATGTGAAAGGGACACATCGAGTGGCTGCCACCCGCACGACCAACCAGGGCCGGGGACAAACTGCAACCGAGGTACATGCCCTTAGCGGGGACCGAACACGGGTCTCTCCGGACCGCAGGCGGACGCTCTAACCGCTGAGCCAAACCGGCCAGGGCGGTAGCAGATTTTCTATTTAATTTACTGCATATTTATTGAGCACTTACTACCTGTGGCCCTTTGTTTATCACCAGGATGGATAGGGAGATAAAATTTGATACCATCTTTAACTTTAAGGAATTTACCATATATAGATGCTTCTTATGGTGGGGTTATTTCCTGATAAACCCAATGAAAGTTGAAAATATCATGTCTAAAATGTATTTAAGACACCTAACCTGCTGAGCATCATAGCTTAGTGTAGCCTACCTTAAACATGCTCAGAGCATTTACATTATCCTACAGTTGGGAAAAATCATCTAACACAAAACCTATTTTACAATGAAGTGTTGAATATTTTATGTTTATTATGCATCTTGTTTTCACACCATCATAAAGGTGAAAAACTGGAGTCAAATCATTGTAAGTCAGGGACTGTCTGTAGTAGGAAAGGGGAGCTGATCTCAGTTAAGGATAATGTGATGCTGAATGAGATAAGTTAGGTGTAAAGTGATGTTTTCAAGAGAGGCATGGAGTCTTCATGTTTTCTTGTGGGAAGGTCAGGGAAGACATCATGGAGAAGCAAGTATGTTTACTGGGCTTTAAAGGGGGTGCTTAGATTTTGATAGATGAGCTCAGAGAGGAGAAAAAGCTAGAAGGTCCAAGGCAGGAAATCAAGTGTGGGTTTTGGAAGACACACAGTCTGGTTCAACTAAAACACTGGATCTGTGAGGTAGAAGTGACTCTCTTTAGGACTATAGAGTATAGAGGGCCTGGACATATGTTTTGCTGATTTTTCCAGTTTTTACACATTAATAAAGAATTTGAAATGGAGACCAGATTATGGCTTTAGAATGAGCCAGACTTCTATTGTGGCCTCTGCAATTTGATTCTCATCTGCAGTTGTTTCTTGTCTAGCAGGGTCTGTCTGTCACCCCACCTGTGTTTCTTAATCTGCCTTTGCACACAATGTCTTTAATTTTATGAGGCAGATGATTTTTTTTTTTTTAAGATCACATGTAGGACACACATTCTTATAGTATGAAGTTAAATAAGCTTCCTTTTTTTCTTCTGTTCTTGCACTTTCTTTTTCTTGGGTTTTGATCCTTTGTGCTATTATTGATACTAAAATTCAGCCTGTTCTCCTTTTCAATAGAAATTGTTTCTTATCCTAACTTTTACTGAAGCCTCTCCCTAGAGAAACCTGGCAACAGAGGCCCCTTCTAAACCAGTTGGCTCATCTGAACTTTCTCTTACTCCCAGGACCTAAGGATGCTGTCTGTATAGAGTAGACAGTCTGATTTCTTTTTCAAGGTATGGCAGAGAGCTGGGCTTCTCCATTAAAGTGTGTTCTGTCATGCCAGGGAAGAGCTTAAAGTCTTTGTTGGGTAATCAGCTGCAAATTCTGATGAAATTGCTGATGAATTTAGAGATGGATTTCCAATTGTCTAGAAATATGAAGAGACACTAGCCCCCCCAAATTTTTTTTTTGACAGACATGTGTGTGTATCCTTGTAAATGTGATTTCATAGTGAATATAAATGGACTTTGGGGTACTTTGAACTTCATAAGCTGTTGAAATTAAAGAAATTCTTATAATTGTAAATTCCTGAATTTTAGATTTTTGTTAGTTCCTATAATCAGCCTTCATAGATAGTATACTAGAAAACATTTAAAATTGCTTCAGAGTGCTAATAAAAAGAATACTGAAATAGTTACTACTTCATCTTTCTCTTGCCATTTCTTTCATGTCCCATTTATGCTTCGTTTCTAGATTTCAGTTTAGCAATACAATATAAAGGATGAGGGTTTTTGTAAAATACCTTTGGAATTCTCCAAGAACTAAGTTGTTTTAAATAGTATTGTTTTGATCGTCAAAGTGACAGAAGCAAAAAATAAAAAGAAAGGATTCTGAAATTAAAATCGTGCTGTGTTGGGGTTTTGTGTTGTTATTAGTTGATTGCTTAGTTGAAATAAGTACTAGAAATATGTAAAGTGCCTTGCCGAGGCTTAGCACATAATAGGAATTTTAAAAACGTTAGTTTCTTTCCTTCCTGAAAATAATTATACTTTTTCTCCTAATGGGGTGAGTTTCCAAAATTTTTATTAACTCTATTTTATCCTCTTTTCCTCAATGGCTTTCTCTAATCTGTCTCTCCACCCCAAACCCCTCCCACCACCACACATACAGAAATGTTAGTCAGTTCCCTGGGTGACCCTCCCCTTCTCTGTAGGAGTCCTCAGGAGAGCCCTAGCACCTGAATTTGCATGTAAGCTCTAAACTTGTTGTCCTACTTATTTCATAAGTGGTATCTTCTTTCCTCTCTGTCTCCCTCAAAACATCTCATCTTGATACAAAATAGGGAATTTCAACCTTTGAGGAGAATTTTCCACGAGCTTATTGATGACATTCTGCTTACGGTATATTTATTTAGATCTGCACAATTTATAATCTTGTTTTGCAAGCCACCATGTGTAATGTTTGATTCGTCATGTTTTCTACCAAACAAAACATCTTGTGTTTATTTAAAATGTAATTTGTATTTCTATTAGGTTGATGTGCTGCATGTCTTAAAAATACCTACTAAGCATGTTCATGTTCATGCAGTAGCCCATGTTTATGAGATATATGATGTGATTTAGTTAAAGCTGAACTTGGGAGTATCTAATTCTGATTATTTAGAGCATGTGTTTTGGCAATACATCACTTACTAGATAGATTTCTACAAATAAAAAGAATGAGTAATAAAGTTTCATCTTAATAAGACAAAGGACCAAGAGCATTAGAACTTTATATAGCTTTATGCTATTGTAAAGGCATCTTCTTAAAATAATCTCAACCAGACGTTGTGAGGAGTCCTTTTAAATTGAAGTTCTAGTGTTGGCTGTTATTTTCTTGACTGATACCTTCACATCATACTTCTTTGGTCGTGGCTTCCATTGAGAGCACTAAAGAATCTCACCAGCAGAACATGTCAGAGTGGGTCAAGACTTCTGCTTTAATATTCGTTAGTCATCGTCTCTTGTTTTTTTTATAGACCATGGCAAAAGTTATAACCACTGTACTGAAGTTCCCTGATGATCAGACTCAGAAAATTTTAGAAAGAGAAGATGCTCGACTAATGGTAAGCTTTAAAAGTAGGTTACTGATAGAAGATGACTTTGTCTTATCAGTTTGTATTCTGTCTCATTTACAAAGACTTTGAGTTGGTAAAAGAAACTTAATTTTTTTATTTTTATTATACTATAGCTTGAAAAATGAGAGTGAATCCACAGTAAGAAAGTTTAATTTAGGGCAGATATGAATTGGTGCCCTCAAGGAAAGAATAATCTTATTCAATAGCATGTATGAGGTTGATGCCCATATGTGCAATATGGGATTTCCAGAATTTGGGCTATGAATGGAAAGGATAGAAAAGGCATTTTTCTGGTATATCATGTTATTTTATAGATTACAGTTCTTTATTATACTTCAGTGTTCAAATATATAGTAATTCTGAGTGAAAGAATTTAAGCATTTTTGAGCTTGTTACCTATCCTATAAGGGAAATGTAGATAACTGAATTATTAGAAACCTTTGTGTGAATTCAGCTGTGATTAAAATGAAACAAATATACATTTCATAAATTATGAAAAATTCTTCATGCCTAACTTCTTTCTGTCCTGAACCAATAATTCAGAAGATCCATTCTAAACAGAGTCAAACTTGTAAGTTTTGTGTCTTGCCCAGGCTTCCTCTTTCTGCTCCCTTCATATTCCCCTCCAGCTTCAGTACTGCTCTTCTCTTTTCTTCTCTCCTCACCGAAGCAAGAAGAGTTCTCCTTAGTAATGGATTAGCCTGTGTTTGAGTATCTCCAGTAAGACAGACTAAGCCAAAAAGTAATTGTCTCCCAAAACATCCCATTTTATCTAGACAGACTCTGTGTGTGTCTTAGAAAAGCTTTTGCTTATCTTGAGCCCAAATCTCCTTTTCTTTAGTGGTCACCAGTTTTTTCTGGTTTTAACCCATGAAACTGAACCAAAACTCTGGAGATGGCCTAGATGGGAGGTATATCCCTTCTAGGCGAAATACCCCAGCACTTGTCAGCTATAATGTATGTTCTTTATGAACAGAGAGAATGTTATTTTAAATGTTAGTGAACATCTAATTCTTTAAAAAATTTTATCTTTATTGTTGATAGTATTACAGATGTTCCCCTCTTTTCCCCCCATTGACCCCCTCCACCCCACTTCTGCCCCGCCCCCCCAGGCCTTTATCGGAAGTAATCATCTAATTCTATAACCATGTGGCCACTCAGAAGTTTTCTTCTTCATTGAGTAAAACAGCTGTGTCTTTGTGAAAATAACAATCTCTGGTGCCGGTTGAGACAATTGACACAATTCTGTCATTATGGCCCAGTTTAAGAAAATGTTTTTAAATGATACAAAAAAGCTTTTATTACCTTTGTTCCTTCTACTCTGGCCTCTTTTATCATTTTAATGTTGGATGGAGCATGGCAAACTCTCCTCTTACTGTCGGGCTACATTTGATCAGGATTTGCTCTACAGTGTAGAGTTGTCCTGAGTGACTGCTTGGCAAATGTGTTAGGAAGCATTCCTCCTCACCCCATGTACACGTGTAGTCTCAGATGGGTTTGCCTTGAGGAAAACTAATGGAGTTGATACATGTAAATAGTGAACCATGTAAAACCTTTTAAAGCAGACAGAACAGTTATTTTTTACGTTTAACTAAAAGTCAGTTTTTGAAAAACATTACACTGTTATTCCTGAGTAAAGTAGAATTCATTTTTGACAGGGATGAAATGGTGGCTGATTCTTCCTGAAATAATCCTCCCTTATCCCAGAGGCTGACCTGTTCAGAAAGAAAGTCCCATTTCACTACTATTTAAGCAGTCTCATCCATTATTATCTTTTGCTTAATAAATGAGTTCAGTCATTGCTCACCTACTCTTCTATTTGTTACGGTGAATATAGAAAAATTGAAGATATGAAAATGGAAGGAAGATATTTTAAGGGAAAGAGGTTTCATCCGTTTGTTCCTATATGAATTAAAGATATACTAAATATAATTTAAGCTATAAAAATAAATGCTTAGGAAATGTGAAATAACTTACAATGAACATGAAGACGACTTTTTTTTTTTTCCCTCACCCGAGGACATTTTTCCATTTTTTGTTCAGGTAGAGTGGGAGGGAGAGAGAAGAAGAGAGAGAGAGAGAGAGAGAGAGAGAGAGAGAGAGAGAGAGAGAGAGAGAGAGAGAAACATCGATGTGAAAGGAACACATCGAGTGGCTGCTACCCGCACGACCGACCAGGGCCGGGTACAAACTGCAACCGAGGTATGTGCCCTTAGCGGGAACCGAACCCGGGTCTCTCTGGACCGCAGGTTGACGCTCTAACCGCTGAGCCAAACCGGCCAGGGCTGAAGAAGACTTATAAATCAACATTAGTCGCCTTTTGTCAGTATAAGGAAATTCTTGGTACTGGATAGAGTGACTCATGATTCTTTCTCTATTTGATGGAAAGTTATTCATTGGTGATTGAGAACATTGAGTAAAAGTCACATTTGTATTAAGATTGCTATCATTCATAAAATGAGCAATAAAAATCACTGTCTTTGAATAAGTCTCTTGAGGAAATTTCAACTGATTTTATACCCCTGTTCAGTGAAATGTAGCTGATTGGAACACAACACTACAAAGAACGTGACTTCTTTTTTTTCAATAACAAGATAAGATATCCATTAGAAAGATATATAAATATCTTTTCAATGTCATTATATAAAATATCTTTCCAGTAGAAGGATATAAATGCATAAAAAAAAAGCTTTTTAAGGGTTTGTTAAATAATCATTTAAAAGTTATTTAGTCACGTTAGCTTTAAATGTATGTTCCCAATGAATCTTTTCTGTAATTTTTTGTAAATGAGGAGCTACAGTTTCCCTTCTGTTAAAATTAGCAACATTGAGTGTTTTGTTATTTTAGCTTTGGGGGCTAAAAAGCTCGTATCAGTAAACCAAAACAAACCCAAATACCTTGTGGAGCTTCTCCTGTCCATAAATATTTGGGATACTAGAGAGAGGGTGGATTGCACTCTGTGCTGACAGGGTAGCCCATGGCAGTGTTCACGTTGTTTAGCAGGTGTTACAGGAGGAATGCATTCTGGAAACTTTGTGACTCTGATATTATACATTTGCTTTCTGGCATAGTTCAGAAGCTTTCCATGACTGCTGGGAAGGTATTTTTCAGCATATCCCCTCTTTACCATATCTCCCCTCCCCCAGTGGGTTTTATACTCTATTTGAAAAACCTCATTATAGAATATAACAGTTATTACTTAATAAGTGGTTTCAGAGTTTAACCTAATTTCAAGAATACATTTTATAGACGAGAAATCATTATCTGTTAAGGAAGAGTAAATTATAGAGCACAATTCAAGTTTGGTTCGAGGATCATGGTGTGTCGAGAAGGAATCCTAATCCTTCATTGACATGTCGTGGAAAGGAGGGCAAGTCTCAGAGCCTCTGTTTCTTTATAAAACTAACATCATCTTGTTAGGTCTGTTGGAGAACCAGAGTATAGTGCCTGTGCTGGCTTTTGTGATAACAGTAGGGGTGGTGGTGATGATTACTTAGCCACCACCATGTAGCAATATGTAGAACTAGTGTTTCCTAGAAAATGGGACTTGGGAAGGTGAACTAATAATTAATGCGTGTAAGATAAATAATTCAAGACCTCAGTAGGACAGTGAAGTCATTTTAGGGGAAAGCTACCAGCTCAAAAAATGTTCCCATCTCCACTTCCACTGCCTTGGGGTATCAGCCACATGCAACATGGCTGTGGTGAGAGCCTACATCTGAACAGTTCAACCTCTGGCATGACTTAGAGAAAACATTTTTTATGTTTCTGGCCCTCATTGGTAAAATGAGAGTGTTGGATTATTATATCCCTAAGGTTTCTTTCCCTCAAAGGTAGTAAATTAATTGTAAATTTTAAAGTTTCAGATTTATTTAAAATGGAAAAAAATTGCTTTACATACAGCAGGCAGAAGTTAAAAAGAAAATGCACCTATTAAATGTGCACATCCCTCTGTCTTCCCTAACAGCCGTTGTCCTCCTCTCAGTTTTTAGCTTATTGTGTCTTATTTTATTTGCGCTGGTTTAGGTAGGTTAGATGGCTAGAGTAGACTGGATATTTGAGTAAATACAAAATGTCTTTGGCTTGTCTGTTTTTTTTTTTTTTCCTGAATAAAATTGCCATAGAAGAATATCATTAAATGTTTTTAAAGGAGAGTGTTATTTGTTATTTAGGATAATCTCATTAAGAACATTTATTCATTAATGAAGTACAGTTGACATACGGTATTACAGAAAGTTTATTATAGGCAGCTGCTAAATCATCTTTTGGAATTGAGAGGCTCTTTTGTTATATAGGAATCTCTTTTAAAAAGTATTTCTCCAAATACAGTTTTCTCTCTAGAATGCTGGCAAACTTACCGACACATTTAACGTAGATGGCTATTTTCTTGACTCCATTAAAAGAAAAAAAAATTTTCTCAATGACAAAGGTTTGGCTTATTTTCTTCCCCATCCACTCTAGTCATTTTTAAAAATTGATCTTCTGTTTACTTTGTTTTGTCTTTGCTTTCATGCTGACCCTTTGTTTTGTGTCAAGTTCTTTTTAAAATTTTTTTTATCCTCACCTGAGGACATTTTTGCATTTATCTTCAGATAGAGCGGGAGGGGGAGAGAGAGAGAGAGAGAGAGAGAGAGAGAGAGAGAGAGAGAAACATCAATGTGAGAGAGAGACATCATGTGATTGCCACTCACACAACCCCAACCGGGGCCGGGGACAAATTGCAACTGAGGTACATGCTCTTAGCAGGAACTGAACCCCGGCCTCTTTGGTCCGTGGGTTGACGCTATAACTGCTGAGCCAAACTGGCCAGGGCTTGTGTCAAGTTCTTGATTAGTCTTTGCCCTAGACCAGTCTTGTACTTCAGCTAATGTTCCTCACCTCTCTCCCTTTGGTTGGGATTTTTAAAATCTCTGAATTAATATAATCAGAACTTTTTGGCATTGTCAGGTACAAATAGTTTCTATTCCAGTGGAGGTCTATTTTTCCCTTTGTATGGTCTCAGTTGAAGCATGCAAGGTGGATTCAGGAAACAATTGCAAAAAAACTGATGCATAGTGAAAGATAATTGCACGTGTAAAATACGGATTTGTTATCTTAAACGTAGTTTGAACTCTTGATTATTTTAGAATTATGTAATAAATGGTCATTGTCAAGATGCACTGTATGTAATCAATTCAGAAACATTACACAGAAAGAGGGAGGTCTTCATACTCTTCACCTCCCAGCTGTTTCCACCATGCCAATATCATCTTTGTTAATAATGTGGTGACTCTTCCCAGGTTTTCTAAGCTTTATTAATATATTAATGATTATTCCTTTATCATTTAATTATTTTATAAAAATGAGAGTAGGCAGTAGCTTGCTTTTTTCACTTACTATCTTTTTATATTATGTCACCTCATTACAAATACATCTACCTTATTCTTTTTTTATTTTTTACTTTTTATTTTGTTAATCCTCACCTGAGGATATTTTTCCATTGATTTTTTTTTTTTTTTTTTTTTAGAGAGAGTGGAAGGGAGGGAGGGAGAGAGAGAGAGAGAGAGAGAGAGAGAGAGAGAGAAACATTGATGTGAGAGAGACACATTGATTGGTTGCCTCCTGCATGAACCCGACTGGGGCCAGGGATCAAACCTGCAGTCCAGGTACATGCCCTTGACTGGGAATCAAACCCGAGATCCTTCAGTTCTTGGGCCAACACTCTAAATGCTGAGCCAAACCACCCAGGGCTACCTCATTCTTTTTAATGGCTGATTGTATGATTATGTGGATGTCTACAATTTAGTTCACCAGTTTTCTATTCATGGACACAGGTGGTTTCCATTTTTTCATTACTTACAAGGATAGACACAGGAATATCCATACAAATACATTCTGCAAGTTTTTCAATAGAATATTAACTTTATTGTATTGTGTATGTTGCTGATATTATTTTCTAGTTTGTCTTTTGATTTTGCTGCTTTTTACTAACTTCACATTACATATAAAAAATTAATAAAGTGATACTTCTGAGGTTGGTCACACTATCCAAGAATAGACTTAGATTTTATAAATAACACCTGTTTTTGCTGATGCTGGTTTAAAGCAAACCAGGAAGCTAATTAATAATCTTGGATTATGATCATCTTAAAACAGGACATAGTTTTAATGCAGCAACTTTTAAAAATCATTCTATGTTTGAAATTGGGTCCCTTTGAATGGAAATTTTGGGTAGGTCATTATTTCTGAAACCATTCCTGATGTACTGTTGAATTACAAGTGAATTAATTATTCAGCAATAAAGTTGACATATATTAGGAATGACATTTTGACTTAGATATACTGTAGTCATATTCATCAACATTTTCCCATAACCTTTTGATGGTCAATTGAGATTATGTAAAAAAAATTTGAATGTGTACTTTAATGGAATTATTAAAGAAATCTTTTTATAAAGCAGATGATCATATGCTAAATAATCTATGTAGCATATAAATATGGACTTAAAGTGTGAAGTACATGTTTAATTATGTTGCTTAAATTTTTAAATTAAAGTTACAAGTAAAAAAATCTCAGCTATATAGTGTTACATTTACTTAGGATAGGAGGGAGGTATTACAGATTCCTTATACTTTATACTTCTTTGATTTGAGGAGATTTGAGAAAAATTTAAGTACAATCTGTTTAATCCTTTGACGCTCACATACACATAAAATCTATGTGTTATATTAAGTCTTAAAACTAACCTAGTAAGCTTTTTTTTCTTCCTGGCTTTGTAGTATACTTCACCTCGAAGTGGTATCTTCTGAGTAAACCATCAGTCTGTGCTTAGTTAGCATGTGGTGAGTGAAGAATAATGTCTTGTGTCTTCTGTGCAAAAATCAAATATGTTGCATGATACTAACCATTTCGCTGAAATTCTTTTGCTTTTTTGCTTAATGAATATATGATTTTGCTATGGGGTAATATAGGTATTTTTCATTCATTTTGTTTTATAGATTAATAGTATATAGGTTAATAATTACCACTACCAGTAAGATTATGTAATTTTAGGAAATTTTAGTTCTTTAAATAGTACTTGAAAGTTTTCAAATTGCTCTTTGAAATTTTGTTAAAGAATCCAAAAAAGTATTTATGTGTTTTATATTCCTTTCAGTTTTTTATTTCTCAAGAATGTTCTTTGAAGTCAATAAAAATTATGAGAAAGAAATGAAAAATCATTTTCTAGGTAAAAATGATGTGATACATTTCACAAATCCAGAATTTAAAATATTGTAAAGCCTATTTACAGTCAAGGCCAGTCTGAATTAATGAAAATTAGTAAAGTTTATTTTAAAATAAATGCAGTTTAATTACTTCCTGGGATCATACAGTTTTACAAAATAACACCAGGAGACCCTAGACAGCCTGCATTAATATGAAGGTGGCTATTTTTAATTAATATATTATTACAATGAAGTGAAGGCATCTAAAATACTTGAAAACAGTTCACTGTCTTCACTATTTAAACACCCCTCAAATCACCCCCACATATTATTCATGCTATTAGCTTGATTTAGTACCCCCTAAAAATTTAGGGTACATTTGTATCTCAAACTTTGTTAGAATTTTCACAATCACAAATAATAGAGCTTAATTATAACTAAAGATTCTCTATGATTGTTAACTTGGCTAGTATTCAGCTAATGGTATAAAAATTTAAAATGCCAATATACAGCATTTTTAAAAAACCATTTAGCTTTAAAAATCTTTTATGCCTACATTAGAGTCTCATTTTCATTTTAATATATATCAATTAACTTGCCTTAGTGATTACCTAGAATTATCTTTAGTCATGTAAATCCCATATCAAACTCAGTAAGTCTTAAATTTTTCTTTTTAAAGAATAATATAAATATTGCATCATGCTTGTTATATTGTTGCATTTGAATACTATCATTAATCACTGGAAATGATTACTGTGTAGCATTTCTGTTGACTGATAAATTGATTGTCTCCTCAACTTTTAGTTTGAAAAATTTCAAACATAAAATTTCTAAAATGGTACAAGAAACACTTACATACCCTCACCTGTATTCACCAGTTATTAACATTTTGCCAAATTTTTTTCGCTTGTTCTCACTCTCACTCTTTCTCTTCATGTGTATTTTCCTTCTATAACATTTGACAGTTGCTTGCAAACATAAACTAAATACTTCAGCAAATATCTTTAGAACAAGGGCTTTTTCTACATACTCAATATAATAATCACTTTCTGGAAATTCAAATATTAATATAATACTGTTATCTAGTATATAGTAAATATTTGCATTTTTCCAGTTTTCCAAATATCTTTCATCATTTTTTAAATTTCAGGATCTAGTAAAAGATTGCACATTGCAGTTTATTGTCTAATCTCTCCTTTGAACTAGAAAACGTCTCCCAGCTTTTTTGTCTTTCATGACATTGACATTCATTATTGGGTCATGCATGAATTTTTCCCCCACAACAGCTCAAGCTAAGATTTTGAAATGATAACTGACAAGGGAATTTAAATATAACAGAAGTTTTATTTTCTTGTCTAGATTTCTAGGGCCAACATGATTATTGAGTTAGTTTTAGAAATAATATGCTATTTGAAGTACATCATAAATAGTGGGTTACATTGTTCATTTACAAACTGAGATGGCTTTAAAACTTTCTCTTTCCACTAAATATTTATGAGTTTGTCTCTATTACTTAATCTTATTCAGTAATTTATTTTTATGGCATTTTTTTTTACATCATACTTGACCTATGAGATTTATTTTTTCAATCTTCACCCGAGGATATTTTTCCATTTATTTTCAGATAGAGTAGGAGGGAGGGAGGGAGAGAGAGAGAGAGAAACGTTGATGTGAGAGGGACACATTGACTGGTTGCCTCCCATACGACTTGACCAGGGCCGGGGATGAACCGCAACCGAGGTACATGCCCTTGACCAGAATCAAACCCGTGGCTCTTTGGTCCGCGGGGTGACGCTCTAACCACTGAGCCAAACCAGCCAGGGCTAACTATGAGATTTTAATCAGGTAACCCTTTTTAGCATCATTTTTCATAACATTTTACATTTTGAAAATTAAGTTTGTTAATTTCAGGTGAGGCATATGTTTTTACACCAAAGTGGTTTGCCCTCTGCTGCCATGCATGTCACCCTGGGGAACTGCAATATGTAGGAAAAGCAACACAGCAGAGAAAGGGAAGAGTGCTTTCTCCTGTGTACATCCAGGCGAAACTGCTGTAATTCTGCCGAGTCAGCATGTTTACTCCTGACCTGGTAGCATTCAACACAGGGTGAAGGGTTACAGCTTCCATGTCACATAAAACTGCTGTTTTTCAAGATCTCTGACTCAGATCATTCCAAGGACATTGATTTTTAGATTTCTGTAGGATTTAGTACTTCTACTTGAATTCCTAGGCCATGGACTATAATTTTAATTTGAAACAACTAATCTCCCAAAAAGTTGGTTTTAAAGATGTTTTTTTCTTTATCCTCTTTTCCTTTTCCCTTTCCTTTTCCAGTCATGGCTTCGATCTTCATCTTGAAGAAATGAGGAGTCGTGTTGGGCAAGGCTGGAAAGCTGTACGTTGCTGTTCTTTGAAAAGAGCTGACATTTAGGGCTCCTCGGGCCGCCAAAAGACCAAGAAAAAGCTGACCTTGGCCCGTAGGCATGTTGCAGACAGCCTTTACAGTAGGTTGTATCAGTGGAGAAATGGCGATAGTTTTTCTTCTTCTTTTTTGTTGTTGGGAAGAGTTTTATGTTGTTTAAAATTTTTTAAATAACTTAACCTGATTTATAGCTTCACTTAATGTTCCTTTCTTCCATTCTTTTGTCCCTCTTTTAAAAGAACTGCTTGCCTTTTCTATTTATTTTTAGAGTGATTTTTAAAAAAGACTTGTGCAATATATTTTGAGGTGAAATTTAGTGGATTTTTTTTCTGGTAGAGCATTTAATTGACTATTTTATCCAGATTGATTTGTTGAATATTTCTGAAGACTAGTTCTTTAAGTTATGACATATGATAAATCCAAACAGCAGTACCTCATTGTTTACTTAGCTTTTGTACTTCTATTTTTCAGAGGAAAAAATACTACTGTAAATTGTAAATAGTCAATACATAACTATTGTATGCATACCTGTGACTGTTGGCATTGTCATCTCAGAAGAACCAATAAATAAAGTTTATTTACTGTATAAAATGTGCTGATTGTGCTTTTTTCCTATGTTGAAATCTGTTTCAAAATAGTTAAGAATTTATTTTCTATCTGGGTGAATATAATGAACTATTTGTCAAGATGAGTATTTAGAAAGATTTTTTTTTTATGTTCAAAATTAGCATGACCACGTTAGAAGTATGGAAAGAAGCCATACCTCATGGTGTGCTCTAGGATTCTGCCAACTTGGAGACGCTTTCTCTTTCTGGAGTAGACCATACTTTGATTCTTTTTTTTTTTTTTTTTTAATCTTTATTGTTGGATGTAAAATGTATTACAGATGTTCCACATTTTCCCCCCATTGACCCCCTCATCCCCCCTCCCGCCCCCCTCCCACCTTTTCCCACACTATTGTCTGTGTCCATTGGTTGTGCATATGAGTTCTTTGGTTTATTCCCCCCCCCCCCAACCCCTTTTCCTTTGAGGTTTGTCAGTCTAGCAATGAATTTGTACTTCTTAATCCCTTCACCTTTTTCACCCATTCCCCCAACCCCCCTCCCAACTGGCAACCAACAAAATGTTCTCTGTATCTATGAGAATGTTTCTGTTCTACCTGTTCATTTTGTTTGTAGATTCCATTGTTGATAGATATGTATTCACTGCCATTTTGTTTGTTCATATATTTTATCTTTTTCTTCAAAAAGACCCTTCATCATTTCATATAATAACGGTTTGGCGGTGATGAATTCCTTTAACTTTTTCTTGTCTGGGAAAGTTTTTATATGTACATCGATTCTAAATGACAGCTTTGCAGGATAGAGTTATCTTGGTTGTAGGTTCTTGCTTTTCATCACTCTGAATATTTCTTGCCACTCCCTTCTGGCCTGCAAAGTTTCTTTTGAGAAATCAGCTGACAGCCTAATGGGAACTCCCTTGTAGGTAACTAGCTGCCTTTCTCTTGCTGCTTTTAAGATTCTCTCTTTGGCCCTGGCCAGTTTGGCTCAGCGGTTAGAGCGTCGGCCTGCGGTCCGGAGAGACCCGGGTTCGGTTCCCGCTAAGGGCACGTACTTCGGTTGCAGTTTGTCCCCGGCCCTGGTTGGTCGTGCGGGTGGCAGCCACTCGATGTGTCCCTTCACATCGATGTTTCTCTCTCTCTCACCCTTCCTCTCTCTCCCTCCCAATCTATCTGTACAAAAAAAATGGAAACATATCCTCGGGTGAGGATTAAAAAAAAAAAAAGATTCTCTCTTTGTCTTGGACTATTTGCATTTTGATGATGATGTGTCTTGGTGTGGGCCTATTGGGGTTCATCTTGTTTGGGACTCTCTGTGCTTCCTGGACTTGTATGTCTGTTTCCTTCACCAAGTTAGGGAAGTTTTCTGCCATTATTGTTTCAAACAGGTTTTCGATTTCTTGTTCTCTCTCTTCTCCTTCTGGCACCCCCAAGATGCGAATGTTGGCACGCTTGAAGTTGTCCCAGAGGGTCCTTACACTATCTTCATTTTTTTGGATTCTTTTTTCTTTTTGCTGTTCTGATTGGGCATTTTTTGCTTCCTTATATTCCAAATCGATGGTTTGCTCCTTGGATTTACGTACTCTATTATTGAAGCTGTGTAAATTATTCTTTATTTCAGTTAATGCCTCCTTCAATTCTGTGTATCCATGATTTCTGACTGGTCCTTTTTTATGCTCTTGAGGCCCTCACTAAGTTCACTGAGGTTCTCACTAAGTTTATTGAGCATCCTTATAAGCAGTATTTTGAACTCAGTATCTGTTAGGTTGCTTATCTCCATTTTGCTCAGTTCTTTTATTGGGGTTTTGTTCTGTTCTTTCATTTGGGACCTGTTTCTTTGTCTCCTCATTTTGGCTGCCTCCCTCTGTTTATTTCAGTGTATTACTTAATGAGAGGTATGGGGCTATGTGAGACCAGATGCTGCTCGTTTGAAAGAATTTAGGAAAAACCTGAAGCAGGATCCAAGACAGGCCAATCCTATGGTTAAGCAAGTGGCAACAGCTTGGGTGGGCTTGAAAGTTGGGTGGGGCGGGGCCTCAGGGAGTCACAAGGGCGGGGCTACCAGTGTGAGCCAGGTTGCTGGAGTCCCAGATATGGTGGCTGTCTGCCACCCCCGGGAAGGGCTCACCAAAGGAACAAAGGCCTCTGACAGCACGTCTGTCCCGAAGAAAGCCCCGTCTCCAGCCCTCGCTCCAGTGCCAAACAGCTCAGCTCTTCCCTGTATGTCTCTGGTGCCCCTCGAGCTGCCTCCCCTCCAAGCTTAGAGGGAGAGAGTCCGGTAAGTCTGTGCGCGGGCCCTTTAAGGAGCTGCCTGGGGCTCCAGCCACCTCAGCTTCCCTGAGCCTCAGTTCCTGCTGGTTTTTCCAGCCAGAAGTTATGGGGATTCTCTTCCTGGCACTGGAACCCTGAGCGGGGCACCTGGTGTGGGACGGGGACCCCTCAGTTCTCAGGGAGGACCTTCCCAGCCGAGGTGTCCTCCTGATTTTTATCCGCCACACGTGGGTGTGGGACCAGCCCGTCCCCTCCGCCCCTCGCCTCCGCCCCTCCTACCAGTCTGGATGTGGCTGCTGCTTTAATTCCGTGGCTGTAGGACTTCCATTCAGCTTGGTTTCAGGCGGTTTTGAATGATGGTTGTTCTGTAGTTTAGTTGTAACTTGGATGTGGTTCTGGGAGGATGCGATACCGCATTTACCTACCTGCCATCTTGACCGGAAGTCCATACTTTGATTCTTTTTAAATTTAGCGACAGAGAAATTTCTGGACACCAAGAGATGGGAACTCTCTATATTACAGTGTTCAGTATCTAGGTATTGTCCAACCTCTGACTCAAGATGGAGTCTCAGTTTCCAGACGATCTAGTGCATTGTATTGTGATAAAGAGTGGGGAGCTCGGGGGGGAATTAGGCATTCCTAAACTAAAAGACTGGATTCTCACTTAAGACTTTCTGATGGATATGTGCTTGCTTTCCTTGCAAAAATTCACTGGCTGCAAAAACCCCTGCCGGCGGAGTAAGTGGCGAGTAAGTGGTGCGCAGAGTCCGTAGGGCGCATGCCGCCTTCTCGCAGCGCCGCCCAGCGGTGGGGGTGGCGCAGGTCTAGCTTCACCCTCCACAGCCAGCAGGAGCCAGGAGGCTGCCGGCTACCGTGCTGTGTTCAGACTGAGCTTTTTTCTTGGCCTCTAATAAAAAGCAAAGTAGAAAAGACCTTTTTTTTTTTTTTTTTTTTATCCTCACCCGAGGACATTTTTTATTTTGTTCAGATAGAGTGGGAGGAAGAGAGAGAGAGAGAGAGAAACATCGACGTGAAAGGAACAGATCGAGTAGTTGCCACCCGCACAACCCAACCAGGGCCGGGGACAAACTGCAACTGAAGTACGTGCCCTTAGCGGGAACCGAACCAGGGTCTCTGGGGACCACAGGCCGACGCTCTAACCGCTGAGCCAAACTGGCCAGGGCGAAAAGACCTTTTTGTTTTCTTTGATTCTGAAAAAAATTTGTTCTCATTATAGATAATTTGGAGGATATATATTTTAAAAAATAATCCTCCAGAATCCCTCACCCAGAAATTACCACTGTGTTAATAGAATTGTACACTTGAAACCTATAAAGTTTTATTAAACAATATCACTCCAATCAAGTCAATAAAATTGTTTAAAAAAGAAAACAGAAGTTACCACGTTACTTTGGTGCATATAATCATGAAATATTTTTCTAACGTGTGAATGGATATATAGAAGTGTGTGTGTGTGTGTGTGTACATACATGTTTATTATATTGTGGGCCATCAAAATGTCCTTGAAACGTTTTCATGGCTGCATAATATTTTACCCTATGGACTCGTCATCATTTAACCCCTTTCTTTACTGTTGAACATTTAGGTCTTGTGCCATTGGTCCCTTTCATTCAGGATGATGGTTTTATTGTCTACACTGTTGGCACTCTTGAAAATACAACCGAGGACCAATTAGTCCTCCTCCCAACCGCCTCCGGGGCCAAACAAGGATCACATTTCAGATTGCTGTGTGCTGGGTTTGCCTGGCACCGCTTCCCCTCCCATTCCAAAGATGTGATGCATGGGTGAACCTTCTGAGCCAGCACGCTCCTAGAACACTACATTTCAAAGCTGGGCATCGCCCAAGTTGGAAATGTCAAAGACAAATTGAAATAGCCGTGCCTAAAACATACTTTCCGTGGAGGGGCAGGGGTGCAGCCAACCACATTCCTTTCGTCCCCCTTGTGATAATTTCCTCCTGCTTTCCTTGGGGATCCTCTTTAGTTAGGTTTTGTTGATGTTGCTACATTCTTTAGAAGTGTTCAAACATGACACAAATGTGAACATCACCTCAATGAGAGTAAATAATGCAGACACTTAAAAATAGACTCAAAATTTTTCTCTCGATCAGCCTAACTCGCAGCTGTGGGTACTCAGCTCTGCTTTTCCAATCGCTCACTCCCTGCAGCAGGAAGGCCACCTCTTGGTTGCCCCGCAGCTGAATGAGGCTGCCTTCCCCTTTTAAATGGCGAGTGTCCAGTGTGCCCCCCTGTCCGTTCCGCTCCCTCTCTCTCTGCTCTGTGTCGGGAGGGGGTAGGACAGGTGATCTGTCCTTTGAATTCAAAGATCTTCAAGAGGAGGGGTTGCCTCAAGATCTGCTGGGGATCATGAGATCCTGGGCATGATGCCTGCTGCAGTGATTGGATGAGCCTCACAGAGAACAGCCTAAGCCAACATAGGTGCCCAAATGCTGCTGGAAACAGGCAAAGAGGCAGACTCACAGGACACAGTCTGTGAGGAGGGGCGTCGCCAGTCGGGGTGGCCTCACCTGTCTCTGCTCTGCTCCCCACACACTGTCCTGCCTTGAGAGCAGGGTTTCCTTCTCCTCCCTGGCTCAGAAGACCCACCTGCGTGGTGGGCTCATGCGGCAGGATTCCTTGAGGACTTGGGTGGGCTGAGCGCTGGGGTTTGCAGGCCAGAGCTGACACTCTGTCTGGGTGCCGGCTGGAGGGGAGCTCCGGACGGAGGCCCTCCTTCAGCCTTGGCTCCACACCTTTTGGAGAAGCCTCAGGATTTCCTGGGCCTGAAAACCAACATTGCCATCAGGCATTCTGTCCGTCCTGAAAGGGACCACCTTCCTGCGTTTCCCTGGGACAGTCGGCCTGTACAGCTCTGCCCTCAGTCACCAGCTGCCCAGGAGTCCTGCTGCCAGTATTCACTGAGAAGGGACACCCTCACCTCGGTCCTGCCTGTGTCGACCTGAATCATTCGCAGCATCAGCTGCTGGCTCTCACCTTCTCGGCCCTTTCCCCTGGCTTCTGCTCAGTCTCACCCTTGCCCTTCTGCCCTGGCCCTTGAGGCTCCCTCTCAGGGCTAACCCTAATTCTGGCCTCCAGGGCTCCCCAGCCACCTCTCGGGCCTGATCCCAGCTGTCCCAGGGGGTAATTCTACGTGGTCCAGGCCATCACAGGCCGCATGGCTCCTGGGGAGGGAATGAACTGGCTCTGGGGGCCTGGCCTGTATGCTTAGATATAAAACAAACCCACGTCCACATGGAACTGTCCACCCTCGTCATAACCGAGGCCAGAAGGATGTGAGTGGACACCAGAAGTATCTACTACAAGGTTTCAGCCCAGGGAGGTGGGAACTTCGACCCACACTTTCTCCATAAACCCGGGAGCCACTGATGACTGTCCACGCACTAAGCCAGAAGTGGCAGCACTACTCCACGCTCTGGCCTGGGAAAGGAGCTGGACTTGCCGAGTGCAGACAGGAGAGGACTTCCTCATGAGCAACTAACACAGGAACCCCGAGCAGGGAGAGGAGCCTGAGCACGGCCCTGGAGCCCGCCGAACCCCAGCACTGGCAAACGAGGAGCTGCCGGCAGGGACGCCTGCTGGGGCTTCCGTGGGGAATGGCTCCCTGGTCATGAGCCAGAGGAAGGAGTCCAAGAGGGAACGAGCGCCCGAGAGCGCAGCAGAAGACGCACAGACAGAACTGCATGCTGAGAGCGGTGGGGAAAATCTCCTGGAAGAGACGACAATAGGGGTGCTCAGAGGAGGCACAGGTGTTCTGGGAACCAGGAGGAGCGCCTCCCCAAGCCTTGCCAGGCTGACACCTGCCCTGAGTCCTCAGGAGCAGGAGGGAGCCGCTGGAGTCGGGAGGCAGGAGGACAGCCAAGCTCCGAGGTAAGGAGTGGCCGGGATTGTGTGTGAAGCCACAGCAAGTGAGAGTTGCTGGCTCAAGGTGTGAGGCAGGTGTGGGAGAGGAGGCTGGAGCGAACGGGGCCAGGTGATCAAGGCCACTGTTCCTCACTGATTTCTTAGACTTCATCCTGAAGAGGAACAAGAGAGAAGTTCCAGACAGTCTTGGATGTTTTCAGCTTGAAGCTATTTATCTCCTTCCTTGAAAGTTCAGGGCCAATTTCGCTGCCAGGAATCTTGTAACAGCAGCTTTTGCCAGTGTGGACTCTGCAAAATGGAGTGGACGTGGGGTGTTCCGTTGCTCAAGCCAAATGTAATGCAGGGCAATCTGGGCCTCTTGGGGGACAGGGGAGGCACCCTCTGAAGTCAGGTTTGTGTTTTGGAGCTATGTGCACCCATTGCTGGCTCCCTGTGCCCTGGAGAAGGAGGTCACAGCCAGCTGGCCTTTGTCACCAAGGCCCACAGTCTAAACAGTTCAAAGGCAGGATATAGATCAGATTCCAGACTTCTTGGCCCACTGCTCAGTTCTAACTGGCATCTATTTGTGGGTCCCACTCTTGCAATGGGAGGTCTGTTCCAGGTCCAGCGGAAGGTGTGAATGAGTGTAACCAAGCCAGCTGATGGCTGCAGAATGAGCCAAAGGGAAGGAGGGTATTGTCTGTGCCTTTCTGAGCATATCTGCTCTTTCCCCCGTCCCCCATTCTGGAATGTGGACTGATGACTGAGAGGCGGGTGTCACCCTGCACCCTGGCTTCTCCAGCACCTCCCAGGGGGTCCTTGGGTGGACTCATCCTCAGACTGCCCCTGGAGGGTGATCCGAGGTGAATCTCGGGGATGGGGCTTTTGTGTGGGAAGCCTAGGGCCGGTGGGATGCGGAAAATGGTTGGAAACCCACGTGGCCTGTTGATTCTCCTGGAATGCAGGCCGGGTGCAGGCGTCGCTTTCTGCACAATGGCAGACATCACTGTCAGCACTTGTCTCAGCTATCTATCGCCACAATCACGCTGCATGACAAACCACTCAGAACCCAGCGGCTGCAAAGAAGCATCGCTAGCTCAAGAGTGGGCCAGGGATTCAGGCTGGACCATTCTGGTCTTGGCGAGGCTCCGGCACGTGATCTGGGGGTTGGCGGGCTGTCTGTTGGCTTGGGGCTGAGCTGCGGAAACTTGGCTCCGTGGCCCGTGTCTCTGTCATCCTTCCAGCAGGCTGGCCGGTTGTGTTCTCCTGGTAAAGTACAGGTGCCAGGGCAGACATGGCCACCTGTAAGCACTTTCTGAAGCTTCTGCTCCTGTCAGAACCTGCACCAAACTCAGAACTCAGGGCTGGGGAAATCACACCATCTCTTGATAGTTGAAGTCAATAAGTCACATGATCAGGGTGTGAATTCACGGACGGAGTGAAGAGTTAGGGTCCTTCATGCAAACAATTTACCGAAACACTTCTCAACTCAGTACCCCGCAGCCACTGCCAATCAGTTGAGTTCACACATGGCATCAAACCTGTTTGCCATCACACCTATAAATGTCTCATCTGGGGTCCCTTTTCCTCCAGGTGTTCTCGGAGTTTGCGCTCCAGTCTTCGATTATCAGCCTCCAGGCTCCTCACCCTCTCCAGGCAGGAGGCCAGGCGGTCATTCAGGCATTGCCCAGTCTCCTTCTCACTCTGGATGCCCCTATGCCCTCCAGACCCTGGGCCATCCCCATAGCCAAGCTCCTGGACCTCCAGCCGCCCTGGACACTGGTGGAGGAGGACACGGAGAACTGGGAGCCCAGTCCTTGGTGCCTGCACAGACGCTGGCTGCCGGCTGTCCAGGCCCAGTGGCTGTGTGACTGACTGCGTGGAGCCCAGGGCCGGGGAGCTGGGTGCTGGAGAAGCTGGAGTGGGTGCCGGAGCTCGTGCTATCAGAGAGGAAGGTCAGAGGCCATGACAGGTTTGGGCAGCTCAGCCTTGGAGTCTTCTTCTTCTTCCTTTTTTTTTTTTCAGTGGATTCATTTGAAAAGTTATGATTAAAGCCCTGGCTGGTTTTGCTCAGCGGTTAGAGCATTGGCCTGCGGTCCCAAGAGACCCAGGTTCGGTTCCCACTAAGGGCACGTACCTCAGTTGCAGTTTGTCCCCGGCCCTGGTTGGTCGTGCGGGTGGCAGCCACTCGATGTGTCCTTTTCATGTCGATGTTTCTCTCTCTCTCTCTCTATTCCTCTCTCTCCCTCCCACTCTACCTGAACAGAAAATGAAAAAATGCCCTTGGGTGAGGATTAAAAAAAAAAGAATTGATTTAGATTTATGATCTTAAGCCAAACATTTATTGTTTATAAACAATTTTGGAATATTTAGGATACATGTCACTTATAAACTTAATTGGTTAGATTTATCAACTTTGGGCAAAGAAGGACTTAAGTCATTGGAAGGTGTTTTGAGTCAGGTAAATACATGAATACTTATAAAGGAGATCAAGTATAATAGCTGTACTAATGTAACAATTTCAAATATTAAAGGGAATTTCATGAAGTGATAAAAATCTCCTTAAAATAATTTCTTGAAATTTGGTACATTTATAATTAGAATAATGAGATTTTAAAGCTGAACTTAAACATGGTTCTACAGTTGTGATGTTAATAGATTCAATATTAATGTTTAAACTAAAATAGTCTTTGAAACTTACTCTTAAATCTCTCTGAAGATACTAATTAAAATGTTATAAAAAATTTGTTTCCTTCTTTATCCTACAGCATTGTTCTGCTAATTTTTTTTCCTCTCTGTTGTTGGTGTTTCCAGTGCCTGGCAGTCCTTGCTGGACCAGTGGAAGACGAGGTAGGTTGCTCTCATGGCTGGACTGAGTTTCCTTTTGCATTTATCTGTATCTCTTTGTCTCACAAGTCTGTCCCCAAATGGAAGGGCCGCCTCTGTGTCCCATGTAAGTGGCTGGGCCTGTTGACAGTTTGACATCTTTCTGTGTGATTCTCTCCCTCTCTCCTCCGTCCTCTCTCTCCTCTCTCGCCTTCTCTTCAGACCCGTTTGAGAGTACCTGCCTTCTTCTTTCTCACATACGGACAGTGTTGGATTAGCAAGGGCACTGCTGTCCTCCGAGAGGGGAGACGAGAAGGAGAAACGGGACACCTTGAGCATCTTCCAGGCGCGGCGAGGGACTCAGAACACACTGGCTCATGTGAGCCTCCAGGGGAGGCAGGTGTTGTTGACCCCACTTTAATAATTAGGATTCACTTTAGCCATATTTTTTTCTTTTCTTTTTTTTATCCTCATGCGAGGACATTTTTGCAGTTATCTTCAGATAGAGCGGGAGGGAGCTAGGGGGGAAGACAGAAAGAGAAACATCGATGTGAGACACATTGACTGGTTGCCACCCACACTACCCCAACTGGGGCCGGGGACAAACAGCAACTGAGGTATGTGCCCTTAGCGGGAACTGAACCCGGGATTCTCTGGTCCATGGGCCAACGCTCTAACTGCTGAGCCAAACTGGCCAGGGCCCTTTAGCCATATTTAATAGCTGTCTTAAAAGTTGACACTAGATTTTATTGGGTTGTGACAAAAATAGAAGCCTAAATAAGGAAATATTCAAGGATCAGAAAATGTCAGGCGCCTCGTGGTCTCGGGATACTACATACTTGGGTTCCTTCCTTGGGAGGAATGGAGTATGTTGGAATTGTTTAACAGAGGGTGGGGTGCGGAGAGGGCTCAGAGAGCGAGGGCGCCAGGAGACAGAAGGGCTCTCACTTTGAGAACAGCTGATAAAATGGGTCTTGAAATGTGTTTGATCATCAGAAGCTGGAGCTGACGCTTCAGGTGTCAGAAAATAGGTGGAAGAGAATTGGCCCTGCTGTCCCTTCCTGCCAGGCACTTCGCATGCCGTATTTTCTTTAACTTTCATTACAGCCAGAGACAGGGCCACCCTGGAGGTCAAGAAGCATGCTCAAAGCTACAGAGTCAACCCTGGAAGGCAGGATTCAGACCCTGGACTCAGTGACTCCAAACCTCCCACGGGCCTGCTTAAACTCACACTGAATCGTTAGCGAAGTTCCCAACATCCCCCATCTCTGCTCTGAACTCCTTTTGCTTGTAACACTTCCACTCCTCTGGGTTTGTGTGTGGGGGCAGCTGGATAAGTGGGGCATTTTTTCCCCATGCCCCTTGGACCCCTGGGCCTGAAGGTGGGGTCAGTGTCCACCTTGCTCCTCACCGTAGCTTCCAGACTGCTGACCCCACCCCTCGCCAATGTCTGAGCTGCGCTCTGCTGTCTGTACCCCTCCATAGGTAATCTTCACGCCTCCTACTCTCCAACCAACCGTGTCCTTCCGTTGGCACAGCTCCAGGATCCTTCCAAACTAAAGATCCACAGGTTCTGCCACGACCCTTTCACCAGCGTCATCCCTCTCATTCATTTCCTCACCCTTCTCCTTCGCCCCCCGATTCCAGCGCTCGGCCTGACTGTCACACGTTGTCACCTCTCAGGCCTGTCCCTCCCCATGAGACTCACCTGACAAAACTCCTGCCTCGGCTCCATCCGCTTCCCTTCGCCTCCCCGCCTGCACCCCGGCAGCTGGAGAGGCCGGAGAACCCACTGAACCGTGCTCCCTCGCTCGTTTGAGGTTCATGACACTGACCTCACGTGGCCCTTCGTGCTGTTCCCCATCCTGCCACATTCCCGGTCCTCCCGCCCTCACAGCCCCCGCAGGACACCTCTCTCTCCTCAGACCTCCAGCACCTCCCACCCCTCTTCCCGAGGAGCCAGCAGCCGCAGGGTGCCCCACTGCCCCTCGGCTTCCATGAGCTCACCGCTGGGCCCGGCCCCGCCCCCACCCCATCCCGGTCCCGCCCCCACCCCGCCCCTGTCCCGGCCCCGCCCCGCCCCGCCCCCGCCCCCGCCCCTGTGCCCCGTGGGAGCCAAGCCGCCACCCTTCCACCGAGCTGGCGCCCCTCACCGCGGGTGGCGCTCTGCACAGGGTCTTCTCTCCTGCTTGCTCCTGTGGGTACCGAGCCACGTGCTGTGACCGCTCCCATCGCGGAAACCAAACCGGAAGGCACATCGCCACGTTTCCGCCGCCGCATGTCCCCCTGCAGCCTCGTCCACCTTTCTACTGCGCATGCCAGCCTCCTTGGGGCTGCCTCTGCTCGGCCTCCAGACTGTTCCATCTTCTTTCTTTTTTAAATCCTCACCTGAGGACATTTTTTCCATATTTTGTTCAGATAGAGTGGGAGAGAGCGAGAGAGAAACATCAACGTGAAAGGGACACATCGAGTGGCCGCCACCTGCAGGCCCCAACCAGGGCCGGGGACAAACTGCAACCGAGGTACGTGCCCTTAGCGGAACCGAACCCGGGTCTCTCTGGACCGCAGGTGGACGCTCTAACCGCTGAGCAAAACCGGCCAGGGCTCCATCTTCCTTCTTTATGAACCACTTAACTCAGAGGTTCCCCCCACAACTGCACTAAGTTGACTCTTCAAGGTCACCAGTGGCCTCCAAAGAGTCAAATCCAATGGTTGCTTCTCGGTGCTTCTCTTGCTCGAACTGTCAGCAGCATAGGACCGAGTTGGCCGTTCTCTCCTCGTGGCTGCCGGGACATCCCTCTCCTGTCCCTCACCTTGGGGAGAGTGGGCCGAGGACACATCCCACCACTGAGCAAGAAGGGGGAGAGGTGGTTTCATCCAAGGGCTGCACCTTTCTGGTTCCTGCAGGTCCTTAGGCTGCCGCTCCGGTTCCGGCGGTGGTGGGTCTGAGGCTCCTCCGTCCTCTGACCTTGGGCTTGGCGGCTGCGTGTGTGAGCCATGCGGCCCCTTTCAGATAGGCTTCGTGGAGGGCTGGGGCATGTTTGTGCTGAAGGGCCTCCTGATTTCCCCGTCAGCTGTCAGGGCTGGAGTTGTTGGCAAAGCTTTCGCCATTCATATCTAATCCCGTGGCCTGATTAATGCAGCCGGCTTCGCTTTTTTGTCCCTCCGGGGCTGCCCCTCCACACGGTGGTGGGGTGGCAGCCCTCTCAGGTCTGTAGCCATTTATGGGCAGAGCCAGGCCCTGCTGTGCTCCCTGGGGCTGGAGGTGTGGGTCACATCCTGCCAGGTGACCTTGGCAGGTCACTGCTCCAGCCTCCTCCAACTGCCTCCCAAAGTGTCATTTCCCTCATCTGATAAATTATGTAGTAATCCTTCTCCAGTTTTCCCTCTCTGCTGGGTCATGGCCATCACAGACTAACATGCTGTGTTGTTCCTACCTTAAAACAGTGCCCTCGGGACTCCCGCCCTCCTCCACCTCTGACTCCATTTCTCAAGTCCTCTTTACAGAACGCTTTAAAAAGAGATCACTCCACTCCCTAGACCCGATGTGTTTGTTTCCATTCCCCTTTAAAACATCTCTGGTCAGGACCCCTGTCCCCTCCTTGGAAAGTGCTCTCAGTCAGGTCAGTGGCTAAGGCCCCTGGTCACTGTAGGTCTCTATCTGACTTGCACAGGGGTCACTTTCTCCTTTGAGAACCTCTCCCCATTGGCTTCCAGGGCTCCCACCTTTTCCGTCCACCTCACGGGCTGGTGCAGCCTCATTTCCCTGGTCACTGACAACTTGAACCTGAGGTTTGGCTCCACACCTCTCCTCTGTCTTAGCTGCATCCCCTCGGCAATCTCATGCTGAAATGCGGTTTTATACACGAGGTACATGCCAAGGGTGCTTCGTATCCATAGCTGCAGCCAGACCTCTTCCCTGGGCCCCAGACTCACCCAGTGTCTCCTCTTGATGTGTAAGTGGCGTCTTGAACTTGGCCTCTCGAACTTGGCATGCCCAGGGCTGAATCCTGATTGTCCCCCAAACCTTTCTCTCCCATGGTCACCCCAAATCAGTCAAAGGCAACATCATCTTTCCAGTTTCTTGTCTGCATGTCTCTCTCACGCTCCACAGCTCACAGTCACGGAATCGCATAGCTCCACCTTCCGTTTTGGGCTTGCATTTTCCCCTCTCTGATTTAACTTCATTTTTGAATATGTAAAGCATTTATGTAGTTCAAAGTCCAAGTGATATTAAAAGGTATCCTTGGAGAATTGTACCTCTTTCTCTACCCCATTTTTTTTCAGTGTTTCTTTTGGTAAAAATAAGCAAATATATGTTTTTCCCCTTTTTTCTTACACAAAAGTTGGCCTACTATATGCATTGTTTCGTAGCTTGCCTTTTTCACTTCATGTATTCTGGAGATCACTCTGGTTCACAGAGAATTTCCTCATTCTTATAGCTGCATCAGAATTTCATTGTATGGCACTCAGTGAAATAAGCCTGTCAGAGAAAGACAAGTACCCTATGATTTCACTTATATGTGGAATCTAATGAACAAAATAAACGAACAAACAAAACAGAAACAAAGTCAACAGACTGATAGCTGTAGAGGGGAGGGGGATGGGGGTTGGGTGTAAAAGGTGAAGGGATTAGGCAAAAACAAAACAAAAGCACCTCACAGACACAGACAACAGTGTGGTGATGACCAGAGGGAAAAGAGGGTCAAGGGGGATAAATGGTGCTGGAAGGAGACTTGACTTGGGGCGGTGAACACACAGTACAATATACAGATGACGTGTTATGGAATTGTACACCTGAAGCCTATATAATTTTATTAACTGATTCACCCCAATAAATGCAATAAAAATAAAGAATATAATTGTATGAATGTAACTTACGAAACCAGACCCCTACTGATGAACATTTGAGTTGTTTGCAGTCTTTTGCTATTAACATAAGGCTGCAATGAATGACCTCGTGTATGTGATGTTACGTACTTTGGAAGGCCGTCTACAAGGTAGATTCCTGGAACTGTGGTTGCAGGAGAGAATCTGAGCCGTCGCACAGGGCTTGTGTTCCAGTGTGGCCCCCGGGGAGGGCACATTCTCCAACACCCAATTTAGATAGGGCCAAGGAGGGTAATGGAGAAGGAAGAATCTCCTAGACCATGGGGCCAAGGGCCTAAAAAACATTATTTGGGGAGCAGAACTGGGACCTGGTCATGGAACGTTCTGTGCCTCCAGGCTGGGGAGGCCCTTGCAATAGCTGCTCAGAATTTCAGAATTGTTCGAGCAGCGTCTGCTCTGTTTCTCTTGTTGTGCCTTTTGGAAATCGGCCTCTTGGTGCTGTGAAGTTCAACTGTGATCTTCTGCCTGCTGGATCTGTCCGTTTCTCATGGAGGGGTGTTGAAGCCTTCAGCTACGATAGTGGAGTCATCTATGTCTTTATCTTTGACTTTCTCCAGCAAGGTTTTTGGCATTTGTCCTGCTCAGTGTTCTTGGAGCTTTGATGTCTGGGGAATTAATCTGGGGAAGTTTTAAAGTATTATTGCTTTCAATATTTTTTCTGTTCCTTTCTCTCTGTCTCTCCTACTTTTGGCATTCCCATGATGTTACACATTTTATAGTTGTTCCATAGTTCTTGGATATTGTTTCATTTTTTTTTTTTCAGTCTTTTTTTCTCTTTGCCTTTTCAGTTTGGAAAGTTTGTATTGACCTTTCCTCCAGGTCGGAGAGTCTTTCCCCATGTCCAGCCTACTAAATGAGCCCATCAAAGGCGTTCTTCATTTCTGTTGCAGCAGTTTTGATCTCCAGCATTTTGTTTTCTTGGAATTTCTATCTCTGATTACGTTACCCGTCTGTAATTATTGTCTACTTTTCCATTAGAGCTCTTAGCATATTAATTATAGTTATTTTAAACTCCTGGGTTGATCATTCTAACATCCCTGCCATATCTGAGCCCAGTCCTGATGCTTACCATGTGTCTTCAAACTGTATCTTGCCTTTTAGTATGCCTTGTAATTTTTGTTGAAAGCTGGACATTATGTCTTACGTGGTGGGTTCTGAGAAAGTTACCTTTTTGTTCACAGTTCTCTTGATCAAGAGAAACCTTAAGATACCTAATGCAGAGACAAATCATCCCCTGCTGGACTTAGAGTTTGATGCCATGATTGACATTTGTTCCCTTTGAGGAAGAATGAGTCGTTTTATCCGAACAGTCAGTGATCAGAAAGGAGGACTGTGGTGTTCTCAGGTCTGTTCTCGACTGTTTTCAGCTTGCTGCCACACAGACACTTGGAAACTTTATTTCCTTCACCTTCTGAAGTTTGTGGAGCCACGTGGCTAGTCTGGACATGAGTTATGAGTAGAACCAAAGACTTCAGCGCCGAACTTTTACGTGATGGTCAGAGACCTCTGAGAATTCTTTTTCTATCTTCATTGACAACCAGCAATGTAGCTTCCGCGGGCTGCTAAATGAAGACATGTGGAGCAAAGTCTCCTGCTGACCTGCAAGGGACACATCATTTCAGGGGGGAGTGAACCTCTAAGCCCCTATGACCGCAGCTTGACCTGACTAAGCACAACGCAGCTTGACCTGACCCATATCCCTTTTTCAGGTCTTGACTCACATGTCACTTTCTCTTGGAGGCGTGGAAAAGAGGGAATGAAGGGGGTAAAATCTATAAAAGGTGCATTTGCCAGCTCATTACTGCTGTGGGCGACTGGGGCTCAGCCCTCTGGAGCTTCTTTGAGAAGTCCTGTCAAACCAGGCTCAGAAATTTCTTACCTAGAGATAGAAAAACTGGAGGTTTTCCTATTTGTCCCCAACGCCTGGCCCTTACTGGCTGCAGGTTGCCCTGAGGGCATGAAACCTCTGGCACATCCAGACACATCCAGGCAGCCTTGTGTGTGGGCTGAGCACGCTTCTGCAGGGCCAGAAAAAGTCTTCAGGCGGAGAAGCAGAGGGCTGTGCGTAGTCCCCTGAACGGGACTGTCCACCACAGCTGCAGGTGGGTCCAGGGCCAGGCGAGGGGGCATCAACAGCATCTGCCATGGGGATTTTTTAATTCCCTGATGTGGCACTCATACCTAAACTGCATTTGACAAAGTTTTGTGATGAACGAATGAATTCTAGAATGGATGTTTGTCGAGTGTGTCCCCAGTATCCATTTTCCATTTTCTGATGAACCTTATTCCTATGTTTCCTTGAGAAACCACCTCTCCCAATTTCTCAGCCTGGGGCTTTGGTTGGGATTGACCCCAACACTTGTTCCTGAGTATGGGCCCTTCCCCCATCCCAAAGGCTTAATCCAATCAACATCCCTTGTTCACCTTGTCTTCTCTCCCCACCATAGTGTTTAGGGACGAGGCACATAACTCATTTGGGACAAGTGAGAAAGAGTGACTTCCAGGCCTTGCGCTCTCTCTCTCTTTAGAGTGATGTGGTATACAGATGTGAGGTCTGGAACAGCTGCAGCAGTTGGCTACCATGAGAAAGCTTGGAACGTCTGAGCGGACTACATGAAGCCCAAAGAGAAAGCCAATAAAAAAGCAGAACGGAGAGGGAGAGAATCTGAGTCTTTGGAAACATCTTTGGATAAAGTCTTACTCGAAGCCAGAACTAAATCTGGATTTTAATTTTAGTAAAAATTATTTTATATTCTGAATCCATTCGAGGTGAATTTTCGATCACTTGAGACTTAAAGAGTCCTCCCTGATTCTATGCCTAACTCACAGGTTTGCTTTAAGGTTTAAATGAAATAATAGCACTTAGCAAAACATGACATACAAATAATACTCAATGCATGGTAACCAATATTGTTATTGTGCTCCACTTATTTTTATACAGTTATGTGCACTTCTTATTCTATACCCGAACATTGACATGTTTCTGTTAATCTTTTTGGTGTTATTTAATTCCTACCCCCAAAGAAGAGCGGCTCAGGGAGGGGGCGGACCAGCCCGGGCTCCTGACCACCCCCTTGAGCCTCGGTGAACGACAGAGCCCACGCAGTGCAGTTCTAATTCCTCCGCCATCTCCTTTTCAGTCTTTGGTGATATTTGTCTGCATCCAGCTTACACATAAATGTTTCCAGCGAAGAGCCCCAGATGCCTCTTTCGAAATCGGAATCTGCGTGAAAACAGTGGCAACAAGCAGACGGTGTAAACTTTCCCGAACAGGCCTAGGCTTGGAAATTGTGGTAAAGAGGTTGTGGTGTGTCCGAACGGCTCGCACGCGAGTGGACGGAGACTTCACGCCAGGAATAACAGACAGAGGAAGGCCGGCTGATGCAGACCGGACGAGCCTGCGGGCAGCGCTCAGCATTTCAGCGTCTCTCCCCTGGGACCCCGGACTAAAGATGACCGAAGGCTGGTTTCTTCATTTGAAACTAAAGTTGCCGCAATGGGGGAAATGATAAATATGGCTGGTTTGACGTCTGGGGTGGTGAGTGGACTAAAGGTTTTAAGAACCTTCTGTGCGGCAGGCATTCATTGCTTTAATCCTGGCCAGAGCTCCATTTTACAGATGAGAAAACCAAGGCTCTGAAAGTGTAAATCACTTACAGCCAGCATGACAGTGTATCAACAGTCCCAGCCAATCCCAACCTGTCCCACCCCACCAAGGTACCAGACACGTGACTGAAGCCGTCCTGGACCCTCCAGCCCAGCGACCAGCCAAGTACCACCGAGTAACCTCAGTTGATGCCGCAGGAGACAGACTGAAGAACGGCCCAGCCCAAATTTCTGACCCACAAAAATGTAAGATGTAATAAAAATGTAAACACATGAAGTTCTGGGACAGTTTGTTATGTGGCAGTAGAGAGCCAGAGCCCTCGGCACATAATGAGGGCGCAATAAATACGGGTCAGAGTGTTTTGATGTCGAATTCCATTGTCCACGTTCAGTGTGTGAGAGCAGCCAGCTCTGGAAGATGACGGCCCTGACCCCACCTTCCCTGACCTCCTTCCCTCCCACACTGAGGCTCCCGGCAGGGCTGGGTCACTGGCCCTTCATCTGAGAGTCTTTCTGTGTAGAGGACACCCCACCAAACAGCCCTAAGCCACTTCCAGTTCCACCTGTGCCCCCATAATCTTGAACCTGTGTTCTGGGCCCCGAGTCCCCCCTTTTTAATCTCAACAGACATTTTCCAAGGGCACATGTGTTTCTGACAAAGTGCATAGTCCCTCACGCTTGGTTCATGGCTCTTTTGCAGCCCTTAACTTTTTGGTATTTCTTTTCTTCATCCTCCCCATCCCTCCACCCCCCAAACACCCTCCCTTGACCTCCTGTATTCCTTCAATGTCCACTACATTTCCCCTGATTGCTCCTTCCCCACACCCCTCTCTAACTGGTCAACTCTTAACCCTTCACATCTCAACGGAGATGCTGCTTTAGGGAAGCCATTAGCTTCTCCCCCCCAACAGAAAACAAGGACCCTTCCTCTGTACTCCTAAATCACTCTTTACCAGCCCCCTCCTATTTCAGTGGTGATGAACTGGTTTTTCATCAGCTTCCTTCACCGGACTGCTCTCCGGACAGGCATGCTATGTTCATGGTTGCAGGTTCAGCACTCAGCGGCCTTGGGCACTGGGACATGGAACTCTGAAGCTCTCCTTCCATGCTGGCGAACAACAGCTTCTTCTTCTACTACGAGAAGGTTGAGTTTTTCTGTATGCCAGGAATTGTTGTAACGCCATTATGTGAATCTTGCCGATAATTCCGTGAGTAGGGACTATTATCATCCCCATTTTGCAGATGGAGAACTAGAATCTCAGAGAGCTTATGTAACTTGTTTGTTTGTCTGTTTTTCTGTTACTGGTAAATGTTGGAGCTGAGATTCAAACCCATGAAGCTGACTCCTGGGTCAGTGAAGCTCTGTTGGGAAAGACTTCACCTTTGGGCTTTGACTGAGATTGTCTATTATTTTTAATAGGAAATGAGTCTTGTATGTAAGCTCCGTCTCTTAAACAAGACTGTTGGTGCCTTGGTGACCTAGAAGTCCCTCCACTCCCCACATGGATGTCCTAGGTTCAAGGTGCATCTTCGTTGTGTACCAAACACACCCTGCCTATCACCTTTCCTCACTGAAGGCACCCACAGCACCCTTCGGGCAGAACTCAGCCCGGGATGGGAGAGGTGTGCTCTGAGCACTAGCTGTGCCCTGCAGCAGACGGTGTGTCCCTGATGCTCGGGCTCCGGAAGCTTTGTGGATGGAGAGCCCAGGCTTCTGGTCGGACTCGCCCCTGTGTGAACCAGAGTGGCTGCGACAGAATATGACAAGAAGAAACATTCTATTGAAAATACAAACCCAGCCCAGCCCGTGTGGCTCAGTGGTTGAGCGTCAAACAATGCACCAAGAGGTTACCGGTTCGATTCCCGGTCAGGGCACATGCCCAGGTTGTGGGCCAAATCCCCAGTGAGGGGCATGCAGGAGGCGGCCAGTCGATGTTCCCTCTCATCGACGTTTCTCTCTCCCTCTCCCTTTCCCTTCCTCCCTCTCTAAAATCAATAAATAAAAAAACAAAACCAAAAACCACCAAACTCAAATCAAGTTAAACCACAACCAAAGCAGGAAAAGGAAAGTACAGACAGAAAACAACCACATTCAGAAGGAGTTAGCTCCTGGAGGACAAACAGCAGGTCTGCATCTTAAAATACCGAAACCAAGATGTTGCCAACTTTCCTCCATCTTTTTGAGAACCCTTCGACTATTTCTGAGGTGCTCAGCACCCACAGGCAACGGAATGGGTGTTAGACAAGCAAACAGACCATGATTTCTCTCTCTCTCTCCTTACCTTTAACCACCCTTGCATTTCAACCATGAAGACAGTGGGTGGAACCTTGAGGAAATTGCTATGGAAGACATCTCAGGAGTTTCCCCAGATGGTTCACACCTGGGAAGTTGGTGAAATGCAATTTGACAGTTTACTAAAGTGACCACAGGCAGCCCTACGGAGCCCAGCTGGCTGGGCCCGGAGGAGGCTGAGGTCCTGGCTGCTGCCCACAGCTAATTCTCAGCCCTCCACAAGGCGCGTCCGGAGCACGTGGGGCGGGGAGGTCGCGAACCTTCAAGCCAAAGAAGGCTCTCAAGGGCCTACTTAAAAACAAAGCCACCTTAAGAACAGTGTTATGCATTTTCTCTCTTTTACTCCAAATAAAAATAGCGATTGTAAAAAGAGCAAAATAAGCAGCACAATAATAATGCTATTCAGTGGCTAACATTTATCAGTTGCTTCCCCTGTGCCAGACAGCACCGTGCTTTACAGGGCTCGTCTCAATCCTCACAGCAGCCAGCTGCACACGAGGTTCTCTTTACACCACGGAAACTGAGGCTTGGAGAGGTCAGATAACTTCTCAAGGTCACATATCTGGATGGGACATATGTGCTGCCCGCAAATTCACATGTTGAAGTCCTATCCCCCGTGTGCCTGTATGTGGAATAAGGAAGTAATAAGGTTAAATGAGGTCCTACGCGTGGGGCTCTGATCGGATAGGATTATGTCCTTGTAGGAAGAGGCACCCGAGGGCTTGTAGGCCTCCGCACATGCCCACTGGGAAGAGGCCACGTGAGCAGACAGCAAGAAGGTGTCGCCAGACACCAACCCTGATGGCACCTGGCTCTCGGATGTCCAATCTCCAGAACTGTGAGGAAATTCACTTCTGTTGTTTAAGCCTGTCCATGGTTTTCTGTGGTGACCTAAGCCAACAAATCCAGCAGACAGCCCGCTACACCGGGGTTCTCAGCACCAGGACCCTCATTCGTCACCCGTTGAAACGCTCTGTGTTTCCACAAGTGGCACGCTCGTTTTAGTCTTTAAATGGAGGTGGGAAGCGTTTTTAAAAGTTGGCATTGTGATGTACAGCTTTGGTCTAACATGAATAGTTAAGACCAAAAGACATTTCACTAAATCTTGGAAAAACTTTTTTTTTTTGAGCATGGAAGCAGGTTGGAAATAGCGCGCCCAGCAATACTAGTTGGACTTTCGGCTTATGAAATACTTCAGTGGGAAAGTATTTGCTTAAATCTCTGCCTGCTATTACAGTTGAAGGTTTGGTGATCGAATTTGCCCTTCCCCTGAACTTTCTGGAGTTCAAGTCCACGTGGAAATGTAGTTTGTCTCATATGAAAAATAAAGTCAGGTAACTTTTAAAGAACTGACATCAAGAAGCGCATTTAGCTAAGTATCGAACAGTTAGAGAACGACCGTCTGGTGTGTGATGCCTCTGGCCCTTTTTCTTCTTCTCTTTCTTCTCTTTGAAAATAGTGTGAGGAGCTGTCTGGCGATTGGCCGCTTTCTTCCACATGTTGGCCGGTGTCCTTACCTCTGCGGGCAAAGCCCCTTCTCAGGAAGTGGGTGCCGGGCCCTGAACAGAAGACAGGGCTGTCGGCAGGGACTTGCCGATAGATGGATAAAGTGGGCTGCCTTTGGCTCCACTTTCTTTTTAAAAAATCCTCACCCAAGGACATGTTTTTATTGATTTTAGAGAGAGAAGACGGAAGAGAGAGAAACATCAATGTGAAAGAGAAACATCAATTGGTTGCCTCCCATATGTGCCCCAATGGGGATCAAACCCAAAATCTAGGTATGCGCCCTGACCAGGAATTGAACCTGCAAACTTACTGGTGTATGGGATGACACTCCAGCCAACTGAACCACCCAGCCAGGGCCTTTGGTTCCACTTTCTTCCCTTGTTGTATGAAGGTCAAGTTTCTGTTTCATTTGGGGGTGAGGGTGAGTGGGTAGACAGCTTTGTGTACACTGCTCTTAATCCACGTCCGGTTTCTTTTTTAAAAGATATTTTTTCTTTACTGATTTTTAGAGAGAGAGAGAGGAAGGGAGAGAGAGGGAAACATCTACAAGAGAGAACATCAGCTGGCCGACTCCTGCATTTCCCCCACTGGGTGTCAGGCCCACAACCTGGGCACATGTCCTGACCAGGAATCGAACTGTGACCTCTTGGTGCATGGGTCGACGCTCAACCACTGAGCCACACCGGCTGGGCTCCATGTCTCTGTTTCTAACTGGCTTTCACTTTGATGAGGGCTTTGGTCTTATAGATAGATGTAGCATCTTCTGCATCACCTGCTGGCTCTCTAGACAATTCAGACTGTACAAAAGGATGGGATGATGGATGGATGGATGGATCCATCAGGAAGAACCGCCCATAATCTCAACTATAAGCATTATTAGTATTTGCAGTAAACTTCCTCCTTTTATGTGTATGTACACACTTAGATGCATGAAAATATGCATATTTCAGATCATACCGGGGTTATTGTTTTTTTTTTATTTTTTATCCTCACCCGAGGACATTTTTCCATTCTTTGTTCAGATAGAGCAGGAGGGAGAGAGAGGAAGAAAGAGAGAGAGAGAAACATCAATGTGAAGGGACACATTGATTGGCTGCCACCTGCACGACCAACCAGGGCCGGGGACAAACTGCAACCGAGGTACGTGCCCTTAGCGGGAACCGAACCCGGGTCTCTCTGTACCGCAGGCTGACGCTCCAACCGCTGAGCCAAACCGGCCAGGGCTACTGGGGTTATTGTTAATAAACCTGAGTTTCCCCCTCCATATTCTGTGGGTATCTTTCCTTGTAGGAACATAAAGTTGTACACCATCCTTTTGTAAAAGGCGCGTGTGACTGCGCATCGTTAAGAACCAAGTTGAATTCTTTAGGGCTGTCTCCAAAGAAGAGCTCACTGTTAGCATGAGATGCCATGTGCCCCAAAAGCTAGAGGATGAACTGGCTTTGTGGGCCTTGCATTTTGGGGGCACTGGAACTAGAAGGCGGTCACATTTAGGGGGAGTGCAGTGTCTATGAAGACAGTCTATCTTTTTCTCTTCCAGCCCATGGGGCAGGACTGAGGGCTTTTTCTCCCTCGAATCTATGGAAGGGGGGGTCTCGATATAATTGATCACACGTTTTCTGGGTGACTGTAAGAAGGGGAAGCTGATATATATTGTTCCTTGGTTATGCTAAGCCACCAGCTCCGAGATGAGGGCGATGGGAGGGAAGGAATAGGAAGGAAGTGGGAGAGGGGGATGGCCATTGGAGAAGGGCAGTCACTGTCCCTCAGAGGTTCCATTTCCTGAAAATCGTGGGCATCTCTACCTGCTGGACCCAGGTTGCAGTGGCAGAGAGTAGATGGAATGTGGGTTTGGGGCTCCTGAGAGACCATGATATTATAGGGGCAGGGGTCCTTACATCAGGGAAAGGTGGAGTGAGGCCACCAGCTTGGTGACAACAGAGGGACGTGGCCAAGTCTTACAAGGAATCACCAGTGCCTATGGGCCTGCTGGGGACCGAGCCCTGAAGCAACAAGGTCTCTTGGGGCCTCCAGCCATCTGTCTCGTCTGCAAACAAGCTATACTGGTGGTGGTGACCAACAGGAAGAGGAAAGGCAGAACCAACCACCCCAGGCAGTCAAGTAAGGGGATTCCTTTCCGTGCTCACTCATCTTCACCCCAACACTGGAAGGGTAGGTACAGGGAAGGGGATGTGTGTGAGAGAAGTTACCCCAACACACACACACCCTCCAAAGTCCTACTCACAGCCACTAAGCTGGGGATAAGAGAAGAGCTTTGGAACCAAGGAGTTTGAAGTTTTCAATGAACAAGGCAAAGTCTTACAGACAAAATGTCTATTAAGTAACCGACGGCCTGAAGAGTTACAGAATTCAATCAGGATATGAAATAAGAGAGGCTGCTACTTAGTAGACTATGGTGGTAGCAATTACTAGAAAAAAATAAAGCCATTTCATGTGTGTATACACACTGAGGTCAGTCAGGCGGACTCTTTTCACTTACGATGGCTGCATAGGTTTACAGTCTATGGCTGTCCATAAAGTATAAGCCAGTATCTTTCCCATGGACATTTAGTCATTTCGTAATTTCCAGTTTCTCACTATTACAGAACTGCCATGAAAATCTTTATGCAAACATTTTAAAATCTTATATCCACTGATGTTCTTATAATACATTTCTTGGAGGTGATTGCATGGGAGAATCGGATTGTTAATACTTTGCGGTTCAGGCTGTGGCGCAGAGAGGAGGGGGAGGGGAAGAGGAAGTATGTGTGCACTTAGACCTAAGTCTAAGGACCTTTATCCAGTCGACAGTCAGTCAGTAAGGTAGTTAAAGCATCTTCAACACCAGAAAGTAATTTAGAAATTAACTGCAATTTAAATGCAATTTTCCAGCTATTCATCTGTAAAGGGGTATTTCTATATTCAATAATAGGCATAATATATGATGCACAATATATTGTGATAATTCACTCATATAGAGATTTTTCTGGTTGAATTCAGTCAGCTGAACAAACTGTTAAGTTCTTAAGAAAGTAAGAACATATTGATTGAAGTAGATTAAGAAAGAGCTTTCAGGATTGCAAATTGGTGCAGCCACTATGGAAAACAGTATGGAGGTTCCTCAAAAAGTTAAAAATAGAACTACCATATAATCCAGCAAGTCCACTTCTGGATATTTATCCACAGGAATCCAAAAACACTAATTGGGAAAACTATACGCACCCCTATGTTCATTACAGCATTATATATGATAGCCAAGAAATGGAAGCAATCCAAGTGCCATCAATAGATGCCGGGTAAAGAAGATGTGGTACAGATATTTAATAGAATATCACTGGGCCATAAAAAAAAGAATGAAACCTTACCATTTGCCACGACATGGATGGACCTAGAGGGTATGATGCTAAGTGAAATAAGTCAGACAGAGAAAGACAAACTCCATATGATTTCACTTATATTGTGGAATCTAAAAAACAAAATAAGTGAACAAACAAAACAGAAACAAACTCATAGATGCAGAGAATAAACTGATGGCTGCCAGATGGGAGGGGGTTTGTTGACTAGGTGAAAAAAGGTGAAGGGATAAAGAAGCACAAATTGGTGATTACAAAATAGTCACAGGGATGTAAAGTAGAGCACAGAGAATATAGTCGATAACACTGTGATAACTATGCACGGAATCAGGTGGGTACAAGACTTATTGGGGGATCACTTCGTAAGTTATATAAACGTCTAACCACTATGTTGTACACCTGAAACTAATATAATATTGAATGCCAACTGTAATTGAAAACATTTTTTATTTATTTTTTAATTTTTTTATCCTCACCCGAGGACATTTTTCCATTTTTTGTTCAGATAGAGCGGGAGGGAGGGAGGGAGAGAAAGAGAGAGAGAGAGAAACATTGATGTGAAAGGGACACATCTAGAGGCTGCCTCCCACACGACCCAGCCAGGGCTGGGGCAAACCGCAACCAAGGTACATGCCCTTAGCGGGAACCGAACCTGGGTCTCTCTGGACTGCAGGCTGATGCTCTAAGCACTGAGCCAAACCAGCCAGGGCATTGAAACAATTTTTTAAAGAGCCCCCAGAAGCAGGCATTCTCATGCACTGCTATCAGGTCTATAAATTGATTCGACTTCTTTGCAGGGCAATTTAGTGATATCCATAAAATTAAAATGTGTATTCCCCTTGACTAAGGAGTTCCAATTTTAGAAATTTATTTTATAGAAATACTTACCCATGGTCACAAGATATAGGTACCGGAACATCCTCAGCCGCATTATTTCTAACAGTCAACAATGCCTCCCGACCGGGAGTGGGGAAGGTTGTTTAAATCAGGGACAGCCCATCCACAGGATGGGGACCCATGCAGCCAATAGGAAAGTGCATCACATCAATACAGAGCATTTCTGACTTATCACTAAGCTTAAAAAAAAGGTGCAACGTGTCGGGTATGCTGATGTGTGTATAAAGAAACCCTCTACTGCCCTGATCGGTTTGGCTCAGCAGTTAGAGCATCGGCCCGTGGACGAAAGAATTGCGGGTTTTTCCTGGCCACTTTGGCTCAGCTGTTGGAGCATCAGCCTGCAGTCCAGAGAGACCCAGGTTCGGTTCCCGCTAAGGGCACGTACCTCGGTTGCAGTTTGTCCCCAGCCCTGGTTGGGCTGTGCAGGTGGCAGCCACTCAATGTGTCCCTTTCACATCAATGTTTCTCTCTCTCTCTCTCTCCCTCTCCCTCCCTCCCACTCTATCTGAACAAAAAATGGAAAAAATGTCCTCAGGTGAGGATAAAAAAAAAAAAAGGATTGCAGGTTTGATTCTGGTCAAGGACACGTGTTTTGGTTGTGGTTCAGTCCCCTGCCCTGGTTGGGGTCCTGCGGGAGGTAACCAATCGATGTTTCTCTCTCTCTCCATCTGAAAATAGTTGGAAAAATATCCTCGGGTGAGGATTAAAAAAAAAGAAACTGTCTGCTTGAATATGCTCAAAATGTTTCTAGAAGCGTACTGAGAAACGGCTGCTGGGGCTGTCTGTAGGTATAGTAGAATTGGAGGAGAGGAGGGGACGGGAGACTTATTTTTCACTATTTTTACTGCTCAAAAAAGTTTAAACTAAGGAGAAAATCAAATACATGTGAGAAAACAAACAAAAGACTTTACTGTCATACCCTTGGTCCTCCTGTGTCCTTGCCGCAGCTGATCCCGGGGCAGTGACGATGCTTGGCACATCCTCTCATTCCAAAGGCTCTTGACTAGATGTCAAAGTCTCTTCCTTACATCAAACGGAACTTCCCAGAGCCTCACACTCATCCTCGCTCCTCTTTAAGGATTTGCAATGACGTAAAACCTCCTAGCAGAGTAAAGGGTTCCAAAACACGATTAGGTTATTCACTGACTTTAAAATTAGTGAGGTTTCCTTTCTGGGAATAATGGTAAAATAAGTGCCCAGATATCTGGGAATCTTTCCTGGTACAAAACACCTAAAATTGCTGAATAAAATGTAAAAATGAATAATGGGTTGCTAAGCTGGCAAGAAATAAAGTAAATGTTCTTCCAGAGGCCAGGAATAATGAAAAGAACTCTAATCTAGGGGAAAAAGTGAGTGCTGATGTCAGCATCCACCTTGGGTACGCCAGGATTTAAGTAGCTTTCACGCATGCAGAGGACAATAGACAGAGCCTGGGACCCAAGCCTGGGTGTAGTCAGATTGGAGAGGTCAAATGAAGCTGAACCTCTTTAGCTGGTGAACTAAGATAACACCTGCCCCATGGAGAGACATTGTAAGAAGTCTTTCTTGTCTGGGCCTCCTTGGCTCTTGGTGGAGTAAAATAACGTAAAAGGAAAATATAGCCTCTGAGAATACTGAAGCATAAGTCTGCACTATGCTACATGTGAGCAGAAAAAAAATCCAAGCCAGAAATTTAGGTTAAAGTAGTGGTAAAACGGCAGTGCCCCAGGCAACTGGCAGTAGTAAACACAAATAATTTGTCGAGAAACATATTCTAAACAAAGATAAATTTCCAAGGAACATGAACTCACAGCCAAAGATTACATAACACACAGGAAACAAGCCACCACTGAGAGAGAAAAAGCAGAGATCACAAATGCAGGGGCAAATCAACAGAGTGCAGGCATTAGAATGACCAGAGACAGAACAGAAAGTGAACAAGTTTAATTTATTTAAAGAAATTAAGGAAGATGTTGGAAATACGATTAAGAAACAAGACCCTATGAAAATGGACAAGGCAGTTTTTAAAGAAAGGACCGCATAGAATTTTTTAGATTAAAAAAATATAAATAATGAAAATTACAAATGCAAAGAACCAGTAAAAACAAGACATTATAAACAACTGAAGAGAGAATTAGTGAACTGGAAAATAAAACTGAAGAAAATTTCCAGAATGTAGTCTAAAGAATGAATGAGAAATAGTTAATATTTACAGGATATTTCCTGTGTGCCACATACTGTGCTATGCTATATCTGCTTTATCTTCTTGAATCATCAGAGAAAACTTATGAGGCTGTTACTATCGATATTCATATTTTGCCTAACTTCTCTGTGCCTTATTTTTCCCATGTATAGAGTGAGAATGGGAGTGGGAGGGAACCTTCACAATTCTAAAGTAGAAAAATTTCTGAAAACTGAGTTTCTTAAAAATAATTTGGTGGTGAAACCTTACCCAAACTGATATACTACTCTAGTGTTATATTAATTTCCTGTTGCTACAGTAAGAAATGACCACAAACCTAGTGGCTTAACACAACACGAATTTATTATCTTACAGTTTTGGCGGTTGGAAGCATAAAATGGGTCAGCAAGGCCGAGTTGCTTCTTGAGCCTCTGAGTTGCTTCTGGAGAATCCTGTTCCTTCCTGACTTCGGCAGGTTGTGGAGGCTGCCTGCTTCCTTGGCTGGTGGTCACATCATCCTGCCCATTTCTGCTGCCACACCTTCTTCTTGGCTCTAACTCTCCTTCTTTCTCTTCTAAGGACACTTGTAATTCCATTGGATTCACCTGGATATTTCAGGAAGGTCTCCCTATCTCAAGGTCCTGAACTTAATCACATCTGCCAAGTACCTTTTGTAAGTTCACAAGTTCTGGGAACTAGAACACCAGAACTTAGGGGCAGGCATTATTCTGCCGTTCACACTGTGAATAGTCACACATTTTGTTACCTAGTTCTATGTTTGTTTCATGTGCTGGATGTATTATCATGGATGGTGATGATGCTATAGAATCTTGAAAATTCTGAAGAAAAATAAAATTGAATTCAGCAACATATCTGGCCACAAGAGTTTTGGGCTCGGACTGTGGACTCACAATCCTTGTGGACAATATAGGCAGTCCTCACTTGAACTGAGATCAAGTCTGAGCCCACAGCTTTCTAATTGGATCACTGTGTGGGTTAAGTGATAGACAATGATTTGTAAAGGGCTGGGTGTAGTGTTCACACATCTTGAATGCTCCTGCTTTGTAGTTGGCTGCTGGTGGGCTTACAGCAGCATCTGCCCTGCTTACTGTCTGCACGCCCAGCAGCTCTCTCTGCAGACCAGGTGCCCATGATCACTGCGAAGGTCAAGACCACCACTTAGTGCCTTGCCGAGGTACATTCAGGCTGAGCCCAGAAAGGGGAGCACTCACGAGGAGGAGCCAAGGGAAATGTTAGAGAGTGATGTTTGGGGAGCGCCATTGAGGAGGAATCAGCACTTTTTGTTGGACACCAGGGGGAGGACACTCCAGGAAAAAATATCTCTGGCAAAGGTATGGCTCAAGACAGGGCCTGAAGATGCTCATGTTACTAGCTTCTTAATAGGAAGAACTGTGTGCTTTTTTTCTGTTATAATTTGGGGTTTCTGAAATGAAAAAATATATTCTAAATGTAAAGTTTACTGAAACAATCAGCTTATATTAAGAAACTTAGAAGTGTATCTAGCTTTGACCTAGCATTTAAGCATTTAGGAAATAATGAGAGGCCGACAAAAATGTACAAATTTATAAGGAAAAAATATTGGTAGAGGAAGGAAGAGGAAAAAATAGACCAATTAACCTTAAAAACTTTGTCAAAATTTATGAAAAAAATCAACATTGTTTCTTTGAGGATATTTGATCATTTAATGTTCCTCTGTGCAGTGGGGTGGGGTGGGAGTGAGGGCAAAGCTATTATTTCTGTTGCATTGTTATGACAAGGATGCTCTAATTGTTATGTTCACCCGTGGAAGGAAGTCAGGGTTGCCTTAGGGAAAAGTGGTAGATTCTAGAAGAGGCAAATGATAGGTGATGTTCAATCTGCATCAATAGGGTTAATGGAAAACCTTCAGATAAGTTCTTTTTTTAAAAATCCTCACCTATTTTTCTATTTATCTTCAGATAGAGTGGGAAGGAGAGAGAGAGGGGAATTGAGAGAGAAACATCGATGTGAGAAGGACACGACTCCCGCACAACACCCAGGTATGTACCCTTAACTGGAATTGAACCTGTGACTCACTGGTCTGCAGGCTGACGCTCTAACCACTGAGCAACTGGCCAGAGCTTCAGACTAGTTCCTAAAGTGAGACAACAAAGGGAGAAAGAGCAGTTGGTCGTCATTTCAGTTAGAAAATTGGACAAGAGCTTTATTTTTTCAGAAGGCACACCCCCCATGAAGGAAATCTGCATTCTATATGGCCAGATTGAATTATTATGCCCCCCTGGGCAAGCCAGTCATCCTGGAGACACACAGATCAAGTCTCTGTAGGGAAGCTTACTCTGGCCACTGGGAAATTGAGCTCACGCTTGATGCCAGATTATATGAATAACTAACAAATGTTTAGAGTTTTACAGTTAGAAAATGCTGTCCCAAGAAGCCCATCCATAGGTTTACTAGTTTACTAGCATCCCTGTTTCATTAACTTCCCAAGACTACACAGCTGGTCAGACCTGGGAATTAAATCCTTTTCATCTGGGGCCAAATCCTATGTTTTTCCTACTGCATCATGGTGTCACATGTTCAGGAACACAATGCAGAACTCCGAATCTCTCCTGGAGGACAGTGTTTCCCAGGCTACTCAATAGGTCTCCCGAGAGGCTGAAATACAGATTCCTGGGCCTCACCCTTGGAGATTCTGACCATGAGTGGTGTTCATAAATCTACTTTTAAATGATTGCTTGAGGATCTGATCTACAGCCAGGTTTGGACGCCACAGGTCTGTTACATCAGACTAGGGCTACAGTTTTCACCGGATATCACCTTTTAGGGTTTGTTTTACGGAGATATTAATGAATGTGTTCCAGATCAGTGGGTCCTAACCTTTTTAAAACTACCTTACCTTTAAAGAACTTGTTGAAATCGAACACACACCGCCACCCAACCCCCAGAGCTTCTGATTCAGCAGGTCCGGAGGGGGACCCTCTGGTCTGCGTTTCTAGCGAGTTGCCAGGTGACCGCTGCTTGCACCGCAGTCAGAGATGAACGGTGTAGGAGAACACTTGAGGATTACTTGGTCGTGGGGGGGACCTTGCTCACTCCCACGTGGCTACTGTTATGATCAACGACAGCTGCCGTTTACCGAGTGCTTGCCTCTTGCAGGTTCTCTCACAGCTGGGTAAAGGGGCAGCAGATGGGCAAGGCTAGAATATAAACTCAATCCTTCTGGCTTCCTTTGGTCTTGGTGTGAGACTGAAACTGAGAGGGAACGAGAGGCACCAACAGAGACCCAGGAGGGCGAGCAGAGCCCGCAGCTGCGGGGAGGATTAGGGTCGCCGCCCGACCAGAGCGCCCAGGGCGCGGTGGGGAAGTGGGGCCAGCCAGAGGCGCCTGGCGGGTGTCCAGGCTCTCTCCCGCCCGGAGGTGCGAGGCAGGCTGGCGGCCAGCAGGGGGCGCCGCCGCGCCGTCCAGCTGCCCTGGCCGCCCACCTCGCGGGCGCGCCTCTCCGCAGTCCAGAGCCGCCGGGCCCGGGACCCGCTCGCGGCGAGCGCGCTGACTTCTCGGCCGGACTGAGGACGCCGCCCGCTCTCGGCCGCCCTGTGCCCGCCTTCCGCGCCCGCTCGGACTGCCCCCGGCCCGGCGCCGCACCCGCCTGCGTCCGAGCGCACGGCTCCCACCCGCGGGAGCTCCCCTGTCCTAGCGGACCCCGCAGCCCCGCCGGCGCTGAGCGCCCTGCTCGCGGGGCACCGGGAGGGCGGTGGTCGGCTGGGGATGGGCGGCCCGGCGGCGCGGAGGGGCGCCGGGGGGCTCCGCGCGCTGCTCTTGGCGCTGGTGGCCGCGGGGACCCCGGCGGGCGCCTACAACCTGGACCCGCAGCGCCCCGTGCGTTTCCAGGGTCCCGCCGGCTCCTTCTTCGGCTACGCGGTGCTGGAGCATTTCCACGACAACACGCGCTGGTGAGTGTCCTCGCGGTCCCCGACCCCGGCGGCCGCCGCCCCGGCCTCAGCGCTCCGGCCGCCGCCGCCTTTCCGGCCTCTTCCTCGCTGCCGTCCCGAGGGGACGATTTAAATGTCTCCGCTCGGCGCGGCCGCGGAGGGAAGGCGGGAGGGCGGGAGGGCGCCGGTCCTGGGTTCCCGGGACGTCCCGGGTGACGCCCGGAGTCGGAGGGGGCCGGGCCAGGCGCTTCCCGGGGTCCCAGCCCGGAGTGTGCGGGCAGAACCGCCCTCGGCCTCCCAGCCAGACTCAGCTTAACTCTCTCAGTCGCAAAGTAACTTGGCTTCTCGGCCCGCCGCTGGCCCGGCTTGCATCCCCGGTGCCACAGGGCTCCCGAGACAGGGCACTCAGATGCAGACTCCAGTTTCGGGGAACTCTTGGTGACACCCCACCCGCCTCTACCTGGCTTCAAGCCTGTTCCACGCCACTGTGCACAGGAAGCAGGGTAACCCCGGGATGTGAGGGGAATAGGCTGTGTGTGCACATTGATGGGGGTTGGAGGGGGAATAAGGGGACCCCTGAGTGTCTGGGACCCAGGGGCACATACGAACCTAGAGTCCCACTCCCCCCATTCAAGGCACTCTGCAGAGTGAGCGGAGTGGTTCCAGGATGCAGGAGAGGAGGATGGTCCAGGACTGCAAGTGACAAAGACAGGGGTCTGGTGGGTGGTTTATAGGGTATCCTGGGCCTCATTTCACATGGGTTATCTGACCTGGACACAAGCACCTGAAGTCTTAGAGGGATGTGGTTTTGTAGAAGTCAAGGAGTCCAGTTGCCCCCAAGTGTCCCCCTAAGAATCCCAAGGAGTGGGGAACTCTCCCTGGTTAAGCACCATCAGCTAAGGGATGCAGAGTTCGAGCGCAGCCCCAGAGGAGAAGCACCTAGGAGAAGTTGGTCCCACCTTGACCCCTTTCCCTGCACAAGAGGGAATGAAACAGCCACCCAGAGTCACCCCTTCATCAGAGTTATGCCCATGGATAGTTCCCCTGTTCAAGGTCCAGGTGTGACATCCTTAGGGGTTGCAGGCTGGGAAGGCAAGGTCGTGATGGCTGTGCTCTCAGCATGTATTCATGCCAGAGAGTCACTGCTCTGAATTGGACAGAGGCTGATGGAAAAGAGTGGATTTGTAGATCAAGTCCTCACGAATTCCTGGAAAAGTGGGGACTCCGAGACCAGCCGGCTGATTAACAATCATGCTGTTTAAAGAGCTGCCTCCAAGAAAACCAGTTTTTAAAGTCCTGTGTAGCTCCCTCCCATCAACCCCAGGTGCTGAGTTTAAGGCCAGACTGTCTCTCCCTGCAGCTGCCTAGTACCCTTTATAAAGCAAAGCAGGCAGAACACCTTTTCCATGGCCCCCTCCACACTGAGAGTCCACCGGGAGCTTTGGATATGGTAGAGAATGCAGCCTGGGCAGAAGCAGTTGGAAGCACACCCCAGAATACACGCTGGACTCCTGGGCTGTGTGACCTTGGCCCAGAGTGTGTGGAAAGAGCTGTCAAAAATAGAAGGGCTTCTCCGGGCAGGGGCCCCGGGGCATTGTGTGGGCTCCACAGCTGTGCGGGCTTGTGCGCTCCAAGCTTTCTAAGCTTCTTCAAACGGGGCTGAGTTCTTGGGAGAGGTGCCAAGACCCTCTCACCTGGATTTGGATGGGCCACAGGGCTAAGCTGCCCCAGCTGGGGAACAACTGGGAAGAGCCCAGAGCAGATCTGACACGGGGAAAGAGCTGAGCCTGCTTTGTTTTAAAAGGGGGACCGGGAAAAGCTGTGTGATGTGGATACATTCGACAAATGCAGGAAAAGATAGTCTGGCTTTCAACTCTGCACCCGGGTAAATGGCAGAGAGGGGGTGGAACAGGGCAGTAGCCCTGGTGCATGGCCTTGGTGCCAGTGGAGATGTGAGACATGTCTCAGGGGTCAGGACGAACCCATTCACCGCCAGGCTGCTGGTCTCAAAAGTGCCCTCTCTGTTTCTGATACTGAGTCGCCGCTTTTTCTGCTGGAGGGCTTGTTCCTATGGTTTTTCAGGCACCAACTAACTTCTACTGAAATCTTTTTAAAGCAATCTACCCCCTCCCACACCCTTACTTAATTTTACCTTTAGTTTGGCTTATCTCCATGGTTTCTGTCCTCTTGTTGCTTTGTCCAAGTATTTCCCTCCTGATTCTTTTTCTCTCCTCTCCCTTCCCCTAAATATTCCTTGTCTCAGACCTGGAATGTATCCCTGCTGATTATACTGCCCAGTCTTGGTAAGCTGTGGCCCTTGAAGGAAGAAGCTTCCAGCATTTCCTACTTTCACCTTCTTCTTCTTCTAGGCCGAACTTACCATGAGGCCAATGGAAATTCCACCACAGGCCCCTCACGCACACAGGTCCCTACGAAGCCCCGTGCCTCGTTTTATGCTCATAATTCGGTTAACTTTCTTTAAAAAAATCTTATTGATTTTTTTTTTTCTTTTGAGAGAGAGAGAAAGGGAGAGAGAGATAGAAACATCTATGTGAGAAGCATCAGTTGGCTGCCCCCTGCACGCCCCCTACTAGGGATCGAGCTCACAACCTGGGCATGTGCCTGACCAGGACTCCACCCGGGACCGCTCAGTCCACTGAGCCACGTCTGCCGTGCATGTACTAACTTTCTTAGTTCAGAATGATGTCAACCCAAATTTATAAGATTCAGGCCCTGTGGAATTTAGATCAACCCAATATCTCTACCTTAACTTTCCGCTCTGGGGTTGGTAGGTTGACTTAGTGACTGATTGTTGGTCTCTTCCTACCAGGCAGTCCCTGGGCCCAGGGTCTTTTAATCCCGCTTGAGGGACGTGTAAGTGTTTGCAGTGAGTCATGATGATAAACAACAGCGAGGGTAAACATCCTTGTCACTACAGCTTGATGGCATCCTTAATTATTTCCTCCGAATACGCTCCTGGGCTTAGAGTTGCTGGGTCAGAGAGGAAGGGAAGTTTAAGTCATTTTCTATGTATTTCCAAAGTGCCAGGGAAGCTGAAGTGTGTATTTTAGAGAAATGCATTAACTTACTTGGTCACTGGGGTTTTGGGGTATTTACCAAAGGGCCGCTGCAGTACAGTGGACAGCCACCCACAGAAGGGGACTTAAGAAGACCACAAATAGTCCCAGTGGGTGAGAGAGGTAAATGATAGACATGAAAGGGGAGCGTAATACATTGAACCTTTGAAAGGAAAAGAAGGAAATGTTGATTAAGCCTTGTATTTGGTGTCTTTCTTCTTGAGAGGAAATTGCTCCTCAGCTTCTTAATTCAATATTAGTTTAATAAGTTTGCTTCATGCTAATTAAACACTTTTTTACAGGTGAAAAGGGGAGGGATAGAGCTCGGGCACCAGGGTCAACTTCATCTCATGTCCTTCCCCCAACCCCACTGGGTTTGCTTGCACTCTTTGAACACCAGCAGTGGGTGCCAGGGAACATGGACAAAGCCAGTTTCTGTCTCCTTCCCTTAGATGTGAACGGGTTCCTCAGCTGCAGGACAGACGGCTAGAACACCCTGTGATATAAATAAATGCAGCCCGGCTGGCGTCTAGCCCCCAGAGTGGGTTTCTTTCACACCCCTCCTCTCCCCTTCACCCCAGACGCCCTGGAGTTGGTTGGGTGCACTGGCTTCCTGCCCCATCTCCTGGGACACAGCAAGACAGCTGTGCCTGGGCACGGAGCAAGTGCTTGGAAATGGAAGATGTGCGGGCCTTTTGCTTTGTTAAGGTTGTCAGAGCATCATTCAGTGAGGGATAGGAGGCGATTCAGAGCCAGGGCGAACATAACATCCTCACTTTGCATTAAGGTTGAGGATGAAAAGAACAAGCAAAAAGTTTCTGCTGCCCTGCCAATACAGTTGCCAGTAGCCAGATGTATTGCTATTTTATTTTAGTTTTAAAAATATGCTTTTATTGATTTTCTAAAGAGGAAGGGAGAGAAAGACAGGAACATCGATGTGAGAGAGAAACATCATCGGCTGCCTCCTGTATGCCCCCTACTGGGGATCAAGCCCACAACCCAGGAGTGTGCTGTGACCAGGAATCAAACCGGGACCTCTCAGTCCAGAGGACGATGCCCAATCCACTGAGCCACACCAGCCAGGCAGATGTGTTGCCATTTTGAAGTAAAATTAATCACAACCAAAGGAAACAAAGTATTCGGATCCTTAGTCGCACTAGCTGCATTTCAAGTGCTTAGTAGCTACATGTGGCTAGCGGCTACCTTTTGGATCATGCCCAGAACATATTCATCACTGCAGAAAGTTCTGCTGGGTAGCGCTGGTTTAGAGCAATGACCGAAGTCTTAAAGGTTGGACAAAGATCAGAAGGCAATATAAGAAAAAGAAAAACCAACCCTTGGCAGACTTGAGCCTTAAAACTGAAATGGAGGCGCTTACATCGAACTGAGAATTCAGCGGCTGAATTCCCTGTCCAGTCCTCAAGCATCGCAGTGTCTGCTCTGCCGAGAGGCAGGGATTCGGGAGGGAAAACCCATCCCCAGTCTGACGGGTGAGAAGGTGGCAAAACATAAGATATGGGCTCCCCTCGGGAGAGGCTTGTCCTTGGTCAGGCGCGGGTAGTTCAGGGGGCCGAGGAGAGACCCCTGTAAAGGTGAAACCTTTAGAAGGGGGGTCCTGGGATCATGGGCCTGGCTGCCCCCATTTAGTGAGGAGATGCCCACAAAGGGCCTGGCAGCTGCCTCTGTAACCTCTGGGGGAGTCTTTGCCGAGTTTCTCCGGCCCCCACCGACTCGCAGGCGCCGCAGCCCCGCCTTCCCATCCGGATTTTCTCAGCATTTTCAGATCTTGTTCCTGGTTCTTCCTGGCCCGGCAGCCCCTGCTTTCTCAGGCTCTCAGGAAGGGATGGCATGTATATGAGGCCCAAGTTCTGAGGGGACCCAGAAAGCATCTCTTGGGGTTTCCCTGAAGATCCCGAAACTGGTGGGGGTGCTGTTTCCTGAGCTGGTGCTGAACTGGGCTGGGGCAGAGGCAGCTGCGTTGTCGGGGGCAGAGCCTTCCAAGGCAGGAAGGCAGACTTTCCCCAGCCAGTCACGAACAGCCCCGGGTGTGAGGGTGTGAAGGGCCGGGCTCCAGCCAGCTCTGACTCCCCGGTGACCCACTGCTGGTCAGGAAACAGTCTCCTTCTGATAACTCCTGTTGTGATCTTCCAGGGAAAACGTCTTCACGTTTATCACAAGCAGCCACGGTGTTCACAACAATCACTCGCTTTCAAGGGAGGTGCATGTAACTTTAAGAAATTTGGCTCTGCAGTTAGAGCGTCGGCCTGCGGTCCAGAGAGACCTGGGTTCGGTTCCCGCTAAGGGCACGTACCTCGGTTGCAGTTTGTCCCCGCCCCTGGTTGGTCGTGCGGGTGGCAGCCACTCGATGTGTCCCTTTTGCATCGATGTTCTCTCTCTCTCGTCCTCTCTCTCCCTCCCACTCTATCTGAACAAAAAAATTGAAAAATGTCCTCAGGTGAGGATTAAAAAAAAAAAAGAAATCAAAATTGACGATTCCATCCGCTGGTAATTGCGGGGCATCTTCGAGAAGTCATGCTTTCACAGGCCAAATCGTCTTTCAGGGAATCTTTGGGACTACCCGAAGAGCGGTTCCAGTTTGCAGGCCAGAGGCGGCGGCCAGCAGTGACAGGTGGTGTGCAGGGCCCACCAGCCTCGGTGACCACCACACACTGCCTGGTTCCCTCGGCCTCAGCCCAGGTGGCCTCCCAGCCCTCCCCGAGCAGCCGGCGTCACCATGCTGCAGTGTGCACAACCCCCAGGGCACGGTTGGCATCGTGTAGGACACACTGGAAGGCAGGGTGGCAGGGGTTTGGCACCTCTTCTCCACCAGGGTCCTGGAGAGTGGATGTTCCTGCTGGCTCTGCCTTCACTGTGGCTCGAGTCCCCAGCAACACCCACATCTGCGGTGCTATGAGGGTGGGCGGGCTCAACAACAGCCCTGCTGCTGCCCCCGGGGAGGAGCTGGGTGATCTTGGCAAGTCACCCCAGCGGTTTGAGCCTCTTTTCCTCTATAAAAGAGGGATACTGAGAATTCTCCCTCCTCATGTTGCCGGGGAATTAAATGAGAGGGTGTTGGCAAAGCCCGGAATACAGTATGTAGCACATGGTAAACCCTTGATAAATACTAGTAGTTATTTCTGTTGTTACTCTGATCTGACTTTTGGAACGAGTGGTCGTCTTCATCCCGACTTCAGACGCTGAAAGAGCTTGCTTTCTAGTACGTTTGTGGATTCATTCATTCACGTGTCAAACTCTGAGTGTCAGTACTCAGTGAGAAATGAACGCGATAGCCTCACGTAATACCCTCTCTTCGTTATGTGTGGTCTCTGAGATTTTGGTCATGCTGTACATGTATGTGCCTTGTGTATCATTTACATCCCGTCTGCTTCCAGAGGGGGGATTCGAGATGGCTGCTTTAACTGGAGACTGTGGGTTGGCAAATCCTAGAGTTTTGCATACCTCCTCCTTCTCCCAGGGGTCGGGGGCCACTGTGTTATGGGGAGCCCTGGTCCCCATCCCAGGCTCTAAATAAGTCTAGCAGATAGGTCTACAGTTCCAAGGTGGGGTACTGCTGAGAATTTTAGCGCAAAAAAAAAAAAAAAAAGTAAATGTGAAATTATTAATCTGTTTTTCTTGGAGAAGAAACTTATAACAAGGAACCAATAGGAAGACATCAAGGCTGTTATTCAGATCTCCCAGAGGTCTGTAGCTTGCTCTGTCTCTTGGATTTTTTAAAAATAATGTTTTTATTGTTTTTTTTTTAGAGAGGAAGGGAGAGAGAGATAGAAACATCGATGTGAGAGAGAAACATCAATCGGCTGCCTCCTTCATGCCCTCTATTGGGAGTTGAGCCCGCCCACAACCTGGGCATGTGCCCTGACCGGGAATTGAACCGGGACCTCTCAGTCCAGAGGACGATGCTCAATCCACTGAGCCACACCGGCCGGGCTGTCTCTCGGATTTTAATGTTTCCGCGATGCTCTTAGGTGGGAAGACAGCATCAGTCCTGTTGCCACATTTCCTTCTCCAGCTGCCTCCCCTCCATGCTCTCTCAAGACCTGAGCCCCTGGTCTGGCCTGGCTGCAGCCCAGATCTGAGGCCCTTTCACTCCCTGACAGGGTGGCCAGGGGGCTGATGCCACTCTAAGGTGAGACCCTGCCTGTGCCTCTGCTCTTCCCCAGTTGGAGATGGCACCCTATCTCTTGCATTCACTGAATCGGCATTTTCTGGGGTGGATTGCACCCCTCTCCCGCCCTTTATTTACTCCAACCTAGGGTTCCCAGGATGAAAATAATTATCACCACCCTTTCATGAGCACTTCCTTTGTGCCAGAGGTACTGTGTCACAGTCACCTCGATGCAGTGGGGGCACAGCAGCCAAGTCCAAGGTTCCCCAGCAAGTAGATTGCAGGTGAATCCGAGTTAATGCTGCTCTGGCTGTTCTGGGTCAGCCATGCTGCCCTCCACTCACCCAGCCCGTGGAGTCCCTGTCCAAGGTATCAGGTTCCTAAGGGGGAAGAAAAAGGGCCTGGGCACTCCTGTCTGCTCTTGGCCTTGGCATGTGAAAGGTCCTACCCCATTCTCAAAAGTCAGTCCCTCCTGGGTGCAGGATCTCTCCCCCAGACACTTTGCCCTTTACATTTCCTTCTGTGGCTCATGGCTGCCCTGGGAGGGTCCCTGCATTTGTAATTGTCTTTGCTTTTAGAGATAAGGAAGTGCCTGGGGCCTTTCACAGGTCCCACAGCTGGAGCGAGCTGGCAGATTCTTCAGGGCTGTTTCTACCACACCACCTTGCTTTTCTCGTATCCGAGCCCCTGGACCTTGTGGTCCTGGTTGGCAGTGAGACTCCTTTGCGGGAAGGAAAGGGGATCAGGTAGGTAGACGAGCGGCAGCCACTGTTCTGAGCTGCAGAGTTGGATACTTGGATTGGACTGAGGAGCAACGGGTGGGCGATGGCGATACCACAGTCTAATTCTCTTCAGGGGTGGCATGCCCTCGCTTGGTGATGTATCTGTTTTCTATTCCTGCAGGACAAACGACCCTCACACGCAGAGGCTTAAACCAGTCACCGTTTTATTAGCTCACGGTTCTGTGGTTGGCAGTTTAGACTGAGTTTAGCTGGGTGGTTCTCGAGTTCTCAGCTGGGCTTGCTGTGCGTCGGCTGTGAGCTTCTGGGTTGGCTGGCTGGCTGGCTGGGCTACGATGGTTTCAGCTGGGATGGCTCATCTCTGCTCCATGTGTGTTTCATTCTCCAGCATCCTGGGCGTGTACACCTGGTGGCTGGGCAGGGTGCCAAGAGGGCAATCCGTGTTCTTGGCCTCTTGAAGCCTGGGCTGTTCCTTCAGTCACATTCTACTGGCCAATGCAAGTTACAGGGCCCGCCCACATTGAAGAGGAAGGGAAGCAGATTCCATCTCTTGATGGAAGAAGCTGCAAAGTCCCATTGAAAGGGCATGGATACAGGAAGCATGGAAAATTGTGGCTACTTTTGCAATCGACGACCTGTGCAGAAAGTGTCCCAGCCATTCCTGGATGTCTGATCTCAGCTGACTGTCTGAATCAATTTCTGCCTAGCACACCAGAAAAGGGACTGAGGTTCTGAGGATCTGTGAGCTCCTGGGGTGCTGCCAGGACGTGGAGCTGGGACGAGTTGGGTGCCAAGGTTTTTGGCCTGTTGCCCAGCATGCTAACACTTCTTTGAACACCCACTGTGTACCAAGTGCTGTACTGGATGCTTTATAACACTATCTTGCTTAAACCTTATAAGAACCCTTAGCCCTGGCCGGTTTGGCTCAGCGGTTGGAGCATCGGCCTGCGGCCTAGAGAGTCCTGGGTTCAGTTCCTGCTAGGCCCTAGTGGCTAGGGGCACGTACCAAAAAGCAAAACAAAACCTTATAAGAACTTAGTAGGTACATTTTTCTTCTATTTTACAGAGGCTCAGAGTGGTCAAGAAACTTACTTGAGGTCACACATCTTATCAGTGGTAGAGACAGAATTTGAAGCCTGTGTTACCCCTGTGCTTCTTACACTTCACCACCCTGAGTAACTTGCCCTTGGAGCTTAGAATTCGGTGGCATTACTGGTTTAAAACACTTAAAAGCAGTTCGTATATACTGCTTAAATGCCGGGGGCCTCAGTTTCCTCAAATGTACAAAGAGGTGCCTCTGAGGTTTTTCAGGTTCCACACCTCCAGCTGGCAAGCCTCGGCCCCAGGAGTCTCGTCCCTCTGGGAGAGGATGGTCTGGTCCGGTCAGGTGTTTTTCCTTGATGAAGCGACGTGGAGTGATTCCTGGGGTTCCCGTGCGGTGAGCACAGTGATGGAATTCCACTCCAGTAACTGCCACGTGGGCCCCTGGGGAAGCTTTGGCTTTGGGATCAAATGCATGAAAGCAAACCTAATGGGTTTAAGGTTTTGGATCCCCCGTTGCTGTCCTGGATCTGGCTGTAGTTTCGCCCACAGAAACCCCGCCGTGGCATTTGTGGGGAGGGGGGGAGCCTTGGAGGCGCTGTCAGTTCCAGGCCTTCCCCAGGAGGCAGCTGTGGCTCAGCCTGTCCCTGCCACCTGCTTCCCAGGGGACAGACCTGCAGTTTGCCCTCAGGCCGTGAGGGGTTGCCAGCAGGATCAGTGGCTGGACTGGAGCCTTGGGAGCCAGCTGCACCACACACAGGCCAGTCAAAGAAGCGGCTGTGTTGCAAAAACGAAGGGCATCGAAACTGCCACAATAAAAGGGAGTTTGGGGGGACTGGAAAGACCATGCCCTTGGACACCAATGCCCTGGGTTCAAATCCAGCTCTGCCACTTACCAGCCAAGTCACCCACCATCTCTGAGTAAAATGCACAGAAGAGGCTGCTTGGCAGGATTGCCAGCAATATATGTTTTAGAAAAGCAAGAAGCTGTGAAGTTCAGCCTGGTGGGAGGAGGACGCCTTCCTTCTGTTCCAAAGCCCGGTCTGTCCTTTGGCATGAAGGCTCCTCCATGGCACATTTCTGACCTGGGGGTCTCCTGCGGAGCCTCACCTGGGCTTTTTCAAGCAGGTCACTCCTGTGAGTGGCTGGCACCACAGGGGGGCACTTGATACCTGTTGGTTCCCCTTTCCTCCTCCTGGCTGATGCGGGATGGGCAGAATTGGGGAGTGGGCACTGCACTTGACTGCCGGGGTACGTGCTATAGCATCTTAACCACGCTTGGTGGGCGCGGACAAGTGCCAGGACCTTCTCTGGTCACCTGCTCCTCCATGGCACAGTGGGGAGGAGAGCGCTAGCGCCTCCCACAGGGTTGCTGTGAAGGTGCAATGCGACTGTGCCGTCAGGGGCCTAGCCCACCAGCCAAGGGCCCGGTACATGCTGGCTGGCCTTGTCTTTAGAGACCTAGGATTCCAAGTTAATGAAAGGACTCTAAAATGTCCTTGGAGTTTGCATCCTTAACTGAGGATGGTATAGGAGGAAAATCTTGCTTCTCCAGGGTCATCTCTTCAAAGGGGCTCTGGAGGAACATGGTTCTTTGTCATCAGCGTGGGTGTTTACACAGCACGTCTTAGACTGTAAATGACCGGGAGAGCTTGCCCATTGCGCGCTCTGATTAGCAGGCTGGGGTGCAGCCTGAGAGCCCACAGGCCCATCGAGCTCCCAGGTGTTTTCAGTGCTGCTGGTCTGAGGACCACACTGGGAGGAGCAGCGAAGGTCAGACTCATCCTGATGATTTATTAATGGTGCCTGTTGGGGGTGGGGGACTCTCGGGCCCTTTTATAGGGTAACCATACAGAGAAAAGGAATGTCTTATTGTCTTGTCAAGAGTAGCAAGGAAGATTTGGGAGATGTTGGAAGTATCCGGGATGTCTCTTTATAACTCAAAATAATGAGAAAAAGCAGATGGCATCTTTTCAGTGGCTTGTCCTGAACCCTGGGCCATTGCGCTCTCTATCTCTTGGGATCAGCCTGGCGCATAGCCAGCTGAACTAACATCAGAAAAGACAAGCTCATAGGCTGGCCTGCAGCCGCAGTCTTGCTGGCCGGCAGCCTAGGTAAAGAGCAGTGAAGGAAGAAGCCACGATGTTCTGTAAACACAGAGATACAAACTCATTCTCCACCGTGCCACCCCTGTGAGCTAGCTGTGTGCGCACATGCGCGTGCAGCCCCCCACCCCCGTCTCTTGTTTCATTTCCCTCCACACAGGATTTGGGAAAAACTTTCTCATCCGACCGGCTGGTGGAGGGTTTGCACCAGAGGGTTGTTATCAGTACTTGATCGGCCATTGTGGTTAGAACCATTGAGTACCTTGGGCTTGGAAGGAAAAGGTAATTCAGCGGTCCTTTCATGGAAATCTTCATAGAAATCTAGAGCTCCCTAGAAATCTGGCCCCTCCATCTCCGCTCTAGGTCAAGGGAAGCAGTGCCTGGGATCTGAGCTCTGCAGGGTCCCTTCCCGCTTGGATGGCCTGAGAATCTGGGTCTGCAAACATGGGGCACCCTCTGAAATGTCCAGCCTCTGGCACCTTTGGGGGGGATGCGATCGAGAAACAGCTGGCTGTTGTATGAGATGAATTCCCCCCCTTTGTTTAATTTTTGTCAAAATGAATTGCAAGTGGCATTTACTCACTGTGCTCATGTACCTTTGGAATTGGTAGGAATTTCGAGGCCCAGCCGCGTCCCACCGGGTTTCCAGGGGGGAGACGCTGTTCGTTGCCCGTGCTGACAGGTGGGCAGGCGTGGGTGGTGCAGCTGCTTAGATATGGCCAAGTGCTAATTCTTCTCACCTGTGAAAACAGAACTGGCCTTGTACAGAGCAGCCCTTGCCTTGCCCCGGTGGCCCGAGAGCTCAGCCCCAGCAGCAGGAAGGCAGGGGGAAGTCGAGACCTGAACGTGGCCTCTTCTCCCTGCAGTTTCGTTTGGGGTTTCGTTCGGTGTGTCGTCAGAGTCAGAGCAGCCAAGAGCGGGCCAGCCTGTCCCTCTGAGAGGGACAGAGGCTGTGTGGTCTGTGCTTGCTGCGGTTTCCAAAGGCTGTGGGTTCTGGCCCTGCTTCGGCTTGGAGATTCTGCAGCTGTGGCCCACCATTCCCCGAGGTGTCACTGAGGGGCCACGGGCAGCGTGGGTGCCCTCACTGTTGGGGGCCTGGCTCCTCTCACACCCAAGCAGGGTGTGACTTGATTCATCCCCGAGTCAAATGCAGACTCTCCAGGGCTGATCCTGAAGGCAGTGCTCCAGAAGGGGTGGGTCTCCCTGGCGCCTCGTGTCCTCAGATCCTTCACCCTCTGCGTGTCAAGGGGACCTGCGTGGCTTCCCATGAACTTTATAACATGTCTGAGTCATAATAGTGTGGGTGTCCTTTCTGATGTCCTCCAGCCTTTGCTGAAGGCCCATCTCAGGGTCTCTGACGTCTGTTGCTCATCCAGAGGGTTGGTGGGGGAGCAGCGTCATTCTGAGGCCAGAGTAGGGGTGAAGTGTGAGTGTCCAGCATCTCAAGATGAAGGTGGCTTTCAGGACAAAGTGAGGGGAGGCTGTGGGGTCATTCTAACCTCACTAGACACCTTTTCCACAGATGCCTAATGGATAATGCTTTCTATTCCCAGGCAAGTGGAGATGATCATTTTCACAATGTGCCTAATACCTTTCGAGGGCAATTGCACCCCCTTCCTAGGCTGCTCGAGATACAGGGCGGCTCGTGTTCTCATTGAGGAGCGGCCTAGAATTTTCTCCTCTTTGAACACCAGTGTGGGTTTTGTTTCAAGTCTCATCGTACAAGTTCTGTTCCAAATGGCTCGTAGCTCAGCACACACTGCCTGGTTGGTGCTGTTTAGTATTCTTTGCTGTCGCTCTTCGGTTGACTGATTTCCGGAGACAGTGCATAAAACTGGAGGTCAGAATTATTTTCGTAACATCTGGAGGGGAACCCTCTGCTGTTCCCCCCCGTGTCCTGTATCCACACAGGCCCGGATGTGTCTTTTCTGTCTTCTTGGCATGTCTTGCTTTTTCCTTCAGCGGGGAAGGGCCCTGCTGGGGGCGGCCCATCCCCAAGGCAGCTTCCAGTTCGGGATGAAGGACGGAGAGCTTCATGCTCGCCCAGTTTGTCTGTGGACGGGTCCATCTCTGGTTTGTGCTGACACAGAGGATGCATTTATCACGTTACACTATTGCTGTGTCTTTCCTTTGTCCCCCTAAACGTGCATATTGTGTGTGGTGGGGAGGGAGAGAGGGCCACAGAAGAGAAATGGTATCTCTATCTATTCACTTCATTGTAGGTCTTATACATCCAGGAGAGTACCCGTATCATATATACAGACTAATGAAGTACCACAGATTTGTGTCAACGCTGCTCAGGTCGGAAAGTAGAACACCCTAAGTACACGGAGAGCCCTGCCTCCCTAACTGTGACCAACCCTTGTCCCTCCCCCGAGGTAACCATTACCCTGACCTCTAACACCACAGTTAAACCTCAGCTGCTTTGACCTTCAGGTACATGGAATCAGTGAGGACACTGATGTCCCAGAGTCTTCTGCTCAGTGTTATGTTTACGAGATCCATCCATGTAGTTGTGGTTGAGCGATGCTCACTGGTGTTCATTGCTGTGTAGAATTCCATCGTATTTCTATCCCGTGAAGTGTCCATTTGAGCACTGATGGACCTTCGGGTTTCTTCGCTGTGGGCCATTAGATACTCAGCTTTGAGCACTTTCGTACCTGTCTCCAGGTAGCCTGTGCACACATTTCTGCTGGGTGCGATCCTACAGATGGAGTGACGGGGTCATAGGGCGGACACACGTTCAGCTTTGGTAGAAACGGTTGCATTGTCCCCAGCGTGGCTGTAATGTTCGCACTGCCGGGTCCCCATCGCTCCGTGTCCTGCCCGCGCTCGGCCTCTCCTGTCTTTGGTTTTAGCCTTCTCGTAGGTGTGAGGTGGTATCTTGCTTGTATTTCTCTGATAACTAATGAAGCCGAACACCTTTTCGTAGGTTCATTGGCTGTTTGATCATGGTCTGTCATCAAGTCTCTGGCCCATTATGATATTGGATACCTGTAATTTCCTTATCGATTTGTAGGAGTTCTTTATAGATTCTGGATAAGCACCGTTTGTTGGTTGTGTGTGTTTCCAGCCAAACTTAAGCTTTAAATGTGCCTGGAGAAAATGTACAGGTTGGCTGTAGGAGAACCCCACCCCCACCCCCACCCCCGGCCCCGCCAGCACCGTATAACGCCAGGGCATGCTTTCCCAGGGAGCTTCAGACGGCCTGCCCTGGCTGCTAGGACTTAACCTCAGCCCCCTCCTTCTGGTACTGGGTTGTGACCGAATGCTCTTCCTTCTTCATGTGCAGGGTCCTTGTGGGCGCACCAAAGGCTGATTCCAAGTACAGCACGTCCGTGAAGTCCCCGGGGGCTGTGTTCAAGTGCCGCGTCCACACCAACCCTGACCGGAGATGCACCGAACTGGACATGGCTCGAGGTGGGTGGACATCACGGGCTTGGCACCTTCACACTTTCTTCTTCTCAGGGTGGCCTTGCCTGCCTGCCTTCCTTCCTTCCTTCCTTCCTTCCTTCCTTCCTTCCTTCCTTCCTTCCATCCTGTAGTGAGTACCTGTTACTCACTAAGGACCAGGATATACCAGTGAACAAAACAAAGATCCTGCCACGCTTACAAATTAGTGGGCAAAAGAGACATTAAAAACAAATCATTGAGAGCAAGAAGACCGGAGAGAAGGTGGGGGTTGGATCCACAGGACTGGAAAGGTGCACAGGGGTTGGCTGGGAGCCGGGGAGGCAGACGCTCCGAGCTGGGGCACACAGGTGCCTGTCAAGTCAGAGCGAGGTCGGTGGCGGGAGTGTTGGGGGGGGGGCAGAGGAGCCCCGCAGGGCAGACTGCGGCTGACCACAGGGCCCAGCTGCCTGGTGTAAGGCTTAGGATTTTATTCTATGTAGGAAGGGGGAAGCCACTAAAATCAATTTTAGGTTTTATTTTAAGTAGGGAAAGATATGACCAAAGGATATTTAAAAAAACTCACTTTGATCCATTGGAATCAGATGGATCTGCCTGGGGTCAGAGCCCAACTCTCCCAGTTACTAGTTGGGACTTACTGGGAAAGTTCCTTAGCCTCTTTGGCCTCAGTTTCCTCAGTAGGACTAAGATACCCACCTCACAGTACTGATTGGGGAAGACTAAGTGAGATAATAGAGGTGAATATGCAGAATTGTACTTGGCACATAGTAGCTACTCAGTAAGGAGAAGTTATTTTATTTCAATCCCTTCAACTCCTCACTTTCTCCAAAGTCCTTTCCCATCAAGAGCTTCTAATTATTATTATATTTTAAATCCTCACCTTAGGATATTTTTCCATTGATTTTTTTCGGACAGAGTGGGAGGGAGGGAGGGAAGGAGAGAGGAAGAGAGAAAGACAGACACATCAACTGGTTGCCTCCTGCATGACCCCAACCAGGGCCAGGGTCAAATTGCAACCAAGGTACATGCCCTTGACTGGAATCGTACCTGTGACTCTGGTCCAAGGGCCAACGCTCTAACCACTGAGCCAAACCGGCCAGGGCTCATCATTATTATTTTTAAATGAACTAGTGTCGTGATTTTCCTTAGCAGAAAAGGAGAGGTGTCCATGGTGTTCTGTCACGCGACTCAAAATGACTGGTCGGAACTGTTTATTATGGATGCACAACTAATTAAGGAGCTCGCTTGGGAACGTAAACCCGTGCAGTGCCTCCTTCAGCAAGAACATCTTGCTCTGAAAACGCTCTCGGCTGAAAGAAACAGCATTCGGAGCGATAGAGTTCATTTTACACTTGGTCGTGAGTTCCTTATTTCCTCCTGAGCTGGTTACAAACGTTTGGGCCGCAGACCTTGGAGAAGCAGCCAGCAGCACATCTTTCCTTACTGACTGGTTCTTCCCCTTCCCTCCAGGGAAGAATCGGGGCATGTCCTGCGGAAAGACCTGCCGCGAGGACCGCGATGACGAGTGGATGGGGGTGAGCCTGGCCCGGCAGCCCAAGGCCGACGGCAGAGTTCTGGTAAGGCCCCCCGGGGGCTTCACACGCGGGGCCGGCACCTGAGAACGCGGGACCTTATCTCTCAGGAGAGCTGGATGGCATGGTGACCAGGCCAGGGCTTGGAGGTTGCACATTCGGGACTACTGTTGGGACAGATGACTAATCTTTCTCTTTTCTTCATCTGTGAGATGTTAATAAAGCCTGTCCCCGGGTGCAGAGAGGTGACTATGGAAACATGACAAATAAAATGTGTGAGAAAAGCACTTTGTAAATCTTGTTCATTACACCAAGATTTGTGTGTGTCGTTTTAAGTTGAATTTATATAAAATGCACAGGTCGTAAGATGACAGTTTGGGTTTTGACAGTTGCACCCACTTGTGGAACACCCCTCCCCACCCCTCAAGGTGCAGACTTTCTGACCTTCCAGAAAGTCTCTGACGTTCCTCTCTCATCGCTTCCTCCCACCCGAGGCGCCCCCTTGTGAACTGTGGTGCCGTGGGTCCCTTTTGCTTTGTCTAGACCTTTGTGTCCGTGGAATCCCACAGCGTGTGCCCCTTGTGTGAGGCCCCTTTCACTCGGAATAATTCTCTTGAGATTAGTCCGTGTCGTGTGTATCAGCATTCCTCTTTATTCCTGCATGGTATTATGTGTTATGTAGTAACACGTTAGCATTTAAAAATTTTTATTTTATTGATTTGAGAGAGAGAGGACAGGAGGGGGGAGACCAAAACAAAACATGGATTTGTTGTCCCACCTCCCTGTGCATTCTTTGGTCGAGTCTTGGATGTGCCCTGACTGGGGATCACGGCCCTGGTGTATTGGGACCACACTCCAGCCAACTGAGCGACCCTGCCGGGGCTCATGGTTTTTGTTATAAAAGCATAAGATCAAGAAGGGCAAAGAATACTACCAGCCGTATATCGAGGGCTCTCTTTGGGCCACATGCTATAACGCTGGGGGTTTACATGCATTTTGTCCCAGGGAAACAGGTTCTCCTTAAGGATCTAGGTAAGGTGTTTCTGTCGCCTCTCCTGGAGCCCACGTTTGCGGTAGACTCCGCCGTGGCAGAGGCCGCTGCTCTGCCTCCGCCTTCAGCACAAGTGAAGCATCCTGAGGCCTCCCCACTGGGAGCCCTGGAGCCCCTGCTGGGGGTCTCCAGCCCCGCGGTTCGTCTTGGCTTCCAGTCCTCTAATCACTGTCACGAGCTGCCCTGGACCGGCTCCCAGCCTGCACATTCCTCCAGCCAGAGGGGCCTGACCCTGGCTGGACATCTAGGCCCCAGGACGGCCAGAAAGCTTGTCGCCTTCCTCTGGAAAGGAAGAAGCTGACTCGTCTAAAGTCAGGGCGGCCCGAGGTCAAGATTCAGGACAGAGGAAGCAGCGGCCTGATGGCGCACACCACGCGGCGCCCCAGGAGCCTGGAGCCCACGGCTGGGGGTTCCTGTGAGAAGAGCAGTAACCTCTGCGCGGCTGGGAGCTGCTTTCCAGAGGGCTCTCGTTACTGCAAGTCAGCGTCAGGAAGGGGCCATCTCTGGGGACACGACAGCAGTGAGGGTCGCAGGACGATTTAGAAAGGGAGCTGCGAAGGCAGAGCGGGGCGTTTGTGCTCTCTGCGCCGTGACAATCCTGTTCTAACTCACTGCGTGAGGAGCTGTTTCGTGGTTTGCACAGTGATGGCACCGTCCACGCAATAAGTCACCACGTGTGGGTGTCGGAGAAAGCGCGGGGCAGCCGACAGCAGCCATTTTCCTCGTGGCTTTCTTTGGTCAAAAACCCAGTGCAGCCCAGCCAGTGTGGCTCAGTGGTTGAGCGTCGACCCACGCACCAAGATGTCACCAGTTCGATTCCTGGTCAGGGCACATGCCCAGGTTGTGGGCCTGAACCCCAGTGGGGGACATGCAGGAAGCTGTCATTTGATGTTCTGTTTTATTGATGTTTCTCTCTCTCTCTCCCTCTCCCTTCCTCTCTCTCTAAAGATCAATAAAGAAGAAAAACAACCCCAAAACAAGCAAAAAAAAAAAAACCACAACGCAGAATGTACCATCTTATCCCTTTGTAGGTGTGCAGTATAGTAGCATTACCTGTGCACATGTTGTGTGAACAATCCCCAGAATTTTTCATCTGGTAAAACCAAAACTCAGTAACCATTGGGTACCCCCCCCGCCCCCGTCTCCTCTCTCTCAGCTCCTGGTGACCACCGGTCCTGTTGCTGTTTGTAGGAATTTGATTATTTTAGTTAATTCATATAAATGGGATCATGCGGCACTTGTCTTTTGGTGACTGGCTTATTTTGCTTTAGCATAATGTCCTCAAGGTTCATCCATATTGGAGCATATGACAGGATTTCCTTTTTTTAGGGCTGAATACTATCTTATTGTATGTACACACCTCATTTTCATTAAAATTTTTTTTTTCCTTATTGATGTTAGAGGAAGAGGAAGGGAGAAGAAGAGAGAGAGAGAAACATCAATGAGAAAGAACATCGATTGGCTGCCTCCTGCACGCCCCCACTGGGGACTGGGCCCACAACCTGGGCACGTGCCCTGCCAAGGAATCGAAACCAGCCACCTCCTGGTGCATGGGCCAACGCTCGACCACGGAGCCACACTGGCCAGGCACGTCCTTCGCCCATTTTTAAAACTGGGTTGTTTGGTTTTGTTCTTGACTTGTCCTGTGCCTCCTGTGCGTGTGGCCGTGCTTGATGAGGCTTGTCCAGAGTCCCTCTGCTCCTGCCCCGCTCCGTCCTTCCTGGTTGAGACTGTGTCCTCTGTGGGGCCTGTCGGTGACGGCGCTGTCCAGAATAGGCTTAACCTTATTGTGTCATTAGGAAATCACTACGTGGCCACCTTATATGTATAATTTATTTTGGGTGTAGGTGCCCTTTTTTATGGAGGCCACTGTAGACAGAGACCTTTTGCACTCTGAGATCTAAGGAGTGGTGTCTAAGTGTGTTTGGGCCATACAGGGGCAGGGTATCCATGATAAAACAATTAGAAGCCACATCAGTGGCCATCTGTTCTCGATGGCTACTAAGTGGTTGATAGAAGTATGAGGCAAAATGCTGTGAAATGACCCTTAGAAATGGTAGGTGACCCCAGGGTGCAAGGAATGGTAACCTAGTCCATATTTACATTTTGGAGGCCTATCCATTTGTCTTTTCTTTAGCATCTCACATCTACTGGTCAAAGCTTTCTTGGAGGCAAGTATTTATCTTAAAATTAAAAACAGGGAGATATGTTTTCTTGAAACACGTCTGAGAACTCAGTTGGTACTTGGGGACGTGGGCATGACACCTGTATCCCAAGCAGCATGCTACTGGATTCCAAGATAGGGACTGAGGAGGAGAGGTGAGGGGGCTTTTTTGGAAAAGGGCCATCTCGTACAGATTTAAAGTAAAGAACAGGTGGAGAATTTGAATGTTGTGCCAGGGAGTCCGGTGTCTCAATGAAAAATGGCATTTTCTGACCCATGGACCCAGCAACCAGCTCTGGCAAGACCCATGACTTTGGGCTGGGCTGCTGGGCTGACCTTGGCTTAGCACCTGCCAGTCTCAGCTCACAGGTGTTGTGGTCCTTTCCAGTTTTCCCCCAGGGGACACATGATACGGGTGTGAACACAGCATGGGGAGTAGAGGCAAGCCCCTTCCCGTCCTGGTGTGCAGATGGCAGTTTAAGAAATAGGGAAGGCCCTGGCTGGTTTGGCTCAGCGGTAGAGCATTGGCCCTTGGACCAAGAGTCGCAGGTTTGATTCTGGCCAAGGGCATATACCTGGTTGCGGTTTGTCCCCGGCCCTGGTTGGGTCGTGTGGGAGGCAACCAATCGATGTGTCCCTCTCATGTCGATGTTTCTCTCTCTCTCCCTCTCACTCTATCTGAAGATAAATGAAAAAATATCCTCGAGTGAGGATTTAAAAAAGGAAAGAAAAAGAAAGAGGGCACCAACTATTCTCTGGGGCCTGGGAGGGTAGCTCAGACTGTGCTCATCTGGTTTCTGCTTTTCATTAGTCTCCAAGGCTCAGACAACAAATAATGGGTGTCGAGAAGACTTCTGGGTGGAAGCAGTGTTCTCCAGCTCTTCGCTGTCCCCAGACGTCAGGGCAGCCCTGTCTCTTCACCAGGTGCCTCTGTCCATTTTTTCCCAAAGCCACAGGGTGGCTTTTTTTTTTTTTTTTTTAACTTCTGTTGCTCTGTTTCCTGATTTTTTAAAGTGAACTTTTTATTGAGCTATAACACACATGCGGGAACGTGCACATGATCTGTGTACACCTTGATGAGTTGTCACCTGGTGAGCATTCTCAGAAGGACTTTCCCAGCACCCCAGATGCCCCTTCCCTGTGCCTTCCAGGCCACTTCTTCTCTTGGAGGGGGGTCCAGGGAACATCTTTGTGGGGGGACCTGTGGATTTGTTTTCTCCAGCCCTTGTCCTCAGTGGTCCAGGGGTGGACCTGAGGGCCTGGTCGAAGCTCTGGCCATCTGTGTACGACAAATGCACGTGTAAGAGGTGGGGACTTACGTGCCTCTGTGGCTGAGCCATCTGCAGAAGCCCGGTAACACCCTCCCCCCACCCCCACCCAGGGCATGTTGTTAAAAAAGGCTTTTGAATTAAAACGCTCATTTTTTTTCTTTTGGAAGGAAAAACCATCTTTATCATTTGAAATATGTCAGATTTAAGATTGGGATGATGTGAGCCCCCCCCGCTTGTTATGATTATCGGAGTCTGAGTTTGATCGAGTCTCGCTGTTTGCAGAGAAGGCTCTTTGTCCTGTTCGTCCCCTCTGCCCCTACCTCCCTCACAGCAGAGCTCATTTGGAGAGATTGATGGAGTTATTAATGCTTTGGAGACAGTCCCTGGGAATTTTTTTTAAATGCTGGGGTCAGACTGACATGTGTGTATATATAATGATAATCGGGGCTAAACAGTCTTGTCTTTTTATAATTTATATTCAGAGACACTTTTGCGACACCCATGCTGCCTTCGACCTTTTGCTGTCTGACCTCACAGAATGCCTTAATTTTAGTTCAGTTTAGTTCAGTTTATAGTGAAATGCAATGTTTGGATCTTCTAGGAATTTCTCAAGATCACTCCTTAAACAGTTTACGGTACCTAAGGAAACACGAGACAATAAACGAGACGTTAGCTGCGGAAAGTCCTTCCCGGTGAGAGTCAGTGTGCCCCACAGTCAACATCTGCCTCTCTTCCACGGCCCCTCCAACCCAGAGGTGCAATCAAACAGGGCAAACCCTAGACGTCAGGGGCTTTGCTAAATCCATAAACTAAAATGTAACTGATTTAGCAGCTATTTCAATGATAAGTGATTCAATTTTGCAAGCCATCAGAATGGAATCAGAACTAAAATACAAACAAATCAGTCACTTAGCGGTATAGAGCAGTGATCTGCTTAGTGGTACATTTTCATAGCCCCCCACCCCCCCAGCATTTCAGTCTATTGAGAAATGTGCTGTGAGGATAAGACGGTCCCGCACGGGGAGGCAGGAGAGGGGTTGTGGTGTAGGGAATACCGAGGTCGTTTTACGTCGTTTCGGGTCATAGGGCAGGAGGAGTGTGGGCAGCTTGGGTTTCCAGTCCCCCCGAGTGTGTCGTCTTCGCCTTCTGGGCAGAGAGTGGGCTTTGAGCGTCCCGCCGCCAGTTGGCCTGAAGGGGTGAAGAGCCGAGAGGCTGGCGGGCAGCAGGTTTTCATAGAGTGATCTGAGGGACACCTGGCTCCAGAGAGCCCCTTCCCTGCTCGCTGACCTGGACATTCCAGGCGCCCCCAGAGTGGCCATTCCAGGGGTCTGGGTCCTGTGGGGGAGGCTGTGAGGACAGCAGTGCCAGGTGGGTTCTGATGGGTCTCAGGCCGGACTTGGGAGTGTTGAGGTGGCACTGTTTCCTGGTGAGACCAGCAGGCCTCTGAAAGCGGTGGGTTCCGGTTCGCCGCCCCTCCTGGCTCTGTGACGTGGGCAGAGCACTCTCTGCCACTCAGGATGCCCACGTGGAAAGGGGAATTCTAAGGACTCCCCTGCCCACCTTCCCGGGTTGCCGAAGTCAGATGGGGGCCACCGACAGACTGAACGTTATGGCCTGTAGTGAGTTTGAAGGGAACAAGCCGAGAAGGGAAACCCCCGGATTATTTTAAAATGCGGTATTTTAAGAAAAGGTATCTGTGGAACCGACGTGCAGGGTGCATGCCCACGAGAAGCGGGCTGAGCTGGGCAGAGGACACGCCCTCTGAGCAAGCAGGTCGGTTCCTAACCAGCCTCGTGGGGACTCGGCCGTGCAGAGATGCGCACGAACACCTGGAGGGGGGTTGCGTCCGAGCGTGAGGATGTGTGCCCTGTGGTGGGTGGGGAAAGATGCTTCTGGTCCGGCGTCTGTGGGTGTGAGCTGGCCAGAGGGCTGTCTGTCCCCAGCAGCCTCATCTCCTTACTCATGCCCAGCTCTCGCCCACCTCAGGGCCCTCTGCCCCGAACCTTTCTCTGGGCTCCTCCCAGCTGCGCCCTCACCCTCGAGGTCTCTGTTCAGATGTCACCTCCTCAGAGAGCCTTTCCTTGGCCAGCCTGGCAAAACCAGCCACTTCCCGGTGTGAGGGAACTTCCTGGTGAGATGTCCCGTGTCTCGCTGAGGGTGTGACGGCAGGAGCGAATGCCCACTGCGGTCCGTGTGTGTGGCTGTGTGTTCCCTTCCAGAGAGGCACCGCCAGCAGGCATTTACTCTGGTTTGTGATGTGCATGCCCAAGTGCTTCTGTAGGTAAAGCGGTCAAAGAGTGGCAGTTCCGTAGGGTTCAACCTACTGCTCTGCCCGGAACCAGCTCCAACCAGGAGCTCCCCAGAGAGTGTTCCATGGCCCGGCAGCCTCGGGTCGGCTGGGGGCTGGTAGAAGTGCAGATTCTCGGGGGTCTCGGGGGCGGGGCCCGGCAGTGTGCTGTGGTAGGGCTTCCAGGTGACTCTGCTAGGTCTCGGGGTTGGTGGAGGCCAAGCGCTGACCCAGTGGGTAAGCAGGTGGGCATCGTGCACGGCAGGTCTGTCATGGCAGAGGAGCCATCTCTTGTCTCTGGCTTTTTCTCAGCATCTTCCTTCATGAGGAGCCATGTCTGTCCCTGACCAGCTGACCCAGGGGAAGGGTGTGGCGGTTCACGGCTGTCTGCTCAGAGCCTAGTACAGAGCCTGGCATATGCGCTGGGTGCTCAATGATTCCGTGTGGGAATAAATGCCCAGAGGCACGGGTGGGGTGTGCACAGCGGACCCTTCGTGGCCCGAGGGCTGCAGGGTGGGTGTCGGGTGGTGGTTTTCCTCTTAGCCTGGCTTCCTTTTCCTTCCTTTCCCGCCCTCCCGCATCTGGTGGAGGCCATCAGCCCTGCCTGCAGCCCGCACCTTGAAGCCGTTTCCCTGGTCTGCACTGCCCCGTCCTGGTCCGGGCCAGCGTCTTCTCTCACCTGGATGTTCAGTCCCCTCGTGCCCGCCTACAGCCTCTGCACGGCAGCCCAGTTACCTTTCAAACCCAATCAGATCTTGCCGTGCACCTGTGTGAGACGCTGCATCTGCTCCCCATCGCATTAAGATAGTAGTCGCCCCCGCGGTCTAGAGGAACTCCTGTGGCCTGTCCCCTGTCCCCGCTGACCTCATCTTCTTCCCACCAGTCACTCCAGACCAGCCCCACCGGCCTCCGCGCCTGAACCTCCAACCTTCCTCACGTGCCACCTTTGCACCTGGCATTCCCTCCTGGAACCCTCTTCCCTGTACGTTCAGTGTGGCCTTTCCTGACCTCCGGATGGAAACCACCCTTCCCACTCGCGGACCCTGTGTCTGCTTCCTAGAGCTCAGCACCAGCGACAGTCCCCGTTTGTCTATACATTAGTGTGTTGTCTGTCTACTCCCAGGAACGGCTCTGGTTCATGCAGTTTGCTGATGCCCAGAGTAGCACCTGGCCCCAGGTGGGCTGGGTGGGAGAGAAGGTGGCTTCTAGGCCCTTCTGCTCCTCTGTCCTCCCGCAGAACCACCTGGCATGCCAGGGTCTGCTTTGGGACCCCCTGTTCCTGCTCTGAACCCCCCTCTGTCCTCTAGGCCTGTGCCCACCGCTGGAAGAACATCTACTATGAAACAGACCACATCCTGCCCCATGGCTTCTGTTACGTCATCCCGTCCAACCTCCAGGCCAAAGGCAGAACACTGATCCCTTGCTATGAAGGTGAGTGCTCTTGATATTCCTGCTCCCTCTGTGTCGTGCCCTAAACAGTCCCCACCCATACCATTCCCCCCAGCTTTCCAAACCCTAACAGGAGGGCAGCACTGTGTCCCCAGATGGCCCCTTGGTGCCGAGGTCCTGCCCAGGTAGTGCGGAGGGTGAGAGGGGGCAGCGGTTCGAGGCCCTGCCAGGCCTTGCCAGTCTCTGCCCCAGGGACTCTGGTGCGTACCAAGCTTAATGAAGTCTCCGGGATGGAAATTCACCAGCCTCAGCCAAGCCGTCGGATAGAACTCCTGGTTTCCTGGCACTGTCAGATGCTGTGTGATCTTGGGGAACTTACTTTCTCTCTCTGAGCCTCAGTTTCCTCACCTGGAAATTTAGAGGTTGGCTCAGATGGTCTCCATAGTCCCTCCCGTGTAGCTCCCAGATGGACATAAGGCTCCTGAAATAGCTCCTGGCCACACCCGTGGACAAATGTCCTGAGGCAGAGGTCAGGGATGTCCCAGGATTCAGTTTCTATAACATCAGAAGTCTGACTTTCCTCTTGTCTGGTCTGTGCACCTGTCAGATGCCTGAGGATTGGGTGCACCCTTGGCAGTGTTAAGAGCTGCCCACCATGGGGCCCTTGGGTCTTGGAAGGAAAATGTGTTTTCTCAGGCTCCCTGCTTAGAACCTCCAAACTGCTGGGCACTGGGGACCATGAGCCAGTCATTGTCTAGTTCAGTCTATTTGACTTCAGGGATTCAGAAAATGCTGTCAGTTTCTCCAGTTTCATAGCTTGTACGCTCAGGTTTTCTTAGCCCGATTCTGAGTGAGCTAGAATCTGTTTCCTCTACATTTATATTTAAAAAAATATGTTTCTATTAATTTTTTTAGAGAGAGGAAGGGAGAGAGAGAAACATCGATCAGCTGCCTCTTGCACATCCCCCACTGGGAGTCGAGCCCTCAACCCGGGCACGCGCCCTGCCTGGGAATCGAACTGGGACCTCTCAGTCCATGAGAGGACGTTCATCCACTGAGCCACACCAGCCGGGCTGGCTGTTTGTATTTGAATTCACCCCCTGATTTATTTGTTGGGACAAAAATCTTGACTTGCTCGTGCCCACATGTCATTTGGGCCTCCCTGGGTGTTCCCAGGTTTCAGACCTGTGGCCACCAAAGAGGCTTCTGAGAAATGCTCTCAGGACATGCACCTTCTCCTGCCGCCTGAAGGACCCTCCCGGCCCTGAAGGAGACCCCGGTGGCCGGAGCAGAGTGTTCTGTGACATGACCCCGGCAGGGGCACGGACCCTCTCTTCCCTGAGGAGGAGCCTGTCCCCCCAGGTGTCAGCATTTGATCAGCTCTGGCGATCTCTGAATTACCCCATCAGAAGAAAAACTTCATCTGAAACAGAGAGGATACTATAATTGGTCAGGAGGGAGGGCCAGGTGGTGGACATACACATGACGGGTCAAGACTGTGTCCTGACAGCCCAGGTGATCCCTCCCTTTCTGCCAGGAGGGGGGAAGAGCCGCTGGAACCGCTGTCAGGCTGTGGAGCGGCGAGGGCGTCCATGGGGACGTGGAGACAGATTTTGGACGAATTCAGTTATGCGATGGGGCCAGCGCCTTGCTTTCCCCAGATGTGCTGTGAAGCAGGGACGCGTTGCAGTCCCCAGTGATGCCCGTGGATCCCACGCGATCAGAAAGCAAAAGGCCCTTTGACGCGAGGGCTGGGGCTGATGTCCACGTGTACCACAGCCACCACGGCTCACGCTGTCGCACGATCCGTTACTCAGCAGCTGTGGGGTCAGCAGTAGCCCAGTGTTGGTTTGAGGACTACACATTCTCTCATTTAATCTTTACCACAGCCCCCAAAATAGGTTTTTTTTTTCTCTTGGGCTTGAGTACAGGGAGTTTATTTTGGAAGTTATTCAAGAAGACCCCAGTGGGCGAGTGGAAGGCGAGACCGGGAGGGGAGGCAGCCCGCCAGGGACGTTGTTACCCACAGGTCACACCATGGGCAGTTGAGGCACGTGTCTGGGGAGCACTGTGACCAGCAGAGAACACACCTCAGAATCATCCCGCCTGAGGGCTGAGGAGCCGGGTCTCTGTCCCTTGGCATCCTGCTCTCCACGTGCGTGGGCAGGGAAGGCCCGGCAGAGTGCTGTCAGGTGCTACGTCACAGCCAAGGGGAGGGCTGAGGAGCCAGGTCTCTGTCCCCTGGCATCCTGCTCTCCACGTGCGTGGGCAGGGAGGCCGGCAGAGTGCTGCCAGGTGCCACGTCACAGCCAAGGGGAGGGCTGAGGAGCCGGGTCTCTGTCCCCTGGCATCCGCCTGTCCACGTGCGTGGGCAGGGAGGCCCGGCAGAGTGCTGCCAGGTGCCACGTCACGGCCGTGGTGGGCCCCTCAGGATGCCTGCGGAGCCTCTCTCCTGTTACCCACGAGGAAGCCGAGACTCAGGGTTTGAGCAGAAGGCCAAAGGTCACTCATGCAGTACGTTGTAGCTCTGGGTCTTGAATTTTGCATCTGTCTGACCTCAGAAAGCTTTTCTGTGCCCTGGTGGTTAGTGGTTTGTGTTTGTGTTTCGGATTTTCTATTTAAATGAGAATTAAATAAGAGCCGTCAACAGCCCTCACTGAACGAGAGAGCGTGACGGAGCCGCCCCGGGGGTATAAGCACGCGGTGGGGCTGTGGCGGTTGTGGATGATGCTCCCGGAAGCCCTGCCTGCTTCCCCGTTGTCTGGGCTGGCGGCTCTGGCGTGGTGCTCGGCAGGGACGTGGAAGCCTGTGTGAGCCGAGGAGAGCGGCAGCAGGGCTGGTGACAGGTGACGTTCAGGTCATCACCGTAGTGCGTGAGCTCTGAGCCGAGGCCTTAAGAGGCATCGGGGTTCCCGCCACCCCTGTGGGTGCCTCGGACCATAGCCGTAGAACAGGCCCCTTATAGCTCCCGGGTCCCAGGAGAGAGATGTGTGATTAGACCTGAACGGAACCTGCAGCAGGACACCAGCTGGATCAGCCAAACCCCAGCTGCTCTGTAGATGCATGAGTGAGAAGGTCATTGTTTGCCATGGAGATTTCATGGTCCTTATGCAGAAGTCACTGACTGACATCTCAGGAAACGAAATTCCTCTTAACAGTGCCTGTGGGATGGCCTTTGATTGTTCCTTGACTTAGCGATGGCCAAATGGAGCCAACAAAGAAATGAGCAGAATGGTCATGCCCTGCCCAGGGCTCCTTCCACACGGTCACACACACACACACACTTCCATCTCCTAACTCAGTCTTTGGCCAGGAACAGTAAGGGGCGAGCCTGCAGGGGGGAGTGTTGGAGTCTAAGAGCAGCCCCTTAGAACAGCAGAGGTCTGAACAGAACATTTCTGTGGTTCTTGGTCCGGTAAGAGGCGCAGGGTGGCAGACGCTCGGATTTCTCTAGAAGACTGGAAAGGCAGGGTGGGGGTGCAGGCCTCCGTTAGGGCTCGCGCCTGTGCTCTGTTGGCTTTGGGGATCTCCACCTCCCTGTTTTGTGGTCTGAATGAAAGCTACACTGGCTCTGAAGGCAACCGTTACTTCCTCTTAATGTGGAAAAATTTGGTGACGCAAGCTCTCCATTCACTGGGTGGAGGATCACATTATGGTTAAGGACATCGGAAGCATTTGAGAGTTTGATGTGATATCACCTTTACTAGCCTGTCTTTGTTGAGGTCTGGAGATGTGGTGTGGCTTTCTCAAGGCCAAGTTTTTCTTTCCATTCTGTTATTCACTGAGCACACAACGGAGAATAGCATGGTGGCCAAGAGCTCAGACTTGGGACCTGGCTGCCCAAGTTCATGACCTGGCTCTGCCATTTGTTAATGGGGTCACTTCAGATGAATTCTTTTTTTTTTTTTTTCTTTTTTGATACGTGTCTCTAGCAGGAACTGAACCTGGGACTCTCTGGTCCGCAGGCCGACGCTCCAACCGCTGAGCCAAACCGGCCAGGGCCCTATGAGTTCTTTAATGTCCTTGTGCCTGGCCCCCCTCAAGGGACTGTGAAGAGGACTGAGTTAATGTTTATTAGTTCTTAGAACTGTCTGGCATGTATATACTGATACGCTACATGCTGAGCATATATATACCAAAACCCCATCTTATGGGCAACTGTACTACATACCAAGTAAGTGTTTGTTAATCACCATGGGGTGACTTCATTGTCTACCAGGAATTGAGTCCACTTAAGCTTATTAAGTACCTGTTAGACACTGCTGAGTGCCTGATAGATAAATCCCAAGTCTCTGCTCTCAAGAAGCTCCCCATTCTACAGGGAAGAACAGAGAGGGAACATGAGGTATCAAGAGTAGAAGAGCTGTGTGTGGGGTACAGAATTCCATGCCAGTGTATGCTGCCGGGTACCTCTCCCCAGGGGCCACACTACATCCAAGTTCAAGTCGGCATTCAGGCAGAATTATTTTACAATGGGAAAAATTGAGACCTGTGTCGAGTCTGCAGTCTGTTGGGGCCCAGAGGTAAGGAATGGTGGGACTCCACATTGGCCATGGCCGAGGGTGCAGGGCAGGGGAGGAAGGGTACGCTTCCTGCACAATAGTGGAAAGACCGTGGAAGGGGGTGGGATGCCCGTTCAAACCTGCTCTTCATGTTCTTGTCTTTGTGGCCACAGGTCTGTGGCTGGACCCTCAGTGGGAATGGACGCTGTAATGGCTCCATTGCATTTACTTCTCAGGGTTATTGGGAGGGGGGAGGATCATGAGAAAACTCAGGTGAGAGTACTCAGACCACACAATGGTATAATTGTGGCCTCGTTGTGGGTCCCGTGAGGGCGAGCTGTTCTCTCTTCAGAATGCAGCAAGGTTGGTTTAATTAAGGAAAGCCTCTAAGTGTGTGGGCACCTGTCCAAACGTCTCAAACCTTTGAATTCTTAAAAATTGGTCTTGGGTTTGGCACAAGGGCCTTTTTCTCATGACTTTTCAGGTGCTTCCTGTTTCTGGTTTGGTGGGAAATGCTATCAGAATATCCTGTTTGGAACCAGGAAATGTAGAGGGAATGGGAAACAAAAATGAATCTAGGACAAAGTAAAATAAACGAGTGGCGCGTGCCCTTAAGTTATACCATTTAGTTTATGTTCGATACAAGAACAGTGTCATCGCTGCCGTATGTTGTGGGTTTTATCAGAATCTGTGAGGAACTGAGAGGTTCGGTGGGATGACATATGGGGAAAACTTTGTAAATTACAGAGCAAACACTCAAAACTGTTAGTTACTATTAGCCAAAGTCATGATATCTTAGGACTCCCAAAAATTGTCAGTGCGCTGATAAAATCAAGCACCGATTCCTTTCATCCTTTGCCCTTGAACCCATTGAGACAAGAAGCCGGAGCTTGGCCGGAGTGGAGCTATAAAAAAGTCATCTTTTGATTGGGATAGAACAACCACACTGATACGGAATAATTTGGGAGTAGCTCGGCTACATTAACAAAAAGTGTTCCAGATAAAACCCTGACAAAGAAGTGCAATTAGGATGCCGTTGCATAGTAGACCTAACTTCAGAATCTGGCTTTACCTCTCACTTATTCCTGGGATTTAACCCATAGCTCTTAGTTCTCGCTGGGCGACTTTGGACAAACCCCTTGAGCCTCAGTGCCCTCATCTGTAAAATGGGGGAAATCAAGTTCTACTAAAGAGGTATTTGAGGTATATAACGTGCTTAACACAGTTCACAGCTCAGAGTGAACACTCAATACATGTGAATTTTTAAATTCACTTTTAAGTACCATAATAGGATTATTAAACATTCTCAGAAGGTGACTAGCAGATCCTACTTTAATGAATAGATAATGAATGTTAGAAAGCTGGGTATTACTAAAATGTTAAGACTTCTTGAGCCCTGGCCGGTTTGGCTCAGTGGCTAGAGTGTTGACCCACGGACCCAAGAGTTGTGGGTTCGATTCTTGTCAGGGCACATACCTTGGTTGTGGTTTGATCCCTAGCCCTGGTTAGGGTCATGAGGGAGGCAACCAATCAATGTATCTCTCTTACATCAATGTTTTCTTTGTCTCTCTCTGTCTCTCTCTCTCCCCCCCCCCCCCCCCTTCCTTCCTTCTACCCTCCCATTCTATCTGAAAATCAATGGCAAAATATCCTTGGGTGAGGATGAAAAAAAAAAAGACTTCTTGAAAAGATGATCATTTCTTAAATAATTTGAAGATCGTATTTGCACAATTGATTTGCTTGTTAAACTCTCCTCTTTTTGTAGATGGAGAGTTTACAAAACTCTCTGACTCATGCCATGTTTAAATGGTCTCAAGTTTGGAATTGTTGGGGTTTGAATTTATCAGATTTTACTGTATTTTAAAATGATCCCATTGATCCCAAAGATTCTGTACCACTTTCTTTATTACTGGGAGTGGCTGGCCTTTTATTCCCAATTTCTTTTTCATCTCCAGAGGCATTGATCATTTCTAGGGAAGGAAACAGGTCACCCGTTCAGATGTGAAGATTTTTTTCATCCCCCTTCTAATGTTGGAGGCCATGGCTCCACAGCGGATAAAAATAAAGAGCCATTTACAAATGAAAAGCAATTGAGGTTTTGTTCTGTTTCATTGTGTTTTGTTTTGGAGAGAACCATAAAAGTCTAAGTTAATCCATTAAAAAAATGTAAGAACAACCCCCCCCCCCCATAAATTTTTATTAAATAAAGAACTGTACATTTACATAGGACTTTATGGGTTCCAAAGAGCTTTCATAAATCTTATCTCATTTAACTAAATACAGCATTTAACTAAAAAGTGGATGCAGTTAGCCTAGGGGACTCCACTAGCTCCATCCTGACAACTCCCTGAGACTGACGCCCCATCCAGCTTGTGCATTGTTTGAGGCCCTTTTGGCACCAGCCAGCCTGGGCCCTATTGCAGTCTTTCTTAAAAAACTCTTGAGGAATTTCAGTCAAGCTGGGGTGGTGCCAGAGACATACAGGGAGAAACTGAGTTGCATGGCTTCAGGGCAAGGGCTGAGGGATGGCTGCCGTTGTCCCTGTGTTGGCATTGACAATGGGTGCTATCCTTCCTATGGTGAGCCCTCCCCCAACATGGCCAAATCTGAATCTGCATTAACCTGGTAAACACCACTCAGCCCACACTGGTGACTCCCTTAGACCTGCCTCATTCAACTTGCATATTGTCTGAGGCCTTTTCAGTGGCAGAGCCTAATAGGTGGCTGGCAGGTGGTGGCAGGTCTTGAGGTACCTAGGGCCTTTTACTGCCCTGCCCCAGGCCTGGGACTGGTGACAGCTGGTCTCAGGTTGCAGCATGGCCTCTCTCATGCATATCCAAGCCCAGCACAGGCAGCTACCAACTGCGGATCACTTTTAGCTCCTAACAGGTAGTCCCAGGCTTGCCACAGGCAGTGTCTGACTTTGGACTACACTGGGGCCCCTCCCAAGAAGCCCCAGAACCAACACACATGGTGTCTGGCTATAGACTACAACAGAACACCACTGGATTAGCTCCACAAGCAGCATACCCACAGCATAGTCTCGGCAGGCACCAGACCCTGCTGGGGCAAATCCTGCACCATGGCTCATGACCAATCCTCACAGCTAGGGTCAACCCCATCTGCTTACATGCTAACATCAATCAAGGCACAATTACAATAGGAGCGCCTACACAACACACACAAGGGACATTCCTGGAGCACCCCGCTCAGGTGACCAGGGAGACTGGGTCCCACCGGACATTTACTCCTTAAGGACACTCTATCAAGACTGGGAAATATAGCAAATATACCTAATATGTAGAAACAAACACAGAGAAACAGCCAAGATGCAGAGAGGAAGAAACATTCCAAATGAAAGAATAGAAGAAATCTTCAGAAAAAGAACTAAATGAAATGGTGGCAAGCAATCTATCAGATATAGAGTTCAAAACATCGGTTATAAAGATGTTCAAGGAACTTAGTGAGAACTTCAACAAAGAGATAGTAAGCCTAAAAAAGGACATAGAAATCATAAAAAATAACCAGTTGGAAATGAAGACTATAATAACTGAAATGAAGAATACACCAGAAGAAATCAACAACAGATTAGATGAAGCAGAGAATCACATTAGCAATTTGGAAGACAGGATAGCAGAAAACTCCCAATCAGAACAGCAGAAAGAAAACTCCCAATCAGAACAGGGTAGTTTAAGGGACCTCTGGGACAACATCAAGCATAACAACATTTGCATAATAGGGATATCAGAGAGAGAGCAAGGGATGGAGAACATATTTGAAGAAATAATGCCTAAAAACTTTCCTAACTTGGAGAATGAAATAGACAAGTCCAGGAAGTGCAGAGAGTTCCAAAAAAGATGAACCCAAAGAGGTCCACACCAAGACACATCATAATTAAAATGGTAAAGGTTAAAGACAAAGAGGGAATCTTAAAAGCAGCAAGAGAAAGACAGTTGCCTACAAGGGAACTCCCATAAGACTCAACTGATTTCTCAACAGAAAATTTTAGGCCAAACAGATTGACACAAAATATTCAAAGTGATGCAAAGCAAGGACCTACAACTAAGACTACTTTACCCAGTAAGGCTATCCTTTAAAATTAAAGGAGTTATAAAGAGCTTCCCAGACAAGAAAAAACTCAAGGAGTTCATCACCACCAAACCAGTATTACAAGAAATGTTAAAGGGACTTTAAGAAGAAGGAAGACAAAAAACAAACAACATAAATATGAATAATAAAATGGCAATAACTAGGTACCTATCAGTTATCACTTTAATGTAAATGAATTAAATGCTCCAGTCAAAAGAAATAGGGTAGCTGAATGGATAAAGAAGACCCACCTGGCAGGTTTGGCTCAGTGGTTAGAGCATCGGCCCACAGACCAAAGAGACTTGGGTTTGGTTCCCACTAGGGGAACGTAACTTGGTTGCAGTTTGTCCCCGGCCCTGGTTGGGGTGGTGTGGGTGGCAACCACTCGATGTATCTCTCTCACATTGATGTTTCTCTCTGTTTTTCTCCCTTTCTCCCTCATGCTCTATCTGAAGATAAATGCAAAAAAAATGTCCTCAGGTGAGGATTAAAAGAAAGACCCATTTCAGATGGAAAAAATACACATGGACTGAATGTAAAGCATTGAAAAAAGTTATTTCATGCAAATAGCAATGAAAACAAAAAGGCTGAGGCAATAATACTTATATCAGACAGAACAGACTTTAAAACAAAGACAAAGTAAACTTTAAAATAAGAGAAAGGAGGACACCACATAATGATAAAAAGATCAATTCAACAAGAGGATGTACCCTTATAATTTATGCACTCAATATAAAAAGCAAATATTGGTGGACATAAAGTCAGAGGTTGACAGTAATATAGTCATAGTAGGGGACTTTAACAGCCTTTGATATCCATGGATAGATCTTCCAGACAGAAAATTAACAAGGAAATGGCAGCCTTAAATAACACATGAGACCAGATAGATTTACTTGATATTTTCAGAGCATTTTATCCCAAAGCAGCAGAATATACATTCTGTTCAAGCACACATGGAACAGTTTCTAGGATAGACCACGTGTTAGGACACAAAACAAGTCTCAACAAATTTAGAAGGCTAAAATATCTAGTACCTTCTTCAACTACAATATTATGAAACTAGAAATCAATTACATAAAAAAGCACAAATACATGGACAAATAACATACTAAATGAATGGGGTAACAATGAGAACTCAAGGAAGAAATCAAAGATACATTGACACAAGTGAAAATGAAAACAACAACCCCAAATCTGTGGGACATAGTGATAGCAGTCCTAAGAGGAAAATTCATAGCAATACAGGACTACCTCAAGAAACAAAAATCTCAAGCAATCTAATCTTACACCAAAAGGAATTAGGAAAAGAGCAACAAAGCCCGAAGTGAGTAGAAGGTAGGGAATAATAAAGGTCAGAGTGGAAATAAATTAAATGGAATATAAGAAAAACAATGTTAGTCCAGCTGGTGTGGCTCAGTGGATGGAGTGTTGTTCCATGGACTGAGAGGTCCCAGTTTGATTCCCAGTCAGGACACATGTCTGGGTTGCAGGCTCCATCCTTAGTAGAGGGCATATAGAAGGCAGCCGATTGATGTTTCTTTCTCACATCGGTATTTCTGTCTCTTTCTTCCTCTCTCTCTAAAAAATCAAAAACAAAACGACAAAAGAAAAGCAGTACTAAAGAACACCAAAGCCAAGATCTGGTTCTTTGAAAAGGCAAAGCAAGATTGATAACCCTTTAACCAGGCTCGTCAAGAAGAAAAAAGAGAGAGAATCCCAATATATAAAATAAGAAATGAAAGAGAGGTGACAACTAACCACAGAAATACAGAGGATTGATAAGAAAACACTGTGAACAATTATTTGCCAACAAATTGGACAATCTGGAAGAAATGGGCAAATTTCTAGAAACATGATTTTCCAAGATTGAATAAAAAATAAGCAGAAAATCTGAACAGACTGATTACTACCAATGATATTAAATCAGTAATAAAAAAAACTCTCAACAAATAAAAGTCCTGGAGTAGCAGGTGGCTTCACAGTTGAATTGTACCAAACATTCATAGAAGCAATAATACCTGTCCTTCTCAAACTATTTTAAATTAAAGAGGAGGGAAGACTGCCAAGCTCATTTTATAAGGTCAGTAGTACCCTGATTACACAACCAGAAAAGACATGACAAAAAAAGAAATTATAGACCAATATTTCTGATGAACATAGATGTAAGAATCCTCAACAAAATGTTAATTGAATTCAGCAATACATTTAAAAGGTGGTATATCATGATCAAGTGGGATTTATTTCTGAGATGCAATGTTGGTTCAATATCCACAAATCAATTAACGTGATACACCACATAAACAAAATGAAGGTTAAAAATTCTATTATCATAGCAATAGATTCAGAAAAAAAACATTTGACAAAATCTAGCATCCGTTTATGATAAAAACGCTCAGCAGAGTAGGAATAGAGGGAACAGACCTCAACATAATAAAGGCAATATATGACAAACCCATAGCTGAAAGCATTTTTCTTAAGACCAGGGACAAGACAAGATTGTACACTTTCATCACTTTTGTTCAACATGGTATTGGCAATCCCAGCCACAGCAGTCAGACAAGAAAAAATAAAGGCATCAGAATTGGAAAGGAAGAGGTAAATTTACAGATGACATGATACTACATATAAAGAACCCTAAATACCCAAAAAAGTAGAACTTATAATAAATTCAATAAGCAGGATACAAAATTAATATTCAGAAATCACTTGCATTTTTCTACACCAATAATGACCTATCAGAATAAGAAATTAAGAAAACAATCCTATTTACAGTTTCATTAAAAAAAAAAAAATCTGGCAATAAATGTAACCAAGGAGATAAACAATCTATACTCGGAAAATTAGAAGATATTGAAGAAATAGAAAAAAGATACAAATGAATGGAAGCATATACTATGCACATGGATAGGTAGAATTAACATTGTTAAAATGTCCATGTTACCTAAAGCAATTTAAAGATTCAATGCAATTACTATCAAAATACTGATTGTATTTTTTTACAGAACTAGAACAAATCTAAGAATTTATATGGAACCACAAAAGACCTGATGAGCCAGAACAATCTTGAGAAGGAAGCACAAAATTGAAGGTATCATGCTACCTAATATCAAACTGTATAGTATCAAAACAGCATGGTACTGGTATAAAAACAGACACATAAATCAATGGAACAGAATAGAGAGCCCAGAAATAAACCCACATATGGTCAATTAATATATGATAAAGAAGGCAAGACTATACAATGGGGTAAAGACAGTTTCTTCAACAAGTGGTGCTGGAAAAATTGGACAGATAATACAAAAAATGAAACTAGACCACCTTCTTACACCATATACAAGAATCAACTCAAAATGGGTTAAAGACTTAAATGTAAAGCCCGAAATTATAAAATTCCTAGAAAAGAACACAGGCAGTAAAGTCTCTGACGTTGTCTTTAGTAATGTTTTTTTCCTGATATATCTGCTTGGGCAAGTGAAACAAAAGAAAAAAAATAAACAAATGGGACTACATCAAACTAAAAAGTTTTGCACAGCAAAGGAAACCATCAACAAAACCAAAAGACAACCTGAATGGAAGAAGATATTCACCAATGATACATCTGATAGGGTATTAATATCCAACACTGATAAAAGAATTCATGCAACTTAGCACCAAAAAACCCCCAAACAATTCAGTTAAAAAATAGGCAGAGAACCTGAATAGATGCTTCTCCAAAGAAGACATACTGATAGCCAATTGACATATGAAAAGATGCTTCACATCACTAATTATCAGATAAATGCAAATTAAAGCCACAAGGAGATATCACCTCACACTGTCAGAATGGCTCTCATCAATAAATCAACAACAACAAGCATTGGCAGGATGTGGAGAAGGTGAACTCTTGGGCACTGTTGGCGGGAATGCGGGTTGGTGTAGCCGTTGTCAAAAACAGTGTGGAGTTCCTCAAAACATTAAAAATAGAACTACCGCCCTGGCCGGTTTGGCTCAGAGGTTAGAGTGTCGGCCTGCGGTCTGGAGAGACCCGGGTTCGGTTCCCCCTAAGGGCATGTACCTCGGTTGCGGTTTGTCCCCGGCCCTGGTTGGTCGTGCGGGTGGCGGCCACGATGTGTCCCTTCACGTCGATGTTTCTCTCTCTCTCTCTCTCTCTCCCACTCCTGCTCTATCTGAATAAAGAATGAAAAAGTGTCCTCGGGTGAGGATAAAAAAAAAAAAAAAAAAATAGAACTACCTATGACCCAGGAATTTCACTTCTGGGTATATATCTGAAGAAATCCAAAACACTAATTCAAAAAGATACATGTATCCCCGTGTTCACTGCAGCTTTATTTACAATAGCCACGGTATGGGAACAATGCAAGTGCCAATCAATAGATGACTGGATAAAGAAGTGATGCATATATACAATGGAATATTACTTGGATATAAAAAATGAAACGTTGCCATTTGTGACAACATGTTAAGTCAAGTCAGACGGAGAAAGACCCCTTAGGTGGAATCTATAGAGCAAAATAAGGAACAAACGAAACAGATGCAGACTCAGGCACAGAACAAACTGAAGGTTGCTGGAGGGGAAGTGGTTGGGGGCTGGGTGAAAAGGGCGAATGGATTAAGAAGTACAAATTAGTAGTTACAAAATAGTCATGGGATGTAAAATACAGCATAGGGAATATAGTCAGCATTGTAATAACTATGTACAGTGCCAGGTGGGTACTAGAATTATTGTGGATGGGGGAGGCATCACTTCGTAAATTATACAATCGTCTGACCACTATGCTGTACACCTGAAACTAATATAAAATAATACTGAATGTCAAAAAAAGAAATATTGGGCTAACAGAGGAATTTATATATTCATTTACTCCTTAAATTTTATATATCTAATATTTATTATTTCATTTAAAAATAATAAAATGGATGGAGTTCTGAATTATGGCCAGTAAAAGCAGAGAAGGACCCGGGGGGGAGAGAGGAAGGGTGACCGGGGGTCACAGCCAGGCCCAGGGGAGGAGGCCAGGTCTCCGGCAGTGGCCTCAGGCCTCAGGGAACCCTGGCAAAGCTTTTCCTTTGGGGCCAAGGATTTTTATCTTGGGCACAAAAATGTGTGTATACTTCAGATGTGTGTCCATGCATCATGTGGTGTTATTGACTGCTTAAACTGTATCTTCTATGTTTTCCTTATGGTTGTCCAAATTTTATGAGTCTCCTCTTCTAAAATCGCATGTCTGTGTGATTGACATGTTGGGTTTTATTCCTCTCAGAGAAACTAACGGATTCAAATTTACCTGACACGAGTCAAGTGCCTACTAGGTGCCAGGTGTTGTGCAAGGTACTTAACATTTTTTGTCCTTATTGAACAATCACATCATTTTGTACGTGTTCTTACCCCTATTATACAGATGAGGAAACTGAGGCTCAGGGAGGTGGATGGAGGGTCATAGGATTTTTAAGCAGAGGAAAGGTTGCTGACTTTGAAGTTCAGAGTAGGTTTTCTTGTACTTCCTGTTCTGTTAGGATGTTGAACTCAAGTACTGAGGTTGCTCAACCAAGGTCCAGTCTGACCCCATCGTTCTAACACCTGGTGCCATTACGGCCCCTGCAACACATGCATTTGCCACATTGTGTTCATCCATTCATCCATCAATGGAAAACTTAAAAAAAAAAAAAAAAAAAGGATAGGGATATTATCACTGGAAATGTGCTGTGGGAAGCATGATAGTACGGTGGAAGCAGACTGGAAGTCAGGAGTCTTACTCTTTAATCCTGACTCAGGGTAATTAGCTGTGTGGCTTTAAATAAACCCCTTGCTGTCTCTGAGCAATAGTGATTTCATCTGTAAAATGAATGGCTAGGATTAGAATTATAGACATTCTCTAAAGATCATGTCCCCTCTTAAAGCCTCTTTTTCTCACTTAATTGTAAGTTTCCAGCTTTATTGCAGTTTGCATTTAATGCTCACCAAAGCTTAATCGTCAATTATTTTGATAAAATGCTGTCCCTTCCTTTCCAACATAGCTATTTAGATTTTTTTTTTTTTTTTCCATTTAGACTGTGGCCCCTCACAGCTGAGGGTGGTTTTGTTCTCTTTAGTTTGTATACTTCAGTGCCCTTTTGATTGCTATCTATCCAACTTCACTGTCTTCTAAATTGTTGTTTAATTTTTAGTTACTTAGTATTCATTCAGAAATTGAGCAAAAAATCAGAAATAATTTAAGACCGGAAAGCTATTTTTAAAAATCTGTTAATTTATTTCATGGCTAAGTTAAGAAACTATGGAAAAATAATTTAAAAATTGGCTGGTTTGGCTAGCAGTTAGAGCATCAGCCCTAGGACCGAAGGCTCTCAGGTTCCATTCCGGTCAAGGGCACGGACCTGGATTGCAGGTTTGACTCCCTGCCCTGGTCAGGGTTCTGCAGGAGGCAATCAATCTCTGTGTTTCTATCAAGTCAATGTTTCTGTCTCTCCCTTCCTCCCTACCTCTTTCCCTCCCTCCCTTCCTCCCACTCTGTCTAAAAATCAGTGGAAAAAATATCCTTGGGTGAGGATTAACAAAACAAAACAAAAAAAATTGGTGTGTTAAAAAGACTAGCTTTGAAAGATGAAACGTTCTTAAGTGGGTAATAGGAAGAGACATGAGTAAGAAGGATATATGTTACTCTGTATATAAATCCTGATCATTCCATGGGTCGGTTTGATCCCACCAGTGTCTGGGAAGGGTGCAGGAAGCGACCCCACCCAAGTTTATTCTTGAATGAATTAAAATTCATTAGTGAAAGCTGCCCACATTGAGTTTTGGATTGTGGACATTTGGAAATCAGTATTTTTTTCCCTCTCTGAATTGCCTTCTGTTTAGACAGGGCTTAGTAAAACCAGCAGCTAAACCAGGGAAAATACTGCCGTTTTTAGAATGCAGAGCCATACGACTTCATGAATCAAAGTGTGTGACGCAGGCCCACTAATTCAGACCCAGCCACAGCAAAAAAGACAGCCTTCCAGCCTGTTCCCGGCTCCTCCAAGCCACGCCTGGGCCCCCTCGCCCACCACATCTTCTGCTTCCCAGATTGTTTCTCCAAATTTAACAGCCGTAGAGCTGCTACAGCGCCTGTGAGCTGCTGTTCCACCAAGTGGCTTCTCGTTTGCTGCTGCGAGGCGGATACACGTTTTGTTCCCCAGCGGCCACATCCTCGGGGCATTGGAGACGGAGACTGGACGCGCCCAGGAGCAGCCCACCGGGGGCCCACACCCTTTGTGTGTGCAGGAAAAGTCTTCCTGGGAACTCCAGAGGCTGAAGGTCCCACCCATTCCTCCACCCCGCACTTCCTGGACTTCTCAATGGAGGGAGGGTGTGTGACCTGGGGGTCTCTTGGGATCGCCGTGCCAGGGCAGCCCCTTATCTCCATGCCCATGACCCTTCTCGTTCTGTGGGAGAGGCTTTCCTGCCTCGGTCTGGGCAAGCAGAGGCTGAGGTTTCCAGGATGTGGGCACGGCACCCAGGTGGGTCTACCATACCCAGGTCCTAGGCCTGTATGTAGACATTTGGAAAGTGGATTAAGGAGGAACCTCAACCTGACCTCTTTATATCATTTTAAAAAAGAAAGAACCAGATGGAAAGAACAGTGGTATCTTTAAAAAAAAATTTTTTTAAATTGATTTTAGAGAGAGGAAGGGAGAAGAAAAGAGAGATAGAAACATTGATAAGAGAGAACATGACTGGCTGCCTCCTGTATGCGCCCCACTGAGGATCGGGCCCACAACCTGGGCATGTGCCCTGACTGGGAATCGAACCGGCGACCTCTTGGTGTGGGGGTCGGTGCTCAACCACTGAGTCACACCGGCAGGGCAGAACAGCGATATCTTTAACTCACAGAAATAGCACTCAAGCAAGTAAAAACAGCTGGAGTGTGTGTGCTGTGGCCCAGTGCCTGGTGAGTCTGGCCACCATCTCTTGGGAAAGTCCCCATATCCCCGGCCTGGGCCCTAATGGTCACCATGGCACCCTGAGGGGTCACTTTGCCTGTGTGACCTTGTTCCCTTTGCAAGTGCTCTCTTGGGTCACTTCTCACTTATTTGGGATGACTGACTCTCCTCTCTAGTAGGACAGCACAATGTGATTTTTTTTTAACTGCAGAGAAGCAGGCTGGATTGGGCACAGAACTTGGGCCTGGGCAGCCGTATTTGGACAGCGGTGCTGCCTCTCAGGATGTGATGGATCAGGAATAGCTTTGAAGTCCTCTGTGATGGCCGTTCACACCAGTTCTTCAGAGAGGTTTGCTTTTGGCTTTGAGAGCACTTTGCACAGGGAGGGATGGGTTTGGCCTGGTCTCCTGGGTGGGCTACCCTGGCTGGGCTCAGGGGCTTCTCTTGCGTTTTTAAGGACAGTCAGTGAGTGGTTGTGCCTGGGGATGGGCAGGGATGGAAGGACTGGATCTGAATATTCTCCTGAGGCCCAAGAGGAGATGGAATTGCCCAAGGTAGGCTCAGGCAATCTAGGTTTGGAAAGCCCAGAAAAATCCATCCTGTGGGTCCTAGCTCTGATCATACCCACCGTCATGCTTGGCCCCTGCAGTTAGTGGTGGCACCGGGTGGAGAACCCAGGACACAGTTTCATTTCAATCAGGGCTGGGGTGGGGGTCAGGGAGCCTGCCAGGTTGGAAGAGAGAAGGCAGGGCTGGAAGGTCGGGGACAGAGGCCCAAAAGGAAGCAGGTTAGAGAGTAGTCAGGTACTTAGTGGCAGGAGGAACGTGTCTGGCCTCTTACATTTTCCACCTGGGCCTCGGGTCCTTGCACGGAACAGCACGTGTGCCCACTGTCAGCGCATACAGGTGCCTGGCACAGGGCTGGTGTTGGGGGCACTGAGATGAATGAACTCATCTTTGTGCTGAATAAACTGTGAGATGAACATTTTGTGATGGGGAGAGGGTTTCATGTACCTCTAGCTGCAAGGTCCCTGGACAGAGGCGGAGGAGGGTTCTGGAAGGGCTGTGCAAGGCTTGGAATGTGAAACCGTCTAACCCGGTCGCACCAGCTGAGCCTTCCTAGACTGGAGTTGCTACAACTGCCCCTTCCCTCCTAGAGTCCGTGGCGTGGGAGGGGGTGGATCCTCTTCCAAGGTAAGGGGCTAATCAGACAGTCACGCAGGATTCTGGGAGGTCGGAACATTGCCTGTCCTCTAATTGAGAGCTATGCTTCCCGCCAGGAGCCCCACATGGTTTGAGTCCGTGTTTTAGAGCATCCTGAGAAGGCAGTTACAGACCCTGGGGTTTCAGAAACATCAGAGCCAGTGGGATCGTGCCTGCTTTCTGTGCAACCCTGGCCCTCAGACCTCTGATGAGGCAGGTTTCCATTTGGGGAGCCAGGAGTTGGTGCCTCCGTGCTGGCTGACGAAGGGGTGATGCTTAAAGGGCTTTACGTTGCTGGCCTTTCACCTGGGGCCAGGAGTGGGGTACTCTCAGCTCCCACCTCAGAGCCCCCAGATCCTGCTCCTGGCGTAGAGTTTGGGGGTGAGTTGGGGAGAGAGACTGAAGTTTCCTTACCTACCATTTCTTAGCATCTGTCACAAAAGAGACTGTGAGACATGTTTCCTCTTTAAAACATGAACAATTCCCACATAATTCCTGTTCACATCATACACTTCTGAGGCTGATCTGGTGCCCTGCCATACAGTTTCGTGCAGCTTGGGGGTGTCTGAATTTCCTTTCTGTTTCATTTGTTTGGGGGTTACAGTTGGGTGTTGAGCCCCTGGAGTCCGTGGGTGGCTATGCTTTCCCCAGACCTTCCAGATTCAACGCAACTGCTCAGGTTGGGATGTTTTATCCTTGTTGCCATTGTGCGGTGTGATGTAGGGATTAGTATTAATTTTCATAGTTTCTTGCCATCCTACAATGTGATGCAGAATCTGTCTGCACAAGCCGCCTCCCAGCCCTGGTGCGGGACGGTGCCCAGAACAAGCAGGTTCTCCCTGTGATCACAGGACAGGCGGAGGAGCGGAGTCAGCCCTCTGCAGGGAGGACGGGTAACTCACTTGACATTCCGTTGTAATTGAGCAGCCGGTTAATGGCCACTTACTGGAAAACGTTACCAGGCTCCGCGGTGAGTGTTGTTAGAAACTGAATTACTCTGGATTTGTCCCCAGGGCCCTTTCGTCCTTCTCCAGCACACAATCTGAGCTGCAGGAAGTGGCAGTGTGTTGCAATCTTGGCTTCCTTGCTTCTTTGTATTATTTATTTTGTTTCAAATTTAAGGATATTGTGTATTTAAGTGTAAACATTTCAAAAGGAAGTATATTGCTTTTAATGGTACCAGAGACTTGTCAAGAGCCCAGGGGTTGATGGGGAGGGGGGAGGGGGGCCTCCCTGAATTATTCTGCTGGGTAGCGCCAGCCTGAAGGTGCCCAGGGTCAGCCATGAGCCAGTGTCCAGCCATGTCAGGGTCACATGTAATTAACCGGAGTCACCTGAGCTGAGCATCTCTCCATGTCCAGGACTTCACACATGCAGTGATTCCAGATGGCTGGTCGCTTCCTGGCTGTTGTGCGGTCAGTCACTTTGCAAAACCTAGGACCGAGCACAGAGCTGAAAGAATGTGGATTTTTGAGTCTGCCGAGCTTGGGGTAGAATTTTGGCTTGGCTGTTTACTAGCTGTGTGACTTTGGACAGTTCACTTAACCTCTCTGAGCCTCAGGAGTTTCTTCTGTTAGCAGGTCCAGGGCGATACAGGCTCCCAGGGATGTGGGCAGACACAGCGCTATGAACACAGCCATGCCGGGAACATGCTAAACAGTTTTCCTGCCAAAGTAAAAGGAAAACAGCAGCAACACATGCCCTTTTTGTCAGGGTGGAGTGTTGGGAACTCCACCCTGAGGGCGTGGAGGAGGCCGCTTTTGTTTCCTTTTGACCTGGAGAGAGCCTCCCCTGTTCCTCATGTGGAACAAGGGAGACAGAGACGTCAGTGTGCGGTGTCACCATGCCATCGGCGATGGTGTGGCCATGTGCTGGGGCAGGTGTGCGGAGGCCCCTCCCCTGGCAGCCCGGGCTCTCACGACCAGTTTCTGGCTGGACGGTGGAAAGCATCTTGCCTCCAGCTGTATGGAGTGTCTTTTTTGGAGGTTTGGTCGTCCTCCAGGGGACTCCACAGTGGGAGAGCGACATCATTTCATTTCTGGGCCATGTTTTCAGCTCCTCCTTCCTGTGCTGGGGCTCTCCATCCTTTCTAAAGCAAATGAAATAACCGTCACCCGCTCCCACTCAATCACCATGGCCGCGGCGCCTCTCTCCCCACATGCGCGAGGAAGTCCTCTGGGGCACCTGGCAGCCTCACTACCTGGTGGCACCAGAGTCTGGATTTCCGAGGCCTGGCGGGTTCCCGAGACTTTCCGGCCGTGCCCGAGGCTGGACAGCAGGGCCCAGCCCGATGCGGCACTCGGGGCGCTGGCCAGCGAGATGGGCCGCCCGGCACTCGGCGGGCACACACTGACCAGGCTGTGGTCTGTTCTCCCCCCTCCAGAGTACAAGAAGAAGTACGGAGAAGAGCACGGCTCCTGCCAGGCTGGGATAGCAGGCTTCTTCACCGAGGTGGGTCTCCCCAGCCCCAGGCTGTACGCACCCACCTACCTTTGCGGCTAGCTCTTCCATCGATTCGAACAAACGTGTATCTTTAGTGCATCTTGGATTTTTTCTTTGCAGACATCATGTGGTAGAAACGAACTCCGTTGTTTTCTAAACATATAGTTGGTTGGTCTGATCCCGTGTTTCCTGTCCCCATTGATTTGAAACACCATCCTGCCATGTTCCAGCTCAGTGAGCCTGTAGACTGTGTGACGTCTGTGTCCGTCACTCCTCCAGTGAGGTCTGAAGTGTGACAGCCCAGTAGCGGCAGGGACCCACTGGAAGTTCACGAGCCGGTGACGACACAGGGGCTGGCGTGTTGTATGAGAGGCGCCGGGCGGGGTGTGCCCAGGGATTTGGAAGTGGGAGGGCCTGGAGGGAGGCCAGGCAGGGGTCTGTGATGGGGTCCAGCCCCAAAGCAACAGTGCGGGTTAGGGAGGCGCTTTAGGAAGGGAAATGATGTGGAGAGTTGGGGAACACGAAGGCAGCTCACCGGCACAGGGCTGTGGGGAGAGGGAGGAGGTTTCGTGCCGGGGTTCGGAAGAAAGGGGGCCCCCAAGGAGGACTCGCTGAGACAGGAAAATGGACGGGTCTGCTTTAGATACGTGCTGAGTGAGGTGATGAGACAGGACACTCACAGATGTTTTTAGAAGGTACGTGGACACAGGGACCGGATGCCAGCCTGAGTTAGAAACTTAGATGTGACCAGTGCTGGTAGCTCCCTGAGGGGACCCGCAGTGCTTAGCAGGGGGCAGAGTGGGTGCGGGGAGAATGCCCCCTTTAGATGGGGAGGAGAGAAGTACACTCATCGTGGAAGAACTCATCAGAGGTGTGATGACACACTAAAGGAGAGAAGGAGCCCCTGGGAAGGGGGTGTCATGGTGGTCTCGTCAGCTGGAAAGTCAGGGAAGAAGAGGAGGGTCTTGGGGCTGGGCAGAAGGGGGGCTTGGAAGGAGGAGCGGGCAGGGCAGGGGTGCGGAGGGGAACCCAGGCCCGTGCAAGCTCGAAGTAAGCAGAGGAACCAGGAGCTGGGCTCTGGATCTCAAGGGGACCACAGTGCCTCAGCATGTGCGCTTGGAGCGCGGGGCAGGGGCCTCGGTGCCTGGGGCGTGGGGCAGGGCTGGCAGTGGCTGGAAGGCTCCGTCCTCTGACCCAGCCACACTGTCTCCCGGCCTCTCTGGGCTTTGGCCTCTGCTTTGGTTCCCAGGCTTCTGGCCCCTGTGAACGGGAGGTCTTTGAACTCCCTGCCTCCCTCATTTCTGGAACTTCAGCTGTTGGAGGCTGAGCAGGAAATGTGGTTGAAGGGGTCAAACAGTGCTGCCCCTTCCTCTGCCCTCCTGCTGACCTCGCCACTTGGGCATGCCTTTGCCGTGAGCTGGGCTGTCCCGGCACAGGGCAGGCAGCTGCCTCCCGGGCTGGACGTGCTTCTGTGGCCTTCTGGACGCGGCCCTGTTGCCCTGACATACTCTAGCCCAAAGTGCCTGCTTGACCTGGAGGTCGGTGACCCTGGGGTTATCTAAGCTGTTTGAGTTATGGATACCATGTGAGTTTTCGCTGGCCGTGGAGCATAAGAGGGGATTTCCTGGGAGCTTCATTTATTTTTGTAGCCTAGGGTAACGGAGGTGATGGGTACCTCTAAGCAGCAAGAAGAGGCATGGACCAACCCCGCCAGTGTGAGAGCCCTCCAGGAAACCTGAGACATCTGGGGGGAAGGCCGTTCAGCATAGACTTCCATTGTAGGTCCCGAGCCTTCTTCTACCCTCCAGCTCCTGCCCCCGAGGCTTCTCGGCATGCCCGATACCCCCGTGCCGCCCACGCCGTGTATTGCTGGGATCCCACACGTTGCTGTAGGCAGCGGTGGCCGCAGGCTCCTGGAGAAGCTTGCGTTTCTGTGTGTGACGTTTGCGTTGGCTGGTCCTGGGCGTGGGGACTAAGCATTGGTAACATTTCCTGGCGCTTGTCGAAATGCCGAACAGTACAGGCATCCCCTGCATTGAATGGAAAAAACCAAATGTGAGGGACTTCAGACAGATGCTGCTTCCCTGCCCCCTCCTGCCACGTCCCCTACCCCGTCCCAGGGTCTCAGGCTTGGCTTCAGTTTATCCAGTTTGAATTGAAGGGAGATGGGGCATGAGCAGGAATCAAAGGAACTGTTGGTTTTCAAGGATTTGGAGGAGCGGGAATACCTTGTCATAGTCCCTCTGTAATGTTTGGGAGAGGGATATGTTAGACATGCATTTCTCGTCTGAAGCATCTGAAAGCAACGTGTCTACCGCCTGGCGTTCCGAAGGCCTTGCTGGCCTGTGGGATGCTCAGAGCTTTGGCTGAGAAGAGCCGCAGGTGGAGAAAGCGCTACACTGTGTGCACACTGGCACCGAGGATGCTGTTCGTGTGTCCTTTGGTGGCCTTTGTGCCTGGACACTGGCTCCAGACTCCTCTCTGAGGTCAAGGCCAAGGAAAGTCTCTCTGATGAACTGATCATCGGTCTTTCTCACACCTTCTAGAACTAGCACACTCCTTTCCACAGAACACGAGTGCAAGGGGAATGCATACATGCATGCATGCAAGGCCCATGTTTTCCCAGTGACAAGTCCCACGTGCAGAAAGTGGTATATTTTTTATAAAACAGCGAGATGTCCCTGAGCGTACCCAGCTTAGCAGCAGCATTTTCCTTTCGAGGCGGATAGATAGGGTCTCGGAACCTTAAAACGAAGCATTCGTGGTCCACACCGTCCTGAATTAGCAGGAGCAAACCGTCCAGGCAGAAGTCTAGTGGCTTGACTTCCATCTGCACTGTCATCCTCCTCCTTGCTCAGGGGCTTTCCCAAATTGACCGCAGGACCTGTGGCGGTCACGGCATTACCTGGTGCTACCATGCTCGCCCGCCCGCATGCAACTCTGTCCTTGCCCTCTGACTTTCTCCTTAGACGTGTCTGGCTTTTTCAGTCATTTGCTCCCTGGGAATTCAGGGTGGCTTCATGAATTGTCACCCGAAACTCAGAATGTTTGTCGTAGGATCTGGCCTCCAGGGACTTGTTGGAAACCAGCAGCTTCTGGCAGAGGTGAGAAGCCAGCTCTGCAGGAAAGGGACAGCCTGGAAGGATCGGGTCCCAGGGGGACAGTGAGAAGCATAGTGGCTTCATTTCCGCGAGCCCGGGTGGCCTGCACCTTTGGGCTTTTGTACAGCTGAGGGGTTTCCTCTTAAAATGGTCTTTATTCTAACCCTTTTGGATAGAATTTTTCCAGAATATTTTGAACATTTCTATGTTGGCTTACCTTGGGAGTGTCATACAAAGAGACTTTGTTGTCTCTGTATCTAGTACAAGGTTTCATATATAACAGTAGGTGCTTAATATTGTTGAGTGAAAAAAATGAACAATTTTTCTTTTACAAAAATAATTTTTATCATTTCTTATTGCAGTGTAGATACTTCAGAAAATACAGACAATTTAAAAGGAAGGATTCCCTGTTGAGAAGGAAGGAACCAAAGGCTCCGCCGGGGCACCAGTGGATGCCTGCCCCCCCCCCCCCCAGCCTGGCACAGCCCCTCAGAGCTGCACCCCTTCCAGTGCCTGTGCGGTGTCCTCCCAGGAGTGCATTTTGCACTTCTGAGATGACCTCATTGTCAGTGTTTAATCGTTGTTCTAGAAACTTGAGAAAACACAGAGAAAATAAACTTCAGGGATAAAAGAGAGTAAGAAAAAAGGATTCCTGAAATCCTGTCACTTAGTGGCAAAACCACACATGTTTCGGGGCTTATCCTTAGAGTCTTTCTTCATACACGTTTTTCTTTCACCAAACCTGAACATGGCATGGGTGTTGTGTGGTGCACCCTTTTAACTCGGAGCACCCCGTGACCCTCGGTGCCATTAGATTGTCCACAGCATTCTGTTGGATGGAGGTGCCAAGGCTTAGAATCCCGGTTATGGGGCCTTTCCAGCTTCTGTTAGCGCGGCTGTGCATCTGGTGTAAGGCCGGGCAGGTATCTGTGCTGCTCTCCTTCGGTAGCTGAGTCACTTCTGAGCACGAGGATTCCCATCAGCGCTGGTCCTTGGATGGTTTTGTAGACAGACGTGCTCTCAGGCTTGTCGGGGATGCGGCCGGTTTGCCCCTAATCGATATGCTGGAGACGGCTGCGTCTTTGTGTTCGGGGTCTGTTTTCAAGAGCAGTGCTGTCTCTTGCTGTCTGTGGTCTCTTCTCTTTCCAGGCTCCGTCCTCCCTCAGGGGGCCTCTCTGTTCTCTCGCAGTTGTCCTTCTGGGCATGCAGTGGGCCCAGTGGTCAGGACACCCAGCTTCAGGCTGTTCCCGAGACGACAGTCCTGAGGACAGGCGGGGGATTTCCCGGAGCGTTAGCACCTGTTTTGTGCAAAGCTGATGTTGGTCCCTGTCTTTCTCTCACTCTGTGGGGGCAGCGGGGGTTGCTGGATGGTGGGCTGGAGGCCAGGTCGGATAAGGAGGTGGTGTGTCTCTTCATGAGCATTGTTTGCTGGAGATTTAGGACAAAGTCAGGTCTTTGCCGTTTTCTTGTCTGACCCTGATGGGAAAGTGAGGACATATGTGAAGCCTCGTTGTGGATGGGACAGGGCCCTGGTAGGTTACTCGTCTTGTCAACTCGCTCAGTTGTCTTGCTCTTTATTCCTGACAACCCCATCTGTGTGATAGACTCCATAATGCCAGGGAATCTGGTGGAATCGTTTCTGTATTGTTCAGCTGAAGAGGCTCCTTGGTGAGTTACCTGTAATTTACTTAAATCCCTCGTTGGTATTGTGGTTCTCATCTCGCTGGCTACTTCCCTCTTCAGCTTCTTTCCCGATTAACTGTGGGTCTCTCCTCGGTAGGAGCTGGTGGTGATGGGCGCCCCAGGGTCATTTTACTGGGCTGGGACAGTCAAAGTGCTGAACCTTACGGACAACACCTACTTCAAGCTGAACGATGAAGCAATCATGAACAGGAGGTACACTTACCTGGGTGAGTAGCTCGGGGAGGTGACAGGTGAGAAGGGAAATGTGAGGATTGCCACGAAGTTCACGGATTATCACCTCACTGGTGGGAAAAAAGAACTTGTTGGCTTTTACGTCCACTCTCAGTAGTTACAGTTTTAGCCCGTATACCTTAATGTCGAGCCCCGCACACAGAGGAGAACAAAGCAGGAGACGGAATTAGAATGGTGATTTAATTAGAAAGCTGACAGCTGACCCTCCAGGGAAGCAGTTACTCAAGTTCAAATGACCGGGTCCCAGACGAATGGGACAGGACCCTGGTTTTCCACGGTGTTCCTTTGGGCGAGGTCTGCTTCCTGCTCGCAAAAGTGGTTACAAATAGAAATGATGAGAACGAGAAATTACCACGGTGGATGGCAGCCCAGTGCTGGAGTTTAATTAAAGGCTTGGAAAAATTTCTCCCATTTTCTCAACCCTTTTAATCTTCTAGAAAGAAGATGGACACAGTTTGAGTGAGCAGCCACTGGGCAAGAAAGATGCTGGGGCAAGACCATGCCTATTTAAGAACAGGGACAGCCCTGGCCAGTTTGGCTCAGCGGTTAGAGTGTTGGCCCACTGACCAATGAGTTGTGGGTTCAATTCTGGTCAAGGGCATGCATCTCAGTTGCAGTTCGTCCCCGGCTCTGGTTGATGTTGTACTGGAGGCAACCAGTCGATGTGTCCCTCTCACATCGATGTTTCTCTCTTTCTCCCTCCCTCCCATTCCATCTGAAGATAGATTCTTTGCCCACTCATCCATCCATTTATCTATTTATCTGCCCATCTGCCCACCCATCCACTCACCCATCCTTCCATCCACCCGCCCATCCATCCATCTGCTCATTCACCCATCCGCCCACCCATCCTTCCATCCATCTGCCCATCTGCCCATCCATCCATCCGCCCATCCATGTGCCCATTTATCCATCCATCCATCCATCCATCCATCCATCCATCCATCCATCTGCCCATCTGCCCATCCATTCATCCGCCCATCCATGTGCCCATTTATCCATCCATCCATCCATCCATCCATCCATCCATCCATCCATCCATCCCTGTTAGCTCTTTCTGCCTTCTCTTAGGAGGGAGTGTTGCATAATGGTTAATAGCAGGGGCTTGGGAGGCACACACAGAATTTGCTTTGTGACCTTGGGAATGTTGCTTAATCACATTTTGTCCCAATTTCTATATCTCTAAAATGAAAGAAATAATCTCTCTTCCTCCTAGAGTTGTGAGATTAAAAGAGATGATGATACCCTGGCTGGTTTGGCTCAGCAGTTAGAGCGTCGGTCCCTCTCACATCAGTGTTTTTCTCTCTCTCTCTTTCTCCCTCCCACTCTATCTGAACAAAAATGGAAAAATATCCTTGCGTGAGGTTTAAAAAAAAAAAAAGAGATGATGACATCCAAAGATACATACTAGGTGTTCATTATAGCCCCAAGCTGGAAACAACTCATATGCCTAGCAATAGGAGAAAAAAAAAGATACTATGATGTATTCATGCAATGGCACATTAATCAACAATAAAAATAAACTACACTCAATGTAGGTGGATGTCATAGTTATGTTGATTGAGTGAAAGTCTGGGCAAACACAATATATAGTGATAGAAATCTTAATAGTGGCCACCTGTGAGGGGGTATTGACTGGAAAAGGGCATGAGGGATCCTACTGGGTATGGTTCTGTGGTGAATATGGCTCTATATATGGTTATGTACATGTGAACACATTCATTAAGTTCTACACTTCAGATGTGTGTACTGTATGAAAAATCAAAATGTATCAGAAAGAAGAACCAGACATGGAGTATTTAGCCCAGTACCTGTTCCAAAAAAGGCATTCAGAGACCACTCTTTCTTTCGTTTTTTTTTTTTTATCCTCACCCAAGCACATTTTTCCTTTTTTTTTTTTTTTGTTCAGATAGAATGGGGAGGGAGAGAGAGAGAGAGAAACATCGACGTGAAAGGGACACATCGAGTGGTTGCCACCCACACGACCCAACCAGGGCCGGGGACAAACCGCAACCGAGGTACATGCCCTTAGCGGGAACCGAACCCGGGTCTCTCTGGACTGCAGGTCGACGCTCTCACCACTGAGCAACCGGCCAGGGCAAGACCACTCTTTCTTGCACCAATGTCCTTGTGAACATGTCTTCGTGTGAGATGAGTTATTCCAGTGTGAGCAGACTGACAGCGGCCGTTTGGTCTGAGACCAGCTGGATACTAATTTCTAGATAAGAGATACGTGAGGAACTTTTTCCTCTGATAGACCTTTTCCTTCCCTGTCATTCTTTCTCAACCCTGGCCTTGGTGTCCGCCCATTCTTTGCAGGCTATGCGGTTACCGCCGGCCACTTCTCCCATCCGTCCACCACCGATGTGGTAGGAGGCGCCCCCCAGGATGAAGGCATTGGAAAGGTGAGGAGAAGAGTTCATGGACTAGCATGGGGTGAGACAGAAGCGGGGAGCATGCTGCTACTGTTACAGGGGTTTGTCAACTCACTTTGATCTGAACATTCTGTTGGGTGGCTGGCAGGTAAGTGATAAAGTATTGAGGGACCGCTACTGTCTCCTTCCAACCGCTTTTGAGAGTTGACCTCGAAGCTGAAGCAGAATGTGGCTAGTACTGCCAGACCCCTCCATTCCCTGCACATCGGCATCTGAGAGTTTTTCCCAGCTGAGTCGGTGTGTGTGCACATGAGATTATGAAGTCTGACCTTGCATCATGGCATCCTGCTCTGAGGGAATGGTGTCCAGCACTAGCTTCAAATCCTCCCCTCTCCCAAACCCTTTCCGAGCTTGACTTTGACCTAATGGAGCCAGGTCTAATTCCAGATGTCTTTGGGGATTTATATATTTATCTTTGGACCTAGATTCTTGTATTTGTTTCCCCAGTGTTTTAGAACCAAGACTGGTTCAGCGCAAAGGCTGGACTGGAAATATGTGGGTCACTTTCCCTAAAGCATCCGCTGAGAGTATAGAAAAGACCTCGTGGACCTAGAGCTGTCTGAGTCCCTTTGAGAACCATGGCCTCTCTGGCGCCTTACAAATGGAGAACGATGCTTGTTGGTTCTTTGGCTGCAGGGCACAAGAAATCCAGATTGAGTAGGTTGGGTAGGTCCAGATGAGTGAGGAATCTGAAGTTTTAATAAACTCTTTAGGTTCTCTGGTAGGAAAGACTGAACAGAGGCATGATCTTTGGATCTGAGTCCATGGGGTGGACCTAGGGTAGCCTAACCATATCTCTGGGGGTCCAGAGACATGGGGTCTGGATTCTGGAGAGGCCAGGATGGGCGAAGGTCACTGTTAATTGGAGCCTTCCGCCAGGGTGTCAGTTATACCAGCTGCCTAGGCTTGACTGTGACTTGTCTATGTGGGTCATTCCCCTGGATCCTCCTGGGCAGGAATTAGGAGCCACTGCTCACGTTTCTAGAGCATGTGCCTCCCTCCCCCCAACACTGATGCTATGGAGAAAGGTTCTTTGAAAGTGAAACCAGAGAAAAAACCCAGGGCACTGAGCAGGGTGAGGCATGCAGAGGAACTCTGGTGACTTCGAGAAAGATAAGGGTCTTTCCGAGTCACGCAGATCCCGCGCCATGGTGGAGGGAAGAACCGCCAAGAGCCGTCCCCACACTGATACTGTCTTCCGGGGAGGAGCTGCGGAGCCCAGGCACCTCTGCGGCATTGACAGCAACGCGTACCTCCCAGTTCACAGCGACTCCGGTGACTCATGGCTGGATCACATGAGAGGCACTGGGGAAGCTGGTCACAGTTGATAAAATTGATGACTGTTCCACATTCCCAGGGGTGGGGGCCGGGTACAGACCTGATTCCCAAGGACCCCAGAATGGACCTCTGGCCTTCAGGATTTGGGTGGTTACTCATTTCTGTTACCTGGGCATGCCGGCATTCACACTAAGATGGGTTACCCCGTGGGGGGGCGTCTCCTTCCCTGGTTCTCGTGGGACGTTCTCTTCCCATAAGATGTAACTTGAAAAAGGACTGCCATAGTCATGTCATTTAGGAGGTTCTACATCAGTTATCTTCTTGGTGGTGGAGATTTATGGTATAAACACATACTAAAGGCTCTGAGAAGTCCCGCAGTAAAGGAATGTATTCAATGTTTAACTCTGGCGTTTGCCAACTAAACTCCCATTTATGCAGACAGGTCTCATGGCTCTAAGGTTCTGTGGTGTCACTTTGGGAAACTGCTGTGTCTGAAATACCTCCCTCCCTCCGTCTTATCTTGACGTACCTGCTCAGGCACTCACTAATAGGAACGAAGGAGATATTTCAAGGAAGAAACCATCTTTTCTATTTTATTTTATTTATTTTTATCCTCACCCGAGGACATTTTTGCATTTTTTGTTCAGACAGAGCGGGAGGGAGAGAGAGGAAGAGAGAGAGAGAGAAACATCGATGTGAAGGGACACATCGAGTGGCTGCCACCCGCACAACCAACCAGGGCCGGGGACAAACCACAACCGAGGTACGCGTCCTTAGCGGGAACCGAACCCGGGTCTCTCTGTACCGCAGGCCGACGCTCTAACCGCTGAGCCAAACCGGCCAGGGCGAAACCATCTTTCCTAAGTGTTGAATTGCTTACTAGGGATTTGGAAGCTCCTCGGGTCTTACTGTGCGAGGCTGCCATCCGTGACGTGACTCGGGAGCAGGGCAGTTTCTGCCTCAGGGTCGAAGGACACTTTCTTTGCAGAGTTGGGAACATGAGAGCCAGGTGACGGCATTATTATCACCCAGCACAGGCACCCCTGTCCTGTGCCTGGTCAGGCGTTTAAATAGGACTCGCAGGAGGATGCTGATAAACATCTCTGGTCATTGCTTCCATCTTAACTAGACTTTTTTTTTTTTTTTTTTCATTCCATAGGTTTACATTTTTAGAGCTGACCGAAGATCAGGCACCTTAATTAAGATTTTTCAGGCATCAGGTAAAAAGGTGAGATTCTTGGTATAAGTGTCTTTTTGTTGTTTGAGAGATGTCATCCTGTGGGAATCAGATGTTACTTGTTGGAAAATTGATTTAAGGGCTCTCTGTGCCCTGAGTTTATCTGGCAGGTCTGCTGCCTAGTGGTGCCTTTACCTTCTCGGCATTGACTGACCTGCAGGTTCATGGGGTTCACGCTTGTTGTTGGAGACGTGGAGCAAGATGAGCTTGTGCATGGCCAAGTTCAGCACGGAGTTTCGTTTTTCAGCTTCACCTGAGGATATGTTTTTACTAATTTGAGAGAGAGAGGAAGGCAGGGAGGGAGGGAGGTTGGTTGGTTGCGGTTTCAATACCTAGTCAGGGCACATACAAGAATCAACCAACGAATGCATAAATAAGTGGAACAGAAAATCTCCCTCTCTTTTTCTTTCTCCCCTCCCTCCCTCCCTCCCTCCCTCCCTCCCTCCCTCCCTCCCTCCCTCCCTCCCTCCCTCTTCCTTCCTTCCTTCCTTCCTTCCTTCCTTCCTTCCTTCCTTCCTTCCTTCCTTCCTTCCTTCCTTCCTTCCTTCCTTCCTTCCCTCCTTCCCTCCTTCCCTCCTTCCCTCCTTCCCTTCTCCCTTCTCCCTTCCTTTTTCTCTCTAAATCAGTCGATCAATAAAGTGATTGGTGGAGCTTAAACCACATCGCTCTATTTTCAGAATAGTTTCATGTTTAATGGTAATTGTGCCTCCCACCTGCTTCCTCCACCCCCACCCCTTTGCTGCCTATGCTGAGGACAGACTCAATAATGCCTGTCGTCCTGGTGTAATGGCCAATGTATACTTGTGACCTCTCCTTTTCAAAAACCTCCTGGTTTGGGTGATAACATACATGGCCACCCATCTGTGACTGGGTCGTGGTCAGGTTTGGGGGAGCTGATCTGAGAGTGGGTGAAGTGAGAGGTAAACATTGGAGGACCCCCTTGTCCAGACTTCCTGTGGACTTGAGGACACTGAGTTCCAGGAGACCAGCTGGCGTGGGGTGTGTGGGCTCCACCTCCCAGCCCCGAGCCGTGCTGCCTGCCACTCCCTGGGCGCTTCCTGCCCTCACCCGCACCATTCCAGAGGCTCTCCTCTGCCTCTCTCTCCCGCCCTCCCGTTGCTCCCTCTTCTAGCTTCACCCCCACTGCCATCTTCCTGATTTCGAAATAGACCATTATTCTCTTTATGCATCTTATTCTGCTTTTTGCCAGAAGAAGTGATACATCCTTGTCTCTCTGACTTCTCCATTCTTTCATAGGTAAGGGACATGACCCCAGGCTCTCAAAGGATGCCTTTAGCTGGACCCCTGTGTCTGGCCTCGCACCCACACAGGAGGATTCTGACTCAGTAAACCACCGGTCCACTTCTGCTTTCCTGACTCTATCTGAATTTGGTCAGCTAGTCCTGTCTCGTGGCTTCACCACGAGGAAAAGGCAAAACACCCAAGTTCTGGTCTTCATTGGTTGACATCTTTCACATATAGAACACACAAGAAATCACCAGTACGTGTGCAGCTCAGAGGTTAATACAAACACATGTCCCTGAGTTTCCAGGCTGACGGGCGATCTGTGATCAAGGACCGCTCACCCCATTGCCATAGTAAAGTCTCACGGAAGTAACTGAGCACATGATGCATTAGAATGTCAAAATGTAGATAGGAAACTTCACGTCCAGGGAGTTCTGCTTTAACACCCATGCAGATGCCAAGTTAAATAGCCCATTAGAGTGAAACAAATAGTTCCCTGGGGCTCCGACAGCCACTTTGGGGCCTTGCCTGGCTCTTTGTCTTTTTGCTAAAGTCCAGATAGGGAGTTTGGCCAGGCCAGCGAGTTGGCGACTGGCAGCTAGTTTCTGTGCCCCCTGCTTCCTGTGACTCTGCACCCTCCGTGCCCTCCTCTCCTGGGAATGGGCATTGGGAGGGTGTGTGGGTTGAGTGCAGGCGGCCTTGGCATGTGACTGGGAAAGGACTTCAGGGCCCTCTTATCCCAGGTTCCTGCAAGAAGTGGTCCGGAGGACGCTCCACCTGTGCCATCCTCCCCGGGGTCAGCTGCCAACCAGCTCCAACGGTGCAAGAAAATGCTGCTTCATGTCAATGAAACGAGAGCCCTTTTATTTTGCAAACATTTATTTTCAAAGGCTAGCTTTTTCCAAATGAAAGTCAGAGGCTGCACACTGGCAGCCTTTGGAAGGGATACAGCCTACAAACGTGTGTATTTGTCCTGTGCAGAATTAGTTGCTATCATTTAAAAAACCACACAAAAAAACTGGCCCTTCACATAAAATTTTTTATTTTTGGCTTCTCTTGAAAAATGGGAAGGTTGGCCTTCCCTCGGTCAGCCTTCCTCATGGCTGCAGTTGACCGTGCCTAGGTCTGTGACGCCAGTTTGCCGCAGTCTCCACCACTCCCTTTTGTGTCTCAGACACCGAAGCCAGGCGTCACTTGCCACCTGTGAGCATACTTGTACTGTTATTTGTTTTTCAGCTGTTATATCACCTGCCTGGATCCCATTCTCATTTGTGTTTAGAGCCCTGATTTAAAGTGATAGGTTCTGAATTAGGCTGTGGGTAAATGAGTCAGGATAACCTGGCTGTGTACCCTAACCCTCAAATAGTCTGTGAGTTCTCCCTTTTCTGTCACTTCAGCTCACGTGCTCCTAACCCAGCGGTAGCTGTGCACAGGCCTGGGAGGGGGTAACCCGTCTCCCACGGCACATGTTTCATGCCGGCCTGGTGCTGTGACATTTTCTGTCCCTCTTTGCTTGGCCTTGTGCTATGTCTGAATTACGAGGTACTTTTTTATGGTCATGACCTATATCTGCAGCCTCAGTTTGCATTTTGCGAAACAGTGCTGTTCTCCTGGGACCGGTCCATTTGTTGTGCCCTTGGCAGGGCTCCAGGACGAGACTCTGAGCCACTTGGCTCTGGTCTCCTGTCGACGGGGGGCTCTGCAGGAAGGCGCAGAGCAGTCGGGGATTTGCCCGTTTGCCTCGGCATTCTGGCTCGCGGGGCAGCCAGTCGCGGCCCGTGAGGGCCCGGGGCGCGTGTCTGTGAAGCCAGTGGGCTGGGAGAGCCAGGGCCTCCTGTCCAGGGCACACACTGAACGCTTTGTTGCAACTCGACTTGGTTGCAGATGGGCTCTTACTTCGGCTCCTCCTTATGCGCAGTTGACCTGAACGCCGACGGCCTCTCCGACCTGCTGGTGGGGGCCCCCATGTTTTCTGAGGTCAGGGACGAGGGGCAGGTCACCGTCTACATCAACAGAGGAAACGTGAGTAGGGTGCTGGATACATGTGGACAGGGTGGTGGGGAGGGACGTTTGTCCCGGGGCAGCAACTGAGCACCGGGAGAGGTCAGCCCGTTCCCCGAGGAGGGAGAGGCCCGCCCCCACCTTCAGGACTCTCGGCTCCATGAACGGAAAGTTACAGGTGGTGGCACAGCTGCCCCACACAGGGGCGAAGAAGAATCTCATGGCTGTGGTTCGAGTGCTTACCATGTACCAGGAACTGTCCCTCCTGCTTTCTGAGAGTGATTTCAGTGGCATGTGCCCATGGCATCATCGGTCCCCATTTTTCAGGGGTAAAAACAGAGGCCAGAGAGGTCAAGTAACCGGCTCCAAATCACGCAGCTAAGAAGTGGTGGGGCTGGGATTTGAACCCAGGCGAGCTGGTTTCAGAGCTTCATCTCTATCTGCCCAGGGAAGCAGAGAAGCCTTCTCAGGACGCAGGGCCAGAAGGAGTCTTGAAGAAGGAGTAGGAGTTAGGCAGACGGGCAGGAGGGGCTGGGAGCCGGACAGCTGGGTGGGGGTGCGATGCAGCATAGGGGGGCTGGGTGGACCCAGTATAGGGCCACGGGCCATAACCATGATGTCCTTATTCTGCAGAATCACGAAAGGATTCTGCAGAATCCCCCCTCAGCCGAAGGCAGGGTGGGAGGGGCAGGGACCGAGGAGATGGCAGACCAGGGGAAAAAAGGGAATCTTTTCAGAATTTGGAAGTAAGAGTGTTCAGCCAGAAGGAAATGGTTAAATGAATAACTTTTGGTACCAGCAGCCTTTGCACTAACAGGAGACCATGATTATGAGATAATAAGTGAAAAGCAGGATTAAAAACTGCGTATACAAACCACCTTTAAAAATACACCAAATGCAGAGAGAATGATAGTAACAGATCTCTCTGGGTGGTGGTCTTGGGTAGATTTTTAGTTTTTTCTTTATCCAAATAGCAGAAATAGAATGCTTTCATTAAAGAAAAAATCAGTGAAAGTGACTTTGAAGCAGTGACCAAGGTGCCAATTTCCCAGTTGGGAAGGGGCGGTGGTGGTTCACGGTGCCCAGGTGGGCAGGTGCCAGGAAGGAAGGGTGTCCATTGAAAGAGGAGCCAGGGCACGTGAGAGCCTTGGGCTTTCTTGGTTGTTTGCAAACTCCTTTTGCAAGATGGAGCTAAACCTGGGAAGGAAGATGCTTCCTAGTACCTATTGCAGCAACTCCGGTCACTTGCATCCTCACTGACATACAGGAAGGGGGACAGGGAGGGCGTGGGGGGAATGAGGTGATCATTGTGGAGACGAGAACAGCATCCATTCATTCATTCAGCGGCTGCCAGCCACTCTGCAGGTGACTGAAGCATTTGTGTGGATATTAACTTGTCTGAGGCTATCAGGCGACCCAGGCCAACAGCCCCACGATGTGTCTAAGTCAGGGTGTGGTCACTGGAGCAGGGTGATTCCCCAGATCTTCTCTGGGAACATTTCACCCACACATCCCCCCCCCCCCCCCACACAGCCAAGGTTTCTTAACGCCACATGCTTACCCTAAGTACCAAGGTATTCTGATTTCTGTTGAGCCTCTTCCTACTTGATTAATGGTTCCAACGCAGAGTGGAGGAGTGGGGAAAAGGATGACGAGGGCGCCATCTAGATGGACCAGCATTTGCAACTTGGCTTTGCCACTTACCAGCCTGTGTGATGTGGACACAAGGACTAGAATGGATGGCTCAGTCTGTTCATCTGTAAAGCGAGAGAGTCATAAGGTCTTTACAGAGTCACTGCGTGATTGAAGCGAGGAGATGGGCAGACAGAGCCTGGGTGTCCAGGGAATCAGCTCCTGGCTCTTCCTTGTCCTCCCTGCTGAACTCGTAGGAAGACGTCAACACGTATCTGTGTCCTGGGCTGGGGGTTTCACTGACTTAAGAAATCATCATATCTTTTTTGTTTCCAAGTTGTTTGTGTCTATAGTGAAAAAGAAGATGTGGTGGTGACAAAAGCTGGGCACCCCCTGCGATGCTGTGGGTGTAGGGAGGGCCCAGCGTCTAAACTTACGGAGTGCTGGTTCGGACACGCTGATGCCCCCAGACGCCAGATGGCATTTGGCACTCTGAAATCCACATGCCAGTGACTTGGGGGGTAGAGCAGGTATCCTCGGATGGCTTTTACCAGTTATCACCATTGACCTCCTCCCTCCCTTGGTTGGTGTTTGCTCAGGAAATCTGAACCAGGCGAGATCATGGGCACAGTTGTGTGTGCCCCACCCCCACCCAGCCAAGAACTGCAAGGGGTGGGGTGTTCTGAGCTGTGACCCCCTCTGTCAAGATTACTAATGCACGCACCTCGCAAAGCACCTTTACAAACTTGTACCGAAAAGCAGGAGAGAAAAACAGAAACTGTATTTCTGTTTAACACAACTCTGGGGCAGACACGTTATGCTCTAAAGAAAGCTGAGAGGCACTGCGGGGACAGGTAGGTAGGTCACTTAGTTTGTTTCCAGAGCGTTAGCATAAGGAAAAGATTTCGTTACTGGCCGACATGAGATTCTCCTCCCCTCCTGAAGGCATCCGAGGCGTTCGGGGAGCCCCGTGCTGCCCAGGTGGAAGGGACTCCTGTTGCCACCAGGAGGAGGTGGGGTGCCTGTGGTCCTGCCAGGTGTTTCCTGTCAGCGGGGGTGTGCTAGAGAAGCGGCGTTCCCGCTCTGGTGTTTTATTGTGTTTTTGGTTTGTTCTGTTTTTGTTTTGTTTTCCGTTTTCTCCTCCATCCTGTTTCCCAGGGCGCCCTGGAGGAGCAGCTGGCCCTGACCGGGGATGGCGCCTACAACGCACACTTCGGGGAGAGCATCGCCAGCCTGGGCGATCTTGACGATGACGGGTTCCCAGGTGGGTGAGCACGTGCCTGCCTGCCCGCCCCACGGTCCCCGCACGACGCACTCCTGGGCCTACCTGCCCCCGGGGAGAGAGGGCACCTTTAGGGGGACGGTCTCTGTGCAGACATCGGGGCTGAGCTCTGAGCCCACTGGAGTTTTGCTCCCGAGTAGCCCCGTCTAATCAACGCGGTGTGCGTGGCTGTGTGACTGTGGGGCGAGTGACCCTTGGGGCCGGTCCACTGGGGCCTCGTAGGGCAGAGAAGCTCGAATCAGCTTCCTCCTGCCACCGAGGCTGCTTGTGGCCGAGCCTCGGAGGCTGCACGGTGCTCTGGCGTGTGGAGAGTGAGGTGAGTCCGGAGCACTTGCCAGTCTCCCCCTGACAGTGACCGCATGCGGGACTGGCTTTTGGATAAGTTCGTTGTTGGGGTACGGGGTTCCCCAGCATCTAGCTCTGTGTGGACCGCAGTCCCAGTCCCAGTCTTGGCTTCTCTCTCTGGTCTGCGCGGTGCCCCTCTCCTCACTGTAGAGGCAGTGGTCAGGCATCAGGACCTGTGGGGGCCAGGTCCGGGGTGGGGGGGGATGGGATGGGAGCCAGGTCCGGGGTTGGGGGGGATGGGATGGGAGCCAGGTCCGGGGTGGGGGGATGGGCTGGGGCAGCTCTTGCCTCAGGCCAGACTGCTTTGGTGCCCTCACACCACTGGCCAGAGAGGGCTTCATTCAGAGAGCGGGGATCTGCACGGGAGGTCATGTGGGTGCACCCCTCACCCCCGACCTCACTTCTGCACACTTGACTTTTGTTAGGTGCAAAGGGCAGAAAGAAGGAAGATCTGGGCTTTGTTCCAGGAATTGCCAGCTTGGGAGAATGCTGGTGTGTGTGTGTGTGGTGTGTGTGTGTGGAGTGAATGCCGTTTTGAACAATTTCCTTCTCCCGGAACGGAGTTGACTCTCAGTGGTGCAATCACCCTTGTCGGCAGCGTCCCTCTGACAGGCGGAAACGAGGCCAGGAGGTTCCTCTGTGATTCTTTTATTGGATGGCTCAGTGATTTTTGTTTTTTCCTAGAAGAACGAGCTAGGAACTTGTCTGGAACTAAACTCTTCTCACTTTCTGTACTTTTCTTTCTACGTCTTCTTTCTGCTAAGAGATGATGTGACTGATTTGATACTTGACCAACGAACAACCAGGACCTTCCGGGATGGAGGGACTCACATGATGCAGGGGTTAGGGAATCCGCTCTTAGGTGGTTCCACGTGGCTTTTCTAACCACAGCTGTTTCTCCCCTCAGATGTGGCCATCGGCGCACCCAAGGAGGACGACTTCTCGGGGGCGGTCTACATCTACCATGGGGACGCCAGCGGGATAGCCCCCCAGTACTCAATGGTAACTGGTGCGAGAGTGGCATGGTGACTGTTCAGACACTCACTCGCCTTGACTCAGTGCCACACCCTGGGGTGCACAGGAGCGGACACCATTGCTCCGACCTTTAGCCTTGCCACCCTCTAGTGAAAGACACAAACGACTGATACTGCTTATTCAATGTGAAAACATATTTATAGACCCCAGAATTTGCTCACATTCAGGGTTGCATTCTGCCTGCAAAAGATAATATATAAATTCTTATCCAGAGTTACAGCTATTTATGTAAGAAGCAGCTTGCTTTCTTTCTCCTTTGTTACTTCTCTGTCAACCGTCTGCGCTAAGCCAAAGGCATCTATTGTAAAAAAAAAAAAAAAAAAATCTAGAAAGACTGTGGCCCACAGAGGAGGGGCCTGAAAGCCAGCCCAGGGCCCTTGTCACTTTTGGCATTGAAACGAGAAGCTGGTTAAGCTCTGGCCTTGTACCCCAGGCTTGGGAACATGGAAGTGGTGAGTTCAGTTTTTTGTCATATCAGCTTAGCGTTCAAACTTGCTGATGGTGTCAAGCCCAGCCCATGGGAAAAAGGAAGTCATGCTCTCAGCAGAAGCACTGTCAGGATATTTGGGGGTGTCTGTGTGCAGAGTGGCGCAGGCCTGTATCTTTCTTGCAGTGGGTCAGTGACAAAGAGGGACGGAGCGCAAAGGCAGCAAGTTCCCATCAGCAGATATTGATTTCTTGAGCACTGATTATGGGCTTCCTACTTCCTACTCCTGCCGACACTTCTCATCATGAAGTCACTTGCCTCATGTCTTAACGACTGCAAAGGAAACACAGTGTTTAACTGAGTCTTGCTCTTATAAAATGTTCTACGAGTGTTCCGTAGAATGAAGTAGCAGCTGAGTACCAAAACCTGTGCACGTACTGAAGTTTCTGGGTAAGAAAAATTAAGGTTTTTAGAGGCAGTACATACGTGCAGGTTCAGCAAATACATTCATAATTGTTCTTGTTGCTGCAGATGTAAGTTGGCTAATTAAGGGTTGAGGGTCGTTGTCAGTAGGGATCAGGTTTCCTCTGCTGGGGCCTCTGCTCGGTGGGTGACTCCAAGGGGCAGATGCTGAGTGGAGGGTGAGCTTCCTGAATGCCCGCTCTGCCCTCTTCTTACCTTTAATCTTCATCACAGCTCTCTGAGATGGCACCTTTCTTACCCACCTTCTATTTATGAGGTGACTGTGGCCCGGGGAGGTTCTTGAACTTGCCCAAGGTTACCAGCCAACAAGTGGCAATGTGGCTACTGAAACTGCCAGTCTGACTCCAAGACCTTTTATTGGATCCCCCGTCCTCAGCTACACGTTGGAGAAAGGAACCCTTGGGGAAGCTCAGTTGGAAAAGTTAGGAGTATGGAAACTTACTTTGCTGTGAGACATACATACTCCAAGGGCCATCTATCTACACGTCTACTCTTTATTAGACGTGAACAATTAATGGTGGGAATAAACTCTTAGGGGATTCAGCTGATGTGGCAGAAGGAAGGGGTCTTCAGTCACAGTGGGGGTCACATCCCTGTCACAAGGGCTGCTGTAGTCTGAGTCAGGGATGCTGTTCCAGTGCGATAAGCTGATAGTTCTTCCACATTCCTCTTTCTTGAGTTCTCCGTGGAAAGTGTTCATTTAAGATCTGAGGCGTCCTTCTCAATTTGAGAGCCCTCTGGGCATGTCATGGCGGCCCCTGATCTTTCTGCTGACGAGCTGACCATCCTCCAGGGAGCCCCGTCCTCCGGCAGCCACCCGGGGTCACTCTCCACGCATCCTCCTGGAAGCTTGTTCCTGGACCTCGGACCTCGGAAGCTAATCACACAGGGAGGCAACCTGGGAGGGCCCCGCCCCCTTCCTCCCGCAGCCCTCCAGTGTTTTGTTTGGTTGCTGGGTGGAATCCTGCAGGCAACCCAAGTATGAATTTGTGGTCAGCGTGGTGTCTTCAGTAGGAAGCAGGGATCAGCAGCTGGACCCGTCCCGCCTTTGTCAGCAGGCTGGCTCGTTAACTTTGACAAAGAGAAGTAGTTGGGAGCTCTTAAAAAAAAAACAAGAACTGTGATTATACTTTTCCAAGCTGCTAATATGTATGTGATAAGGTCAGTGATTTAAAAGGAAAAAAACAAATCCTTTCATGACAGATTGTTTGGGGCCCAGGTCCGGACAGACCGGGCATTGTGTGGGTGAACTCAGGGAGGAAATCAGAAACCACTCCAGGCAAGGGAATCGCTTTTCTTTGGCCCAGGGTGGTATTATTTCTACTGGATAAGTTGTGAGATCAGGGTAAAGCTCTTCCACATCACTCTTTAACTCATTCCTCCTTCCCCGGTTCACCACGCAATGTGTGGATTTTAGGGTCTTTGTGTGCCCCTCTCTGTTCGAGAGCCCCCGGGCACGTTTGGCGGCCCTGTGATCTTTCTCCTGCCGCGAGGACACTGCCTATAAACCTGGTCAAGCCGAGCTTTCCAAGGCTCCTGGTTTTCATTTAGAGTTATTAGCACCGAGCAGACTTATCTTCCTGGCTTTATGGCATAATGGCCTGCAGATGTCTGTGGGATAACTTAAGCCTGCATTGCCACCCCCAAGTGGACCACCCCTCCACTCTGCCCCCTCGTCCGAGCCCCAGCAGGCCTTGGAAATGCAAACCCCGGGCGAGCTGCCGCTGGCGTCGGCGGACCCCAGAGCCGAGATGGGGTGCTCCGAGACGTGGCTTTTAGGAAATGTGCAAGCACTCGTGCATGTTTGTTTGGACAGAGCCATGTGGGATGTAGGCTCTGCCTGTTAGCAAGAAACAGTTCTCCAGTGTTTCCTGCAGCGTTCTGACTTGTACTTTGACGCGTGCACATTTCCTGTTGGACGGCTTCACCGAAGATGGCAAGTGGAGGATTATTTGTAGTTATTGGCTGCCGGGGGCGGGGAATGTCGCTGGAGCGTCCGTCTGTGGATCTCATGGAAACTCCCCCTCCCCGGCCTCGTGACTTCTCTGGAGCATGACTCAGTGAGGAAAAGAGTAGGGAAGACAGTCCAAAGGGAGCCCCTGGCTATCGGTAAACCCGGTTCCGACGAGGATTTTGCCGCATGGCATAAAAACAGCATTTCTCTTATCTACCATGAGGGTATTGTGAACTGTGTAGACAGAGGGAAGGAGGGACAGGTCAGATCCCAGCAGACAGGACTTCTGTGATTCAGGGAACTTGGGGTGTTCGTGAGGAACAGCCACACTACGTCAATGTATGGTGAAGGCTGCTCGTGAACGGAGTCTGGAACCAACGTGGCCTGTACTAACATACGGTGAGCGGGTTGGATAAGCACAGATGCCAGTGTGCCTCGTGTAGGTAGGGCTGTGAGCTCTGAATGGTGGGTTGAGAGCTGCCCTTTAGGGAGGAGGTGGCTGCAGCTCATTTTGGGGGTTTCCTACGGTGTATGGCGGGTTCGGGATCTTGGACGTCTAGATTTATGACGTAAAACCGTTTCACCCTATCAGCAAGCTCAGAGCCCGTGATCTCCTGGTCGGCTCAATGGAGAGGCGGCTGCCCCATGGCCGTCTGGTCCGTGTAGACATGCCAACCACCTGTCCGCCCAGGGAAAGACTCTGACGTGTGCCTCTTAGGAGAGGAGCATTACACGTCTAGTACACGCTTGGGTGGAGTGGTGTAAGGGAGAGCGTGGTCTTAGGATTTCAGCCAGCTACACCTACGTGAAAACACAGAGCCTCCGTTAGGAATGGGAGCTGAACTTGACCCACTTCACCCTTCATTGGACATGTCACAACAGTAACACTCCGGTCTAGGTAGGTTTTCATCAGCACTGAACGAAGAAAACAATTTAAACTGAGGCATTTGGCAAAGGCAAGTAACAATAAAGGAGTGTGGTCTTCAGCTGCTTGCTAAAGACCCCTGATCCAAGTAGGACCACATTGTTTCTTCCTTCCTTTTCCTTTTCCTTTCCCCCTCCCTTCCTCCCTCCTTTCCTTCCTTCCTTCCTTCCTTCCTTCCTTCCTTCCTTCCTTCCTTCCTTCCTTCCTTCCAACAACAACAACAAAGTCAAGACCAGTGTCTTCCAGAAGCTGGGCCCAAACAGTCCAGGGTCCGGGGTCTTGTTTAGAATAAACATTGCCAGCTAACACTTGTGTTTTGGTTTGTAGTTTACCAAGTATTTTCTAAATCAAATATCTGATTTACTATATTATATTTAATTTTAAATATTTTAAAAGCATGACATTGAACAGGTTTAATACTGTGTTTAATCAATATCGACTCAATATGTTCTGATTTAAGCGACATTCTGTGCTCCTTCCCGGTGACTCACGTCCCTGCGGTCTGTTTCAGAAACTGCGGGGGCGGAAGATAAGCCCCGTGCTGCGGATGTTCGGGCAGTCCATATCGGGAGGCATTGACATGGATGGGAATGGCTACCCTGGTAAGCGATTTCTGTTTAAAGGCGGATGAGATAAGTGAAGAAAAATGCATGAGGTAGAGAGATTTCCAGTCTGGTTAAGCAGCGGGTACATCTGTTTTAGGGTTAGGAGAATTCGCACCCTTCGAAAGGGCCTGGTGTTTGATTTTAAGGTGAACCGTGGACGTTTCTTTTGGGTTTTTAAAAATGACCTGCTCAGAAGGGTTGAAGCACCAGATGGGTGGGGTGGGTTCTGCAATGAAAAGTGTGTGGTCGAAAGCCTGCCTAATGAAGAAAACAGCGCTGTCCACATTTAAAATGATAGATAATGAAACCGTATGTTTCCCTTGATATTATTTAATCAGAGTCAGAATTTTTTTACTCTGAGAGGGGAAAAAGGAGCTGAGTAGCATCCCTCCCCCTGCACGATTATTGAAAGATTTTGAGCAAAAGGAAAACCGCTGATGGACGAAGCAGACCCTCACTGTGCAGGCTGGCTGACTTGTCTCCGGGGTCAATGAGTGGTGGCTGCGGCTAATTGAATAAGAATGTGCGAAGCCATACCCCAGTCCCAAGTGAGACCTGACTCAGGTGTTTGAAGGGGATGGAGGCGGGTGAGGTTAGAAAACAAAAGATAAAGCATTTTAAAAATCCAAACTGATCGTGGAATTCAGAAAAAAATTTCCCTGAAACTATAGGTTATCCTGCTATCTACCTCGAGAAGGTACTTTTTTCCACTTAGCGTGTCTCAGGAGGGCCTGGGGAAGGACTGGCATTCTGTAGGAGGGCACCGGACCCTGTGGTTGCTCACGGACAGAGGGGTTTTGAGCATCCCTCGAAACTTGACAGAGCCAGGAGGAGTGGGAATAGACAAGGTGTGGTCGTTTTTGTCCGACCCTCGGGGGTCTTTTTCTGTTCGAGAAGGCTGTTCTTCGTCCCAGGCAATTTGTGGCCATCCCTAAATAATACCTTACGTTGGCTTAGCATTTTAATATATGCAAAATGTTCCCACATGCAATGGGCATCTTATAATAACCCCAGTGGGTGGGTGGAGATAGGGCTGTCCCCCACTTTACAGTCAAGGCTACTGAGCCTCAGAAAATGGAAGGGACTGGCCAGAGACCACACTGTGGTGGGTGAGGACCTAGGCTACTTCTCCATACATGCGTGGTAAGCAGGTATGGTAATATTTCATGATGAACCTGAATTTATCTTGCATAAAAATGGTCAGTTGATCAGGTTCTTTTATTTTCAAACATTCAATCAATTACAAAAGACTGTTGGAAAATAAAATAAACAAGTGCATTCAATTGCAAACATTTTAGCACTGTCTTTTTCCCCAGCGAGGGCTTGTCTAGGTGCAGGGATTCGATTCTCTTGGATTCAGATGCTGGGTTCTGCGAAGTAGGAATGGGAACCCTACAACTAAGGGCTTATATTAGACCGGAAGATGGGGGGAAGTGGGGGACATCTGTGGTACTTTCAACAATAAAAAAAAAAAAAAAGGCAGAGAGCTATTGGGGGAGTGAATACTTCCTAAATTAAAGTTATTTAGAATAAACATTGCCAGCTAACACTTTTGCTTTGCTTTGTAGTTTACCACGTATTTTCTAAATTAGATATCTGGTTTACTATATTATATTTAATACATATTTAAATATTTTAAAAGCATTACATTGACCAGATTTAATATTTTGTTTAGTATTGAATAAATATTTTCTGATTTAAATGTAATGAAATATTATCGGCTTTTGAAGAGGATGTGGGATAATTATGTCTATTATAGACAAGGACACTGAGCGACTCTGAGGTCACAGAGAATGAGGGGTGCAGTGGAAATGAGTCACATGTTCCACAGAACTTGGGGCTTTGTCCAAGAGTCATTTAATTCCAGGTATCCCCCTCTCTCATCCATTGATGCCTAAAAGAAATATAATGTATGCAATTTTAATATAATATACAATTTAGAATAGTTTAGTAACCACATAAAAAAATAAAGAGAAACAGGTGAAATTAATTTTAATAACGTTTTATTTAGCCCGGTGCATCCAATATATTACCATTTTAACATGCAATCAATATAAAGGTTGAGGTAGCGGTTCTTTTGTGCTAGGTCGTTGAGATCAGTCTGTGTTTGACACAGTACAGTTCGTTGCAGACCTGCCACATTTCAGGGACTCAGCAGACACGTCTGGTGATCAGCTGCCGTGCGGGACAGTGTGACTCTGACTCTTACATCATCCTGTAGCCCAGAGGATGGCTGTCAGAGGCCCCTGACCTTGAGGCCAGACCTTGATTGCATTGGAGCACCTTGGGGTGGGGATGGGGGGCTAGGGATGGGTTTCAACAAGTTTCTGAATCTGTCAACTTCTGGTTTCAGATGTAACTATTGGAGCCTTCATGTCTGACAGTGTGGTTCTTCTAAGGTGAGATGATTCTCTTGCTTCGTGGAGTACATTGTTCGTGGGTGAGGGGTGGAACTGGGTGGGAGGAGCACGGGGCGTCATTCCCCATTGTCAGCAATTTCCTCGGTCCTGTTCCATGCAGGTGGAGGTGCTTAGGAAGTGGGAATGCTACCTTTCTTTCTTTTCTTTTTTTTATCCTCACCCAAGGACATTTTTTGATATTTTGTTCAGATAGAGTGGGAGGGAGAGAGAGAGAAACATCAACGTGAAAGGGACACATCGAGTGGCTGCCACCCACACAGCCCAACCAGGGCCGGGGACAAACTGCAACCGAGGTACATGCCCTTAGCGGGAACCGAACCCGGGTCTCTCCGGACCGCAGGCTGACGCTCTAACCGCTGAGCCAAACTGGCCAGGGCCTACCTTTCTTTTTTAAGTTCTTTTTCTAAATTGATTTGAGAAAGAGGACGAGAGAGAGACATTTATTGTTCCACTTATTTATGCATTCGTTGGTTGGTTCTTGTATGTGCCCTGGAGATCAAACCCACAATCTGGGTGTATTGGGACGTCGCTCTAACCAGCTGAGCTACCCGGCCAGAACCAATGGTGCCCTTCTTGTTCTCTGTCCCAGGGTTTCCAGCTGGTGGGCCCCCAGTGGCTTACAGATGTGAGGTGATAGCACCCTTGGAGCTTCAAGGCAGAGTCTGGGCTGTCCTGAGCCCTAGGGGTCTTTGCTTTTAGCCGCGAACAACCCTTTTCACTAATGTGGTGTACACACACTATCATTTCCTGTGGGTGCCATGACACTCGGGGGGCCTGGGAAGCACTGTCCTGTCCCATAGCTTCATCCCGCACCCCGCGTCCTCTCTCCCGACCCTGTCAGTCCCGTGGGGCAGCAGGTCATTGCCTGGTGGCAGCGGAGCTGAGGGCGTGAGCTCGGGCCCAGTGCCCGCTGGAGCCCAGGCAGCCTGGATCTCTCCTGCCGAGGCCAGTGGGCTGCCATCCCACCCACGAACCATCTCCAAGTATTTCTGTCTGTATGAGTCAGAGGAGGCAGAATTACACTTTGGAGCGGGAGCCAACTCTTAGGTTTTGCTAATAACCCCACGGCAGAACTTTCTAAAATAGGCTCGTAGGACCTGAGAGCTGGAAGGAATCCCAGAGGCCATGTAGTTCCCGCCCTGGGTCCCTCTCGTTCAGCAGTGCTGTGAACTTCTGGGGGGACCAGTTAACCCCCAGGGAACTCAGACCGTTAGGTTGTTCAGGAAGCAGAATACCCTGAGGCTAAGAGTGTAAACTCTGGGGCCGGGGTCCGGGGCCCTAGCCTGACTCTGCCCGTCCGAAGTGAGTCTGAAACCTCTCTGTCAGGATTCTCATCTGTGAAGCAAGGTAATAAGACTGACCTCGTGGGGATCTCATGAGAACCCCACGAATGAGTACATGTGAAATGTGGAGAACAGGGCCTAATTTAAGTGCTTAATAAATGTGAGCAATTCTGATGTGAATTAGGTTAAATTTGCCTCCTTCAAATTCTGTTTCTTGGTCCCTCAGTATTTGAGGGTGGTAACCGTGTCCTAGCCAGCAGGCAAGGTAGGTAGACTTTGAGTGACCTCAGGGTTTGGCGGGGGCCAGCGAAGGGAGGAGGGCAGGGAATCCCCCCACACTGCCTGCGTTGGAGACACACCGAGCTGGTTCTCAGTATTCTCACCGAGAGTCCGCAGGGGCGCGACCCGGTCCTTGGGCTGAGCTCCAGGAGAACCTCACTGGAGCAGATGGCTTCAGGGCAGGTGTGGAAGCATCTTCTCCAGCCATTCAGGCCCTTGCTCTGTCCCCATCTCTGCCCTGCCAGGAGACTGACCCCGAGAGAGCCCAGGGCATCCTGACTGGTTTCAGTACTCACCTGGCTGTGAAATAGGACCTGTTAGCCATCAGACATATTCCAGCCACCAGCTTCTTCCACAGAAAACCTTGGGAACGTGTGCGCCGCTGTCCTGACGTGCCCTTTGCTTTCATCCCAGAGCCTGGCACCGGGGAGCCTGGCCTCCTGGCCCCCGGGAGTGCGGGCTGGGCCAGCTCTGCCCTCAGGAAGTTTGTTCTCTCCGATTAGCTCAGGAGGCCCGGTCCTGTGGTGGGGTGATAGGAGGCTGTGAGCTGCCATTGAAAGTCAGAGGAAGTGATCAGAGAGGCCTCTGAAAGATCTCTGGGCTTTGCCTGGTCCAAAAACAATACTTGGAGTTGGAACAAAAAGGTTTGAGGGAACTGGTGTTGGAGGGAGATGTGCCTGGGAAGGTCCTTGTGGGTCATTTCAAAGGATTCTGTTTGAACACGCTTCATCATTTTGTCCGGACTGCTCACTGCTGTTTCCTGTTCACCTCGCCTTCTGCAAACCTCTGCGGTGAGAGGAGCCACCAGGCATCCCAGGTGGCCCCTGGGATGATGGGAGGGGCTGGGCTTTGCTCCTGGACGATGAGCAGGACATGCGCCAGGCAGAGTGCGGCTCTCCTGGGGTGCAGACCAGCTCTCCCCAGTCCCGCCGTCTGCTTTGTGAAACTTCCGGCTTTCCTGTGGTTTTTAATCCCTTGGCCTGAAGGCAGATTTGCAGCCATTTAACAAGGGTTTTGAACGGTTACTATGCTGAGAACATCATATGAATTCACCAGGTTCCCCGTCACGGGTGGGCAGTGTGTGTGGGTTTGGAAGTAGACAGTGACCTTCATGAGTAAGAACCCAGAGGCCACAGCAGGGGTGGCCGTCGGCTGCTAGGGTGGCTAAGGAAGGCTCCCTGGGACGGGGAACACCCGAACTGGCCGCGGGAGGGCCACCGGGACTCTAGAGAGGGCCACGGCTTTCGTGCAGTCACCGTGAGCGGGCCTGACTGTCTGCTTATAGCATCTTCCAAGGATGAACCCAAGGCCAGTGGGAAGGCCCGCATACTGGGCTTCTTCCAGGCACTGCTGCTGTCCACCTTCTGTTGGTCCTTTAGCTGGGCTTGCTCTGGGAGTCCCACAGTCCCCTTGTACTTGTCACATCCTCTCCTGGCCCACGTCTCTGGCAGGGGTGAAAGCCCCTGACCCCGCTGAGCCCTGGTCCCCTTGCTCCTTTTTCTCCGAGGTCTCTTTAATCCTTTCTTCCCTTAGAGTTGGTGTTAGTCATTGTTCCCATCTGTCTTGTCACCTTGGGCACTCTTTGAGGGATCACGGTACACAAGTAAGGTCATTGTTCTCAGGCCGCTAATGCCCCTTAATCTCATTATGTCACCGCCTGTGTGAAGGCCAGGACTCCGTAGAGGTAAAAAGGTCTCTTTGTGAGGCCTGGAGGGGAGGAGAAGGTCAAGCCCCTGCTTCGGTGAACGGCGTCTGAGCAGATGTTTGCAGGGAGAGCGGAGTGGCCGGCTTCAGCCTGGGGACTCGCAGCAGTGATGTCCATCCATCAAGCTCTGGGGGTGGGCCACGTCCCTCTTAAGAGTGGATGTTAATTGGGTTTCCCTTGGTCCTGAGGCCAGGCGGGTTGATCTCATCAGCTCTGAAGTGCTTGGCTGTTACCAGCTGGGACTCCATTAGTCAAGTTCTTTCAGAAAAATACTTAACGAATTGAAGGGGAAGTCTGACCTGCTCGATGGGACTGGGACTTGGCGGCTCGTGCTCCCAGCGGAGGTCACCGCCGCGGGGGAGTCTCGGTCGTGCCTCTGTTTCTCACGTCGTGCCGCCCACGGGCCAGCTCCACGTAAATACATCCATTTCTTCCCAAGGAAATGGGAATCGGAACTTCACTGGTGACGCTTCAAATAATCCCTTAACATCTGGCGGTTCATGTAGGGCCTCAACCAGATGTGTTTTATTAACAGCCAACCTGCTTTTCGTATTGCGAAGCTAACCGTTCATTTATTAGGAAATGCGCTGAAGAACCAGAAACAAGGGTTGACGGGGCACCCTGGCCCTTTTCTCTCGAGCTATTTCACACTTGGAGTGCTGGGCTGAAGGCCGAGGATTTGGCCTGTCGGTTTCGTTCTTGTTTGGTTCTGGGAGCCGCTTCTCCACACGACTAAGTCGCCTTCCTCTCTTGACCTGCAGGGCGAGACCCGTCATCACGGTGGAGGTCTCCATCTTCCTCCCGGTGTCCATCAACATCACCGCGCCGCAGTGTCGCGACGGACAGCAGCCCGTGAACTGCCTGAATGTCACCGCCTGCTTCAGCTTCCACGGCAGGCACGTTCCCGGAGAGATCGGTAAGGAGCCGCCCGTCGGGGCTCAGGAGGGCCATGCAGGCTGGGCGGGCGCGGGGGTTGTGGCAGCCGGGGGTGTTTCTGGAGTTCCCGCCGGCTGTGCAGCCCGGGGGGTCTGGCAGGCAGCAGGCCCACAGGCTGGGCCCTTTCCCTCTGAGGTTCCTTGTCTCCTCTGTGTACCCTGGTTTCCCAATTTAACACAACCCCTGCCTCTGCGACCCCCACCCCACCCCACCGTGACCTTGCAGCAGCAGCTAGATGTCAGTGTCTTAGGCCCTTTCGTGTGGAAGCGGAGACAGGGATGGCTGGTAGGGTTGGGATGCCGACTTGGACTACGGCCTGGCTTCCGCCGAGGGCGGCTGCTTTGTCGGCTGCAGGTGACTGAGCAGAGGCAGGCGTTGCCCTGGCCAGTGGCAGCCGTTCTGCTGTTTCTGGCCGGGAAGGTCGACTTGCTAGCCCAGTTCCAAAGACCGGTTCGAGCCCCAGAACACGCTGGGATCGGTGTGGATTTGGGCTCAGCGTGTGTGTGAGCGCCTGTAGGAAATGATGTGGAGCAATTGTGCAGATTAGTAGCTGCTTTGTTTTCACTCAAAAGGCTGATTTAATAATAGAAAGTGAAGTTTCAGGGGGAAAAAAAGAAAAAACGCCGATAAGGACCTGGACTCACTGACTTTCTTAGACATGTTAGTGTTGTTTCTGGACTAGCAGCCCCAGCACCCCGGAGCCTGTTAGAGATGCAGACTCTCAGGCCCCACTCGGCACCTCTGGACTAGAACTTGCATTTCAGCAAGATGCGTGCACACACACCTAGCCATGCACACACACCTAGCCATGCACACCTCCCTGTGCTGGTCCATGCCTCAGCTGCACCTGGACTGCTCCACCTTGTGTAACTCGAATCCTTCTAGATCCGTGTGCACAGTTAAGTGTGAGAGGTACTGCTCCGGTGCACACGTGTGCATGCACACACCCCTAGCCATGCACACACACCTCCCTGTGCTGGTCCATGCCTCAGCTGCACCTGGACTGCTCCACCTTGTGTAACTCGAATCCTTCTAGGCTAATGGTGTCGTTGGCACTTTATCTTGACCTTCAGGTGGACTGAATACATTCAACAATCAAACCTTGTACTTTTCATATAGATTTTTTTAAAGGACTTAGAAATTTCATAATTGGATGTAAACATACCATGCATGAACTTGGGACTTGGTTAGTGAGAGAGGGTTAACAAACTTTTTGTGAGCAGCCCAGTGAGAAAAAGGTACATTTTCAGGATCATATAGCTATTGGTAAAGCCAGGAGTTGATTTCTGGTCTGATGATACTTAGTTCTGCTTTCCCCAAACGATTTCTTGCCACTTTACTAATTATTTAAGACACCACAGTCTCCAGCGGAAAATTTTTTAAAAATATTTTTTTATTGCTATTTTTAGAGAGAAACATAGATGTGAGAGAGAAACATTGATCGGCTGCCTCCTGCACACCCCCTTCTGGGATCGAGCCTGCAACCCGGGCATGTGCCTCCACCGGGAATGCAACTGTGACCTTTTGGTGTATGAGGTGATGCTCAACCAGCTGAGCCACACTGGCCAGGGAAGAAAATATTTTTTTTCTGTTGGTCCTGGGACTCATGTGACCTCTGCCTAATTAGATGGTGTGTCCTCTATCAAATACCAACTCATGATGTAGTTGGACTCCATTAAAAGCATTCCAAAGAATTGTTGAATTGAAGATCAAATTTGGTGTGCATAAAAATAAGCAGAACTGTTCTAGAACACTAAAATAAAACAAGCGGTGAGTAGTTGATCAGTGTTCATTTGACAGTGTTTACTGTGCCCCTGCGTGTGCCAGGCACGTCCCGTGGAACTTCTCATGGGAATAACAGTGTTACGGTGTTGATCCCGACTGTATATACAACTTCACTGTCCGCATCCCTGTGGCGGCTGGTGACACTGCACTGGTACAGCTGGGACAGAGGAGAAGCCAAGCTGGGAGTTTTGAGCAAGAGGGATTTCAGAGCGCAAGGCAGAGCTAGAACACACTCTGATTTGCAGGTTTGGGAGCTGAGAAGGAGGATGTGTGGGTGACTCCCAACCAGTGGCCCTTCCTTATCCCCAGTCACTGACTGCAGTCACTGGGGTCCCTTCCACTGACCTGCAGGCAGAATTATAATGAGGGTCAATGTTTAGCCATGGTTCTTGGAGTGTTGAGTTTTAATGGAAGAGACAGGCTGGTGGGTGCCATACAGGATGCACCTCATGGGCATTGGGGAGCAGCCCCCTAATGTCCACATTAGGGTGGTGAATGTTGCGCAGGAGTGGACCCCAATTGAGGTCACTTCCCTCCCCTCCATCTGCCACAAGCGTTCATCGATGAAGTCAAACATTCCTTTATAGTCTAAGGCAGCGGTTCTCAACCTGAGGGTCACGACCCCTCTAGGGGTCAAACGACCCTTTCACAGGGTTTGCCTAAGATATACGGTAGCAAAATTAGTTACGAAAATAATTTTATGGTTGGGGGTCCCCACAACATGAGGAACTGTATTAAAGGGACATGGCGTTAGGAAGGTTGAGAATCAACCGTCTAAGGGGGTGTTTCCCCATGTTTTCTAAGATTCAGGCTTAAAGAGGATAGTAACTGAAGACTTTTGGGAGGGCAGTGCAGAAAATGATCCATCCTTGGCATTTTCTTCTTCCCTTGGAGGTCAGGGAAATGAACCACATCTCAGTCTTCCCCGTAAAGGGACAAGTGCACAGGTCTGCCCCCAAAGGAGCTGGCGGTGGGATTGTGGAAAGTTCGAGAAGAGGAAATGAGCATCCCCTGTGGAAATGGGATGGGAAGTCAGGAGGTGAACGGTGCCTGTCAGGTAGCTGTGGGAGTCTGGCCACGGGTGGGGTGTCCTGGAGCTCGGCAGAGAAGGCAGCCCCTTGGCTCTGCACCCCTGGGAAGACCAGGTTTCCAGATGGAGGATGGGCGGGGGCACGTCCAGGGCATGGGCATCCTCCGCTCTCCTAGCCCAGCGACAGCGCTGCAGCTGGCTCAGTGCCGGCGCCCAGGCCCCTGCGTTGGGCGCTTAGGGCTGGGGCTCCGGTTCTGAGCCTTCCCCGTTTCGCTGCTGGCGGCTGCGGAGGAGCCTTGGCGGTGGTGGTTTTGGCCATAGATGCCGAGTGGAATGTCCACAGAATGGCTGCATTTGGCAGCGCAGCCTGGGCAGTGCAAGGAAGAGGTGCCAGTGTGTGCTGGGGCCTCTGAGCAGCAGGCAGGCAGGGTATCGTCAGTGGCATCAACCTGCGGGCACCTTCAGGGGATGGTTTGGGAGCCAGAGATTGATGGTATTGCCTTGTCTCTGGTTTCTTCTCTCCCTTGGGCCCTGGTGGGGCTCAGGCATATGCAGAGAGGGGTCTCTAGGAAAGGGACTCCATCCACCTCTTCATTTTCTGCTTTAGCAGTGGAGAACCACAGCTCCCACTGGGTCCCAGGAGTCTTCAGGGCCCACTGATTAGCCAAGCCACTAGGGGATGCTGTGGCTTCTGGCAATACTGTGGGGACTCTTAGGGGTGGCTCTGCCCTGGCCCCCAGTCAGGAAGACAGAAACCCACCAGTTATTTTAACAAAGGGGCTTGAACACCGGGGGCCGGTCCAGCAGGTCACAGAGGACCTGGCAGTAACTGCAGGAAGCAGCCACCGCTTCTAGGTCTGCACCAGGTGTTGTCCCAGGACCAGGTGCAGCAGCAGCATGTGGGATCTGATTAGAATGCAAATTCTAACCGAATCAGACACTCTGTGGGTGGGGCCCAGCAACCTGTGGTTTAAGAAGCTTCCAGGTGGCATAGGGTTGAACACCTCTGGTCAAAGGGAACAAAGGGAAAAGGTGACACTTGGGGTGGACCACTCCTTTGGGGTATCAGAACCTAGAAGCTGGTAGAAGAGACTCTGCGGGGCTAGGACCCAAAGCTTGGAATCAGGGCTGCTAGTTTGTGCGGCTGGTGTTTCCGAAGGGGTGCAAGGAGGCTGGCTTGGGGGAAAAAACTGAAACTTGAATTTACTGCTGTTGGAGCCAGCTGCAGTGAAAAACTGATGCTGAGTTAAGCTGATAGGAACGGGAAGCAGGCGGGAAGGAGGGAGCTCCTTCTCCCTCCTTCAGCCTTGCAGCCTCCCCTGAGCGCTCCATCTTGTCAGAGCCCCGCAGAGAGCCACTGGCAAAACAGATGAGTTTGCAGAGCCCCATCCTGGCATCTCAGAGTGAGACACAGCTTCCAAAAGCAGCACAGGAAGTATCCAGTCCCGTGGAGTTACCAGAGCGCCTGTTGGGTCAGTCAATGAATACCTCATTATGAAGTTCTTGGTCCTGGGCACAGAGCAGAGAAGAGGCTGGGCAGAGTCTTTGTCCTCATGTGGAGCTTGCGATCCAGAGGGAGGGAGACAGAGGATCGAGACAGCAACAGCCGATGATGCTGCTGCCGCCGGGTGTGTCTGAGCCCCTTTGTGTGGCAGGCCGTTCGCTCAGTGTTGGGGTGCAGACACAGCATCGAACTCTGACGACTTCAAGGACAGGTTTATAACGTACTGCACCAAGCAAGAGGCCTGCCCATCCCAAGTCTCATTCATCACTGCACTCTTGGCTTGGGGCATGGCCTGTGGCTCCTTGGAGCCTCCCAGATGCCATAAGTCAGGGTGGTGAATGCTTTGCCCCCAAGAGCTCTGTTCTTGACCCATGGGCCAGGCCTGCACTACTTGCTGGCCAAGCTGAAGCCTCCATGTGCCTGTCACTCTGGCGGCTGAGGATGAGCCTGTCACTCTCTGGAGGCCGAGGATGAGCCTGTCACTCTCTGGAGGCTGAGGATGAGCCTGTCACTCTCTGGCGGCTGAGGATGTGCCTGTCGCTCGCTCTCTGGAGGCCGAGGATGAGCCTGTCACTCTCTGGAGGCCGAGGATGAGCCTGTCACTCTCTGGAGGCTGAGGATGAGCCTGTCATTCTCTCTCTGGAGGCCGAGGATGTGCCTGTCGCTCTCTGGAGGCCGAGGATGTGCCTGTCACTCTCTGGAGGCCGAGGATGTGCCTGTCACTCTCTGGAGGCCGAGGATGTGCCTGTCATTCTCTCTCTGGAGGCCGAGGATGAGCCTGTCATTCTCTCTCTGGAGGCCGAGGATGAGCCTGTCGCTCTCTGGAGGCCGAGGATGTGCCTGTCATTCTCTCTCTGGAGGCCGAGGATGTGCCTGTCATTCTCTCTCTGGAGGCCGAGGATGTGCCTGTCGCTCTCTGGAGGCCGAGGATGAGCCTGTCGCTCTCTGGAGGCCGAGGATGAGCCTGTCACTCTCTGGAGGCTGAGGATGAGCCTGTCACTCTCTGGCGGCTGAGGATGTGCCTGTCGCTCGCTCTCTGGAGGCCGAGGATGAGCCTGTCACTCTCTGGAGGCCTGAGGATGTGCCTGTCGCTCTTGGAGGCCGGAGGATGAGCCTGTCGCTCTCTGGAGGCCGAGGATGAGCCTGTCGCTCTCTGGAGGCCGAGGATGAGCCTGTCATTCTCTCTCTGGAGGCCGAGGATGTGCCTGTCGCTCTCTGGAGGCCGAGGATGAGCCTGTCATTCTCTCTCTGGAGGCCGAGGATGTGCCTGTCGCTCTCTGGAGGCCGAGGATGTGCCTGTCGCTCTCTGGAGGCCGAGGATGTGCCTGTCGCTCTCTGGAGGCCGAGGATGTGCCTGTCACTCTCTGGAGGCCGAGGATGAGCCTGTCGCTCTCTGGAGGCCGAGGATGTGCCTGTCGCTCTCTGGAGGCCGAGGATGTGCCTGTCGCTCTCTGGAGGCCGAGGATGAGCCTGTCGCTCTCTGGAGGCCGAGGATGTGCCTGTCGCTCTCTGGAGGCCGAGGATGAGCCTGTCGCTCTCTGGAGGCCGAGGATGTGCCTGTCGCTCTCTGGAGGCCGAGGATGTGCCTGTCGCTCTCTGGAGGCCGAGGATGAGCCTGTCGCTCTCTGGAGGCCGAGGATGAGCCTGTCACTCTCTGGTGGCTGAGGATGAGCCTGTCGCTCGCTCTCTGGAGGCTGAGGATGAGCCAGCAGTCCTGGGCTCTGACTAGAGTCCTGGAGGAAAAGCAGGAAGGGATGAGCCCTAAATGGTGTGTTTTGTGCTCTGGTTTGGCGGCCCCAGGTTTTCAGGACCCTCAGTCAGCGGGCAAAGCATGAACGTCCAGGTACCTCTCCAGACCAGCAGCCGAGCCCAGGTCCTGAGAGGGCACCTAGGTCATCCATGCCAATAAGGAAGTAAGGTTGAAACCAGGCGACTTGATCCCTGACCCTCCCACTGGCTTTTGGGGTGCATTTTTCTTAGCTCCTTCTGGTTTCTTGTGAAGCGTGGAGACGGGATAATGAGGCAAAGCCGTGTTGTACGAGGAATAAAATAACCTGGTCTCATAATTACCACTTACTCCTTTGATGGGGGAGAAAACTTGGGAACGCTAGTAAAGTGGAAATACCCTTGCCCCTCCTCTCCTGGGAGACTCTAAGGGAACCTCAGAGTAACTCTGGAAGGAGAATTTATTAGTAGAATTTCACTGCTGAAATCATGTTCTGACGGAGAAAGGGAATGAATCAACTCGCTGGGAGAGACCAGAGCCAGAGTTGATGCGAGACAGCTGGCCCCCTCCTGGCCCAGGGGGCCCTTGGGAACCAGCTGGGGGCAGGGGAAGGAGGCGGCTGGAAGCATTACTTGGGGCTGATCAGCTTTTCCATCAACATGACATCATTCGACATGGCATGGACACAAGCTGCCAGAAGGCAAACCTGAAGACGTGAAGTGTGCTGTTGGAGAGGACCCTAATCAGAACCAGCACCCTCCCGGGACGCTGGCCCGGCTGGCTTGCATTAGGCCACCTCCCACAGGGCCAGCCGGCTCCCCGAGCAGGCTGATTGGCTGCTTCCCCAGCAACCCCTTCCCTTCTGAGGGGCTCCCTTCCAGACACACTTGGGGTGGGTGGTGTTTCAGACTTCCAGCCGAGCTCGGGGCTTCGGCACACGCTGCCCTTCTGCCTGGCGGCTCCGAGACCCTCCTCACCGGGCTGGGTTTGCCATCGTGTCTCTTCCTGGCTGCTTTCTCTTCTGCTTTCTTCCAGAAGAGAGAGTTTGATACGGAGCTAACTTCTTTTTGTGTAATTTAAGACGTCAAAGTAAATTTGAAATCAAGGAGAAGCATTAAGTAGGCAATTCTAAAGATGAAAAGCTTCCAAAACGATTGCACTCGGTGGAGTGGGTAATTCGGTCTGTCTGCGATGGTCTGCCTGAGCCTTGCGGCATCGTCTGACGGGTGACCGTGGTGCACGCCACGTGCTACCCTGCAGAGCGTGGCCGCCGTCCTCGGCCCAGTTTCTGGTAACCGAGCTGCTTCTCCCCTCCCCCTGAGCCCCAGAGGGATGTACTGGGTCAGTGATTCTGTGAGACGGGGCTTTGGAGGACTAACGTTGGTATTTGTCAAGTACTCAGCACAGTGCTTGGCACACATTGAAAGAGGCATTCATTCCGTTTTGCCGCCTCGCCCCATTTGAATTTGGGTTCTCCCAGAAGCAGAGCCTGAGGCAGGGGTTCGACTGCAGGTCGCTGGTCTGGGAAGTGATCCCAGGAAGCCCCAGAAGGAAAGTGGGGCAGCGGGGCAGGAAGGGAGGGCAGCGGCCGTGGCCGGGCTTCTCCAGAGGACCAGAACCAGAGGGTGCACGTGTAGTGATACTGCAGCTGGGAGGCAGTCTGGAAGCAGGATGCTGGCTTTTGTTTGGCAGGGGTGGGGGGAGATCTAGTCTTTTTCTCTTTAGGTCTTCAACTGATTAGATGAGGCCCCCCCACATGATGGAGGGTAATCTGCTTTATTCACATTGGACTGATTTAAATGCTTTTTAAAATGTATCTTTATTGTTGAAAGTATTACAGCTGCCCCCCCATGGATACCCTTCTCCCCGCTCCCACCCACCGTCACTGCACTGTTGTCTGCGTCCACTGGTTATGCATATATGCATATAAGTTCTTTGGTTTATCTCTCCCTCCAACCCCCATGTTAATCTCATCTAAAAAATACCTTTGCCGTGACATCCAGATCGCTGTTTGACCAAACATCTGGGTATCATGGCCTAGTCAAGCTGACACATAAAATAAACCATCATAGCTGCCTAACAGAGGGTGTGTTACTGAGCACGTGGCACTGTGTGGGCTGGAGGTGCATTTTGCAGGGAACCCCGGGAATCAGTGTGGAACATACCGCAGAGTCTCCCCACCCAAGGGATGAGGGAGCTGGGGTCACACAGTACTGAGGCTGCTCCGGGCACTTGAGTTCTTGGGTCTTCTGGCCTGTCACGCACGTGGGCAGAGCCAGCAGAAGGGGGCTGCAGGTGCTGCAGGTCAGGCTGGACAGCGGGGAAATGGGAAAAGCCAAGAGGACGTGGGTGGGGCACTGGTATCATCCGCTCTACTTTCCTGTGCTCATTTCCACCCAGGCTTGCTCTGAGCTCAGCCAGCTCACTGCTGGCAAGATGGGTCAGACCCTGTGTTCTCCCCACGACACCCTTCCCGCTGGAGGGTAGCCGTGGCGCTCCCCTGGGAGGAAGGCCAGTGGGCTGCAGAGGAGAGCCAGGGCCTCCGGCTCATCTCCCATCAACGCCCACCTGTAGCTCTGATCCTGCTCCAGGGAACTTGGAAGCTCACCTCATTTGCACTCATCCTTTCTTACTGTTTGGCGGTTGCTCAGAGCAGTGGTGACCAGTACAAAGTAAACGGGACAGAGTTCAGCTCTAGATCTTGGCACTTGTTTGGTTCTGCTGTCTGTGCATTAAAAAAATATGAGTTTGTTTTTTTGTCAAATCATGTAAAAAAAATGCACCAAGAATCGGGTGGAATAGCCGCGCTGCAGATGCGGAGAGGTCTGGATCCCGCTCCGAGGTGGAGGGCTCTGGCTTCGAGCGAGCCTCGTTAGCTTTTGAGGCCTCAACTCCTCATCTGAAAAATGAGGGTTTTGGACCAGATGGTCCCGAGAATTGCCCTAAAGGCTTGATGGTCTATGCATATACCCCCTTTCCTGCCGTTGTCAGCAAGGCAGTCGGGGTGTAGCACTTTATTGGCCCCTGTTTTCTCTGTTGAAGTACTTTCCTGCATGCATTCTCTTCTTAACAGTCCCTCCTGGTGGCCCAGCCTTGCCTTGGAAATCAGCTGTTTGCTCAAATAAATAAGTTGGGTCAGACTAGCCCTTGCTGACCAGGAATCCGCCGGCTTGACATGGCAAGCTGCCTGAGATGGCAGAGGCCCAGGAAAACCATTAAATGCATCAAAAACATGCCCTGTGGCAGCTGCAGAATGCCAGTGCAGGTCACTTTCCTCTCTCCTGCTTCATCCCTCCCCTGGCGGCTGAGTCCTGTGATGTTATTCAAAGCCAGAGCCATCCTGGTGCCTGGCTTCCCGAACGTCAGTGCCGTGCTGATGGGCGTGAGGCTGCTTTTCACTGATGGCAGAGCCCAGCTTCGAAGAGGCTGGGGTGTGGGGACGGGGCAGGGGCTGGGTCCTCCGCTTCCCCATTGCTCAGCAGTCTCATATGGTCATTTTACGGACAGAGAGTTCCTTTTCTCTCACTTTACAAATGTCATATCCCGCTGAACCCCACAAAGCAGCTAAAAATAACGTGTTGCAAAGGGGCTGGCCTCGGGAATGGGGTTCTTTGATACAGACAAGCAGTGAAACAGTTCTCTCAATACTAAAGCCATATTTACCCAATAAAACACATTGTCCTGTGTTTCCTAACAGACTCACGTAATGGAGGCGGAACCTTTTGGGTTCATCCAGTGTGCATTCTGTATTGTGACCATTAAAAAAATCCCAGACAGTGTCATAGCCGGCTCTGCCCACTGGCATTACCCATAGTAGGTGATGAGTTTTGCTTTTCAGGAGGGCACCTCAGTACAAGCCCCGTGGTGGTCATGGTTTTGTTAAAATGGTAGGTACCATACAACATGTGATCCCCCAACGTGGATGCCTGGGGAGAAAGCTTCAGCCTGTGTCTGAGCTTCCATGAGTGTATGTTCTGTGAGGACAGGGCATTTGGCCTGTGTGGTTCGTTGATGTGTCCTCTGCCTGCACAGTGCCTGGCACACGGTCCAACTCAGTGGACCATGGGTGGTGCATGGTCCGATAGACGCAGGGATTATAGAGCACACTCAACGTCCGTGATATGAGTCAGAATGATGGGATGATCTCTCCCTCGTGTTGGGCATGTATCCCATTGCTTTACAGACGTCATCAGTACACTACCCTGATGATTTCAGCAGCTCCCAGTGACGTTCCGTGGGTTCTACATGGTGCCTGCTCTTCAGGGCACTCATGGTGTTGGGCACAGCTAATTGTCCATGTGTGCATTGGTGGCTCAGTTGGTAACTCATGAGGTTTAAATCGGGGAGAGCCACGAAGTGCGGTGCACAGAGCATGAGCAGGAGGGCAGGGGGCGCCTGGCTGCATGCTTCTCTCTGGGAAGGCGTTGACCTGGGGCGACAGGCCTCTGCACAGTGGAGGGTTAGGTGTTGTATGAGACGTGCTTGTGATCCTGGGAGGAGGAGTGGAGGTTGCCTTGTCACTGCGTGCCTACCCTCGTTGACATTTTGACCTTATTTATTGGCAGGCCTGAATTACGTGCTGACGGCTGATGTGGCCAAAAAGGAAAAGAGCCAGTTGCCCAGGGTCTACTTTGTGTTGCTGGGAGAGTCTGTGGGTCAGGTCTCAGAGAAGCTGCAGCTGGTCCACATGGAGGAGACGTGTCATCACTATGTGGCCCATGTGAAGGTCAGTCCTCCTTTTCATCCTCAAACTTTGATGTCCACAGATGTTCATTTGGAACTATGGAAACTACTTTTATTGTGCATTACGTGTGCTCTGACTCCCAAAATCCTATTTCACAAGCAGGAGAACATTCCTTTTTTCTTATTTTAAAGTTCGACTCTGACAGCCCTTTATATTATTGTGCTGGTCTCAGCCCCTGAGGAGGGGGGTTATGGTGGGCCAGGAGACCAGTGATCCTCTGTCTTTGACTTGTTCTTTTGAGAGGTTTCTCTCCCTCTCTCCTTGATGAGCCTCAGTAATCTTCTCAGAGGAGAGCCACAGAAGCACATGCTTCTGGGTCTGCATGATGCTGGATCGCACTGTACCTGATGCCTTCTCATTAGTCCACTACATATGCTCAAAGTCATGGTTAAGGCGTTTTAGAACTGGTTGGACTAGATTTTTCTCCCTTGATTACTTTCTGTTTATTTTAGGAGTGCATTTTTGGCTTCTTTCCCCTCTCACTCTAAATAAATGCTCAAATGTTTTTCTCCTCTTGAAATTGTTTGTTAAATACACTTTGCTGCTAATTCAGGAGGCCAGACTTTGATTAGCTACAGAGCGGCTCCTGTGTAGGCAGGCGATGGCAGGGTGGGAATCTTGGCGGTGCCCAGTGCTGCAGGGATGACCAGCCACTGACCCACAGGCAGAGGCAGAGAACAGAGGAGGTGGAAGGACCCCATGACCAGGCCACATGGTAGGTGAAATGAATGTGGGGTTTGGAGTCACGCAGACCCAGTTGGAAGAATACATTGACCTCTCCGTATCTCAGTTTCTGCATCTCTGAAATGGGCACAGTAATACTTACCTTGGAAGGGGGTTGTAAGAATTAAACATTGCACGATGAATGCATTCAAAGGACCTTTTATGTGGCCTGACACACAGCAGGTGCTAAGCCCTATTATCATTATTACTTGGTTGGGCTATATGTAATTGCCAATATTCTAACATTCTTGACTTACAAAAATTTTATATAGTTGAACCTAATATTATTAGCCAGTGGCTTTCTGAATGATAACAAACATGGTCCACAGACTGGGGATGAAGTGTCATTCTATTATTGCATTGAGTGCCGGCACAGGAGAATACCAGCTGCTTCTAGATGTTTCTGGGTTGTATATAGAGAAATGCCCCCACATCCTCGGCACTTGGTCTGGCCCAGAGCCCGTGAATCCATGGCCCCGAGATGCTTTCCACTGGGGCTGGGTTATGTTTCCTGCCAGGATTCATGCTGGGACCTGCCCAGACCCGCTGCCCTAAGGACCCGGGTGAAAGCCATTTATAAAACGGTTCATCCCCACCCTTAAAAGCCCCTGGGAGGGGGGACCCGGCAGCTCGCCCTCCCTCCAGGAGCATGAGCCTTTCCCTCTCCCGCCTCCCCACACCCAAGACATGTGGCTTCTACCCTTCTCTCCTCAGCTCCAAGCCCCCCCCCCCCCTTTGCCTCTGTAACTTGGTTCCTGGGCCCATTTCTTCTACCACTCACTTATGCTACTTCCATGACTTTATAACTAAATTTTCTCTTATAAAAAAAAAATAAAACAGTTCATGCTCATGTTAAGCCAACCAGCCAGCCACCCACCCCTCTAGATGGTACAATACATAGGCCTGTGGGTGCCCTTGGGGTGTGAGGCTGCCCGGGACGGGCTCGTCCTGCTGTCAGGTCTTTAAGTACTTGTGCTTGGTGTCTGCATACTTCCTGGAGGAGGGGCCTCTGCCCTGGCCTTCCTCCTGCTGGGTCTTCCCCGGAGGCTCTCCTCGGGGCTCTGACTGCCGCTTTGGCTGAGAGGTGGCCCTTCCTGTGTAGCTACCTGAGGTCCTGGCCGCAAGATAGGGCCACACGGAGCCTGCAAGGCCACCGCAGAGAGCGCTCCGGGTGGCAGGACGGAGAGGCAGGCCAGAGGCAGCCTCCGAGGGTTAACTGGGGAAGAGCAGGGCGGCCCAAGGCCTTTGCCCTGCTGCTTCCTGATATTCAGGGTGGGCAGATTAGTAAATGAAAATACAGGATTTCTGCCCGGCCGGTGTGGCTCCATGGTTGAGTGTCGACCCATGCACCAAGAGGTCGCTGGTTCGGTTCCCGGTCAGAGCACATGCCCAGGTCGTGGGCCAAATCCTCAGTGGGGGGCGTGCAGGAGGCGGCCAGTTGATGTTCTCTCTCATCGATGTTTCTATCTCTCTCCCTCTCCCTTCTTCTCTCAAATCAATAAAGAAAGAAAAAAAAAATATATATATATATAGGATTTCTGGTTAAACCTAAATTTCAAGTAAACAACCAATAAATTTTTTTTAGTAGAAGTATATCCCAAATAGTGCATGTGATATACCTATATTAAAATTTATTTGTGGAAATAGTCATGGGGATGTCAGCACAGAATAAAGTCAGTAATACTGGAATCACTGTGTGTGGTGGCAGGTGGGTACTGGACGTATCGGGAACACTTTGTAAAGTATATGATTAACCACTATGCCATACACTTGAAACTAATACAAAACAATACTGAATGTAAACTGTAATTGAGAAATACAACTAAAACGGTTTCTTTAAAAATAAAATGTACTTGCTGTCGATCTGAATTCACGTTTCACTGGGCGTCCTGTGGAAGACTCGCCCGCCGACCTCCTTCCGCCCCACACACCTCACTTCTCCATTCGGTCAAGACGTGGCTGACCAGGCTGGGGCGGCGGTCAGAAGCGCGTGGAGGCGGAGGGTAGGGCTCGGGAGTGCAGAGCAAACACGGACCTTCCTGTGATCATTTGGGACAGCAGTGGACTTGGACCTGGCGCAATTCGGATATACGTAGTTATCGCTTGACCATCTTCTCGTGCAAGGACGTGGGGGTGGTTGCATACATCGGGAAGGCAGAAGCCCCGAGGCGCGGCGGGTTCGAGAGGCAGCACCTCTGTTCGGCAGCGCTCGGCGCATCCGATAACATATAGTCACAAGGAAAAGTTTTTTTCTCTTAGGTATTGTCTGGGTCACAGCAGAGGACCTGGTGAGTGGCCGAGTAAGCCAGTGAGGGTGAACGCTAATGAGCTGGCTGGCTGTCTTTAGTGTGGCCCAGCTGGCCTGGCCTGTCATTTCTCCAGATGTGGGAGAACAGCTGTGGAGGCCAGGGCTCTTGTGGGGCCGAGACAGGCAGCAGAGCAGGGGGTAGGATCACAGCCCGGCCGCCTCCTGGAGCAAGGACTGGGAGCTGGTTGTCACAGCCCGAGGCACAGCGCAGCCTCGCCTCCAGCGCAGCCTTGTCCGTGGGGTTTAACAGACAGCGGAGGAAGATAAATAAAAGTGTTCTGGCTTATCGCACACCATATGGCCAGCAGACAGCGAGGCAGGCTCCAGGGCTGGGCGTGTTTTGTTTAGGCTATCTTTAGGTGTTTTTTTCTTTAAGCCTATTCCAATCTTTTTTCCCCCTTCCTCCTTTCCCCTACTTTTTACTCCTTATATGGTGATAAGTATCTCTGTCCTAGAGGACTGCTTGGGCTGACACCTGCCTCCCAGGGTAGCTGCTTGTCCTGTGCTTTGTTCTCTTCCTGGCCCTGGTGGGGCGGGGCCTGCAGGATGCTCGGAGTCCTGTGCTGAGCCCCACACTGCTCGGTGCTGTCTCAGGGCCTCACAGTGGTCACCAGAGCCGAGGCTGCTCCAGCTGCTTCCGTGGCCTCTCTGCCTCACAGTCCACAGGCCTCAGTTTCCCTCCTCTCCTCCCCCAAACCAGCCCCGTTCTGGGGACAGGCCCCTTCTGGTGAAGTGGGCTGGAAACCTTTGTGGATCCCCGTGGTCACAGGCCCACACACCTCCCCTCAGCCTCAAGGCTCCCCACCACTCGGCCTCAGAGTACCTTCCTAGCCTCATCTCCTGAATCCCATGTTCCCTGACCCCGTTCCTCCCGGAACGTGCCTCTCTGCTTCCCCGCCTTGGTCCTTGTGCTCACCCCAGCGTCTCGGGCTCTCAGTCATCAGAGGCCCAGTTTTGGTCACATCCATGCACCACCATGTACCTCCTGCATAGTTTTTGTGTGTGTTTTTTGTTTTAAATACATATCTCCTTCGGTATTTTATTTCATTTTTTTTTTCTTTAAATCAGCTGACTTTCGGCCTCAACTAAAGTAATTTAAAACAGAAACTTTGTATTCTCCTATACGCAGAAAACCAATGATCGCATGCCAAAGTAGAAAGTAACTGTAAAAATAAATACGTTGAAGACAACAACGTCATTGAATTCTAACTGGATCGCATTGTTTGCCAAAGTCTCTGAAGAAGCAGCCTGCTCGTCTGTTCGGGGGGAATTATGGAGTGCTAGGGAGGTACCGAGGACACACAGGCTCCGCTCTGGAACGTGCTCCCTGGCGCTCAGGACTCCAGGGGAGTAACTCCCAAACGTGCAGTTCTTCGCCGAGCACTGCCCACGTGCGGGGAAAGCATGCCCTGGCCCGTTTGGGAAGCCCTGTGCCCTGGTCTTGCTCTGCTGCAGTGGGTTGTGCTTCACCCCTCTTGCCTGCTGAAGGTCTGTCTGTCCTCCAAAGCTCTGTCAGTCCGCAGGTCTTCAACGTCCTCAGCCGGCCACTGCCCTCGGTGATGCCACCATCCTCACCAGGAAGACAACTTCCTGTCTTCTCAGAACTGCCGACTCCTGCTTGGAGACTGATAGGCACAAAATACATGCTTGTCAAACTGAAACTTATGGGAGTGGCTACTCGGGTCAGCTGGAGCGGGTCACAGGCAGCATCCCACCGGGGCGGGGCCTGCTCACCTCTCTGCAGACCCACCCGTGGGAATCGATGGTGTGAGAGGCTGGAGCAGAGTGTGTGGGATGCACGGCCCGTGCTGAAGGATAAATACAAGTGTCTTGTCATTTCTGCACCACTTTCTGGTCTGTATGTATTTGCCTGGGTGTAGCTGTGCTCCATCCCCAAGTCCTGCACAACCCCCGAGAAAGCCAGCCCTTTGGGAGGTCAGGCGCTATGCCTGACGGGCAAACTGGGAGCCTCTTCAGGAGCCGGGATCCAGGGGGACAGTTTGGAGTCTATACAGGGAGGGAGAAGGAGCCCAGGCATGGCCCAGGTTGGGGCCGGTTGTGTCCAGTTGCGTCATTCCCGGTGGTGAGGATGAGGGACACCCTGTCTAGAGGCCTTCAGAAAACCTTTGGCGAGCAAAACCACGTGCCAGCCACTGTCAAGGGAGCCGATATCCAGGATGAATGTAAAAAGGAAAACAAGCCACTCGGCGCTGGACGGGGGACTGGCAAGGCTCAGCGGCTTCCTGAGTAGCTGCAGATGTTCATGAGGCTGTGCTTTTATGTTGCTGGAGGACCTTTCAAGGGCGCGTGAACCTTAAGTTACTACGGCTGCCTTGTCACTGTGGGGGCAGACGGCCGCCCTGGGGTGGCGAAGGGCGGGACGTCACACTGGCCACCACGCCTTACGGTGGTAACCCTCAAGATCTACTCTCTTAGCCGCTTTCAAATATATGATACAGTCGCATTAACTATAGTCCGCATGGCGTACCGGACACCCCCAGGACCTAATTATTCTATAACTGGAAGTTTGTGCCTTTTGACTACTTTTACCCATTTTCCCAGTCCCCTCCTCTGGCAGTCACCAATCTGTTCTCTTTATCTATGAGTTTGCTTTTAAAAAAAAAATTGTTTTTATTTCACATATATGTGAGCTCATACAGTATTTATCTTTCTTGTCTGACTGACTTCACTTGTCGTAAATGCAATTTAACGTTCATAATGGCCGTGTTTAACTACGGGCTCATAAACTTTCCGAAAACTTCGCAATTCGCTCTTGCAAACCAGCCGCAGGGAGCTCCCCGGCAGTAACCATGGTGTCTGCTGTGTTTGTGGCCGAGTTGCTCCTATCAAGTCAGCCGGTCCTCAGAGATACTTGATTATCAGGATCCTCTTCTGCGTGTTTCCCGTGGCTGTTTCAGTTGACAGATGATAGGAAAGTCAGTTTGTGGGGTTCAGAGCTTTTATGTTTGTGTGTTTGGTTCAGAGGCACTCTGATTTTGACTGAAATTATTAGATGGTTTAATAGTTTCTGTTTAAAATAATGAAAAAGATGTTACTCAAGTTGAGCATGCCTCGTACACGCTGAGATTCTGTTCCGCAACCCTCGGCCCCCAAAGTGATGGGCTGCGTGGAGGAGGGAAGCGGCCTGGTGAAGGGGGGGGTGGGAACCCTGGAACCTCCTCCCCCCTCGAGACCGCATCTGGCCTGCTCCGTGGGGGACGCACTGGCCTCTGGGAGTCGTGCTTCAGCGCTTTGGTTTTCGTGCTCGGAGACTCGATCAGGTAGAACCTGAGGGCTGGCCTGCCCTGTTCTTACTACTGGCTCTAAGCAGAAGCAGCATATCAAGGCGGCCCGAACTGTGCGATTCCTGCTTTCCTCGACTTCTTGACTCCCTCCTGAGATGTCCATTCCCAAAGCCACTTGTAGGGTTCTCTGGCCTAATAAAGGAGCCCCACATGGTTCAAGGAGCGATGGGCTTGGGAGCCACCCTTTGGGTAGTGGCAGGTCCCTCCGTCCCTCCACCCCAGGGCTGCTCGACCAGGCATTTGTGCCCGGGACACATCCAACTGCACGTGGAAGGGCCCCCGATGGCCTGTCAGTGAAGACAGGAGCCGAGTGACCCAGCCACAGTGTTTCCCTGCAAGGGCGCTGGACCCGGGGCCCACTCGCCGGCCATCAGTGCTGACTTCCGAGCTGACTGCAGGGGGCCGGAGGGGTGACTCCAGTCCAGACTGGTACTGGAGGTTGTGTGTTTGCGTGGGAACTAACTGCAAGAAGGGGAAGTGGGGGAAAGAGGGCTCCCCTTCGTGCTGTGTGTCACATTAAGATAGGATGTGATAAAAACATCATTAGCTACAGATGACTGTGTCTGGGGTAGAGTGGCATTGGCGGTGTGTGTGTGGGGGTTCTGTCCGGAAAATTCTTCTGAGGAATGATTCTGAGTCAGCTAAGTCTTTGAAGGGAGTGATTATAATAGAAGGATCACTTGCTTAACCACCTCTCTCCTCTGCTCCCCGGAGCAGAGGCAAGTTCCGGCTCGTGGGAAGGTGATAAGTTGGGTCATTAAGTAGGGCGTCTAGTACCATGGTGTCTGGAAGGAGTTCTGACTTCTCACTGCAATCTGTGAACACGACACGATCCCCTGAGGTTTCAGAGGTGTCAGTTGGGAGTTCCACGCAGCAGCCAGGACTGGAGACCAGACTGATGACAGGGGCTGAAGCACGTCCAGGTGACCTTTTCTCACAAAAGACGGCTCTTGGGGGAAGAGGAGTTGCTGGTGTTGTACCACTGGCTGGAGGATGCGACTTTCCGACCTTTCACTTAGGAAACGTGTACTTAGTGGCCACTGTGCCTGAGGCTGGTGGCCCTCAGCTCCATCTGTGCACAGACAGGGGTCCTGCCCTGTGGGAGTTTACACACCAGTGGAGGGAGACAGACGGTGGATGGAATACAGAAGTAACTCAAAGCGTGTTAGGTGATGAGGGATACGGACAAAGGAGACACAGAGCAAGTGAAGCAGGTTGGGAGTGCAGGCTGGGTGTGGTCAGGGCGACCTGATCGAGAAGGTGAGGTTTGAGCAAAGACTTGAAGGAGGTGGGGAGTTAGCAAAGTGGATTCCTTCGGGAAGTGTTCGGACAAGACCCTGAAGTGTTGGGCCTGTTTGAGGAGGGGCAGGGAGGCGGGTGTAAGAGCAGATGGAAGGAGAGGAGGTGTGAGGGCCCTGGTGAATGTGGGCAGATCACATCAGGCCTCAGGCCATGGGGAGGAGTCTGCCTTTACTCTGGGCGAGATGGGACCCAACCAGGGGATCTGAGCAGCACAGTGACATGGTCTTACTGTCCACATTAAGGGGTCCTTTAAAGGGACACTCTGGCTGCTGTGTTGAAATGGATGGTAGGAGGTAGCGTACAAGCAGGGACACAGGGGACCGTTTGAGCATCCTGGGAGGAGGGATGGGTGGCTGTGCCCGGGTGGTTGCAGTGGAGGTGGTGAGAAGCGGGTGAATTCTGTAGACATTCTGAAGATGGCCCGAGGCTTTGCTCAGGTCTGAGGGGCTGAAATGTCAAAGCCCTTGTGTCCTCCTGTGGTCTTCCCTCTGTATTTGTCTGTGCCCACATCTCCTGTTCTTATAAGAACACTCTGCATATTGGATTAGGGCCCACCCTGACTGACCCCATTTTAACTAAATTAGCTCTTAATTACCCTGTCTTTAGTGCAGTTACATTCTGATGTTCTGGGGGTTAGGACTTCAACATAGGGATTTAGAAGGACACAAATTAGCCTTTACACTTTGGCTTTACACTTTACACTTGCCTTTTGTCTCTTCTGTTAGATTATCAGCTCTTTTAGGGCAGGGAGCTTACGACATTTGGTACTGTCGCCCTGGGCCATGCCTAATATGGACTAGGACCCCCAAACGCTTGTCGAATGACTGCTTGGGTTCCAGTGTAATTTCTTCCTTACTGTCCATTTCAAAGGATGAGTACGGTTACTGGACTGCACTTCAAAGGAGATTTTTGTTTTCTGATGTAAGGAATCAAACGTTTCTGATCCTGGAAAGATTTTGGTGGATGAGACCATATGAACACACACGCACACAACATAACCATTTTGGGGTCATTTATTTAAAAACAGAAGAAATTGCTTTCTGGATCATCTCTCTCTTTGGGCATAGATGTAATGCAGGGAGAGGCAAAGTCCAGATACTTACCCCATAATGCTGGTATGAGGATAAAAGGAGACCTGTTTAGAAGGGACTAATCTCAGCACACTGGAAAATACGCAAACACGTCCGCGAGAGGCCTCGTCGGTCCACTGGGCGGGGGTTTCCAGGCAGGTATCCTCACTGCCCCTTCTTTAGCCCTTGTGGTTTAACTTATTATTTGTTTAGAAAATCCCAGACCCACCAGATGGTGATGGTGGAGTCGCCTGTACACTCTGTCCCACGTGCCTTCCCAGATTACTTAACCTGCCTGGGGAGGAGTGAAGGAGGGACCCCAACACCTTCAGGCAATGGTTCAAGGCGGCAGTATGTTTAAGAAAACCACACAGAGCAATCGCCTGGTGTAATAGTCAGCTCTGTGGCTCGCTGGGACACCAGGTGGCAGGAAGCTGATTTAGGTGGCGGGGAGCCGTGCCTCGCCCCAGAGCATTGGCGCCCCCTTACTTCTGTTCAGGAAGGGGAGTTGTCCCTGGAGTGGAAACGCGAGAGAATCACTGTCCAGTAGAAATGTAACGCAGAAAAATTTACATATTTAATTGTAAATTTTCTAGTTGCTACATTGAGAAAGTTAAGCCAGGAAGATTATTTTGAATAAGATGTATTATTTCACCCAATATATGCAAAATATAATTTTAACATGTAGTCAATATAATATTATTAATGAGATGTGTATGTTGTTTTTTTGTACTAGATCTTTGAGACCTGATGTGTATTTTCGCCACATTTTACACACTCACCGGGCACGTGTGGGTAGAGGCTGCCATATTGGACAGTGCTGGTCGAGAGTCAAACCTCCTGCCCACTTTGGGGGACCTCGAGTTTGCTGCAGGGGTCAGAGTGTGACTTCCTATGTGCAGATGCATTTCCTGAATCAACTCATAATCCAAGTGCAGCTTCTGTCACTGAGGTGCTGAGAAGCATTGTACTATTAGAAGGTTGCCTTCATACTTAGATGAGGAAGCATGCTTCCGGAGCGCCTCTCTGGAGCCCAGGTGGCCGTGCACACGGTGCTGAGGGTCTGCAAATCTTTCAGCCTTTTGGAAAGCCTGTGGGAGTCACAGTGGTCACCACCCAGCTGCTGACACACCCGCAGCATTGCTGTCGCCGGCGTGCAAGGACAGCTTGCTGGTGAGCCTGTGCTGACCAGGCTTGCCGCTTAGCCTTTGAGGACACAGTAGAGATTCCTGGGGTCGTGCTAGAGGGGGTGCGGCTGAGAGAGGGGGTACAGAAGAGCTTGAGGCTGGAGAGGCCCACGTTTCTGGTGTCTGTGTTCCTCGCCCACGGACATAGGTACAGACCTATGTCTGGGACTCACTCGTCAACCCTGTTAACACTCAGAGGCTTGGAGGGTACAAAGGTGGAGGAAGTAGGTGAGCACTGTTACTGGCTAAGGGCTTCCTGTGTTGAAGTCAGGGTGTAAGCATTTCCTGTGTGCCACAAATAATGCTCCCCCTTGCATGGAATACCCAGGCAATGCAACTTTGTCCTTCCTTCAGCTCCTCTGCCTACAGCTGCCCGGCTGCTGGGATCCCCCTGTTCTCGAGAGGAGAGCCACGGATAGGATACTGGGGCCACTGCAGTGTCCTGCAGCTCCGGCCACCTGGGTGGGAGAGGATGCCTCTGTGTGTGGCAGCCCATCCAGCGTACGGATAACCTGAAAGTCCTTCCTTGTGTGAACCAGAGTCCTTGCCCTGTAATCACACCCGCTCCTAGTTCTGTCCGTCCTCCCAACCCCCCACTTCCTGTTTCCTCCCGGGCTCCAAGGGGCCCAGTTCCTTTGGGTCTCCGGTTTGTTATTCCATTAGTGAGATACCCACACTCTTTGTTTTCATTCCTTTCTTCCTCTGGATCTGACCTTTTAGCCACCTCCTCCCCAAAGGTCAGGGAAAATAAAGGAGAAGAAATTCAAACCAGCCAGTTTTGCTCCTAAGCAACACCCGTGTGGGAAGATGCCTGCAACTGAGGGTAAATGCAAGTGTCAGTTCCTTCCTGTTGACCTGTACCCTCCCGTTGGCCGAGAACATCCTACCGCCTGGAACGGGCTGGCTAGACTCGTCCTCCACATCAGCCCTGTGTGTGGGTCTGAATTAGACACTGGTGTTCATCCACGGGCGCTCCTGAATCTGACTTTGTTCTTCTTTCATCTTGTGCTTTCCTGGGCTTGATGTCCTTCTTCCCATCTGCTTGGTAAGAGACATGTTAGCACGTAGCAGATAGTATCCTTACTCGATCAATTAATGAGCCCCAAAGTTCCATATACTTAGGTTACAACCAAGGTAGTACTGGCAAGAAATAGACATGGATTCAGAGAGATTGGGATAATTTTGTTAATGACAAAGCCATAAAGAGCTCCTAAAAGATCATAAGTAAGACTTTTGGCATCAGGGACTGTGTCATTTCTCGCCATGTCCCTAGCACCAGACGGAGTAATTGACGTTGACTAATTGCTCAATAAATGTTCACTGAATGTAGAAGAAGCTGGACCGTGTCCAAGTTGAACATGTGCCCAGGATATTCTATTAGAAGTTTACAAGGTCAGCTTTTGCATTAAGTCAGTGATCCGTTCTGAGTTCATTTGTGTGTTGTCCAAGATATTATAGAACAGATGTGAATACAAACAGTGTTGGATTGCGACTGGAAGTAAGTGAATACCTGTCAGTGCACATGGCCCGATAGCAGGGACCATAGTCACCTGAGAGCGCCTCCATTTTGAGTTTGGCCTCAGCGAGGAGAGCCGGCAGCTCCCCGCTGCCTCCTGCCGAGTCGGGGCTGTGCTAACTCAGTCTTGGGCTGGAGCAGGGCCTTTTCGATCAGCACAGGTGGCACATGTCAGCAGCAATGCACAGGCTGCTCAGTTTTATGGGCCAGTCTTCGATGACACCAGGTCTCTGTTGAAGTCACATCGACAACATCAGGAATATTATCCTTTATACCAGCATTTTCCAAAGTGGTTTTCTTAATAGGATGGTAACAGGTTTCATGTCAATAACAAAACAAAGTTCTTTATTTCAGATAACTTTTGGAAAATACTGCATTTAACACTGGGCAGGTGTCTTTATTGCAGGACCTGGTCTTTAGATGCCAGTGTACACAAGGGGTGTGTACTTGTCCTTAGAACACGAGTATACTTGGCCATAGAACTCTCTTTCCTCTTGAAGTTAGGTGATACTGCTACAATGTAGATTGGTTTCTCTAAGTATACTTTCATATTCCTTTTCTCCTCACTCACTCAGATATTCTTCTTTTTTGTTGCTCCTCTGTATCTGACCCAAGGATATTTTTTCCATTGATTTTTGGAGAGAGTGGAAGGGAGGGAGGGGGGAAAGAGAGTGAGAGAGAGAAACATCGATTGGTTGCCTCCCACATGCGCCCTGATCAGGGCCAGGGATTGAACCTGCAACCCAGGTGTGTTCCCTTGACCGGGAATCGAACCCACGACCCTTTGGTTCGTGGGCCAATGCTCTAACCACTGAGCAACACTAGCAGGAGCGCAGATATTCTTTAGCTTCACATTTCAGTCATTCAAGAACCTAGTGATATTTCACATCTAGAGAGATTTCTCTAGGTCCTTCTCATCAATAAGACCTATTTAGAGGGCTGACAGGCCCTAGCACCAATCTCTCTGGTCCCCACCATTTATAGACCTCCATCGGTCCTGTGGTGACTTAATTGTTTTGTTATATATTTGGTGGCCTCCCACACTGTGGAGGACTTTCTGAAAGCCCACATCTCATGCTAAATTTAGCTGGACTTTCATCAGGCTTAATAGATTGCTGGTCTTAATGGAAGAAAGTATGATCCTCTCTCCTCCTCCCCATCATTAAATTATTACTGATTTATGACCACTGGATAAGTGGGAGTCTTTTTTGAAATCGTGACACATTGCTGAGATGGATATACTGGCCTCCACTTCAACAGGCATCTGTTGAATGCCCAGGGGTGCAAGCACCACGCAGGCCTGGGGTCCCGGGGCTTCACTGAAGGGCCTTGGAGCCCCAAACAAAATCCCCAGGCCTGCTGTTCAGCCACACCCATCCCCACCCAGACTGAATGAGGAGAGAGGGCTAAAAGAAGCCCATGGGATTAACAGATATTCCCAAACACCAACCCTAGAGAGGCATAAACATGGTTGTTGGGATTCAAAGTTTAAGTGAAGTTAAAGGGTTTGAACAAAACAGGTTGGATGTTGGACTTCTGAAAACCCGTCTAGTGTCATTGCTGACCCGAGGGTCCGTGGTTCCCCTGCAGGGGGCCGTAGGTAAGCAAGGACCGAGCTGGAGGATGACTTGCCCTCCGCACTGGCTGGCCTGAAGCAGGTCTCCTGCCTCCTGGGACCTGTGGGATGGACACAGTGTGGATGGTAGTGAGGATTGATGGAGATCGCTTGTGTCCCAGAGGATGCTGAGCTCGTAGTTGGTGCTCCTTATGGATCCACTGACTTTCCTGTCCCTGGTGTCCTAGTGAGCCTGGGGGTTACCTTGGCTGTTGGTTGAAGACTGCGTTGACTAAAAAGGTAGGGGCATGCTTCATGATAGACTGGTCAGACTTGTCTCAAACCGGTATATAACAGTGGTTGAGAGGATAAAGCCCTGGACGGAATGGAATTTGCTGTACCTTTTAGTACTTACAGATGATAAAATCCTCAAAGTAATCCCACTGCATCATGGCCAAATCATCACACTATGGCACATACCCTCAGGACAGTGACCCCGGCTCCCAGATTTGTCTCTTTCATACATATCACTTGAAAATGATTTTCTATTTTGAAATAGTTTCATTCACAAGAAGTTGCAAACATGGTATAGAAATTTTTTAGGTACGCTTGACCCAATAATAATGTTATATACCTTCAGTATATTATCAAAACCAGCTCACTGACATTGATATCATACCATACACTTTTTAAAAGAAGTGCTTAGCTCCAGACAAGGAATCTGTTTCTTTCCAGTTAGTGGAGCCTCCTATGTGGGGTTTGAGTGGCATTTGAGTCGGCTCTACGTGGGTGAGAGAAATGCTCTGGCCGGGAGCTGGAGTAGCCCCGGTCCGCAGCGAAGCTCGGCCACCAAGGGGAGATCTGGACTGGACGGGCTTCCTGTGTCCATCACCTGTGGCTCACAGCTGATCTAGCTCATTCTCCGGAATGGACTGTCTCACGAGGGTGTGAGTCTTTCATCACCAAAGACATGCGAGCATGAACTTACAGTCCCTGTCCCCCGCACTGAGAGGGAGCTTGGACCACATGTTTCTGGAGTGTCTAACTTCTTGAGAATCCTGGGGTTCTCTTAATAGCTGTGGCAGAGTTTGGAGCTAACACGGATTAGACTGTGAATCAAGCGGTGCACCATGTGGATGTAGTTGCCAAAGTGATCCTTTCCTTTGGCTCTGGTCTAATTAGTTCCTGTGAATGAAATCCTGGTGCTCTCAACACCAGACATTGCTCTGGGCCTCGGGGTACAAAGATGAATAAGACATTGTGAATACAAGGCAATATCGAGAGGGGAAGGTGGATACACATACACAACTGTAATATAAGTAAATTCCATAATGCACGCAGGCACGCATTGCTGAGAGACTCGGAGGCAGTGGTTAGCAAATATCTACAAGGCCAGGAGGGTGCAAGTTTGAGAGAGGAGCTGGACCACAGAAGATGGGTTGCTGGATTGATGAGGAGTTGGAGGTATCATCAGGGGAAGCAAAGACATTCTAAGGAGAGGAAATAGCACAGGCAAAGGGCCTTTGTTTTTTTTTTGTGTTTTTTTTTAATCCTCACCCGAGGACATTTTTCCATTTTTTGTTCAGATAGAGCGGGAGGGAGAGAGAGGAAGCGAGAGAGAGAAACATCGATGTGAAGGGACACATCGAGTGGCTGCCACCCGCACGACCAACCAGGACCGGGGACAAACTGCAACCGAGGTACGTGCCCTTAGCGGGAACCGAACCCAGGTCTCTCTGTACCGCAGGCCGACGTTCCAACCGCTGAGCCAAACCGGCCAGGGCCAAAGGGCCTTTGTATGCAGGAGAGATGTTGAGAAACTTTGGTGTGACAGATTGTAGGTTTCAGGGGGCAAAGTAGGGGCTGAGCATGAAGTCAGATCAGATTTGGCCTCTGATTTATGGTGATGACGAAATGTTGGTAGGACTGAAGGTTGATTGGAGAACACATATTGAGCCCTGCCAACGGGAGGTTTTAAACTAACGTGCATTTGTGAAGAATCAGCTTCCCCGAAGTGGGGTTGGTCAGCGATTTTGCCATATCCCAAAGCAGCTGCATTTCTGCCCTGGGCTTGGCCACCCTGGCCTTGGCCGACCTCCTCCTCCAGGGTACAGCAAAGACCCACCAGGATGCACCTCTCAAGTGCTTGGCAGCTTTCCCCGGACAGCTTTAGAGTCCTATGGACTATTCTGGCTGTCACTATTCTTACATTGAGTCTCCAAAGGATTCACAAACTTGATCTCAGCTGGGTGGGACCCTCCGGGACAGGTGTGGGGGCACGATGCAGCTGTGAATTGCAGTGAGCAGTCTCCCCAAACAAGATTGTTTACGAGTTTCTTCTGAATCACACAGAAGCTTTGTTTTCTAGAAGTGCTTCTGACGGGTGGCTCCCTTCTTCATTCTGTCGCCCCTCGGTATCATCTGTCAGACTCACCGTAGGGTATTTCATTAAAAGTCTAATAAAAAACAAACGAAGATGTGAGGTTCCCAGAGGAGGGGGACCTCCCTCTGTCGATGATCTGTGAGGACCGCTGGGAACGTTTGTGCCTTTTTGCCAAGGCGAACTTTGACATTTGAGAGCTTCCTTCGGTGTCTGAAAAGATGTTCTTATTTTAGTCCTTTTTCTTGTTCATTGCAGAAGGGAAACAAGAATGAAACAGCTGCAGAGAGCAGAGAGATGAGATAACACTAGGAAAATATTGGCCATAAGTAGTGCTGAGAACCCACGGGTGAGAGGTGGACAGAAATACGCTTCTAGTAAGGGCACAGCCGGCGCTGTTGGTACTGGATGCTGGGAAGGTGCCACCCAGCGGCAGCGAGCCTTTTGTTTACAAGTCCCGACACGCTCCAAGTTCCTAGGAAACGGGGGTCTCCAGGCCAGAAACGTGATCTACTTTTTCTGAGAAGGAAATGTAGACTTTGGGATGATACTGTTTTGAAGGTCTTATTTTATATTATCTACAGAGTAAAAGTGTTCCCCTTAAAAGTGATCGCTTCATCAGTGGTCACAGAATCAAACGATTTATAAATAATAATTTGTCAGTTGGCTAGCAAGAATTTACTGAACCTTTGTCAAACAAATGGACTCTTCATGTCGATGTGATCATGTGAAACAAGAACAAGCCCAGTGACGAGACCCTGGGACTCAGGGGAAGCCTCTCATCAAAGGCGTGTGCTGGGGCAGAAGGGACGCGTGGTAGTTCCGAGTGCCCAGGGTGGCTGCTCCGTGGCCCGGGGTCAGCCCGGGCAGGTCAGCTGGAGGTAGCGTATCACATACACGGGTCGTCTAAGAGACAGAAAGTGCACACCATCTGAGCTCGGGGAGTCTCACAAGACTACGTCTGCGTTGCCCATGGTTTAATGAATGAACGGATAATTAATCCAGAGAAAGACAGTCAAGAAAGCTGAGCTCATCCCATCGGCCTGCCCAGCAAATGTAGCGGGGCCCTGGTGTGAGGTGATCAAGGAGCCGGAGCGCTGCCTAGACGTCAGCCAGAGGGGGACTCAGACCACGCGAGCTGGAGCCCTCTTGTGGTCCTGTTATTCAGGGCTCTCATTTGGGAAGAGTGGTTCTCGGATTTTATCGGTTCTCAGAATCAGCTGGAGGACTTGTTAGAGCAGACTGCTGGGGCCCAGGGCTTCTGATTCAGTGGGTCTGGGTGGGAGCCTGGACTCCCTCCTGGGGGTATTAATGCTGCTGGTCCTGGGGCCACACTCAGATCCCCTGGTCTCAACTGCACAGGAGGCCTGGCCTTTGGGGGGGCCTGCTTTCTGTTTCCATGGGCACCAGGAGGCCAAGGAGATACTGGGGCTGGACGGTGACATGACGGGCATGTGCTGTCTCTCCCAGTCACTTCTGCTGTCTGAGGATGCACCGTTCTTTATTGTATTCTCTCCTTCCACTTGTCCTTTAGTCTTAGAAATTCAAGAGGGTGGCTTATTCCCCTCTCCCCTTTCTTTCTTTTTTTTCATTTTTTGTTCAGGTAGAGTGGGAGGGAGAGAAAGGAACAGAGAGAGAGAGAGAAACATCGATGTGAAAGGGACACATCGAGTGGCTGCCACCCACACAACCGACCAGGGCCGGGGACAAACTGCAACCGAGGTACATGCCCTTAGCGGGAACCGAACCCGGGTCTCTCAGGACCGCAGGCCGACGCTCTAACTGCTGAACCAAACCAGCCAGGGCCCCTCTCCCCTTTCTTTATATCCTCATTCAAGGACATTTTTCCATTTATCTTCAGATAGAGTGGGAGAGAGGAAGGAAGGGGGGGGGGGAGAGAAACATCCATGTGAGAGAGACACATCAATTGGTTGCCTCCTACACGACTCCGACCAGGGCTGGGGACAGAACCACCATGGAGGTACATGCCCTTGACTGGAATCGAACCCAAGACCCTTTGGTCTGAGGGCCAACGCTTTAACCACTGAGCCCGGGAGCGACACTGCATTTTCAAAGAAAGAAGAGAACTGAACTGCATGGGGTCTGGGCTGGAGAGAAGCGTGTGGTTTTGTAAGTTATTTCGGGAGCCTGTTGAGTTCTGTCCCAGAATTTCGCTGGGACCTGAGCCCCACGAGGTGGCCCATGAACACTCAGCTGGTTATCGTGGGTCCTGCTCTGTGAACACGTCTACCGGCTCTTAGGACGGGCACGTTCATTCACACTCCAAGGCAGTCGGAAGCAGAACAGAAAACGTTTTTCTGCTGTGTTCCGCTGGAAGTCCTTTTGATTTTTACCGTGTGTTCCTTCAAGGGACCGTGAGTGGCAGTGTTATCAAGAGCACCTTTTACGTTCCCAGTAATCGGGTAGGAAACAAACCTCGCGTGAGTTCGTATGTTACCCTGCAGAAAACGTTTGGGAAGCCTCGTGCAGTGGCTGGAAGGGTGGCCCTGCCCCAGAAGGCCTGGGGCTTCAGTTTTGTGACGTCGCCACCGAGTGGCGTGACTGTCCTGGGCTTCCATTCCCTCACCGATACATTGAAACAGCACTCGAACCTATTTAGTCGGAGTGCTGTAAGGACTCAGCAAGGTCGTGCGTGTCATGCCATTAACCTTGCACCTCCAGAAAAAGTCAGCACACTTGAGATGACTGTGAGCCTTGAGCCACGGTGTGTGTGCACGCTCAGGAGTGGAGTGCTTGGTTTCCCCACCCGCCCGAGAGTATGTCTGTAGAAGCTTTCAGCGTGCTTTCTGGAGAAAAGCAGCCGGGGGGTGGGAAGAGGGTGCCGCGAGAAATCATGGAAGTTTCACCTGCTTTCATCACTGCCTCTCCTCCTCCTGTCTCAGGAGGCCTCCGTAGGCACTGTGCAGTCGTGGGACCCAGGCGTCGGAAAGGAAGATGCATATGATATTTTTTAATATTTATTTTTAAGTGTTTTTTTAATCCTCACCCGAGGATATGTTTTTATTGATTTGAGAGGGAGGGAGGGAGCGCGAGAGAGAAACATTGATGTGAGAAACATTGATCAGTTGCCTCCTGTATGTGCTCCCATCGGGGACAAAACCCACCACCTGGGTATGTGCCCCAACTGAGAACTGAACCTGCCACCGTTTGGGGTGTGGGATGATGCTCCAACCAACTGAGCCACACTGGCCAGGGCAAGATGTGCATTTTGATCAGATTTCATATGTGATGTTCGTACCTTTCAAAGGGTCTTGGTGTGCTGTCTTATTTAATCCTCTCTGTGGCTCTACCAGGTTGTTACTCCCATTTTACAAGTTGTACAGTGCAGACTTCAGAGAAGCGACGGGTCTAAGCTCCACCGGTGGTTACCGACAGCTGCGACCCTTAACCACTTCACATCTGGGACCACCCTCTTCCCGGTGGGTGTAGCACCTGGCTCCTTTGTCGCTTTGGGTTCTCGTTCAGATTTGTGATTCTGTTCACTGAGGGCTGATATCCCAGTTACTCTTGCTCTGTAACAAACCACCCCCAAACTGGAGGGTGTAAAGCAACCATTTTGTTTTGCTCCTGGACTCTGTGGGTCATTCAGGTTGGGCACAGAGGAATGGGTATGCGGGTTGTTTGGGGCCTCGGCCGGGAAGATGCACACACTGGGTCATCTTCCCTCACAGGTCTGGCAGGTGCTTTGCTGGGTCAGGGGCCTCAGGTGGGCTAGTGGCCAGAACACCTACGAGAGGCCTCTCAACGTGTTCTCTTTGTGTGGGCTGATCTGGGTTTTCTCCCCACATGGCGGTGACGTTCCTAGTGACAGTCAGAAGAGAGCAGAATGGAAGTGCATGGCACTTTTATGATCTGCCCTCCAGGTCACAGAGCATCTCTTACCGTGTTCAAGGTAGTCATGGACTATCCACGTTCAAGGGGAAGGCACATAGCCTTGCCACTCAGTGGCAAGAGTATCAAGGTTGCATTAGAGAAAAACAGATGACTTCAAGGACGGAAATACATTTTTTTTAATCCTCACCCGAGGATATTTTTCCATTTATCTTTGGATAGAGTAGGAGGGAGGGAGGGAGAGAGAAAGAGAGAAACATTGATGTGAGAGAGACACATCAATTGGTTGCCTCCCACACAACCCCAACCAGGGCCAGGGATGAACTGCAACTGAGGTACGTGCCCTTGACTGGAATCGAACCCATGACTCTTTGGTCTGCGAGCGGACACTCTAACCCGGCCAGGGTGGAAATACATTTTTGCATCGACAGTAGAGAATCCGAGCTGATGTGTTCTAGGCGGGAGGGTCAGGTCAGTTTGGACGTGGTGGGGAGTGGAGCAAGAGAAGGGTGCTGGGTTATCATTCACCCCGTGACTGTTTGTTCAGATGATCTTGGGGCCGGGCAGAGGGCCTTCTGGACGCTCGCTTCACGTGGGAAACCTAGGCTCCGCACCAGTTTCATCCTGTTGAAAAGCTGGCCTCATTGAAGCCCATTTTCAGATTTATTTGTATTTAGCACAGGACCTACAGTGTTCCATTTACTGTTTTAAAGAGTGAAAAGTTCATCTCAGTCAGCGTTCAGTCAGATGGGAAGGAAAAACACGGCATCCAGAGAAGATTGCTTGTAAAAGTTTATTTTACATTTATGTGAAGTTTATTTTTGGTCCTGGTAGTCTTCAGAGGGTAGGTATTTCTTCTGAGACTGTTAATGGTGTATTTCCCCTTCACTTGCCACTCCCCACCAAAATAAGCTCTCTCTTATTTTTGAATCATCTTTGTGTCCTCAGAACATCTAACTGTAAATAATGGCTGGAGATGCTCCAGGTCAAGTAGAGAGTGAAACCCTATTGCGTTCTGACCTTCGGGTGAGGATCAAGTGTGGTGTAATAAAATATCAGTCCCAAGAGTCACCTTTGCTGATTTTTTCCTATTATTCTTTCCTGTTATTCCATATTCATCCAGCTCTTGCAGCCAAGAATTGTTACATTAAGATCCAATCTGAAATTAAAACTTAAGGTTTTAACCAATAAACCATAAAGCCATTGAACTCCCGCTGGGATGTGGTTACCTTTTCCTAAACTTCCTGAGTTGTCTCCTCGCAGCCTCAGAGCTGATTTCTCCTGGAGCCTTTGGACAGATCCTGCCGTTTCCCCTCCGAGTGGGGACTGTTCGCTGTGCGGACGTCTGCAGGTCACAGGCCTGCAGCTGCATGCCTTCGTGCAGGGGGAGAGCTCCCGGGGGCTCCTCCCCACCCCTGCTGGTGGCGCAGCTCTGGGACGGCGTTGAGGGAACCTGTGTTGGCATTGGAGTCCCAGCCGAATCTGAGCCGCTTGGCCCGGATTTACAGAGATCCTTTTGGAGCTGCAGCACATTCTAGAGCCTTCCAGAGGACCTCACCCTGGGATCACTTCCAGGGTGTTTTTGCACAGAGTATATTTCCTTGGATTCCGCTCCCCTGAAGGGACCCTGGAGTCAGGGCTCAGAGAGAGGGTGGCAGGCAGCCGTACGTGGGTGCCCTGGGACGTCTGGTGCTCCCAGGACGGCCATGGGTGAAGATCTTGCTGGTGAGGAAGTTGATGCAACCACAGGCTGCTGTCCCCTGAGGCCCCCACAGTCCGCGCCCCTGGTGTAGCTCGCTCCAGTGCGTTCCTGTTTTTCAGTAGCAGGTTCTAGATTATCCCGCTGGCTGATGGGCAGGGGCTCAGAGCACTGTGAGGAGGAAGGAGTCGCCAGGAGGCCTCCGGCAGGTGTCGGACAAGCAGTCCCCTAGACCACACCTGCTCCTTCCTTTGCCCTGCCCTGCCGTCTCCCGTTGAAGAATACACAAAGGCAGCGAGAGCACAGGAATCGCCTGGACGATGGCTGCAGCTGGCGGGAAGGCTTGCTACACCCGGGCTTTGTTTGAAGCGCATTACCCTGCGTCACCTGCCCGTCCGTACCCAGGTCTGTGACGTGTCCGCTGTCATGGTGCCTTTTACCCGCGAGGAGACGGAGCCCAGAGAGGTGGCGATTTGCTCACAGCGGAAGGCAGCGAGGCAGGCCCCGCCCGGCTTGTCGGACTCCGGAGCCTGGTCCGCCCCGGAGGCCGGCCTCTTGCCTTCACTGTGCCGGCCGTCCTGGCAGAGGGCGGGCTGTGACCCAGGTGACCCGACACGGCTGCGAACCGCCCTGGGGAGACAGTCCTGCCCCTCGGTCTGCTCACCGGAGTGGGGCTAACTGGAAGGTGCCGTGAGCACTGGAAGCAGGTCATGAACACCAGTGGATGTTTTTATTCTGAGGAAAGGTCAAGGTTTTCATCATTGAACTTGGGCTGGGTGCTAAATTCAGACTCTCTGACAAAGCTGCCTCAAGAAACGAAACGTGGAGTCAAGCAGCAGGGCTCTTATGGAACCCGCGTCTCGCAGAGGAAGTAGTGAGAGGGACAGCCTGTGTCCCCGGGGAAGGCGCACTGCCCAGCGGCCCAGCAGCCCGGGGCCGCAGGTGGCTTTCCTCGGCTGTGTCACGGAGCGCCTGCCCTGAGCGCGCTGCCCTCCAGGGACACGGTGGCAAACAGGCCGTGTTATCAACACTGAGGTCCTCCGCACCTCACCCCCCAGGGAGGATGTCGCTGGCTGTCACCACGTGTGAGGGGCCTTGTCAGCAGGGCTGGGGAGGCGGAGAGCAGGGAAGGGGAGTTGGGCCTTGGTCTGAGCAGCCTCTTCGCGTCTGTAAACAGAAGCACTTGTAACCTGCCCACAGTGCACTCCGGTGAGTCGCGACTCTTGCTCTTCTTGTTTCCTAAGTGCCCAGATGTTCATTTGGTTACGAGAGGTTTCAGTGACGACAGTGTGAGGGAGGACGGGAAACGTTCCCCCCGAGATCGTGTTCCGCCAGGACAGGCCCTGTTGGAGAAGCTGAGGTGGGATGACAGTCAGGGGAAGACCTCTTGGAGCATGTCAGAGTGCCCATGGAGACCACAGCCAAGCATGGAGGCTTCAGCCACAATTCTTGTGTTTTTTTTCTTAAAAAGAGGAAGGCAGAAATGAGAGAATCGAGTCAGTGAGCTCACTGAGCAGCGGAGCGGGCTGCGGAGCTGGAGCTCGGACCCTGGGTTCTGCCGGGATGCCCTGCTGTCCAGTCTGATGGAGGCCGACCCCTGCCTCTCAGGCCCACATCCTGGGGGCTGCCAGGTCCCTGGGCTCTGTTCCTCTGACACAGTCCAGGAGGTTGGTGGGGATGGGAAGCTCAGAGAGGCCATTTACTTCCTGTGGTGGCACCTGTTACGCCTACCCATGGGTAAGGTGAGTGTCCCCACGTCCAGGGGCCCACAGGTGCAGCCCTTCGACCTCACCGTGCTTGCTTTCCATTTCCTCCTTGGGTAGGTAGCCTTGGGCTCAGTTAATTATGTTACTTTCTGGAGTGTGAGAGGCTGCAGTACATGTCCTGGCGGGACACTGAGTGACTGTGATCATAAAAACCAAATAACGACTTCGGCTCCATCTGAGCCAAGGGTGGTGCCGCGCCCTCACGGCTGACCGCTGTGAGAACAGCAGGCCCCTCTGTGTCCTCGGGGTGGACTTGGGCTCCCTGGAGACCCCTAAAATGGGCTGCACGGGGGCCCAGGACCAGCCCTGGAACCAACTCCGTCTGCCTTGATCGCATCATCCAGATGCTTGTCTTTCCCAGCCCTGCCTGTCTTCATTTCATTTCTAATGTATCCTTAAAAGGCATTGAGCCCTGGCTGGTTTGGCTCAGTGGTTGGAGCGTCGGCCTGTGGACCAGAGAGTCCTGGGTTCGGTTCCCCGCCAGGGGCACATACCAAAAAAAAAAAAGGGCATTGAGAAGTGGCATCGACAGTGGCTGGAAAGGTTAAGTCCTTTCCAGGGGCCTGTTAATTTTGGAATAACCCACCCCCCTGCCCCCTGCCCTTCCTGCCCTCGAGAGGCTTCTCCCGAATGATCTTTTTCAGTTCTGTTTTTAATTAAGTTGTAGTACAAGAGGAACAATTAATAAAGCCTTCCATCTCTACGTCTACCGTGAAGCTTTGTAACTTCTCCCTGTGAGTGATGGCGCAGTGAGCAGACATGAAATCTAAATAGGTGTGTGGAAACCGACACGGGTTCATTTCATCGTGAGTGACGCTTGGAGTGTGAGTAGGGCCCTTGGTATTATCTTGTGCTGTCATCTTCATGCTGTCTTGGAAAATCTTGAATTCTGGCCGTGGTCACTATTTACTTTTTTAAAATAATGTGCTTTTTTTTTTTTTTTACTTTCCATAATAAAAATAATGTAGTTTTAAAGAATTCTTGCTATTTCATTTCAAGCCCAAACATGGTTTCTTGTGAGGAAAAGATATTTAATAAAGCTTGGTATTTTTAGTTCCAGAAAGAATTTTTTTTGGGGGGTGGGGGAAGAGATGTGTCTAAAAGGTGGAAAAAATGTTCAGCGAAAGGAGACAGTCTGACTCCTATTCCTTTTGCTCTTTAAAAACTTGCGTTTCCCCTGGGGGAAAAGGGTTTGATTTTTGGAACTTTTACCTGGACTGCTTGATGTTGCTAAATTGTAATTCATCGCTGGGAAATCTTGGGTGAGTTCATTTTATAAGGATGTGTGTGTTTTCAGAGCCCGCGTGGGGACGGGAGCAGGGAAGCTTGCCTCCTCAGAAGGGACCGCATCCTTGGCGGGATGACTGACCTGCTACTTTTCGGTGGAAAATGTCAAGGCCAATCTGCTTTGGATGCCTTTTCAAAGATGCCACTGCCCCTCGTCCGTCCTGACTTGGGTGCCGTTAGGGAGTGCTTCCTTCCCACGCAGGCTTCTGCCGTGGTCCCTCGGTCCTCAGCCTGTGTGCTGTGGCTGCGGGTTCAAACGCGAGAAGCTCCTCTCCCAGGCTTGAGCCCGCACGCTGTCTCAGACAGATGGATCAGGGATTTTCTTTGGCATCCTTTTGTGAGAGGGGATGGGGGAAGGGAGACGGGGAGGGACCTGCCTCCCATAATTCATAACCTCAAGAGTATTTCTTCCTGGCATGTTTCCACCTGTTTCTGTGTCCAGGTCCCCTAGAGAGCTCCAAGGAGACATCTCATTATGGTGGGAGGGAAAAAGGAAGGTAGGAAGGAAGGTCCTAAGATGTGTTCTCTGTACTGCCCTTGAGGCTCACTCAGAGGTAGCCGTGTATGAGTCCCCTGAGTCCCCTGGGGGTGCGAGCAGAAAGGGGGAGCAGAGGAAGGCCGTTTAAGGTGGTTTATATCTGCTGAGTGAAAGTTAAATCCTGTCGAGAAGGTCAGGGGGATTGTCCCCACCTCGTTGTGTCCTCCCTCACCGTGTAGTGTCCCCTTCTCCCCAAGAGAAGTCTTGAGAACCTGTCTCCGCTATCTGGGTAGTGGCCTCCCAGCAGCTCCGTAAACCCAGGGAAGCGCTCCCATCAGCCTGTCCTTCTCTTGATTCTTCTCCTGGTGGCTCCCTAGGGCCACCATGATTGTAGGCGAAGCCAAACCGCATGTAGCAGACAATCCAAAAAATAAGTGTATAAGATACAGGTGAATTTCTCTCACACAGGAGAGGTTCAGGACTGGTATGGTGGCTTTGTGGTCATCAAGAATCCAGAGTCCTCTTCCCTTTTGTCCCACCATCCTCAGAACCTGGCTTCCATCCTCAAAGCCACCTCATTGCCCAGGACAGCTGCTGGGTCTCCAGCCATCACATCAAATTCCACGTAGGAAACAGGAGGGTGAGAGGAGAGACATCTGTCCGCTAAGGTGTCTCCCTTTATAGAACTTTCCTGGGTGCCTCACATGGTGCTTTCTGCTTCCTGTTGACCACCTCTTCTCCCAGGGGAGGTTGGAACACGTTGCCCTTCCGCGGGGCACACTGCAGGCTGGAATAAAATGGAAGTCCAGTTCACAGGGAAAGAGGAGAATGGATATTGGCCAGGCGAACAGCAGTCTCTGCCATGGTCCTGCACACGTGAAGTACTTCACGTGTGAACCTTCATGTATTCTGCCAAGCATTCTAGCCATGTATACAATCTCTCACCCTCTTATCAGCCCCTTAGCTGTTTGGAGGCCCTGATCGACCCCCACGTGCTTGTAATGTTCGTTGCTACCATCCAGGGGCAGCACGGTGGGTTCTCAGCCCATCTTTGTTGAATTGAATCAGATTCAGCCCCTGCCCCCTCCCCCCTCCCAACCGTGGCTCTATAGTTAATAAGAAACCACTCATAGATATGTTTTAGAAAGTAACTTCTTCCCAGAGGGCTTTTACGTAATTATCAGTTTAATACATCGTAATGATAATGGCGCTAATAATTATCAATGTTTTGGAAACATCTAGGCCATGACAATTGGCAGTCTTGGGAAAGAGGTAGTTATACTCTCTAATTCCAGATGTTAGAGAAACAAAAGTAAGGGTTTCACTACTCGTCAGTATTCCTAGATGTTAGGGAGAAATCTTTATTGCAAACCCCCCCTTTGACCGTCTTGTGTGCGTCTGAAATGACGGTGTCGGGAGAGGGGAGTGTGCTGAGGAAACTGTCCGGGCTTCCTATCTGTAAAAGGGCAGGGGATCCATCTGAAAATCAAGTGACGTAAATGTATGTTCCACCACATTAAAAAAAAAAATAAGTGGATGGAAAAATCAGCATGGTTGTAAGGAAGGACTCTCCTTTTGCTCTCGGGGCGGGAAGGAAACTCTGACAGCCGGACATCTCCGTTGGAAAGTGTCTTTGGTGAACCCTCCCCATGTGACTGGCTGATTCACCGTGTCTGCTAGGTCCCGGGAGGGGTGATGTAAGCAGGGACTGCGGCTTCTAGGGAGGTGGGGACATCATTGTTGGCCCAACCCTCTGGCACAGGAAACTTAGTAGAGCTTTGGCCAAAAGCAGACGAAGTTTTATAGCTACGTTTTGTAATTCTGTATCAAATGTTGGTCGTAGTATTTTCCCCGGGTTCCTCATTTTCTCTTCTCCCTTTCCTTCTCTTTCACTCTCTTACCTATTCTCCTTTTTATTCCACTTGTGCTCCTGTTGTAGCCATTCTGTTCTCCCCAAATCAACTCAGGTCTGATCTTTGGAAGTACACGAACCAGAAACCATGGGGGCCCCAGCCATATTTTTTCCCTCTGAGTCCGGCTGACATGTGCTAAGAGGTCAAGTGGAAGTTTGGTGTCTGAAAGACACAGGTATCGATGCTAGCGCCACCAGTACTGGCTGTGTGACTTGGGGCAAGTGATTCCACCTCTCTGAATCTCTTGAATCTCATCTGTAAACTGAGATGAATTCCTACTCCAAAGTGCTGTTGAGAGGGTCGAACGAAATAATGTATGAAGAAAAGCCCAGGGGGGTAGACGAAGACCAGATTGCGTTGGGTTGAGAGTTTGGACTTTGTTTAGGTGCCCCGGGAAGCAGAGCAGTGACATGGTTTGATGGCTGTTTTCAAAAGATCACCCTGGCTCTGCAGAGAGAGTGGCTTGGGGCAGGGGGGACAGGGGTGGAAGCCCACAGCCCGGCCAGCAGGCGAGATCGGTGCACAAGGTGTCTGGACTGAAGTCCGGTCATGGTGGGGCCAGAAAGAGCAGAAGGGTCTGGAGAGGAAGACGGTAGGAAAAGCTCCATTCTTAGATATGGAAAAGGGAGGGATAGAGAACAATCAAGCCGGAATCCCAGGTTGGGGGCAGGTAGTGCCTGTCACTGAGCCAAGCAGAGGACAGTGCATGTGGGTGACACCCACAAAATGTTGGTCGGACGGCCAGATTCATGAGCACCTGGAGGAGACAGGTGTGCGTGTGGTCGGGCCACGTGGGAGATGAATACAGCGGGACACACCAACGTCCACTTCCGCGCTGGCTTTGAAAGTACTGTGCTCCGACCACCCACCCAGGTAGATGGCCGCTTCTAGGATCAGGTTGGGCAGCACTGAGCAAGGCCTGGAAAGCGACACAGTCACCTGAAATCTTGAGGGACCCTCACATTCACCGTGATACCACCTTAGATGACACTGGTCCCTTACCTTCAGGTGGCTGCTCTAACGTGGAGTCAGAACAAAACGGAACTAAGCCAGAGCTGGATTCTGAAAGGGCTCTGGAGTCTGAGCACCAGTCTCAAATCTGGGTGCTGTAGTGATAGGACTGTCACAGGTGGGGCCAGGACTCCTCCCCCGTCATCTAGCTCTCAGGTTGGGGGATCGCCCGGAAGTCTGGGTTTTGAGACACTTTGAGAAACGGTCCAAGGTGGGGGTGTATGTTCCAGCCGACTCCGGCTCTGGTTCTTTTCCTTCCACTTTTTTGGGGGAAGGGTATCAGTTTGATGGCCGCTTTTCCTCTTCTTGCTCATAATTCAGACTCCAGGGGGCAATTGGAGGCAGGCAGCCCCTCTCTGAGGAGGAAGAAACCCCTCATGTCTTTTATGAGTGTATTCCTAAAATAATGACCATCCCAGCAAACTAATACACACAGCGAGGACTTTGTTCTTACGAAACTATTGTCACGGAGTTAAGAGTTCAGATAAAAGGCTTTGGCAAATCTGTAAAGACTATTTCAGAGAGAAAAAGAGAGAGCAGAATTTACAGGCTCTAAAAATAGCAGCTGAAGTGCAGCTGTGTTTAGCTTGTCCGGGAACCTGTTGAGTCGAGACAGGGGATTTTATTTCTCTGGCCCTGAGGTCACTTGTCTTGTTTGAGAAGGGGCAGCAAACATTTCCAAATAGGGATTGATTTTTAAGGGGAGGAAGATGGCTGAATATACATGGTCTTTCTTGTTTTCTTCTGTGTGTCTTCCACCCTCCCGCACCACTCCAGACTTCCTCTTAAGAGAAGGAAGAAGAGTTGGTTTTCAGTAGAGGAATTGGGGGCTGCCTGGGTGGTAGAACTTCGAGGGGTACCGGCGATGTGTTGATGGTTCATTTGATGACGGCTGGTCTGAGGCACGGTGCTGGCAGTCCGATTCTTTATTGGGTCCCACACGAACCTGCTGAGTGGAAGAGGTACACAGACCTGCAGTTGAAGGAATGATGGTGTGATTTCTCCCGGACAGGTTGGCTGCTTCCTGGACCTGCTCCGCCCCATTTCCAGGCAGGGAGGCTGTCTTCATCCTGCTCCACAACCCTCAGAAGGTGTCTGCCCCACCCCGCGCCTAGGTTATCCTCGGGCTTCTGTACTTACCGACACTACAGATGTCACCGTCCCCTAAAGTGTCAATCGGTAGGATTTCAGACGGTCTGCCCTTCAGTGTTTGTGGAAACCACGGCTGAAATGAGCTGTGTTTGTGGTGGCGTGCCCGAGGGGTGTGCCGTCCATTCATTTCTAGGCCAGAGGTCGGAAACTGCTGACCTGCAGACTGGATGTTGCCCTGCACAATGTTGACCTCTATATGCCATTATTTTATTTTTTTATCCTCATCCGAGGACATTTTTGCATTCATCTTCAGAGAGAGAGAGAGGGGGAAGAGAGAGAGAAATATCAATGTGAGAGAGACACATTGACTGGTCGCCACCCACGCAACCCCAACCAGGGCCAGGGACAAACTGCTACCGAGGTACGTGCCCTTAGCGGGAACCGGACCTGGGACTCTGTGGTCCATGGGCCAACACTCTAACCATTGAGCCAAACTGGCCAGGGCTATTTTTAATTTTTTTTTATTGTTGAAAGTATTACAGATGTCCCCCTTTTTTCCCCACTGACCCCCTCCTTCCCACTCCCACTCCCCTCCTGCCTTCCCAGCCTAGTGTCTATGTCGATTGGTTGTGCACATATGCCTGTAAGTTCTTCGGTTTATCTCTTCCCACCCCTCTCACCTCCCATCCCTCTGAGGTTTGTCAGTCTGTTCCCTGCTTCCATGACTCTGGATCTCTTCTGGTCGACAGCTTATTTTGTTTATTATGTTGCACAAATAGGTGAGATCATGTACTTGTTTTTCTCTGGCCTATTTTATTCAGCATAATACTCTCCAGGTCCCTCCATGTCGTCTCAAAGGGTAAGATATCTTTTTTATAGCTGCATAGTATTCCACTATGGAATGTACCACAGCTTTTTTATCCACTCATCTCCTGATGGGCATTTGCCATTATTTTAAAGTAGAATCTTTCATTTACAACTCTTGATTTCTGGATTCTCATGGGATGCTCTAAGATATGTCCTTGGTTTAAAAGACATCTTCTGAAAGTAGCATCCCCAGAGTACTCTGGTAGATCCTTGTCCTCACAAAGGTAGCTCTGCTATGGGTCAATAGAGACATGGCCATTGCTATTTCTTTGAGGATAGTAAGAAAAGGGTTAAGTTATTTGTAAGTTGAGCACCTATAAACACCTGTGTGTGCATTGGGGTGCATGCTGTAAGCATTAACTCCTGTTATCATCATCATTATTGTCATTGTGGTGTTTAGAGTGTTTTTTGGTAAGGATTCTGTTGAGAACATTGTTCACTATATAATCCAGGGTCTTATGGAGCCCCAGGGAAGACATGTCTATCAGATCTCAGTTCCAGGAAATGGTTCTCCTTCTGCTGAGTTATTGGCTCATCTATGCCTCACTCCTGCTATGAATCTTGTTTCTATCTTTGCCTTAGCCACTGGGAAGCTCAGAAGCAACTTTGCATCTCATGTCTAGCAGGAGAACAAGACTTTATGGCATGCATCTGGGTTTATTGATTCCTTGGTTTCATATACCGCCATTTTCCCAGTTCTCTGCTTCTCTCCCTTGTTTATTTTATTGTGGGGATTTCTGTAAGAATCCTTAACTCCTGTTTGGAATAAGGCTAGGCATAAATTAAAAAACAAAAACAAAAACATCAAAGCATCTGTTCCTCTGAGAGAGGGTTTATAGTGTCACTTCAAATAGGCTCCCACATCAGGGCGGCTTCATGTCTGAGCCTTGGGACTTCACATGGTGTCTCTCCCTAGTGGACACTACTGACCTTTAATGTCCACACTGAACTTGACTCTGTTGGCTGTGCCCACACTTTCCCTTTACTCTCTACCCCTCTAGCTTCTCCTACTGAATTGGGGTGGCTTATTTAACTGGGTGGACTGATGTCAATCAGTCAGCTGATGCTGTCTAACAAACTACCCCAACCCTTGAGGCTCACAACAAGAGAAGCATTGGTCACCCCCACAGGTCTGTGGGATGGCTGCACTGTTCTGCTTCAGCCCACAAGCCCGCAGGTTGGCTAGGGAAGCTCTCCACGTCTCCGTCCTTCTAGGCTAGTGGCCTCCTGGGGCAGAAGGGGCGAGCAGAAGCATGTGGGGCCCCGTAAGGGGCAGGCTCGGAACCACACTGTCACTTCTTTGGCCAAAGCAAGTCATGTGGCCAAATCCAGTGTCGGGGGAGTGGGGAAACAGGTTTACGTCGAGTGAGAGGAACTTCAGAGTCAGTGGCAAAGGGCGTGAGCAGGTGGGGGACAGGGATGCAGTCCGCAGCACACGGGGTATTTATTGGAAGACCGTCAGGGTGTGCAAACCATGGTGTCTGACTCTTAATGGGTATGTTGATATTCTCTGTGTCCCCTCTGTAGGTCCATGCTCCACCATCCTCCTGCCTGCTCTGTGCCCTGGGAGGCCCACCTTCCTCTGGCTTTTAGTTGGGTTTAGTCAGACGGGGACAGTGGAAAGAGGTTGGTGTGACCGTGACCCCTTGGACGAGGCTAGAGCTTCTGCCGCGGCTGGTTCTGCGAACCTTGGGGTTCTAGTGACCAGATCTGGAGGAGTTAGAGCTCCTTGCTGTTGCTAGCTTTGAAGTGCTTTCCCACGGGGGTCCCCCTCTTAAACCTGCCCCCTGTGTTATAAACAGTCCTTTCAGTGAACTCGCCATTCTGCCATCTGTTCCTGGCCAGGACCCTCACGGATGCAGTAGGTGCTCAATAAGCGCATGATTAGGACAGCACCAGGGCTCCCTGTTTTCTCCTCTCTGGCCTTTACACCACGAACTGGTCACTGGATTCTTCTGTCTGAAGACCCCATGGGGTTTCAGCTCAGGGCAGCCCCCCATTATTTGTCCGACTGCCATCCCCTCGCGTAAGAACCGGGCAGGGGAAATTCACTAGAATAAATTCAGAAGATAAGGTTTTCCTTTTTTTCTCTGAGGTTTTTTGGCACACGCTGTGGGATAATTAGGGATTCTTTCAAGTTCAACATTTTCTCCATAAATTGTGGAGGTTTTATTTCCCAGATGTACCATATCATGTTCCAAGAAGGGAATGCTGAGAACGTCTGTGGCTGGAGAAGTCTCAACATACGGAGACTACATGTAAAACCCACCAGTAATGATTCGGGCGGGGGTAATTAACACCCTTGTGCCCGACCAACAGAGCGATGAGTTTTGTTGTTGTTTTTTTAAGCGAGGGAGAAAAAAAAAGGCCCCAAATTTCAATTTTCCAAATGAGTTTGAGAACCACTGGAATATTTCCCAAACTTCCCTGGTCAAGATAATGTGTTGTTAAAAATTCAGATTTTCAGTGATTCAGATTCACGGGGCCTGGGGTGGGGCCTAGGAATTTATTTTCAACATGCATCCGGGTGAGTCATATTAATCAAATGTGGGATACTCTGGACCAGGCTAATGATTCTCACAGGTTTTGGTCTGTTGACTGAAGGAGAAATCTGATGATGATGATGATGATGATGATGATGATGACAGTATAGAACATATGACATTTAGAAATCATGGTCCGGTTTGCCGAGATTTGACACACATTCTCCTTCACCACGTAGATCCCTCCCGGACTTGTTCTTGTCTAGTATCTCCTGAGCCAACATTGTTTTACCTGAATTGAATGGAAACGGGGACCAGCAGGCTTTTGTTAAATATCCTGATTAATACCAGAAGCAAAGGTACAGCAATTATGTTCTACGCACGAAAGCAGCGTGCAGACAGCCTCGAGTCCACCCTCTGAGAACCAGGGCAGGACTTCCTGATCACGTCTTTCAACCTCACTCAGTGCCTGGACGGTGCAAGAGGAGTTTCTAGAAATCTCTGCAGAGGGCTTTCCTGCAGACAGACTGCTCTCTGGGGAGGAGCACAGATGTTTCCTCCTCAAAAGGACACGCGGGGCTGTTTCTTTACTGCAGGTTAGGAAGGCTCCCTTTAGGAATGCTGTTCAAGTTTCGGGAACAGTTCTGAGAAAGCTGTACCTATGGAACTTAGTGACTCGTGTGCCAGATGACGTTGCAGCCTTTGCTATCACATCGCATTGTGATTGTACTCTGAGGTGGTGGGGGGAGGGGTTCAAATGATTAATGAATATATTTGGGGAACTATCATGTTATTTACTTTAAATTAGAGAGCCTGGGCTGCCAGCTAACTTGCCGCTCATCTGGTCATTTCTTCTGTGACCCACGGAAGAAAGAAATCTCTCACTGGCAAAGCTCAGGTTTTGGCTGGTCCATTTTTCTGTTGCCCCCATGCCTGTTTGTAACATTCCGCTCCCTCACTTCCTGTCCATCCCCCATCCACACCCTTCTGCCTTCTACAAAATCTAGGACAACGCTGAAAGAATAATATAAGCCCACAGGCCTGGAGGGTCGGGGAACCGTGATGCCCATGTATTTTAGTGTTGGCCTGTCTCCTTCTTTCATGGGGATACCTTGGATCGGAGCTGATGTATCAACATCCCTGGTTGAGCGTATATTGCATTGTATCCGTGGAAAAACAGCATGACGTCTGTTTTCTCATTCTGCATCACGTTGACCGAGACTCAATTAATTGAACCAATAATTGTGATATTAAAAGTGGTCTCCATGTTCAAGGGCAGAGATTAAGCCATGGTGGCTACTGAGAGCCTTGGGGCCATGAACCCTGAAATCTGCATCTTCCAGAACTGACCTTGTAACCTTGTAACCGTTCCCTCACGACCTCACAACACGTGCTCTAGATGACTTCCAAGTTTTTTGTTATTGTTTTCCTTTCTGAAAGACAAAAGGAGTTTTATGCCCTGGCATTTGAGGTTCAGTTCAAGGGCAGTGTAGGATGAATCATGATTGGGTAGGGAGTTTTGTAAATACTGAGTAGTTTGTGATATCCTTTAATGAATCCAATCAAGAATCTACTCACCTGTCCACTGTCCATCTGTCCATCTATCACCCATCACTCACCCACTCATGTCAACATCGACTAATTCCTACAAGGCACCTGGCACTGTCTACATGATGAAGCATCATTTATTGAGAGCCTGTTACCAGACAGTCTCCAATGTCCAAAGCATCTCTGTGAGGTAAGAGCTGTATCCCATTTTAGGAGAGAGCAGACGCAGGTGTCTGGACCACCCAGCCCGCCAGGGTGGAGCAAGCCTGAGGCATCCAAGTGACACGAGGACCAGAGCAGCATGTTCTTCCGCCTGCCCAGACCCAGGCCCACCTCGGAGTGCAGAGAGAGCCTCTGTGCAGGCTCAGAGCTGGGACAGCCCCTCGTTGGTCACATCTTCTCTTGGGGAGTCTTCCTGCTCCCAGTGAAATGGAGAGGACCGTACACAGGACAGAAGCCTGCAGGTCCATCCACTCTCATGGCCCTGCTTTGCCCTTTACCGAAAGCCTTCTTGGAGGCTTGGGGTTCTGTCCAGACTCCCCCTGTTATTTGAGGGTACAAGGGGACAAATGGAGGTCCATGTAGTGAATGTCTAAATTCTGGAAAGTTAAATCAAGAGAGTTGTTAAGTAAATTTCGTTCTACCTTCTTACCTTGGCGAATATACCTTTACCACAACCTGGAAGTCCGGGATCGAGTCTAGATTCTCCGGCTCCTCGGAGTGTACTGCAGAAACTGACAGTCAGACGAGCTGGTCCCCAGTCCATCCTCCCCCTCCCCTTTGCACCTGTCCTCACCCACATTGCAGCCGACCTGCGGTGCATGTGTGTGGACACCCCAGCCAGGACATGCTCCAAGCGCCAACCCCCACTCCCCACAAAAGTCTGCCCTTGGGTCTATAGGGACACCCAGTCGTGTTCTCTGCAGATGAGGAGATGGACCCTGGAGGAGAGCCCAGCATGGACTCGGAAGTTAGACTCAGGCCTGTGTGGGCAAGAATTCTGTAGACCTGGGCTCCCAGAGCAAGTCTGAAAGAAGGGGCCATGGGCTCTGCCCTGGCCTAGCACGCTCCCTACCCCCGGGGAGATGTGTGGCTGGAGGAGGCTCCTTGTGAATGTGGAGTTCAAGGCCAGGGCTCCTCTTGCTCCGGGCTTAGGAAACACCAGTTGTGCCAAGTCAGAGGGCGGAAAGGCCTGCGGAGTCCAGATGACCCACTCGTGCCCTTTTATAGATGAGCCCGGCTAGTGAATCTCAGGCTGGGTCAGAGCCCTGTCCCGGTGCCCCAGCCAGTGGCCCGTTCTCGTCGCACAAGGTAAGCTGGCCCCTTGCATGTGGTTTCTGAAGGCTGAGCTTTTCCAATTGTTGTCCTACCGGCATTCTGGGGGTGGGGACCCGAGGACCCGAATGGGTCACCGTAGCTTCTATGGATTCTGCTGCGGAGATGTGATTTCAAAATACGATTTATGCAAAGCTGTTGGCTTTGAGAGAGGCTTCTGGCCTGTCTCAGCAGCACCCCTGACCAGCTTTGTGATTTTTTTAAACCGCTGGAGACTCAGATTGCTCATGTGGAATTTGGGGATCAAATGGAATCTGCGGAAGCGTTGTGTAGGTGCAGAAGGAAACATTTGTAGACATCTACGCACTGGACATGGCTTTGCCCATAGTTAGCTCTCAGTGATTGTAGCTGTTGTTGCTGCTGCTGTTCTTCAAGAGCCCTGGACGGAGAAGGGGCTGCCTGCCGTCCATCTACCCATCAATCCATCCTGGAAGAAAAGAGTTGACAGGGGAAGGGGCTTTGGTCAGGCCAAGGTGGGCTATACTTTTAGGTAGGTGGTCAGAACAGGCCTTATGAGAAGACCCTTGAGCAAAGACTTGGAGGAGGTGAGGGGAGGAGCGCGTGGACGTATCTGGGGGAAGAGCCTTCCAGCTGCAGGAGCAGCCAATGCGGAGGCTCCGAGGCAGACATGCATGTTGCGCAGGGACAGCCTGGAGGCCAGTCCAGCTGTGGCTGGAGCAGAGTGAGAGCCCACAGATAAGGTCAGGGAAGTGCCAGGGCCAGGTCATGGGGGGCCTTAAGGACCGCCGAGAAGGTGTGGCTTTTACTCTGAGTGAGATAGGCCGTTACAGGGTATTGGGTGGGTGGGGGGTGGGGGATGGACATAACCTTCAGCACCTCCTACCCATGAGCCCGCCCTCAGGCTGACTGTACTGTCATTCTGGGTCCCCAAAGCTGCCCCACCTCCTGTTCCAGGCTCACTACTTCCTACCCATGTGTCACGCCCCTCTCCATCCCCAGCCACAATGCCCCGGGTCGTGGTGGTGGGGGGTGTTTTCCCATACCCTCACGATGCCTGACGTTAGCCTGTGATCTGATGCTTTGTCCTCTGGAGTCCTTTAGAAAAGAATGACTGCTGGCGAGCATCCAGGTGTGGGGCAGGTTGTGGGCGCACATTTCACCTCTGAGGCAGGCTGGTGGTGGCCACCTTCCTTGGCTGGGCTCTCCCCACTGCCCACAGAGCACCCCCCCCCCCCTCCATCTGTGCCCAGACCAGCCTGGGCCGCTGGCTGGCTTTGCCTGGTGAGCAGTGATGGAGCACAGGAAGAGGGAAGGAGAATCGCGGCTGGGCGGGGGGCTGGGCGGGGGGCTGGGCGCACAGCGGGTGAGGGGGTGAGTGAGGAAGCCAGCAGGAAGCCGGGCTGGGTTTGTTCTCTGAGTTCCCAGTCCTGGCTGTCCCTGGGTCTCAGGCTGAGTCTGCAGCAGCATTGTTCCTGTGGATGGTGCCGTCCAGCCCAAATGTTCAGCCACCACCGCACCAGCCCTGCTCTGCTTGTAACTGTGCTACAGACATCTGTCCAGACGCCCTCCAAGAGCATCTGCCCTGCCCCTGACACCGCCGGACAGCCCTGCAGGGTGTTGGAAGCTCTCCTGGGGCCAGTGCCAAGGTGCAGATGTCCCCGCTGAGGCTCCGTGGGTGGGCCTGGGGGGACGGTGGGGGGTGGGCAAGGCCTGTTTCACTCCTGCGCCCAGCAGTGGCAGTGAGGGTGGCTCTGGGTCAGAGGCCTCCTGCTGCTCTGCACCCTCACACCCCTCCTCGGTGCAGAGGACCCGGAGCTCCCTTTCTGGAGAAATCCGCCAGTGGAAACACCGGCTCCCTTTGCCCAGCTCGGTAGGTTGTCTGGGTGGCTCGGATGGAGGAAGTCCTCGCCCTGCTGCCCTGTTCTGTTCTGCCTGGCCCTGCCCGGGGGGGGGGGGGGGGCGGGGCATAACAGAGTCTGGCTTCCACTGGGCAGCGCGCCTCCCTGACCCCTGCCCTTGACTTCAGGGTCCCAGGTTTTGGGGGTAAACAGAGACCCTGGGCTTTAAGGATGATCTCTGTGATCAGGGAAGGATCCAGTTTTTCTTCGTTTCTCCCCACCTCCCTTTCATCGCATCTGTGTGAAAATGAAAGCTATTGTTTATTTAAAAGGGCCATTTGCCTAATGCCCCTGGAATTTATTTGCTGGAGCATTTTCCATTTTCATATTTAGTTCAGACCTTGGCTGCAGCGGAGAGGTTATGTAACCTGGGATGGAATGGATCCCATTGGCATCTGGGGACCCACACCCTTAGCCATTTCTTTGAGGGTGTAAGCCCCCCCTGCCCCCCCACACACAGTCAAGTTGCTTCTGTGAGCTGCTGAAGTCAGGACTTCCCGGGGCTGCCTCCCCCTCCTCAGCTGGAGAACCTCCTGTGTACAGAGCCCGGCCCTGAATCACCCTGTCTCTGGACCTTAGCAAAAGCCTAAGCATCGCCGCCGGAACCTTGGCGGGGCTGGGAACTGTTTCTGGCCTGTTCTTCCTGACTTGCCTGCGGAGTCTGTCTCCACACTCTCGTCCGGCCCCAGCAGTGCTGGCCCCGAGGCCTCACCCTGACGGAGGGCCACACTCCCAGCCCTCATTTCCAGCCCAAGATGTCTTGATTTCTACTCCGAAACCTGGTCTGGGTCTAACTGGAGATCCTTTGACAGGGGACAAGGGAAGGGGTGCTGTTCTGGGTTTTGAGGGACGGGTAGTTCAACCTGATTCTGGATTTAAAAGGAGGCAAAGACGTAGAGTGGACTTAGAACCCTGAACTTAGTCAATGTAGTTGTGAAGAGGCCTAGTCTGGGAGGATGGGGATGGGATGAGGAGGGGGTGTAGCCCCGCCTTCTGTCCCACATCCCCATCCTGGGAGATGGTGGAAAACCCACTCTTTCGCTCACTGCTGTGGCCTGAGATGTCTCCCTTCACACCATAGCTCTGCTCAGATGTGCTCAAGGACCCCCACTGAGAGCAGATAACCCTGTGTAGGCCTCTGTTGGCCAGCACAGTGCTAACCGCTGTAACAGGCCCTCGGTTTTCTGGTGACTTAATCCACTAGAAATTGGCTCATCGCTCGTGTCTCAGACAAAGAAGGGTGTTCCATTTAGTGACTCTGGGACCCTGGGTCCTTCTGTTGCTGGCTCGGCCGTCCCTCCGGGTCTCACGTCTTCTGCTTCCTGGGGGCAGGAGGTGGAATGGCCATGGGAGAAGGCACACCCACTCCTTAACCCCCCAGCCTGGACCTGACCCGCACCCCTCCCCCTCGCTTCCTGCTGGTGAGAACAGTCACGTGGCCACAGCGGGCCTTGTCGGAGGCTGGGAACGTGGTCCCGAGTTGGAGCCACTGCTGGTAAGTCCACACGTGTCCGTGGCAGGAGATGGAGCGGAGGGATGTACTGGAGAGATGCCGAGGAGGAGAAATCAGCTTGGTGAGCGAGTGCGTGTGGGCAAGGCAGGGAGTCAGGAGTCCAAGGTCGTGCCCTCCAACCCACCCCCAGATTTCTGGTTCAAAGGACGGGGTGGCTGGTGGTGCCACCCAAGGACATGGCGTCTGCAGGAAGCGGGGCAGAGGTTGAGGGAGCTCCTGCTGCCACATGCCTAGCACGGGGTGGGGCTGTGGGGATGTTCTGTGAATGCAGGGAGTAGTAACAGTAGCGGATGGACGTAGGTCCCTTCCGCCCACCCCATGAGATCCAGTTGAGAGAAAGGTGGTGGCTGTAGTCGGCCTGAAACCACAGCACCCAGCAGGATCAGACCAATCACTTTGTTATCACAAAGCGAATAATAAGACTAATGGGGGGGGGGAGAGCGACCAGAGTGGCTGAGCTGGTTGATCATCGTCCTGTGCACTGAATGCTGAATGGTTGCTGGTTCCATTCCCGGTCGGGACACATATGAGAGGCAACTGATTGATGTTTCTCTTTCCTCCTCCTTCCTGCTAAGCATGTCCTCAGGTGAGGATTGAAAAAAAAAAAAGATTATGCCAAACCAGTGTGGCTTAGTGGTTGAGCATCGACTCATGTACCAAGAGGTCACTGGTTCGATTCCTGGTCAGGACAGATGCCCAGGTTGTGGACCGGATCCCAGTGGGGGCCATGCAGGAGGCGGCCAGTCGATGTTCTTTCTCATTGATGTTTCTGTCTCTCCCTCTCCCTTCTTCTTTCTCTAAAAATCAATAAAGAAAAAAAATCTTAAAAAAAAAAAGATTAAAGACTAATCAGGGGGTAGAAAGCGTAATTAGTAAGCCAGGAGAGGACACGTCCCCAGACACGCAGCCCGCTCTGGGTTGGGATCTGTGCTAGGAGCCCTGACTCGGAGGAGGAATCCTGCCTGTACCAGCGCCCTTCCTCGGCTTTCCGTGGTCTTGGGCTCCCTTCTGCAGGGATGTGGCCCCGAGAGGGCTGGGAGCTGGCATCACTTAGCATCTGACCAGAGGCAAGCAGGCTGCCCTCTCCATCCCTCATCAGAAGAAAGGGCAGCCGGCTCAGGGCCAAGTCCTGGACTCCAGCTGCCGGCCACTCTGCCCCTGGGCTGATCCAAGTGTGGCAGAGCCTGGGCCACCTGAGCTCTGAGCCAGTGCGGGTCACAGGGGTGTGGGAGGCTTTACCAGTGAGGCTGAGGTAGAGGCAGACCTTTTCTGCCTGGAAGGTCAGACTGGCAGACTTCTGGTATGCCTTCACACAGGAGTGAGGGGCCGGGGAGGGCTCCCATCTCTGCTTGGGGAGCCCAGGCAGAGTGAGGGAGAGGTTACGGCCGGGATTTGTAGCTGACTTGTCCCATGCTCTCAGCAGACTCCCTAGTGTGTGAGGCCCTGGTTTTTCCACAGTGCCAGGCTTTTCTCTCCCTGCAAATGTGGTTGTTCTGGTTGTCATCTGATTGTGTGTTATTCTTTTTTTTTTTTTATCCTCACCTGAGGGCATTTTTCCACTTTTTGTTCAGACAGAGTAGGAAGGAGAGAAAGGAAGCGAGAGAGAGAGAGAAACATCAATGTGAAGGGACACATGGAGTGATTGCCACCCACACGACCAACCAGGGTCGGGGACAAACCACAACTGAGGTATGTGCCCTTAGCGGGAACCGAACCTGGGTCTCTCTGGAACACAGGCCGACGCTCTAACTGCTGAGCCATACCAGCCAGGGCTGATTGTGTGTCATTCTTATGCTTGAACCGAAACGACCTACCAGGGGTTGCTGAGCACCTCCTGAATGTTGAGCACTATAGGAAAACAAAAGACAGCTATGGATTAGTCAGCGATTGAGATACAGATAGAGATACCAGAGGCGGGGAAAGATTGAGAAATGACCCAAACCACTTGTGATGAAGTGTGAAATTCCATGACCCTCCTTGGCAGTGCCACGGGCCAGGCCACGCAGGGCTGCAGGCCTTGGGGAAGTTTCCCTCACAGAAGAGGAGGTGCAGGGTGTGCCTTGCACACCGAGCCAGGTGTTTGGAAGGGGAGGCCCTTGGAACACATGGAGAGGGGTGAGGAGCAGCTAAGACCAGGGTCTTGTAGTGGGGGGAGTGAGAATACTGGACTAAGATCGCAGTTAGATTTAAAAGTGGCTGCTGTCCTCTAGGGCAACAAAACCGAAACCCTTGGGGATATATTCCCACCAGACAGAAAACATTCTCAGATTATCAGTGGTCCACAAATTAGCATCTAGCTTGCAATAATTTGGGCCCCATTCAAGAATAAATAACGAAGAAGACAAAGATGTCTTCTAGGGAACCACGTGACCTTTGGGTGTCCACTGTTTGGCATTGAGCAGGCCATATGGGTGTAGGGCACTGAAAAGTCAATGCATGAGCACTGGAGGGGCACCTGTCATACCTTCGCCTTATTTGACACTTGGAAGATTGTTGATACGGAGAAGAGCACCCGCCGTTTCTTGGTTGAAAGAGAGCCACGTGACAGGAGGGAGGCAACCAGTCTTTCAGACATGCCTGGGACACCGGTAGGAGCTGGTAGCCTCGGAGGCTGAGTTTCGGATGGTGGAGGGACGGCAGACCCCAGAGGGCCCCAGACTGCACAAGGGGCAGGCCCGACCACCCCAGAGCAGGCTCGACAGCCGTCCTATGGCCAGTTCCTCCACCAGGACAGACAGTCAGTGCCCCTGGCAGCCCACGGACCACACTACGGGCAGAGGAAGACTCCGTGAGAAAGGGCCACGGAAGCAGGAAGTGCCGATGTCGGGTTCGGAGGCCACGGGACCCGACTGGAGTCGGAGAGCCGTCTGGGAAGAGAACAGCCGAATTAAAAGTGCACAGTCTCCGTATGAGAGACCGGTTCTGTCCAGGGCACATTCAGGGGACGGCGGGAGAGCTCGGGCCTGCAAAACAAATCAGCTACGCGTCCCCTTTGCCTCAGTGATCACGGGGGTCACGGGGATCTGGTGGGAGCAGTTGGTCTCAGATGCCCTGGCCACAGCGGGCTTTTGCCCTGTGTTTGGACACCTTGCTAAGGCTGCTTCTCCCTCCCGTCCTTTCCTGGCGTGGTGCTGGTGCTGTCGGCAAGATGGCCATGTGTGTCTGAAGAAAGCTCCAGGGTGACTTCCTGCCACCCACTGGTAAGTGTTCCCTCCGTCCCTGTGTGTGGCAGGGGAAGGCAGTCGGGCCTCAGCCAGGACTTCTGGGGTTTCGGTCCGTCCCTGTGCCTGGGCCCGAGAGGCCACCCGCCGCTCCTTCCGCTCGTCCCACCATGGCTGGAGTGCGGAGCCCCTGCTTCCTGGTCACAGGTGTTTCCTTCCTTCCATTCATCATTGACTCATTTGGTCAGTCAACGGGCATTTGTTGAGCACCCACCACGGGCTGGCAGTGTGTGCGCGATGCTGTGGGCACAGTCATGGGGAGAAGCAGACATGGTCCTTGCCCTGCGGAAGTGCCACTGTGAGTCAGTGTGTCTTTCCGGCTGTGACGCCGCCATGAAGAAACATGTTGCTTTTAAAGTGTAGCAGGATGCTTAGCTGTGACATCCTCTTGTCATTTTCCACTGAGTCCCAAGAGGTTGCAAGTCTTTCCACGTCCTCAGTTGGGAGTTGGGATGCTTGGCTCCCTGTAAAGACGTTGAAAGAGAAAGGCGCCACTTGGTTTTGGACCCCTGGCCCCTATTGACACTGGGGGCACAAAGGGCTTGCCATTCGAGAGGCCCAGGTATTGGCATTGAGGGAGGAGGTTGTGGAGAAGGCTGGTGTGTGGTGGTTTCTCACCTGAGCCCCTTGGAGGAGAGAAGGGGGTGTGTCCCTCAGGCCAAGAGAACGGAGAGGGCCGCTTAGAGTGCCCGCCCTGGTGTATCCCAGAGCCCAGGGCACAAAGGTGAGTGTTGGACATGCAGCTTGAAGAGGGTTAGTGGAGCCCAGGGACTGTCCTGTGCTCCTAGAGAAGGGTGTGTGTGTATCCCAGGGAGAGCGGTGGCCCGCGGTACCATCCCGAGCCATTTAAAAGGGGAGGGTCAGACAGGGTGGGCAGGGCGATCTTGCCACAGAATGAGATCAGAGAGAGACTCATGCACGCTACTCACCATGTCAGAGCTGGCTTCCCAGCCCCCAGCCTCCGACAGTCACGGTCAGAACCACAGACAGAGTCGATGCCATTTACATTGAAACAGTCCTCACAATGCTTTGGAGGTATTTCCCCTTGAGTTCCAGACCACCACAATCCAGTGAAGCTCAATAAAATGAAGTATGCCTGTATTTCTTTGTATATATATAAAATACATATTTAAGGTTCTGAAAGGGCCCGGCTAGTGTGGCTCAGTGGGTGAGCGTCAACCCATGCACCAAGAGGTCGCTAGTTCAATTCCTGGTGAGGCGCATGCCCAGGTTGTGGGCGCAATCCCCAGTGCGGGGCATGCAGGAGGCAGCCAGTTGATGTTCTCTTCATCAATGTTTCTATCTCTCTCTCCCTCTCCCTTCCTCTCTCTCTAATATCAATAAAGAAAAAAAAGTTCAGAAAGGCTGATAATAGTGACCATGTATGGAGAGGAAACAGAGAAGAGCATGGGAAAGAGTTGGTCTTGTATAACAAGAACGCTCCGTGTCTTTCCTGAGCGATGACCGAGGTGCACGGACACACACTCTCCAGGTGTTTCGGGAGCACCGTGAAGGAAGCCCAGGGAAGAAGTGATGACATCTGAAGGTGGTTTTACAGGCCAAACTAGAGTTCCTTCAAGGAGGGTAAACTTCTTCCCAAACTTTTCGAATAAGTCTGGAGTTTTAAACTAGGGTTCACACTTCCTACCTCCATTATTTTTCCTACTATTTTATTCTAAAAGATTTCAAACGATCAGAAAAGTTTAAAGATTTTCACAGTGAATACCCATATACGGTCAACCCTTAAACAGCACAGGTTTGAACTGTGTGGGTCCCTTTACATGCAGAGTTTTTTCAATAATAATACATTTTTTTTCAAAATACTGTAAGTGTATTTTCTCTTGTGATTTTCTTAATATTTTCTTTTCACTAGCTTACTTTATATAAGAATACAGTATATAATACATATAATCTAAAAATATGTGTTAACTCTGTTATCAGTAAGGATTCAGTAGTTAAGTTTTTTGGGAGTCAAAAGTTATACACATTTTCTTCTATTGCACGGGGTGCGGGGTTCAGTGTCCCTAACTCCCATGTTGTTCAGGGGTCAACTGTACTCACCACTTTCTTTTAATCCTCACCCAAGGATATTTTTCCATTGATCTTCAGATAGAGCAGGAGGAAGAGAGAGAAAGAGAAAGAAACTTTGACATGAGAGGGACACATCAATTGGTTGCCACCTGCACGACCCCAACCAGGGCGGGGATGAACCATAACTGAGGAACATGCCCTTGGCTGGAATCGAACCCAGTACTCTTTGGTCCACAGGCCACTGCTCTAACCGCTGAGCCAAACCAGCCAGGGCTGTCCTCACCACTTTGATTCTACAATTAACATTTCACTATATTTGCTTTATCACACACCTACCCATCCATCATCGTGTTTGTAAAAATATAGTTCAAAGTAAGTTCCTGGCTCTCCTGAAATGCTATCTTCTTTCATTAGATGAGGAATTTTGTATTAAGACTTAGATTCTTTTTTATTTGAATTCTTCCATTTACTCTTATTAAATCAGGCATGCTTTTCTAGTTTTGCGCATTTCTTGGCCATTTCCAAGTGAGGTCAGTTACACAGTCAATGGATTCAAGCTGTCATTGTAAATAAGTCTCTCTCAGCAATGGTGTTTTGTATTTACTGAGACCTTGCTTGATGCCGGGTGTTTTGTGTGCATTATCCCATTTAAGCAAAACCAACACTCTGTGTCATGGTACCACCAGGACCACCATTTTGCCAAGGAGGAAACTGAGGTTTAGAGGGCAAAGAATGTGTGCCAGTCCACACAGCCACTTTTTGGCAGAGCTGGGGCAAAGGTTCGTATTACTTCAAAGGCCCTCATTTCAGCCATTCGCTAATGCTCTCCTGAGTGAAACACCCATCCTAGGATTTCTCTGTGGATCACCCGCTTCCCATGTGGGGTGTCTCACCCCGGCCCCGCGATGTGATGATTTGGATGCAGTCGAAGGCGCGAAAGCACTCTCCAGCCTGACCCAGCCTTCCAGCTCCCTCATTACTTCACGGAGAATCACATATTCCAGGCGCTCAGTATCCGAGAGGTTCTGGGCCTCGTTAAGTGGGGTTTATGTTGCTCAGTATTTCCCCCGCCTAGTGCCAAGATCCAGTTATGCGATCATCGTGGAAAGTGATGTGTGGTGTTGCCTGACAATTAAGGGGTACTGTGAGGTTTTAACTGGAGCTTTTCTGAGCTTTCTTCTTGGAAACGTCTGGGATTCTCTTAGTAACTGACAAGGCGACATGCGACAGGAGACTTTGCTTCCCCGAGGATGTTGTGATGGCTCCTCCACCTGGTGTGCCCGTCACCGTGAGGGACAGGTCCATGCAGTATCTCCTCCGCTGCCAGGGGAGGGGACTGAGGCTCAGAGAGGCTGCGTTCCTTATGCAAGTATCAGGGATGAAGGGTTCAAACCTGGGTTTTCTGACCACCACCTCATGCTGCCATTATTTTGTCTTGTTGGGATGGGGCTCAGTTCTGTATACAAGGATCAGGAACATACCTGATTTTGTTGTTGTTAACTCTCACCCGAGGATATTTTTCTATTTATCTTCAGACAGAGTGGGAAGGAGAGAGGAGGAGAGAAAGGGAGAGAGAGAAAGAAAAACATCGATTGGTTGCCTCCTGCACGACACTGATCAGGGCCCGGGACAAACTGCAACCGAGGTACGTGCCCTTGGTCAGAATCGAACCCGCGACTCATTGGTTTGCAGGCAGACACTCTACTGCTGAGCCAAACCAGCCAGGGCCCGAGAACATTTTTCTATTGATTTTATTTTAAGATAGAGTAGAAGGGAGAGAGGAGAGAGAGAGAGAGAAACATCAATGTGAGAGAGACACATGGATTGGTTGCCTCCCACACGACCCCCACGGTGGTCGGGGATTGAACCCACAATCTTTGGGTCTGCGGGCCCACACTCTTAACTGCTGAGCCACACTGGCCAGGGCAGAAAACCTGATCTGAAGTGTGTCCAAGCCACATCCTAACTGCTTGGGTTTCCTTAGGTCTGGGCCGGAGCTGACCGTGTTTCGCCAGGAACTGGACAGGGGATACAGATGGGCAGGCATTTTTCTCAGAAAGAAAACTGATTGGGTTTTAAGAAAATTTTGCGGTTCTTCCCCTCCCCTCCCAGATCACACCCCATCTGCTGTGCTTATTTTCTGAGACATCTGGACTCACTAAAGTTTCTGAGACTTCAATGGAGAAGGAATAGAGAGAAGGTGACAGCCAGGGGTAGATAACAGTTAGCCTAGAGAGACGTTAAATAAACGATAAGGAGTTGAATCTGCCATTTAATCAGTCTTTCCTAGTTTTCTGTACTCCCTACCACTTTGTGTTAAACTCAGTTACAGGGGTAGAACATTCCAGTCGTCAGGTGGATTCTGGAAGCAGATTTACTGGAAGTGAAGCCTTATCTTCTGGTGTATGTCAGAAGGAATTCATGGAAATCTATGTATTTTCCTATCACGTGTACCTGGACGGTAGCAAAAAACGGCTTCCTTGTGAGAGTCAAGCACGCGCTGAACACTTAGGAAAACCTTGTTTGTAGAAGCGAATGTTGAGCCAGAGGGGTTCACACTGAGGGCTTTGTGTGGCTTTTGGGAACGGTGTAGAAGTCACAGGTGACTGCAGTTCTGCCCAGCCTCTAGTTGCAATTCATCTTTCCTCAATCTCTCCTCTCTTCTTGCCTCGCTGTGGAGCAGCAACCCGACGTGTCGTTTTTGGCAGATGTGCTCGGTCGAGTTCAGTATTTCTCACTCCGCTCCTTTAAAACCCTGAAGGAGAGTTAGTTTCGGAAAGTCGAGGGCACTTGTGCAGAGGTTCTCGGACGTTGGGAGAGGTCTCCTGGTCCCGCCCAGGACGCACCGAGGCCCGTCGGCAGGGGCGAGAAAGCATCCCGTTGCCCAGCGGGTCGTTCACTTGTTCAGCTCATTGACTGAGCCTTTTTCTGGGCTGGGTGTTCAGAGGCCGATGAAAGAAACCCGATTGCTCTTCTCTGAGCTGACTGCCTAATGGGAATGCTACAAAGTAAACGTGTAGTAACCAAATAGTAGACATTGATTGGAATCGGTGCCATGAGGGGACCAGGGTGAAATGTTTGAGAAGGGGTCAGCCGCCCTGGCCGGTTTGGCTCAGCGGTTAGAGTGTCGGCCTGTGGTCCAGAGAGAAGGGGTCAGCCATGCTCAGCATTGGGGGAAAAGCATTAGAGGCAGAGGGAACAGCAAATGTGGCAGCCTAGAGGCAGGAGTGGGCGTTCAGAGGGGCCTCAAGGGGCCGCGTGGTTAGAGTGTGGTGGATGAGGAAGACGGCGGGAGGAGGTGATGGTGGCGATGTCTACACAGCCCGCTCCCGAGGGGCCTGGTGGGCTACACTCAGTGAGTGGGTTTAATGATCTGAGCCAGTGGGAAGCTGGTGAGGGGTTGAGGAAGCGGGTGTATGGTTCTACTTGTGTTTCCAGGAGATTACCCTGGGTCTCGCATGGAGAACGGACAGGAGAGCAAGCAGGGAGCCAGAGAGGAGGCGCGTGTGGCTGGTCAGGCAAGAGGTCGCCGTGTGTGCCGAGCTGGCGTGTGGGCTGGCCTGCCTCTGCCGCTTTGTGACCGCGCGATCTGGGGCAGCTCTCCTAATGTCTCTGGCATTCACCCCTAATAAAATCGGGGTGAGCATTTTCTCATGTGGTTTCTGGAAGGAATAAGGATTCATAAAGGCCTCTATAAACCTGGACCATATGCTTATCTGAGCAATAATATGATTCATATTGAAAGGAGGCGGACCCCTGCAAAGTTGGAAAAATCACTCAGCTGCCCAACGTGTGCAGCATTTCATTACAGCCTGAGGCTGAAAGAGATGCTTTTGTTTCTTGACTGCCCTCAGTGTCTCTCTGAGGGAGGGCCACTGGTTAAAAGTCACATGGTGTGGTCATTTATATGGAGTCATTTGCTGGGGTAATAGCTTGGAATGGTTGAGTTTCTATTTTAGCTTCGCGTCTCTGGTCACCAAATGTGGGTGATGTGTGAGTGGGATAAACTGTGTAGGTGTGATGTGCTGCGAATATGAGAATGCTTAAACCTCCCCGCTGACCGGGGACCACGTGCTCTTAGCACCCAATTAGTGCTAATGGGCCATCACTATCCCCTGGTCCAGTGGGTTGCTATGTTCTTGCCCCCCAAGAACCTCAGCGTTCTCAGGGTAAAGTCACATGATACTTATTTTGGCTTTGAACACAGCAGGTCCATTTTTCATCGTGAGTTTGGGCCATTCGGAATCCTTCAGTTACAAGGAAATATCCTGTTTCAAATGCAATTTTCTGTTGCAGCCCCGAGCAGATGCTGAGATTTGCTGCCCCGCATCCAAGAGGGTCTCGGGGTTCCCAGAGAGACCAATTTAAAAGTGTCTGCTGGAGGGTGCTACGGCGGCAGGGACCTTCTCCATGTGCCCTGCTCAGCGCGGTGGCCGCTGGCTGAGCACTCGAGAGGCGCTGAAGAGCTGAACTGTAAATTGTATTGTACTTTAATTAGTTACAGTTTAGATGGCCACATGTGGCCAGTGGCTTCTGTGTTCACAGTGCAGTCCCAGAGGAAACTGTTTTCTCCTGGGAGTGCTCCTCTGAGCCCCCCGGGTTCTGTGAATCTGTGAGCTCAGACCCCCTCACAGCCTCTGAGATCCTCACCAGCACTTGTGTCTTCTGTGCTTGGGGACTGCTGTGACACCTCCTTGTTGTTGGACAGTTACAGGGGGTCGCATTGCCTTCTCACTGTCTCCTGACTGCCCATGTGGTGATGCAACACGATGCTGGGGAGGACCGTTGAGAAAGCTGTCTGTGGACGGCGCTGCTCCGAGCTCTGGCTTCCTGTGTTTGGTCTCTTTGTGTCCCCAGTGGTGGCTGTGGAGGACAGCCAGTCCCGGGGAGGACATTTGTTTAATATTGTCCCCACTGGCATAGGCCCTTGAAAGTCAGGGGTTTTGAGGTACATGCCCACTTCCGGACTATGTGACAGATTTCTGGTGGCTGATGACCACAGTGTGGGGGCCGTAACAACAGCAAGGCCTAACGAACACTTGGTATTTGCCCACATCCTTAGGAACACGAGTGTCCTCAGGAGGCCTTGGCTCCAGGGCAGGCGTGTGGGTGGGTGGATGAGCTAGCCTTGCTCTCCAGGGTCAGGAGACACCTGGATTCATGGTCAGACATTGGGTAGCTCACCTGTCCATAGAGGGAGCCGTTGAAGGTTATTCTGGTGCAGAGGGAGAAATAGGGAGAGGACAGAAAATGGGCCCAGCATTGTCCTTTTCAGTCTGTAGGTGAGGAAGGGACGATGTGATGTGACCGAGCTTCCTGGGAGCCTGGGGTCAGCTGCGAATGGCACTGATTCCCACCCGTTCTGGAATTCGGTGTCCGGGCAACTCCTGCCTTCAAACTGAGACCAGCATCCAGCGCACGGGGGACTGTTTTTATTCTGCGTAGCAACTGTCACGTGAACGGTGACGGATGCATGTTCTATGGAGAGCAGCTCTGTTTTTGTTTTTTGCATGATACAGATTTAGAACACAACTTTTCAGGAAAGAAAGGGGTGAAAAGTGGTGCCATCTACCATAGTAATGAGGTATGCAAAGCCCATGGAATCGGGGAGAAACAATATCATGGGTCCCAGAAATAGCCCAGGCCTGGGAGTGACGTCCGGGAGGCCGGAGCCCTGGCAGATGTGGTCCTGTAACAGGCCTGCTGGTTCTTTTTTTGAAAAAATTTAGGAACCATTGTTAATTTGGGGTAGCCCTGTGTTCACCACTGGTGGTCATTCCGAGAGCTGTTTTTATCCCTGCGGGGGGGCCAGGCACGGGAAAGCCAAGCGGGGACTCCCGATTGCGGGTAATTATCTGGACCGCAGCCGTGGCTCTCTCTACGTGTCCCGGCATTGTTCACGCCCCGTGTTGGAGCTGATCTGCTTATAAACAGGTGGTTTGGGGGTGTGGGGGGAGATCCTCAAGCTCTTTATGGCTGTATTTCCAGAATATGCTTTTAAAAGTTATGGCCAAATTTCCCTTGATTGGGGAGCCCCAGTCCTTTATGTTTCCCTTTCCAATAAGAAGTGTTATTAACTTACCCACTGAAATCGTTGAGATCAAAGAGGCCGTAAACGCAGCAGCACCAGGGCTGTTTCAGGAACACAACATTCGGCTCTTTCTGTTCACACAAGGATTTGGGACAATGTCTTTGAAGGTGAATACCACAAAGTGTTAACTGTTTTTCCTTTTTCTCCTCCTCGTTGTTGTTTTTTAATTGACTATATGGAATAGCAATGCAAACAGGCCGAGAGTTAGTGGAAAATGGCTCAACCAACCAAGACTTACAAAACAAACAAACGCCTTTCATCATCGTTGGCCCTCGTTATGTCAAGAATGTGGTTCCCGGACTCCCGATAATTCACGGAACTGCGTGAATCATTTCAGACGGGTTTGTCCTTGGGCCCCAGCTAGTCTGTGGGTACCTACAAATCATTTTAGACAAGCTTGTCCTGGTGCAGATAGTGCTGCTTTGAGAGTTCCTGGAGACACGTCCCTGCTCCATTGAAAGGCTTCTGCTGGACTTTTCAGTGACATGACATTGAAGACATAAATACGGTTTTATATAGTTAGTGGGGCCAAGTCTTTTATGGTGTGTTTTATAAGTCTAGAGGATATTTTGTTTGTTTGTTTGAGGTTTTCATTGAAACTTTAGATTAGGGTAGTCCTTGAAGTGGAGTCTGTAAATCCGGATATTGTCTGTCTTAAGGGGAGCTGGGGGGCTAGGCAGAGAGATGGGCTCCATATATTCAAGTTCTTGGGACCAGAGTCTACCTTTGCCCTCGGAGACATGCTGCACTGAGAAGTAGGTTAGGTCCGGCCAGTGTGGCTCAGTGGTTGAGTGTTGACCCATGCACCAAGAGTTCACTGGTTCGATTCCTGGTCAGGACACATGCCCAGGTTGTGGGCCCGATCTCCAGTGGGGGGCATGCAGGAGGTGGCCAATCAATGTTCTCGCTCATCGATGTTCCTATCTCTCCCTCTCACTTCCTCTTTCTCTAAAATCAATAAAGGAAATAAATTTTTAAAAAAGAAGAAGAAGAAGTAGGTCGGCATCCCTTAAATTTGTGACTATCTCAGGGTAAATGGCGTTACACCTTCCTTTTTATCCACGGAGCAAAAAATTCTTCACTGGACCGTAGGATCACTCCTTTCCCTGTGCTTTCTGAGAGGCAGGGTGTGCCCTGGGCTTTTCTGCCTCTGTTTCGTCCAGACTGTCCACACAGTCACTCACTGTCACACAGCCCACCTTCATGTCCCACACACTCACAAACTCCCTCCTACCAAATACTCCTCTCAGTCTTTATTTTGATAGGGAAAGATTTCTTCTTGCCATGAATTTTCATAACACTTTGTGTCTTTCTAGGTTTGTGTTGGAAGTATTTGTAAACAGGTCTTGTCTCCATCAAAAGAATGTGTGTAAGCTCCCCTATGAGGTAAAATGATACCTTGTTCATCTTTGTGATCCCAACTGCACTCTGCCCTATGCAGAGGGCATTTAAAATACACGTTTGGTGAATGACTGAATGAGAGTTATTTAACATCTATGTGCACATTCTTGTGCCAAATAAAAAATTCTTGTGGAAGATTTATCAAAGAATGACATGATCTCTCCCATGACACTTGTAAATAACTATGAATCACAAAATATAGGTATTACAGTTATGTACTCCTATGTAACAGACCACCTTAAACTTAATAGCATAAAACAACAGCCATTTGTTTCTGTTTTTGTTCTTTTTTAGTTGTATGAATTTCTTATATATTTTGGATATTAACCCCTATTCTATATACGATTTGCAAATATTCTCTCATTCATTTTGCTGACCCCTACCTTTTTTATTTCTGTGCAGAAGCTTTTTAGTTTAATGTAGTCCATTTTTTAATTTCTGCTTTTGTTGCTTGTGCTTTAGGTATCAAATAAAAAAAAAATTATTGCCAAGACCAATGTCAAGGAGCTTTTCTCCTGTGATTTCTTCTAGGAGTTTTACCATTTCAGATCTTAATCCACTTAGAGTTTGTTTTTGTGAGTGGTATAAGATAGGGATCGAGTTTTATACCTTTGCATATGGATATCCAGTGATCCCAACACCACTGCTTGAAGAGACTGTCTTTTCCCCATTGAGTATTCTTGGCTCCCATGTCAAATATTAGTTGATCACATATGCATGGTTTGTTTCTGGGCTCTCAACTCTGTTCCATTGGTCTATGTATCTGTTTTCATGCCAGTGCTAACCCGTTTTGATTACTATAGCTTCATAGTGTAATTTAAAATTGGCAAGTGCAATACCTCTAACTTTGTTCTTTCTCAAGATTGCTTTGGCTGTTCAGGGTTTTTTGTGGCTCCATAGAGATTTTAGGATTGTTTTTCCCATTTTTTAGAAAATGCTGTTATAATTTTGATAGAGATCACATTGGAGCTATAGATGGTTTTGGGCAGTATGGCCATTTTAACAATATTCATTTTTCCAGTCCATGAACACAGGATATTTTTATTTTGTCTTCAGTTTTTTTTTCATCAAATATCTTATAGATCTTTCACCTCCTTGGTTAAATTTATTTCTAAGTATTTTATTGTGGTTTTTAAAATGCTGTTTTAAATGCTATTTTCTTTATTTCTTTTTCTGATAGATTTCAAATTCTTTAAGGCAGGGATGTTTAACCCAAAAGGAAGATGATTTTTTTTTTTTTTTCATTTTGTAAATTGTTTAATTAAATCTCATAGGTTTGCACCTGGTTTCCATCTAGTGGCCAGGTGAGAAAGGAAACAAGGCCCACCCAAACAGAAGAGGGGAACTGAGAGGTAGTTATGATACACATTCTTTTTATTATCTACTTGCAAAGATTCCAGAAATGTAATGATAGTTCAGAGAATTCTGCTGTGATTCCTGACAATTTTAACAGTCTCTTGCGATCATATCAATCAACTTTGAAATGGTACATACACCGAATTAATTTGTCCAAACCTGAGTTTCACCACTTGGGGGAAAAGAATACCTGTGGTGAGATTATACCAGTCAGTCTATGAAAGCACGGGGCCTGGTCCAGAGCACTGATGACTGATCAGTGTCAGTTGAATTCAGATGTGACAGGTGCAATGTTGAAGGGACTGAAGTGAAAGCAGAGTTCACTCAGAGCATCCATTTGCCAGTGTTCCAACTTTTTCCCACCACTAGGAACCCAGTGTCTGTCTCCTTTCATTAGATTAGGATCTGACAGTACCCAGTAAACCCAAAAACTCTAGCTAAGAGGTATAATAAATGATATTTATTAAGTGGTTTAGTAAGGTTTTTGTAGATAGGTATGACATTGTTTCATTTGCGTTTACAGGTGCTTAAAATAGCCAAGGTTAAGACGGTGGGAAGATTTGGAAAGAAAAGTAGCCAAGAGTTGTGAGATTCTCTCTCTCTCTCTGAAAGGGAGTAATGGTAGAGCAAGGAAAAAGCTTTAGGTAAATGTTTACTAAGATGTTTATGTGTATATTGTGCACTGACTGTTGGTGTAGGATTGGTCTGACCCATAAAACCACCTTTCTTAAGAGTGGTGATCTCAAGTTCACCAAAGCCTTCCTTTTTGGATGAATGCCCATTTCAATTCATATACATCTCAGTAGATGTTATTGAGTGTGTCTACTCTCCACTGTGAACTGTGCTAAAGGCTGGCCTCTGCTCCCATAGAGTCCAGTCTAGTTTGGTGGTATTGGCGGTGGTGGGGATATGTCAACCAATAAATGCCATGCATTGCTTTAGATATCAGCTCAGAAAGACAAGGAACAGAGGGGAGTAAGCTACCCCCTGGGGGAATCAAGGAAGGATGAGCTGCAAGAAGAAGAGATTCAACCATAAGGATTGCCTGTGGGGTTCAAGAAAGATGAGGACAGCCCTGGCCGGTTTTGCTCAGCGGTTAGAGCTTCGGCCTGTGGTCCAGAGAGACCCGGGTTCAGTTCCCGCTAAGGGCATGTACCTCGGTTGCAGTTTGTCCCCGGCCCAGGTTGGGTTGTGCGGGTGGCAGCCACTCGATGTGTCCCTTTCATGTCGATGTTCCTCTCCCTCTCCCTCTCCCTCTCCCTCTCCCTCTCCCTCTCCCTCTCCCTCTCCCTCTCCCTCTCCCTCTCCCTCTCCCTCTCCCTGTCCCTCTCCCTCTCCCCCTCCCCCTCCCCCTCCCCTCCCCCTCCCTCTCCCTCTCCCCCTTCCTCTCTCTCTCTCTCTCTCCCTTCCTCCCTCCCTCCCTCCCTATCTGCACAAAATATGGAAAAATGTCCTTGGGTGAGGATAAAAAAAAAAATGAGGACAGAGAGAGGGTATCCATTGAATCAACAGCACAACAGCTGTTGGTGATCTTGTCAAAACCAGTGGGAGCCGAGTGGCGGGAAGGAGAATGGAAGAGACCAAGGAGTGAAAAAGTTTTGATGAAAGTCACTGGAATTTTAATGACCTTGTTTTATTACAGCTTTGAGGGGAGCTATTTTCCTCACTTGCTAAGCAGCAAATCATTCAAAGCAATTGTACTGGTTCAGTTAGTCCCCAAACTGAGCAGCTAGGCTCACTGTGGTTTGAGTAACTCAGAAATCTTACGGGGTTTATTTCGGTCACGGTTCAGGATTTTCACACACCACTGCGGTCTAGGGCAAGCGTCTCAGCTTTCTAGATACCCTCCCAGGGCTCGTGAAGCCACAGGCCTGCCCTGGGAAGGTCAGGGATCTTTTTGTAAAAGTAGTGAACTCTATATGTGGCCCCGAGAGCCCTGTCTCTCCACTGTTACCCTCCTAAGGGCTCACACAGGGAGACAGATGCTTTCATATAACTGTCAGCATCCAAGCAGCATTGCTTCTACCCTGGCCCGAAATATCCATCCAGGACCAAATTCTTAAAACCCCAGGGGCCCTGGGGTGATTTTGAGCTCAGGCCTTGAACCTGTCATAAAACGTAATGGATGGTATATTTTTAACTGCTGAGACCAGTGAGTTCATACAACCGATGAAGACTGAAACAACATAATGATTCTTTCTGAACTTTTTGAAGTATATCTTGAAGCATTTAAAAAACCACAGGATGGACCCCCTCATCATATCATTGACCATTAGGACAAGAGTTCATTACTGTTTTTACACATGGGTCCCTTTGGCAATTGAGAGAAGCTTCTGCCCCCCCTCTCCCCCCCGGATGTTTCTAAGTGCATAAGATAAAAATACATAAAATTACAAAGAAACCAATTATGTTGAAATTCAGCTATCAGAATGTTAAAAAGAAACCCCACATTTGTGACTTCGTAATATACCATTTTTTTTTATTAATGCATTAAGTAATGAGATCCGGAATTTTGAAATACTAAGGAGCATACACTGTATTTCAAGGACTCTACAACTGTAATATGATGTGGAAACAGCTCAGATTTCTGCTGAGGACAGAGTCACAGGTATTTCTGATAGTTCTGTGGTTTGCTGCCTACACTTATGATGAAAGGAAATGCTAAATTTCAGCGAGAGGTTAATAAAAATAAAGAAGTACATTTTTTCCCCCTCTATCCAAGTTTACAGACCCTCTCAATTGCAGACTCATAACCTCTGGTTTAAGAGAAAATTTTGGTTGAAAGTAGTAAAAAAAACAAACGAGGAAGTCTATCGTTGACGTGACGTGCGGTAATGGATCATTGACTCTTCAGGGTTGAGAAGCTCATTATTAACTTTGTGAGAGTCCAAGTCCCAGCCCTTCTCTCTCTGCACTTTGTGAAACTTGGTGCTTGGTGTGCTGGACACAAAGGTGCTCCCGTGAACAGCTCTAAAATATACAAAGAGTTTCCTGATGGAGCCCTGGGGCTGGTGGGTATCTGTGATCCACCCCTGAACCCTAAGATGTATTTATGGAGTGTTAGTTGTTCTTTTTGAAAATAAATAAAAGCAGGGCAAAGGAAAACTGTATGAGTTGAAAGTAGTGGAGAGTAACGGTCAAAATGATAGTCTGCGTGCAGTCCCCACACCTCCCCAATATTGACGTGCACTGGCTTGTATTTTGGTCGGACACGAGCTCTGGTCATCCTGGCACTTTATCTAGCTTTTCTCACTTCCTTAAGGACACTGCAGGCGACAGATTCAGCGTGGACTTCGTGACACGGAATCTTGCACCCGGTTCCCTAGAAGCAGACTTGGAGATAGGGGTTTCTGCCAGGGGTTTACTGGGGCAGTGTTGGCAGGAGAGAGGGAAATGGCATGGGGCAGGGGAAAGGCTGTGGTCTCAGGAAAAGTCTAGCCTCAGCCTGATCCCAGGAAGGAGCACTAGGGGCTGACACACCATAGAGCTATTCACCCAGTGGCCAGTGGGATGGGCTGTGATCAGCGAGCAGGGAGGGGGGTATGTATTAGTTTACTATGTTACATGAAAAATTGCAAATTTAGCAGCTTAAAACAACACATGTTTATTACCTCAGTTTTTGTGCATCAGAAGTCTGGGTCCTCTGCTTAGGGCCTCAAAGCTACAATCCAGGTGTCAGCCACGTCTCATCTGAAGCTTAGGGTCTTCTTCTAGATTTATGTGGTGGGGGTAGAATTCATGACTTTGCAGCTCTGGAGTCCACGGTGTCTTGCTTCTTCAAGGTCAACAGGAGAGTAGAGTGTCTCTCCTGCATCATATCCCTTAGTTTGGAGAAGACCTAAGCCCTCTTTAGCCTGAGTAGGTCCACCCAGATAATACCTCTTTTGATGAACTCAAATTCAGCTGATTTGGGGACCTTATTTACATCTGCAGAATCCCTTTACTATTGCCATATACAATGTAACATAATCACAGGAGTAACACCTGTCATATTTACAGTCCTTCCCACCCTCAAGGGGAGGGGATGGGTTGTACAGGGCATGGGCCGTTGGGGCTCATCTTGCATTTCTGCCTCTCACAGGGCATCACCTGCAGGCATCTCTGGAGGAATGGTTCCCATCAGCCAAGGGCAGTGTAGGGTGTAGATGTGGGCTGTTAGTAGCCAATGCCTGTAGCAGCTAGGAGAGGGATGCGCCAGCTGGCAAAGGGCATCTGGGCAGGGCGCTAACAAGACTGCTACAGATGGGCATCTCCTGATGGGTGTAGCTTTAAAAACAGAAGTCAAAGCTGATGTGGAATAAGCTGCCTTGAGAGTCTGATTTCTGCCCCTCATGCCTCTGTCATCTCACAGTTTGGTGGTAGAGACAGGCACAAGGACAGGCATGACACAATACACCACGCACTCAGTGCTGGTCGTGCAAATCAGAGTCCGAACAGGAGGGGTTGTTGCCTGCAGACCAACATCCCCTGGAAGCTCTCGGGGCCTGATTGGGTCCCTTTTGGGACCGTTTGCATCTCTCAGAGTGCGGCCTTCTCCCACATTTCCTTCCCAGGAGCAGTGTGGGATCCCCAGGACCCACGGGGCTGTGGGGGGCGTCCCTCCTCGCCTTGGTTCAGAGACTTCGTTGGCTGCAGCTTCCCTCTGTGATCCCTGCTGCATTCTCACTCCTTCATAGAGTCTCGGGGTGCAGAGGGAAGAGGGATACTGGCTTTGTGACCTTGGGGAGTCCCTTCACCTCTTTGGCCCTGAGGGTTTTCATCTCTATTGTGGAGGCCTTAGGGGCTCACACAGGAGTCCCCTTGGGCGTGCAAAGGGTTCAGGTTAGGTGTTGAGCAAATAGGAACTGTGTTTCTCCCTACCTCCGAGTCCACATTTTAATTATCTGTGGCATGTGTATGTAAGTATGGGTTTGTGCTGCCATGATTCTTTTGGCATTACCTAGTTACTGTGTGAACAGGATGGCGTCTCACTGCAGGCCAGCCTCAGCCTGAGCCCACAGGAGCTCTGGGGCAGGAAGTGCCCTACGGAGGAATTCCACCTTGAGGCAAGGGGTACCCCCTTGGCACCCCCATGCCAGTCAGTCTTAGCTATTGGGAAGGGATGGGGGTGGGCATAAAACTTCCTGGGTGATGCTTCCATTCAACCAAGGTTTCTGAGGTCCTGTGACCTGGTTCCCATCTGTGTTCCTGCCCTGCCTATAGCCCCTCCCTACCCCTCATCCTGTGATCTTGATCCACAGACACTTGTTAGGTGGTGGTGGTGGTGGTGATGCTGATGACAATCATAAGGATGATGTAGCTAACTTTTGCTGAGTACCAGGAGCTCTCCAAGGTGCTTGACATCTGTCATCTCTGATCTTCACAACAGTCATGCAAAATAGATGCTGTCGACCAGTTTCACATCTGAGAGAGCAGGTCCCAAGAGATTAAGTGACCAGCGTCACAGGGTTAGTAAGAGATGGCGCGGGGACTCCCTCAGACCTAGGGCTGTCTGATGCCGAAGTCCTTGCTTTCCACCTCGTCTGTTGCTCCCAGTCCTCAGACAAGCCGTTGTCTATTCAGCCTCCATATTATTTCCACCAACAGACACAGTGGCCCTCATTCCATCCCCCATCAACCTGCTGCATTTCTAGATTTTCTTCCAGGTCACCTGCTCTCCGGGGACTTGACACTCCACTCCTAGCCCACTCTGGGTCAGAAGCAATTCCCTGTCATCAGGTCCCCTTGGTCAGTGAATGGGCACCTTCTCTGCATCTTTTTGCTCACACCTTCCTGCCTGCATCCTCCCTCCTCTTTGCTTCCCTCTGCTTAACCTGTTGCCTGGCACACATCGGCTGAAGGCAGTCCAGGTGAAGTTCCTCTGGAGGGTCAACCACCTCCCCACCCCCATACTCATACCTGTCACCAGGGTCTTCTCCTGAGTGCTGTGTCCTGGCCACCGCTGCCACACTGCCCTCTTTCAGACAAGAGTATGCTCAGCATTGTCCAAGAGGCATGGGGAGCTCAAAACAGAGCTGAGATCCAGTCCCTCGGCCAGTCCCCCTAGTGAGCCAGCTCACCCCACAGCAAGCCCATCTCCTCACCCCCCACATTGCCAACAATGTAACGACAGAGTTTCAGGCAGGTGTTGAGGGTGGGAAACATTCTCACAATAAATGTATTCGATGCTAAGATCTAGCCCACCTTCAGAAACGTTCTTTTTCTTTTTTTTTTTAAATTAAATGTATTGGGGTGATATCGGTTAACAAGATTATGTAGGTTTAAAGTTTACAATGCCATGATACATCATCTGTACATTGCATTGTGTGCCCACCACCCAAAGTCGAATCTTCTTCCGTCACCATATATCTGACCCCTTTGTCCTTGCCTGCGTCCCACTCCCTTCCCTCTGGTGGCCACCATACCGTCGTCCGTGTCTATGAGTTTTTGTTTGTTTTCCTTGTGTGTTCATGTGTCGCTTTCAGTTTTAATCCCACATATGAGTGAAATGATCTGGTTCTTGAGGTCAGGGAAGTCCTTAGCGCCGAGGAAAGAAAGCGATAAAAGGCAGAAGATAATTCAGTGGTTAGAGCAACAACCTGCGGACCAAAAAGTCTTGGGTTCGATTTTGGTCAAGGGCACGTACCTCACTTGTGTTTCGGTCCCAGCCCTGGTTAGGGTCATTCAGGAGGCAACAAATCGATGTGTGGACTTTTTTCTCCCTCTCCCTCCCTCCTTCCCACTCTGTCTGAAAAGAAATGGAAAAAAGAAATTGAAAAATCCTTGAGGGAGGATTTTTAAAAAGAGAAGGGGAGAGCACTAGATTATCCAAGGGCTGGATAGTCCCCATGTGGGGCCCATTCCAGCTGGTGTCATTTAGCTGTCAAATGATGTGTCTAATTATCTGTCATGTAATTAACAAGTATCTGTGCAAGGAACATTATACATGTATGCAGTGTGCTGTTAGAAAATTGTTTCCAAACTGTCAAGTCTGAACTCCCACTCGCCTGTTTTGGAATGGGTCAGAGAAAAAGGAATAAAGCAAACATCACAAAACATGCAAACATGTACATGTAAGCAACGCCCTCCCCGCCACACACACACAAACTCAAACACAAAACCATTTTCCAGGCATCCAGCTAGATGCCACTTCATCTTTGAAGAGGAGAAAGCATCAGTGAGGTGATGAGGTTTTCCCAGGTAATTTACGCCGCCGTGTCCATTGACGCGTAGCTGAGGCTCTCTAGCCCTTCCTGAGACTGGTGCTCGCCCGGGGGGCAGACATGTTGGACCGGGGATGATATCCATTTCCATAACAAGGTATTAATATAAACTGGTATGTTGTCATAATTAAAATGTCTAATCCCATTGAGAAACTTCCAGAAACAAGATACACTGATTTGCTCACTGCTGATTTCCTGCTCTCACGCCGGAGCGTTTGAAGTTTCTGAAGCCGGCTGCTTTCTGATCTGTCTAGTCGGTGTTTATCATCATCATCCGAAGATGAGGCTGTCTCCTCCCCGTGTAATCCTGTCTCCTGAAGACTGTCGCTGGACACTATCATACTTGTGCTTTTCACAGAGTTTTAAAAAGTGCCCTGGCTGGTTTGGCTCAGTGGTTAGAGCGTCGGCCCATGGGCTGAAGGGTCTCGGGTTCGATTCTGATCAAGGGCACGTACCTGGGTTTCACGTTCAATCCCCAGCCCGGTCAGGGTTGTGCAGGAGGCAACCAGTTGATGTGTCTCTCTCACATCAGTGTCTCTCTCTCTCTCTCACCCTCACACTCTATCCGAAGATAAATGGGAACATATCCTCAGGTGAGGATTTTTATAAAAAAGTTATTTCTAGGATTTTCTTCCTTGGTTTTCATTTACATTTTTTTCTTATTTATTTTTTAATTTATAGGAGTCTAAATGAAACCACGCTGGCCTCAGTTAATTCTCCTGTAAAATGGGAAGTAGGTTCTTGTGACGTGCGGTTCATGATAAGGATTTGTTTTGCAATAGGGTGTTTTTTACAGATTTTCATATCAAAGTTGCCATTTAAAAGATTATGGAAAAATAATAATAGCCACCAGTTATTTCTAACATAGTGTTATAGTGATTGTGCTAGGTATTTTATATAATTATAAATGTTATTTATCATGTGTTATTACAAGTTTGTTACTCCTTTTACTATGGTCCATACGTCTCTCTGTTTATTCTGAGTTCTCTCGGTTTTCCCCTCTATGCCTCCATCTGAATATTTTCTGGTGACTTACCTTGGGGATCCCTGGTCTTCTCTCCTGCTGTGTGCAGTCGGCAGCGAAATGCATGCATCCACTCTTCCCAGCACCGGCCACTGCCTCTGCTCTGTGTCGCAGCCCCACATCCCCTGCTGCTGTGGAATCGGCAGGTGCCTTGACATGAACGTGCCAGTGAACTCGCCTCCCTGTGCGTCCCTTCCCTTGGGCTCTTGGTCCTCGAGTCCTGGCTGCCTTCGCCCTGAGCTGTATATTGTGTCTTCACGGACTCGTACGATGGCCAGAAACTCATTTCAGCGGCTGAGAACTCGGCCTTGTAGTCACCAGCTCCCGTTCAGTTTCCTCCTCTCATTCCATACTGGTGACAAATCTGTGAGCCGCTCGGGGACAGGGCCGCTCCTCGCTGGGGAACCGCGGTGTTCTCTCCTTCCCCGTGGGAGCCTGGATTCTGAAGTGCTGGCTGTCTTGTTAGGTCTGATACCTTTTAATGTGAGTGTGTGTGTGAGAGAGAGAGTGTGTGTGTGAGCGTGTGCGCGTGCCCCAGCTTTTCCAGTCGTTCTGAGAGGGCAGATTTTCAGCGCTGTTCTGTTATTGCTAGAAATGCAAGTTCCTATTTGCTCTTCTCAAATCTTCAAGCTTCAGAGAACTTTCAACTTGTCGGTACCATTTTAACGACTGTTCTAATCATTGTGATCACAGAACTAAAGGAGAAGGCGTTTTACGTCGGAAGATTTCTCATTTTTAGGCAAGCCGACAAAGTGATCATGGGCAGAAGTAGGGTTGGGTGTGGAGGGCAGAGAAATAGTGAGAAGTAATACGGGATGGAAGGGGCCAAAAAGAAAAAAGACTACATTTGAAAAAGAAAAAATACTGAGGCCTCTTTGAAAAACACTTAGAGGTGTTTTCTGTTGTTGTTTTTGTGTTTTTCCCAAACCAGTGATCTGGCTTAGTGCTAGTGGCTTATTTGCCGACCTTCTGTGTTATTTGCCCATTTAAAGTGAGGGCAGCCCTTCCTGTTTTCATTTCCTTTACCACTGTGGTTGCTAGTTAGCTCAGGAGGATGAAAACCCTTCATCTTCCACTTGAAGCCAGTGGCTGGGAGGTAGGTTTCTGAGTCACATGGCTGGTTGGGGGCATGGCACCCAGGTGCTGCTTATTTAGGGCTGTGGCGTGAGGGCGGGCATCTGGTCACCTTCCCCCCAAATAGCAGACCTTCCCTTGGCCGGACCGTTGGGGTCCCGTGATTTCAGGTGATTTTATATTTACTAGTAAAGCTTCCCTGGTTCCACAGAGTAGAGGAGACAAAAGACTTTGGGGCTTCTGACTGACAACTGCCTAGATACCCCAGGGTCACAGAGCTGAGTGTCCCTTCCTCTAGTAGAAGCCCTGGCGTGGGTGGCACCTACCGGTCATGGGCCTCATCTGCTGGACTTCCTATCTAAGTTCCGTCTGTTTCATCTTCAGAGCAAGGTAACGAATGACAAGGCTCGCCAAGAAGGAACGGGGTTCCTAGGATGGCGACTCAGAGGTTCCCCTGAGCTCCTCACTCCCTCTTGTCTGCAGACCCCGCCAGGCCGGGCCCTGGCATCCTTTTAAGAATGTCTCGCATGAGAGCTGATCTGAGGCAGGAGGAGGATGTGGTCCAAAGGAGGGCGCAGCCTGGCCCTGAAAAGGGGTGGAGAAGCCCATGGGGTAGTCAGAGGATTCACAGTCCGACCCAGGCCCAGGGAAGGGGGATCTGCACATTGGGGCAGGGGAGTACTTCTGTGTGAGAGAAAATGAAGTGTGGAATTTTAGGCCCAAATCTGTACGTTCAAGTACCTTTCTTGTAGCGTTTGAGTTGGGAGACAGGAAGGGGATTTCTGTGTTGTAACCAAGTTCAGTATGTCCACACCTACCCTCACTGCACACCTGTTCCTTCTCCAGGGTCCCCACGGTGTTGAGTGGCACCAGTGTGTCAACTTACCCAAGCCACACTGGGCTGTGTCGTACATAACTCTTTCTCATCCCCCACATCCAGTTACCAGCTCCGGTCATCTCTTCCTCCCGAATCTCCCTCACCTCCCTCCTTCTTTCTCCACCCCCACTGCCGTGTCCTGGCCCAGGCCCTCACGATCAGTCCCCCGAACCCCAGTGGCAGCCTCCTCTGTAGCCTGCTTGTCCCCAGGCCTGCCCCCATCAACCCATTTCCATGCTATGGCTGGAGGGATCTTTCTAGAACACAGCCTCCTCCGGTGTCCTTCCTGGCCGTCCTGCCTCCAGTCTCACCCCTGTCAATACAAGAAACCAGAGAGATGTTTCTATGCTGCAGCCTTTTGCATCATCTGCCCCCCTCCAGCTCTCCCTAGATTGTAGGGTACAGTCACCCCAACCGGCAAGTCCCTCTGAGATCTGGTCTCTGCTTCAGCCTCCTGTCTCCCACTTCTGCCCACAAGCCCAACATTCCCACCTTGGGGGTCACATGCAGCCGCTGGACACCTCAAGTCCCTTCTACCCCAGTAGACCCCCCCCCCATGCCTCCCACCTGCTCTCTAATATTCTCCTGTCTTATGACTGGGTCCGGGACACCTCCTCGGGAAACCTGCCAAACCTCAGTCCAGGTCAGGTGTCCCTCGTCTGTGTCCCCAAAGTCACCTCTGCCCTTGCGCCTGTGGCGTGAGGTCGTCACTGCTTGCCTGTTTCCCTGAAAGCCCTTCATCTCTGTGTCCCTCGGGCCAGCATGTTGCCGGGCATAAAGTAAGCACCCAATAAACTTCCACTGGAGCATATGTTAAGTTCCCCGTAAAACCTCAGCCGCCGCAAATGCCGCCACCCGTCTGGGTGTTCTGGGGCGGGCTCCTTCCGTCTGCAAAGCAGGAGACTCCGGAGACTTGCAGCGGGAAAACGGACGTGGTTGCCTTTCAGCCTGTCAGGATAAGTGTTTGTTCAACTTGAGAAGCTTCAGTTTGTAGTTTTGATTTTTTTTTTTTTTTAGCAGTAAAATGTCAGCAATTACGGTCTATGCCAGAACCCTAAGCCGCCTCCTCTCAGGAGCTCCTCCGCTTAATTGCAGCGCTGAGCTGGGGAAGCCGCCCTCCCAGCACGAGGAGAAAACCACTGACTGGGGCTGCTGCTCCGCCTGTGTAGCTGAGCAGGGGCTGGCCTGTGGGTCTCCGCGTGTTTCTAATCGCTGTCCCCTCCTCTGCCCCTCCCTCTGCCTCCACTCACAGCTCGGCGCGGTTTGGATGCCTTCTGCCCGGAGCTACTGGGATGTGTAATAAGAAGCTGTTTTTCAGGCTCTTAGTTAAAACAGGTTTGTGTAATCAGTGCCAGCGCACAGCATCTGCGCCCCTAGATGTCGGAACTCATCCCGAGTGAGCGCGGCCGCGCCTGGGATGGCTGCGCCTTTACCCACAGCCCCGCGTCCAGCCTTTGTCAGCTGTCAGCTGTCGTCCATCTACATCCATGATTGTGTGTGGCCCCCCCCCCGCCCCCGCAAACCCCCTGCTGTCGTCCCTTAAGTAAACCGGTAATTTTTAGGGGCGATGTTAGAAACTAAAGTAGTTGGGATCATTTTTTTTTCCTTTCTTTTTTTTTCTTGTTAATTCTCACCCGGGGGTATTTTTTCTATTGATTCTTAGAGTGGAAGGGAGGGAGGAAGGGGGGGAGAGAGAGAGAGAGAGAGAGACATTGATGTGAGAGGGACACATCTATTGGTTGCCTCCTGAATGTGCCCTGACAGGGGCCAGGGATCAAACCTGCAACCCGGGTACATGCCCTTGACCGGGAATCAAAGCCACAACTCTTTCCTATGCTGGCTGACACTCCAACCATTGAGCCACACTGGCCAGGGCAGTTGGGACCATTTTTAAATAGTGTTCTATGGACTTCAAGAAAAGTTGTTTTGCTTCAGGTTTTAAGAACAAGTCTGTATATGCATATATGCACAACCAGTCGACAGGGACACTAGGCTGGGGAAGGGAGCAGGGGGTGGGAGCAGGAAGGAGGAGGTCATTGGGGACAAAGGGGGACATCTGTAATACTTTCAACAACAATAAAAAGAAGAAAAAGTCTGGTTCCCCCACTTACTAGCTTTAGGATGAAGCACAGCTTATTCAGCTTCTAGGCCTCTGTTTCATCATCTATGAAAGAGGAGCAGTAATCTCCCAGCTCAGGGGTTATGTGGACTAAGGAGGAAAACGCCGTGGCCCAGTCTCTGGAATACATTTGGTAGCCAGGAAATGTGAAGTACTTCTGTCTACCCCACCCCCATATTCAACCTGTCCCCCAAGAATAGCAACATCACAACTGACTTATTTCAACATAAAGGATTTCAATTCAAACCCTTAAAATCGCTGGCCTTAAAGAAACACCAAAGCATTTATTTGTAGAAACATGAGGATTGTGCTTACTTGTTATTTTCCACATCCCTGACCGTCTTTAAATTCTGCTTAGTGGAGTCAGCAGGCAGAGGAGATCTGGATCCCAGGGTGTGTTTGCTCCCTGAAAGGGATGGGTATTAAAGATTTGCTCCTAAAATCTGAAGAGGAAGCAGTTTATCTAAAGTCTTCCTCCTCACTGCACACAAATATACATCATCTGCTGGTCACCCCAGAATCATCCAGGCCCCTTTGCCCTGCCCCCCACGCCCCCCAGCTCAGCAGCCACAGGTACGGCCACCTGTCTCCCCCTCCCCACACCCTGGCTGTGGCGCCATCTCCTCTCCTGAGCAGCCCCTGGAGGTCCTGCTCTGCCCTCCCGTGTCTCCGAGGGTGTTCTTCTCCACACCCACACCCCGAGGAGCTCTGAGGGAACACAGGGTTCCGCCCCCCAATAAACTTGGAACTGCCCTGCTCTCTCTCAGAGGCCATTGTAGTAAAAACAGAAACAGCAAGCAAAACAGAACAAAAATCTTCTTTACCTTTGTGTAACCTGGTGTCCCCCCAACTTAGTTGATCACAGACCCTTTCATTGACCTCCCTCCTGGGGAACGGAGGGTCGAGGAACCCGTCATGGAGGATGCTGCTCCAGTGTGTGATCCTGGGAGGCAGCGGCACCTTGTACGGAAAGGCCGAGAAGCCCAGGGTTGAAGATGTGAATCAGAATCCCTACTAGCCTTGTGCCCTGAGCACTTGGCCTTGGCCCTTTATTGGACAGTGGAGGATGAGCCCTCGCCCACAGGGTTTGGGCGTGCCGCTTGTCCCTCTAGCAACCTAGCACCATACCTGGCCCCTCAGAGGTGTCCATTGCTTCTTCCCTTCCTCTGCTTTCCTGACCTGTCAGCCTATCGTTCCCTTGGTCTCAGAGTCCTTGGGTTCCCAAGGAAAGAACACAAAGCCAAAGGTCAGACTTTTCTTCCAGCTCCATTGATGACTAGCTCTGGGGAGACCCTGGGCCTGTCGATGTCCTTTTCTTTCTTCTTTGTTAATCCTCACCCAAGGCCCAGCCGGTGTTGCCAAGTGGTTAGCGCCGACCCTGCACCAAGAGGTCGCTGGTTCAATTCCCGGTCAGGGCACGCGCCCAGGTTGTGGGCCCAGTCCCCGGTGGGGGATGTGCAGAAGGCTGTCAGTCGATGTCTTCTCTCATTGATGTTTCTAACTCTCTCTCCCTCCCCCTTCCTCTCTCTAAAATCAATAAAGAAAAAAAAATCCTCACCCAAGGATATTTTTTCCATTGACTTTTAGAGAGAATAGAAGGAAAGGGGGGGGGGGCGTGGAGGAGAGAAACATTGATGTGAGAAAGACACATGGATTAGTTGCCTCCCACACAACCCCAACCAGGGCCAGGGATGGAACCTGCCACCCAGGTACATGCCCTTGACCAGGAATTGAACCTGTGACCCCTCAGTCCTCAGGCCAAAGCTCTAACCACTGAACAACTCTGGTCAGGGCCTCAGTGCCCTCTTCTAACATAAAATCCACATTTATCTCAACGTAGAGGAGCTTTGATCATCCAAACAGCGCGGACGCGAAGGGTTAGCACTGCAGGGTGCGTGCTAATGCTTCCCTGCCTGCCAACTAGCTTAGAGGAATATTTGGAAGATGAGTAAGGTAATGTTTTCCATATGCTAAAGAGAAGATGATTTAGCACCACAGCAAGGTAGAGTGGGGGAGCCCCCGCTCATTAGCAGAGTGACCTTGGACAAGACCTTAATTGTTCCCGGCCTCAGTTACCTCATCGAAAATGTGCAAATAATAACATCCTACCTCACAGCGGTGGTGGTGAGGATCACATGGGGCAGTTCATGCGGAAGGTCTTTGTAAACCGTGAAACGCTCTGCAAATGTCAGCCAGTATTAGCAGTTCACGCGCGTTTGTTTATTGTTGCAGCGGAGGGTGCAGGACGTCATCAGTCCGATCGTGTTCGAAGCCGCCTATAGCCTGGGGGAGCACGTGACCAGAGAGGAGGAGAGGGAACTGCCGGCCCTGACACCTGTGCTCCGCTGGAAGAAGGGACAAAAGATCGCCCAGAAGAACCAGGTCAGAACCTTAAAGCCCACAACCGGCACCCAAGGGGGCATGCCTGGGGAACCTCGGCCAAGGCTCACCCCCTTCTCTGAGCCTCCCTTTCCTGATCAGCAAAATGATGAAATCTGTGATTTGGGTGCTGCTTCTAACAACCACATGATCTAAACACATGGAAGGCTATTCTCAAGCAATTAGGAAATCAGAATCCCTTGGAGGTCGTGAACTGACCGCTTGGCCCCTGAACGTGTGCCCTGTTCCTCCACGGTCTCCGGAGCGTGGATCAGCACACAGTAGGTGCTCATTCAGTGTTGTGTTGGTGGAGGAGCGAGTGGGGTGGACAAGCGAGGACTTTGTCTTACTAGACTTGGTGGTTGAGTTAAAAATGTCCTACCCAAGTGTCTCCGGGAGCCAGAGCCCTGTGAGCGCAGGTGGGCCACCCACCCCGCGTGACGCTGATCAGATTCCATCGTGTGCCAGTGCGTGGCGGGGCTTCCGAGTGATGTCGGGTGTGAGCCACACAAGGCCACACGAGGCGGGAGTGAGCCTGTGAGCTCACTCTGTGCTCACTGGCCTGTCTGCCCAGAGCCATCTGGCGATGCGCAATGCTGACTGTTCATCAGGAAATATGCAAGGCATCTGCGATCCCCAGTCTGTTATAAATCTTCCTTTAACACCCAAGACTGCCACAGATCCAGGACCCTGGGGAAGATCAGACAGAGCTGTCTTTGGGGCTAAACCAGACTTCTGTGCAGGGTGGGGACAAAGCTGTGGAACCACCTGCCAGCCCCACCCTGCACAGTTCTCTGAATGCCCTGAGCTTGTGGGAAAACAAGCCGATCAGTGACCCACACCCTGCATATTAGACGTAAACAGAACCACAGAGAAGTGTTTGGGGTTCGAGATGTCCAGCCAGTTGTTCGGTTAAGTGGTGATTCTTTCTTACGAAGGCATCCCTGTTTTTCCCGGAGCCTCTCCCATGTGATCTCGGGTTCTCCTGGTCGATTGAGGCTGTGGTCTTGGGAGAAACCTGTGCGGGGATGAGGGAAGGGGAAGGGGCTGAGCGAGGATGTGGTCTCCGCTCAAGTCTAGCCTAGCCTGAGACGGAAAACTCTGGAGCATAAATTACACCAGAGTTGTCCTCTGCTTGAGTCGGGGTGGCCTTTGGTACCCCAATTAGTCAGCCATTGTCTGGCTGCGGGGTGTGGTAGGGTGTGAGCGTCCTTCAAGGAGACCCCTCAGCTGAGGACAGGCTCTGGAGAAGGATGCAAGTGAGCCGTTTGCAGCCTGCACGCACGTCGGCTGGGGCGTGGGCAGCAGCTGTGAGGGGCCTGGGCTCACGGTGCCGCTGCCGCCTACACTCAGCCTGTTGGCGACACTGCCTTTTTGAATGCCCATTCTGAATTCATACACGAACCGCTTTCAAAATACAAGTGTCCTGCCCGGCCGGTGTGGCTCAGTGGTTGAGCATCGACCCAGGCACCAAGAGGTTGCCAGTTCGATTCCTGGCCAGGGCACATGCCCAGGTTGTGGGCCAAATTCCCAGTGAGGGGCAGGTAGTAGGTGGCCAATCGATGTTCCCTCTCATCGATGTTTCTATCTCTTTCTCCTTTTCCATCTCTCTCTACTAGAAAAAAAAATTAATAAAGAAAAAATTTAAAACAGACAAAAATACAAGTGCCCTGGAGGTGGCCAGTATGTCCTGCTGGTCATTGATACTTGGAGCAGACTCTGGGAGGGGGGCGGTGAGGGGAGAGATGGGAGGACACTGGGGTTTCAGTGGGGGGCAGAGTGGAGGAGTTGGCGTGAAGGGGAGGCATGCAGGGGGCGAGGAGAGGAAGGTAAGAGGAGGCAGGGCAGGAAGCTGAGGACTTCACCTTGACTGAGAAGTAGAGATTGGTGTCACCTCCCGGCAGGGAAGTGGAGCAGAGATCAGGCTGGGGACTCAGTAAGTCAGAGCACTATGGTGATTTCTAGGCTGGTCCCCGAGTCCTAGTCTTATTCCAAGGTGGCATCTTGCTGGCCTAATAAATGTGTTATGGGAGTGGTCCAACTTAGAGGAATCATTTTGGGGAACTGGGTCCTGCATCTAAAATGACCCCAGTGAGGTAGCCCTCTACTCTGTTCAGCATCTGGCTCCCCTGGGCACACCTCCCACCGTGGACCCAACTCTCGTTTCTCTTGATCTGTCAGCGGCACAGGGCAGGTCTTCTTAGTGAAGAGCATCGTACAGCCTTGACTGCCATTTTTAGAGTCAAGCATCCTCATCCAAGCCAGAGATGCAGAGACGGACCTGGACAAGAACGTTATTCTTCATCACTTCTGGTTCAAGGGACCAGGCGTGCATATGTAGGTCTGTGTATTCTGAGACCCCATCAGAATGAGTATGGATGAGTAATCTGAACACGAAGGTGAATCCTATGGGGGAAGGGGCATCAGTCAGTGAGACAGTCTGTAATTGTTTTAGCAAATAAAGAAGATGGAGAAGTGTTGGTGGGTGAACCTGGGACTACCCACAGAGAGGCTGGGTGCCCATCCACCCACGGATCCAGAGAGGCTGCAGCCAAGGCCAAGGCGGCAGTTACAGAGGGTGAAATGGGGTGGAAAACGCGGGTGTTAAGGGAAGCTTGGTATGTGGAAGAGTTGACTTTCCGCTCCTTCCCCTACCCCTTCCTGCTTCAGGCCTGCAGAATTGCAAGCAACCAGGCATTTTCTTCTCTAAAGAACTGAATAAACTGCTTGAGAGAGAGGATGGGGAGAATGGGGCCCCAGAGGAAAACCTTGACTTCTGGCGTTTCTTCAAATGCACAGGCTAGCTTCCGCTCCCACCATCCACCCAGACATCCCACAGATTCCCAGTCAGCCCTTAAGCCTGTTCTTAATATGAATGAACAACCAAGGAAATCTGAGATTGGGGGGAATGTGGTACATGAAAAAAAATCTACAGGAGAACTTATTAGAAGGAAATAACTATTCAGGGAATAGAAGCAATTATAAAAAAATCAAAACCAACTTAAACTCTATGTAATAAACGTGAGACTTCAAAATATATTCCATACAGTAAAAATTTTAAAAGAATATATTCCATCCATTATAAAATGGTTGAAATTCTATTTCTTTCTGAAGGGAAGAATCAGAGGACAAGGAAAGTTCTGAAAGTTATATTATGGTTGCAGAGCCAACAGTTTAGTAAAAGGATTAGAAGATAATGGTAAGAAGTCTCCCAGTAAGCAGACAAAAACAAATAGATAAGAGAATAAAGGATTAATCTACAAGGTCCTATACCCAAGTAATTGGATTATCAGGAAAAGTAAAGAGAGAAAATGAAGAAATTATAAGAGAGAGAATAGAATAAAAATTTTCTAGTGTTAATTATGTATTTTTTATGTAAAGGGTCCCTAGCCCAGCCAGTGTGGCTCAGTGGATTGAGTGTTGTCCCATGGATTGAGAGGTCCCAGTTTGATTCCTGGTCAGGGCACATGCCCGGGTTGTGGACTTGATCCCCAGTAGGGGGCGTGTAGGAAGCAGCCGATCAATGTTTCTCTCTCACATGGATGTTTCTATTGTTCCCTTCCCCTCTCTCTTAAAAAAAAAAAAAAAATCAATAAAAACATATTTTAAAATAATAATAAAAAGTCCACTGACTTACAAGCAAGATAAACCAAAAATATCTTAGATACATCATTTTGAAATGTCACTACTCCTCAGACTTAAGGAGAATTCTAAATGCTTCAGGACCGAGTACAGGATGGTGATATTGGAGGGTATATGCTGGCTTACAACAGAGTTGGTCAGGCTGTGTCGCCCACTAGACTCCTTATTAGCAAGATTGGAAGCTGGAATATGGTAAAAAAGGGCCTCAAAGTTGTGAAAGAAAGCGATTTCGGAACTAGAATTTTATACATAGCCGAATAGTCAAATATCAGGTCAAAGTAATTTTTCAGACAAGCAAGGACCCAGGAAGTCTATTTCCCTAGTAGCCCTCCCAAGGAAATGACCTGAGCTGTGCTCTAAACAAACAAGGCAGACAATGAAAAGGAGCAAGTTGTGGGATACAAAAAAACTGGACTAATACCCAGAGGTTTAACGACAAGAAATTCAGGATTACAACTGTGCAGCAAGTCTGAAAGACAGGTGATTGATTTAGAACAGAGGGTCAATGAACTTCAAGAAGAATGAAGCCAGCAATAGACAGAATGCCAAGCAAACAGCAAATATTCAGGATACAGTGTTGATAAAATATATTCCTCCTATGGATAAAAAAAAATAAAGGCAATAAAAAACTCCCAGAAAAATATAAATATATTCACTATGCCATAGTTAAAAAAATGAAACAAAGTGTGGTGGATTTTAAGCAAGAAGAGTACAAGGAAGAGAAAGACTGTGATACTAGAAATATTCTCTCTTAAGTAGAAATTAAGTATTCTAGGAGTTTAACTTTGTAGGGGAGATATCATCATGACACTCTTATTGGCTCTGTGAGAACAGGAATCATGTGGCCGTAATAACATTAACACTGTACATTGGTTTTGAGTATTTACAATCAATCCCAGAGACTATGGTTATAGTATGAAATGTCAATGTCATTAAATTTGACTGTGTAGAAGTAAAAATTGAACTATTGAAGTTCTTTCACATTTTAATCTTTGAAATTGGTGAGCGGAGAGATATTATAAAACTTGACGACATAACAAGAAATAGTTGTTTGCTACTTAGAATTGTAGCGGTCACCAGCAGAGTAGTGCTGCTTAAAGCATGGTCACTGAATCAGCGACATCAGCCTCTGGCCATCTTATGAGAAATGACAAATTCTCGGACCTACCCCCGACCCACTGAATTAGATGTTCATGGGTGTGTCCCAGCAATCTGTGCATAGCATGCTGACCAGGCAATTCTGATGTAGCTCACATTTGCGAGTCACCGCGGTAGAGGAGCTAAGAGGAATGACTTACCTGTTAAAATTAGGAAGGTGGATACGAGGGGGCCATTATATAAGTGAAATAAGTTCTTGTCTTTCATGGCAGGAATTCTGTAAGATAATGTCCAAATCTGACCAATCAAGAAGTAGTAGTATCAGCATAGTTTTTAGAGCTATGGAAATAATCATCAAATGAAACATAAAGTGGACCTGGATAATAGTGGTTGCCTCTGGAGAGCAGGACTTGGTAGGGAGGTGTGTGGCAGTGTGTGTGTGTGTGTGTGTGTGTGGCAGTGTGTATGTGTGTGTGTGTGCGCGCACGTGCTTATTTTTGTTTTAACTATGTGATTCTTTGGCTTAAAGGAAATTGCAAGAAAAATACTGACCTTAGATTGGGAAGATTGTCCAGGAGCCTGAGATAAATTCTGGGAGAGTGATCCTTGCTTATTCTCCTTTTCCTGATTGATAATTTTTTTAAAAAAGATAATTTAATTACCTTCCCCCATGTGTCTTCCAGATGTTGGCTCAGTCTGAGGGGAAGAGAGTCAGAGTAACAGCGAGGCCACCCCAGGAGGCAGAGCTGAGCTTTACTTTGTGTGCCTCTGGGAGAGCTCCGCCAGGCGCATCTTCCTTCTTTCACTGGGCCTCACGTGCCTTGATTTCTGCAGCGGAAGGCGCTGACCCCATGTTGGGCTTGCCATGGAGTGGATGAAGGCGTGGCGGCCTCGTAGAGGCAGAGTCGCCCCCAGTGATGGCCCTGTCCTGGGGGGAGAGCTGCACAGTGTATGCAGCTGGGAGACAGTGACTAGGGCCTGCTAGGTGGAGACTTACTGATGGACCCCAGGCTTTTTGCTGTGAGTGGGAATGAGTGAGACAGGCAGGGGCCACGCCTTCGCTCTGCTGGGTGAAGCACAGCCGTGGGAGACAGTGGACTGCAGGGGGGTGCTCGGCTGTGTGAGGGAATGGCGGGGTGGCCACCAGTGCTGAGAATGGATGGGGATGCCGGGTGCTCTGGGAAGAATGGAACTCCAACACTGCGGGCCTCTGCAGGAGAGACAGCTGAGGAGCACCTTCTCCTGGGATTTTTAAGGAAAACAGAAACCCGCCTCTCTCCTTGGGAAATATTTGATACAAACAAAACAAAACAATAACCCCAGCCCTGGCCGGTTTGGCTCAGCGGTTAGAGCGTTGGCCTGCGGTCCGGAGAGGCCCGGGTTCGGTTCCCGCTAAGGGCATGTACCTCGGTTGCAGTTTGTCCCCGGCCCTGGTTGGTCGTGCGGGTGGCAGCCACTCGATGTGTCCCTTTCACATCGATGTTTCCCTCTCTCTCTCTTCCTCTCTCTCCCTCTCACTCTGTCTGTACAAAAAATGGAAAAATGTCCTCGGATGAGGATTAAAAAAAAAAAAAAAAAAACAAACAATAACCCCAACTTATTTTATCTGTTGACCAGAAGAATATTTAAAAGGACTATAAATCCAAGAGCAAGTCAATCAATCGTTTGCATGTTGACTACATGTAAGACCTTGATAAAAAAGAAATAGCCCTGGCCGGTTTGGCTCAGCAGTTGGAGCGTCGGCCCGCGGTCCAGAGAGACCCGGGTTTGGTTCCCGCTAAGGGCACGTACCTTAGTTGCAGTTTGTCCCCGGCCCTGGTTGGGGTTGTGCGGGAGGCAGCCATTCGATGTGTCCCTTTCACTCGATGTTTCTTTTTCTCTCTTTCTTTCTCTTTCTCTTTCTCCATCTCTCCCACTCTATCTGAACAAAAATGGAAAAATGTCCTCCAGTGAGGATTAAAAAAAGAGAGATAAATAAAACATCACTGCTTTAGTGGACTTACAGACAATGCAGGAAAAACTTACACAGAGCAGAAAGTGAGACTCGGGTTAGTGTGTGTGTATTTCACTCCAGAGGACACTCCCAGGAGGAAAAGATGTTCTGTGGAGACAGGGAGAATTGGCCAGAGCCTAAAGAAGAAGTAGGATTTGGTCACTCAGGGTTGGAGGGGTTTGACAGACTGACGGAGAAGGAGGGACTGACGGATGCTAACGGTCTTCCATGTGGCTGCAGAGCGGGGGGAAGAGGATGGGCCACCAGGACCGGACATAACAGTCTTTCCGTGTGAGGCCACTTGTTCACTGGCCGAGGCATTGGACCTGACCCGGCAGGGACCACCACGTTTTCTTGAGTGTGGGGAGATCAGAGATGAACTTCAGGGAGACCGCTGTGCCTGGGCCTGGTGAGGCCGGCTGGGAGCTCTCCAGTGGCCCCAGGAGGTCTGGCAGGTGACTTCTCAGAGGTTCCATCTGATACACCTAGAGAGTTGACTCATCAGTTATGAGTTGGTTTCGACTGAGCGGTTTGGCCCAGTGGAGGAGAAGGGTGTTAGAGGAAGAAGGTCCCCCCCCAATCCCAATTTCAATAAGATCAGTCCAACTTCTATAGGCATCGACTTATGGGTCATCTTCCCAGAAAGGGCACCATGGTGAGAAGAGTGTGAAAACTATCTAGTTTCAAGTACATGTGAGGGAAACAAGTAGTTCGACGTTCTCGCTGACCAGAAAGGTCTGCCTCCGTCTCTGTGTCTCAGGCTCCTCTCCCGTGAGTTCAAAGTCTAAACGGACAGTGTGTGCAGACCCTGAGGTAGAGGGGCTGTCTCAGCTTTAACTTTACAAAGTACTTGTCTTCATTTCTTCTTACGGATGGGATAGTCTTTAGGGAGCAACTGTGCCAGTGTGACAGAGCTGTCCCCCCTGTTGTCCGGGCAGAGACTCTCTGCAAAGTAATATGTCCCATCGGGAAATATGTCACTCATTTTAGCTTAAAAATAGCCTTCTTGTCCCTTCTGGTCCCTTTGGGATGGGATTTGAAAGGCATTTATTCCCACCCAATGCAGTTGTCCAATTTTCTCAGACCTTAACATGGGGCTTGGTTGCCATAGCAATCACATAAACCATGTCTAACCTATGTCAATGATTGTGTGTGTGTGTGTGTGTGTGTGTGTGTGTGTATTAAAGTGCTAGAGACTGACCCTCCTCTGAACATGACGGCTGGAAGAGGCTAAGAATTCTACTTCCTATTAGAGCAGAAGGGAAGATTTTTCCAGTGCAGATTTGGGTCAGAGAAATGGGTACCCCGAGGCCTGAGCACCTGGTAAGGAAGTCAGACTGTCTCTCTTGCCTGTGAAATGAGCAAGACATGAGCATGGAGGACCAGAAGCAGAGCTGGGTTTTTGGGTGGAGAGTCTCCTGAAGAAAAAAATGAAAAGATTAAAGTTGTGAATACCAAGGTGGGTACAAGGCGTGTGCGTGAGGGACCTTCTGGCGAGTGTCTCCTCGGCTCGGGGGGAGGTGTCATTCCTAACCTCAGAAGGCCGCTTCCCTCACCTGAGATTCTCGTGCCATTGTCACACACTTCCTCCTGTTGTCCCCGGCCGAGGCGGCAAACCAAGCGCAGGGTCTCACGTGGATCTCTCCTGGACATCTGGCGCTCTCCCTGCCCCCAGGAGAGTCCAAAAGAGCATGGAATGTTCTCGGTCTGCCCAAGACTCCCGTGAGTTCCCCACGGTCGAAGCAGGGAATGGCGGCCGGGACATGAGCTCCTTTGGCCTAGGCTGGGTCCAGACTGCCCGAGGGCCGGGACTTTGCCGAGTCCGCGCTGGCATCCTGGGAAGCCACCTGGACTGTCCGGTGGGATGGAAACAGATCACTTGGAACTGTGCTTGGGGCGAGGGGAGTGATGGTGAAGATGTTAAATAGTGAATCAATTACCATTGAAAAATGGTTTGTCCCTGGCCCTGGTCAGGTTGTGCGGGAGGCAACCAGTCGCTGTGGCTCTATCACATCGATGTTTCTCTCTCTCTCCCTCCCTCCCACTCTCTCTGATCATAAGTAGAAAAATATCCTCAAGTGAGGAATAAAAAAAAATGGAAAAAGACTCTTCTCTTCAAAATCTCACTGCAACCATCAAAGCCAGCTAACAAGAGTGGAGCCTCTGATACAGGGAGCAGGCTGTCCATAGACTGGAACGCCAGACAGGTTGACACCAGATGGAGGGAGGGAGGGCTGAGCCCACCATGTACCACAGAGATGAGAAAAGTGTAACTCCTCCCAAAGCGCTGCTTGGCCTGGCCAGCCTCCCCAGGTAGGCCCAGCTCAGGCCCCCTCCACCAGCCCTGGGGAAAGATGGCAGGTTTGGAACACTGAGCCGTAGGCCCAGCTCAGGGCCCCTCCTCCAGCCCTCGGGAAAGATGGCAGGTTTGGAACACTGAGCCGTAGGCCCAGCTCAGGCCCCCTCCTCCAGCCCTCGGGAAAGATGGCAGGTTTGGGACACTGAGCCGTAGGCCCAGCTCAGGCCCCCTCCACCAGCCCTCGGGAAAGATGGCAGGTTTGGGACACTGAGCCGTAGGCCCAGCTCAGGCCCCCTCCACCAGCCCTGGGGAAAGATGGCAGGTTTGGAACACTGAGCCGTAGGCCCAGCTCAGGCCCCCTCCTCCAGCCCTCGGGAAAGATGGCAGGTTTGGGACACTGAGCCGTCGGCCCAGCTCAGGCCCCCTCCACCAGCCCTGGGGAAAGATGGCAGGTTTGGAACACTGAGCCGTCGGCCCAGCTCAGGCCCCCTCCTCCAGCCCTCGGGAAAGATGGCAGGTTTGGAACACTGAGCCGTAGGCCCAGCTCAGGCCCCCTCCTCCAGCCCTCGGGAAAGATGGCAGGTTTGGGACACTGAGCCATAGGCCCAGCTCAGGCCCCCTCCACCAGCGCTGGGGAAAGATGGCAGGTTTGGAACACTGAGCCGTAGGCCCAGCGCTGGGTGGGGCTTTGGCTGTCAAGGCCTCGTCTTAGCTGGGAAAAGGACCCTCTGTCCCTGTTCACCCCTGGCTGCCCTGCCAAGACACAGGATAGGATCCCTTCAGCCCTTTGTGGTGCCTGCAGCCTAATTGCCTAACTGCCTTTGACTTTTCCCTTCGGAACTAAAAATTATAATGCGATCTCATTGCTCAGGCAGAATCCATCTCAAATATAGAGTCTCTGCCTCCCCAAGACAGCAGACAGAGGGGGATGGCCAGACAGTGACCTGAGAATTCTTAACTGACGATTATCCACACACATCTCGGGGCAGTGAGAGGTCTTCTCAGAGGTCTCTACCATGTACCCTTCTTGAGAAAACTCCTCGAGGAAGCCCGCGAACAGACCGCAAGATGAGTCCAGTAAGGAGCACACTGCAGGAAGACCAGTACCGACGTGGGCTTCCGGGAGCACCAGAGGGCCCCTCAGCACGCTGGGCACTGGCCTCTGGGAGCGGAGAGGGAGGGCTCGTGGGAGAACCCGCTGGAAGAAGGTATTGGCTGTATTCGCTCATTTACCATTAAATCCTGTTCCAACCTTCCTGTTGTCTTTCTCACAGACTGTTTTCGAGAGGAATTGCCGTTCCGAGGACTGTGCTGCTGACCTGCAGCTTCAAGGGCAACTGCTGCTGTCCAGGTAAGTCAGTGCTCCTTGCTTGACATTGTTCTGGAAAGTTCTTTTGTCTTGACTCCAGGCCCAAAGCCTGAATGTGCAGATTTCCCCACCCAAGAGGGTAAATAGAATTGGTGGGTTGCAATGCTATTTTGTGGGTTTTTAAAAATGTAGGTTATACAATAATTTTAACAACGGCTATTATTTTGGGGGGATAGTTTGGTTCTTGTTTGCAATTCCACATCTCACAATATCGTCTGTATTTCTAATTTCTGAGAGTATTTGTGCTTGTGTGTGTGCGGGGGATAGTTTATATGGACTCACTGTGTTACGTTGAACCATATGAAGGTGCCAGTATTGAACTGTTTGGGACAACGCATATGATTGAACTGAGCGTTCTATAAAGGCTCTTTTTATTTTTCTCCCACGCTCAGCAGTGGTGTCTGCTTTAACAACCGTTAGGGGTTCTGTGGCAGGAGGGGGTGGAGGAGGGGCAGGCTGTCCTGATCCAAGTGAGGGCCCATCTCTATTGTTTCAGGGTTTCCTCCCCCCGTCTGCGAGTCCCCCAGGCTAAAAGGTGAACCGCACACAGGCCTCCTACTTCCTCTTCGCCAACCAGCAGTTCAGACTTCTTTCAGGAGGAAGGTGCTGGCCCCGAGTCCCTTAGCCACACTTCAGAGGATGGTTTCTTTGCCAGACAATTCCTTCTGAAAGACTGTTTTAGCCTTGGGGCCAGAAAGCCTTTCCGTATGATTTATTACCATTGCTCAAAAATCGCCATCCATTTTGACAGTTATTCTCCGGAACGCCCAACTATGTCTTTTATTTGTATCTGTGAAAGTTAAGTGTGGGTGGAATGAAAGAAATATCCCCTCATGAAGCAGTGACTGCACTGGGACACTTATGATGATAAATGTGCTATCCATCAAAGGAAAGTAATACGAAGATTCTTTTTCTTTTGTTTGCATTCATTGGGTGAAAGGTGATGTAATCCCCCAACACACACACACACACACACACACACACACACACGCACACACACAAATATTCCTTCAAGCCACTTAAATATTAATTAGCATTATTTTTACTTAGGACAAGAGTGGTACATTGAAGTACCACATGTTTCACCAAGCTTAGAAAATTACTTCAACCTGATGAAGTGGATATGGGGAGTTTTTAACATTTAGTAAGAAGGACCTCCTGGGATTATTAAAGAAACCAAATCTAAAGAAGGTTTGTAAACTATTGGGTCATTACTTTTAGTTTTAAATAGGTCTTCCAAAAAGTGTTTTAGGGAAAAAGTAAGAGGAAACAAAATATGTGTATTTGTTTTGTCTTGAGGCTTACTGTAAATGTTTGACATTTACTTTGGACGATAGATAAGTTCATGTGGTAGTAAAATGCTCACTTGTTCCAAGGTTAGATATTAGGTTAGAAAAGTCCTGATGCTCTTGCTGCCCAGTAACGGATGGTCACGTCTCTCTCTCTTGAATTGCGCTTTTCATATATTAAGAGGTAAAATCCAAGGCTCCTGATCAGTAAGGGACCTTATGCCTCTACTTCCACAACATTGCCTCTTAAGAGTGTTGGTCCAAACCAGTTCTGCTCTGTGGGCCCAGTAATCAATAATGTATCAGTTAGCTGTAGCCACAAAATGCGCTGCATAACAAACCACTTTAACACTTGGTGGTTTAAAACAGCAGTCACTTATTCTCAAGGGCCTGCAGGGCAGCAGAGGGTTGGCCGGATTCAGCTGGATCTGGGCTGACATGCTCACACGTCTGGGGTTCAGCAGATGGTGGGTTGATCTCAGCCAGATGTGGGCGACCCAGTCAGCTCTGCTGCATGTGTCTTTCATTGTCCCGCTGGAGCCAGTGGGCTAGCCTTGGCATCCCTGTCCCCTGGCATGGCCGTGGTGCTCCAGGGCAGGCAGAAACGCTCAACAACTCTTGAGGCCACGGCTCAGAACGGTGCATTCTTACTTCAGCCTTACTCTGCTTGGCACATGGCCAAACCCAAAGTCAACGGACAAGAAAATATACTCTGACCCTTTAGTGAGAGGAACTGAAAAGACACACAGCCAAGGGTACAATGTAGAAGGGATGGAGAATTGGGACCAATAATGCTCTCTGTCCTACGACATAAGGGACAGGGTGCTTCTCTCTCTTTTCTGATGCCTTGCGGTTTTCCGGCCTATTTCAGCCTTTCTTGCAATTCCATCTTTCTAGAACTCAGACATGAGACCTAGAGACTTGATGAGAAGACTTTCTAAATCTCCGAAGCAGTGTCCTTGGGCAGAGCTCGGAGTCTCTTCTTAGGATAAGTTACTTCCCAGGAGGCCCCTTGGTCTCTTGAAATAGCCTCTGAGCTACATCCCCCATTAAACCTTCATTACACTCGGGCCCAAAGCTGTCCTCAAAGGAGCTACCAGAGAAATGTTACTTGATAATTGGATAAGTGGAGCTATAAAACCAAGCCTGCGGTTTCCATTGCAGTGGGCTCCCCCAGACCTGCATGTAGAGCCAGCCCAAGTGCGGAAGGTCCGGTCAGTACACTGCGAGTGGAAACCAAGGTCTGGATTTGGTTGACAAAGGCTTAGAGGTTTGAACTAGAAGTGAACTTCTTTGGTTATTGATTAACTCTCTCATTTCATTATTGCCTGAGGGGGGATGTACATTCCTTCAGTGTTCAAATCAGGGGAGTTCTGGGCACCAGGCTCCTCTCACAATGGGCAGTGTGGCCGGGAGGGGGCGGCCAGGTGATGGTGCTCAGTGCTTAAGAGAGGTGGGAAGGTCATTACAGGGCCATGGAGCAGCTTGCAGGGAGAGGAATTAGGGAGATGAGGAGGATCCACCCATTCTGGGCAGAAGGAAAATGTGAGCAGAGCAATGGAGGCGTGGAGAGCAGGATTCTCATGGAGTTCTGCAGGGTCTGGAGTGAAGGAGGTGGTCAGGAGAACATAGTGGGAGATGAGGAGATCAGGAGCAGGGTCGGGGGAGGAAGAGAGGGAGGGAGGGAGGGGAAAGGAAGGAGAGGGGGTGAGAATCAGAGGAGAGAATGAGAAAATGGTGTGGGTTATTTGTCCTCTGTTCCACCCATGAATATGTTCCAGCCGGGGTTCTGAGTCGGCTGCTCTCCATCCGTCTCAGGTCCGTAGAGTAGCCTTTGGTGCAGGAGCACCGCTGGCAGGGCCGGACTCAGGAGAGATGCTGTGTTGACCTCCCCCAGGGTGCCTCCCCAAGGGCTTCTTGGGGGCCATTTGGACACAGTATTTGCCTTTCGTGCTGTCTTTCGAACCTGGCTCTCACATGAGCTGTGACTCACTGTACTGAAAAGTTGAAAAGGGGTAACAGAGAAAGATCCTTCCAAAGACTGGTAGACAGTGCAGTCCAAGGCATTGTGGCTGGAAGCAGCCAAGTTCCCACCAGACTGAGGAGCCTTTGTCTTGAGGAGACAGAGGGAACGACATCTGGGAGTGATTGGGTCACCCAGAGTGGCAGGGATCGAGCCAGGAAATGCTCTCTGTGACTGGGACTCATGGATGTTTTTATTTTCCTCTCCAGAGAGCATGAATTCTGGCAGGCCTGTTGTCTTCTAAAACAATCAACTGTTCAATTAAAAGTCCACAATTGTTAATGGTCTTGAGCCTAGTTCTAAAACATGCCATTTCCAAAAATGTCCAGGAATAGGGCTGAATCTGTAGAGATAGTTTCTATTCGACAGGACTGAAAATCCCATTTGTAAAATGATGCAACTATGTTTTGTTTTGTCTGTCTGAATACTCACCGTACCTAAGAATGCATCACACGTGATTAGGTTAAAGAAAAAGAAATATAGACTATGGCAGTTGAGCTAAAAAAAATATTTTTGATGCCTCCCACAGGAGACCAGTGGAACATTTCAGTGCCGTCTGGCTAGCCAACTCCAATAATGAAAGCACTCTTGAGGGAGGGGAAGAGACACGGTAGAATATTTATGAAGTTAGAAGACCCATCTAGTGGCCACATGTAATGGTCCTATGGTTATAGCCTTACTAATGCTATTATCGCGGTCAGGGTGGGGGAGTCGAGTGAATTTCCCAGAACCCTTGGCTGGGAGATGAGTAGCTTTGTCCCTGAAAGACCAGCCTTCGAAGGGGGATCACTGCACCTAGAGAACTATTTAGAGTTGGAAACAAATTGTTCTCCTTCTCAAAAATGGCAAAGTGTTCAGAATCATTAACTGCAAAGGGTAGAGTAGAAATAAAGTTGTCTTGTTTTGTGAAGGAAAAGAGACCCTGGTTTATTGAGCACCTACATGCACTAGGTACCCTATAGAGTCCTCAGTATACATAAACACACTGTAGTGTCTTACCAGCTGTGCAACCTTGGGCAAGCTGCTTAACATCTCTGGGCCTCTGTTTCCTCATCTATAAAATGGGAGAAATAAGAGCAACCCCTTATAAAGTTATTTTGAGTATTTAATGAATTAAAACATATGTAAGTGCTTCCAAAAGTTTTTTGCATATAGTAAGCACCCAGTAGATGAGAGCTAACAGTGTATCATTTAATCCTCTCAACAACACTGAGAAGTAAATATTGCTACACTCTTTTTATTTATTTGTTTACCATTTCATTAATGTATTTATTTTTGTTACAGATGTTTCACCTTTTCCCTCCATTGACACCCTCCTCCCCACTCCCGTCCTTCCCCCCACCCTTCTTAGTATTGTTGTCTATGTCCGTTGGTTATGCATCTATGCATATAAGTTCTTTGGTTTATCTCTTCCCAACCACCCACCCTCAAGGTCTGTCAGTCTGATCCTTACTTCCATGTCTCTGGGTCTCTTTTGTTCATCAGCCCACCTTGTTCATTATATTTCACAAATAAGTGAGATCATGTGATATTTGTCTTTCTCTGATTGGCTTATTTCGCTGAGCATAATGCTCTCCAGGTTCCTCCATGTCGTCTCAAAGGATAAGAGATCTTTCTTTCTTACAGCTGCATAGTGTTCCATTGTGTACATGTACCACAGCTTTTTTATCCACTTGTCTATTGATAGACACTTGGGCTGTTTCCAGATCTTAGCAATTGAAAATAGTGCTGCTATGAACATGGGGGTGCATATATTCTTTCTCATTGGTGTTTCAGGCTTCTTAGGATATATTCCTAGAAGTGGGATCACTGGGTCAAATGGCAGTTCAATTTTTAATTTTTTGTGAAACTCCATATTGTTTTCCACAGTGTCTGCACCAGGCTGCATTCCCACCAGCAGGACTACACTCTTTAGTAGGGAGGTTACAGAGGCTCGGGGAGGCCAGTTACTTGCTCAAGAGCTCGTGGTAGGGGCGGGGAATTAAAGCTGCAAAGGTCCCTCTCTACACCCTGCTCTCTTCCTGTCCATGGGCCTCAGTTGCTGCTGGGGTCTGGTGTCAGCTGGCTCTAGACCAGAAGTCCCAAGGCTGGGGACCTTGGGGGAAAGTCCTCTGTGTGAAAAGCCCCGATTCACAAAGGAGGTTGATGGGTAAAAATCCTTTATCAGAGATGGCTTCCATCCACCCCCAGTCATGATCCCTGATGTGCTGTCTGACCCGTGGGCCGTTTGACAGCTTTTCTCTCGGGAGATGTTCACCGTCAGTGCTGCTGGGTGGGTGGCAGTCCCTGCAGGAGTCACCACATCCCTAATCCACGTAGGTTGAATTTTCTCTTCTTGGAGGGTCTTAGACTTGACCATGAGCTTGTGGGGCTGGCATATCAAGAGTTCCCTCAAATGTTTAACATTATTATTATTATTATTATTGTTATTGAAGGAAAGAAGGAAGGTGAGTGGAAACTGATCGGAAACCTGGAAAACTTTTGCCCTTGCCAGAACATTGGCCATGTGATTTCTTTCTTTCTTCACTTCTTCACTTTCTGCCTCAGATCTGGGGGGAAAAATGCAGAAGAAATCTGTTGATTAGGAGCAGCTGGCTTTTGTAGTGCTGTTTCTGGAATCTCTGGAAACAGGAATGGTTTTTTCAATGGTATATTCTTGAAGGAAAGGTGAAATGCTCCAATGAAGAACTCTCTGAGTGAGAGGTGACGCCGGTCCATCCTCATCTCCTCCCTCAGAATAAGCTTTCGCTCTGATGTGGGCTCCCAGCAGGAGGCAGCGGGTGTCTCTCCCACATTTTAGGAACACGTGGGTGGTCTTCTGTGGGCACGGCCTGGGCTGGGCTGGGAGTTAGGCCCTGGGAAGGTGATCAGAAGAGGAAGACAAGCAAAGGGACATTTACACACTGGAAGAGGCATTGAAGAGTGCAGTGCCCCTCAGGAGTGCCTAGCTTCTCCTCCCCCGACACAGTGCTAATATATTCATTTATCTGACAAACTGAGAGAGCACTTGCTGTGGCTGTACCAGGCTTGGTGGAAACAAGTAGGGACAAACTACTGCATCACAATGTTCTTTGTCTAGAAGCGGAAACACATGAAAACAGTAACTGTAATTCTCTGGGATCCCTGGAAGCTCAGGGAAGAAACACCGCCCTGTCTGAGCCTGAGTTCTCTCAGAAGCAGACCCTGAGACAGATCTGAGGAGAAATAATTTAGTTGAGAAGTGCAGGAAATAGAGAGGGGAGTAAGAAGTATACAGAGAAGCCTGCCAGTAAGGGTGCAACATAATACCAGCGTATCAGTTACTTACTGCTGTGTAACAAGTCACCCCAAAACATCATGCCGTACCCTGGCCAGGTAGCTCAGTTGATTAGAGCATCATCCCGGAATGCCAAGGTTTTGGGTTTGATCTCCAGTCAGGGCACACATAGGAACCAACCAATGAATGCATAATAAGTGGGACAATAAATCTCTCTCTCTCTCCTTCTCTTTTTCTTCCTCTTCTTCCCTCTCTCTCCCTCTCCTCCTCCTCCCTCTTCTCTCTCTCTCTCTAAAAAAAACCCCAATCAATCAAGTAAAAACACGCATGGCCGCATGAGTCGAACGACCACCATTTATTTAGCTCCAGATCCTTGGGTCAGCTGCTTGGGCTGGGCTCAGCTGTTTGGGTCTCTGGTCTCCCGCGTGGGTCTGCACCAAACTCAGGTTGCCCAGGTGCCAGTGTGTGTGCTATGCTGATTGTTGCCTGGGGTTCCTCCGCTCCCTCCACGTGTCCCTCATCCTGTAGCAGGCCAGCCCAGGCTTATTCTTGTGTGTGTGTGTGGTTTTTTGGTTAAACGTATTGGATAACATTGGTTAATAACATTATATAAATTTCAGGTGTACAACTTTATCATACGACTTCTGTGTACCCCATTGTGGCCTCACCACCTGAAGCCTAGTCTCCTTTCATCACCATATATTTGACCCTTTACCCTCTTACCCTGATAGTGTGGCGGGGGTCCAAAAACTAGAACGGCAGTACGTACGGCCTCGTGAAGCCTAGTTTTGAGCTGGTACCTTGTCACTTTGGGCACATTCTCTTGGCCAAAGCAAAGTCACAGGGCCAACCAGATTCAAGGGATGGGGAACAGCATATCCGAGGCAGAGAGGATAAGACCTCTGGCCCCTCCGTCATCCTGGGAGGGACCAGGGTGGAGCTGGCCACACAGCTGTATTACTTTGGGGCCCTCGCTCTGGCTCGGCCTGGGGATGAGCACAGATGGTGACCCGGGGACTCTGAGACACACCCTCCAAAGTAACTCAGGCGGGACAGAAACAAGCCGAGCTCACGGGTCCTTCGTGGCTAGTCTCCATGTACGCACTTGGAGCCACGGCGTTTCAGGTACAGAACAGGAAGCTGTCAGGCAGGGATTTGAGCCACTTGTCTGAGGTCAAGAAGGAAGTTAAATGGCAGTGGCAGGAAAAACACCTGCTGGGAGGTTCCTGAGTCCAAGTCCAGTGTTCCAGCCATTAGACACGGGTCTCTGTCTTTAAATAGCTGTGGCAGCCCTGGCTGGCCCAGCTCGGTGGGGGTTGTCCCACGCACTGAAAGGTTGCTGGTTCAATTCCCAGTCTGGGCATATGCCTGAGTGGTGGGCTCGATGCCCATAGGGGCTTGCAGGACGCAGCTGATCAGTGTCTCGCTCTTACATCAATATTTCTCTCCCTCTCCCGTCCTCTCTCTCTAAAAATCAATCAATAAATAGCCATGGCAGCTTTGGGAACCTGTCTCTTGCTCCTACTGTGATGTGCTGCTGTCCAATTTAGGACATTCCTTCTTATCTGAGGGATGATCCGATTTCCTGAATGGCCTACTGGCCTCAATGTGACGCTGGGGCCATCACCCTAGCAACTGACCTTTTTCCCTTGGGAAGGTCACTCCATTTTCAGGGCCCCCCACTCCCACGCATGAGCTGTAGAAATCTATCCTAACAAATTCGGGATTTCAGGGACAGCCCTGCCCCTGTCGAGCAGACACCGATGGAGATTTCCCATCTGGATGGTGAGAGGATGGGAAATCCATCGAGGAGCGTGGCAGGCAGGCTGAGGAGTAACCATGGCAACCGCAGGAGAAGCGGGGAACGGTCTCCTAGCCGGCCCCCCTCCCGAGCAACCTGGGAAGTCTGGGTCTACCTCACGGGTATACCTAATAAAATTTTATTTGGTAGTATTTTCCTTGGCTTCCAAATATAGCCAACCGCTGGAGGTTGTATGTGTAAGCACCTCTCCAGCAGGGTCAAATGATGCGGCTGCGATTTCCTTCTCCCCGGACATTCAGCCCGAGATAGGGACCCCCCCGGAGGACGGAGCACCTGGGTTCCTCTCCACTGTCCAGTCGGGAGCCACGTGCTGCGATCACTGCTGAGATTCTCAGTTTATTCTGGGTGACCGTATTGTCGGTCTCCTGCCACGAACACTGGCCACGGATCCCACGACGACTCAGCGACCGTAAGAACAGCCGGACTCCGAGGATGCACAGTGGTTCTGTTTTCTCAGACGGACCTCCCTCCACACAAGTGTTTCTCATGGTGGTGCACACGCCCTCGTTAGCTTTTCCGCCAAGTGTGTTCTGAGCCACCTGGTAACCTGGGGGGCACAGATGGGAAACCACGGACCGCCGGGGCTGAGGAGGGTGATCCTTTGCTTTGTTCCCAGTGGTCACTGGCCCCTCCCCGCAGAGCCAAAAATGACAGACTGGGGAGTAACATGAACTCCTCGTTAAGTCCCAGTCCATTGCTGTTACTGGGAGAAGGGGAGGCACCGCGTCAAGAACGTCTGGATTTTATGAGCCTTCTGCCCTGACTCCATTCCAGGTGATCGTGATCCAAAAGTGACGAGGCTGGGTGGATGCTGTTGGTGCCCCGCCCGGCTCCCTCTGCCGGTCAGGTGCCCTGTTCCCAGCTGTCTGAGGGTTGGCTGCTAAGGACTCACAGTTGTTCCACTTTGGCCTGGAGCAGGGCCCTTACCTCACGGGAGTCCTTCTGCCTGGGAGGTTACACCCGCCCTGGGCAGCCCTCAGCTAATGACTGACGGATTTGGGGTACCAAAGCCAGCCCCCTGTGTCAAGTGCAGGCAGTTTCACACAGGGTCTTCTGCTCCAGAGCCCTGGTGTGAATCGGACCAAGGCCAGACTCTGCCAAAACCACAGCCCTGAGCGGCTCCTCCCCCGCCCCCCTGCTCCCCATGGCATCTCCCTATAACCCACCCACGCTCTTGTCACACTGCTTCCAGGGGACCTGAGACCCTGTCGAGTGAGACCTCACCTTTCGTTTGTTCTCAGGCCTCCTGGCCAGGCCGTGTCATCCCTTTTTAGGACTGGATTTCAGAAGGAATCGAAACCCAGTGTGTTTATCAGCTATGAATGGGGGAGACAGTCACCGGTGGGCTTTTAAAAAGTCTGCTCACTTGAAATGGAGGGGTTTGGGCTTTTTAAAGACCAGGCCTTGGAGTGATGTGGGGGAGGACCCCTCAGGTGGCCAATGGGACTTCGTATCTGGTAGGGTCACTGCTGGTTGCTTCTTCCCTGGGACTTCACTTTTAAAGAGGGCTCTCCAGGCAGGGTTCCCAGGGGAGGGGCGGCACTGTGAGAGAGGCCTGTCCCTGCAGACTGCCCCGGTGGCAGCTGCACGCCAGTGCCCCCCTCAGTGCTCCGGGCACACGCGAGGCTCGGCTGCAGCGGTCAGCCTTCCTGGCCAGGAACACGGGGCTCTGTTTCGGGAATGTTTTCTGTGATAATGAGACTTGAACAAGAGGTGAATGCCACTGTTTCGGCCCCCAGTCGTGTTTCTTTAAGAAAGACCACCTTTTACATTTCTGTCTCTCTCTTTTTTTCTTGTGCGGAAGAACTCAGACAGTTTACCCTCCTAAGCCAAGAAGGAAAAGATTCTCGTCTTCGTACCTGCCTGCCCACCTTCCCCAGTTTTAAAGATGGTGCACTGCTAGTCCAGGTGGGGTCGAGGTGAATGGAGTCCAAGCGTTTACAAATATCTTCTACACCTGTCGGAGATGCCGTCCTCCCCCCCACCTGGCGTCCCTGCCCACTCTGTCCTGGTGGCCTCCCTGTCCCAGCGGTACCTCAGTCGCTCCCTCTCACCTTCCTGAAGGTTCTTAACCTGGGTCCGCATCCCCTTGGTGATCTGTGCCTAGAGTTCATGGGGTTGAGGTTAGCATTTTATTCCGTTATGAAGGTGGACAGCAAAGCATCGAACTATTAGCAGGACTGAGACTGTCACACGTGGAAATCGCTGACATTTTCATATCGACTTACTGTATTGCAGATTTTCCGAAATATCATTTACATTCATCCCAACTTCATAGTTACGGCGGTTTTTAGATCTACTGCCCAATCTTACTAGTCATTGTTATTTTTCAAAAATAGCACTTATTACTAAACCACACATTTTAAAATATGATTCTTGTATTTTATGTAATTGGTTTCTCTGTAATGCTGTTTTTCGTTTTATGCATTTAAAAGCAGTATTTCGAGAAGGGGTCCATTCTCTTCACGGGACTGCCAAGAGTACCTGGAGACACAAAAACAAGTGAAAGACCCCTGTTCTAGAAGTTTCCCCTGAGTGTGGGAAAAGGTGTGCCTTGGAGAACCAAATGCTTCGGAGAAACAAATGCTTTGCTCTGCTTACTGGAGTAGACGCAGGTTTTTATCGTGATGTTCAGAACTGGGGCTTCGCTATACGGCTGTGGTCCTGCCTTCCTGTCTGTGGCTCTCAGTGTCTGCAGAACACACTGCCTGGGAAATAACGATTCATTTCTTGTCCTTGGTTTATTATTTATTAAAGACACAGGGAGCTGCTCATCAGAGCTTTGATGAGCTCAAGAAAACTAGTGCTTCGGGCCCAAAGCAGAGAAACCGAGCCAGGTGGTGAACGAGGCGGCCCCTCGATGCACGGATGGGCCCGTTCGCGGCGGTCTGAGGTGCTGCAGGTGATGTGTGTCCTTGTGTCTGCCTTCAAGGCCTCCGGAGATGCAGCAGACCCAGGAGGAAAGACCTCCTTCCCCCTTGCCCCTCACAGGAGAAAACAGTTCCACATCCAGGATGATAATACATTTTATTGTCTGCGACCATTTATGTCGCCTGTTTGGTTCTTGAGCTAGAATTGGGGGGAATTATGGCCATAACAGTTGGGGGACCATGGTGGCCATGCTGACTTGGTTCTCTGGTGTTTGGCCGGCCAGCCTCTGTGCCGTGCACACCAGCTCCTTTGCGTGTTGCGTGTGTATGGCCCGGTTTCATGGGCAGCTTATGTGTAACACAAGGTGGCACCGTGCCATTGTCGGGCCAGGTCGTACATCACCGCACACCATCCCTGTCTCATGACGTCAGACCTCTGAGCAGCCCACAGATCTTGGGAATTCCTCTGCTCCCCCGGAGTATTCGTTGCCTTTAATCCAGTTGTTACAGCGAGTGAACCTGACTGATTTGTTCCAGATGTCCTAAGATTTAGTGATTCCGGAAACGACTCCTACAGTAAAGGCTGATGAGGATTGGAATTCCTCTGTTAGCTGGGAACCGGCCATGCTTTTCACAGTTACACAGATGGGGCAGGAGGAAGGAGCCTAAGCTCTTGGAGGGCAGGGCTTCTCTGTCTGCCTCGTTAGAAGGAGGATGGCCTTTGAGGCGAGCCCTGATTCTGTCCCTGCCCGAGTTATTAAATGAGCCAGAGCTGGGGCCAAATTGATGCGAGTGAAGTCAGCGAGGATACATACTACTTTTTTAAAGTAACACACGTTAATTATCTGAATGTTGCTAGGGAAACCACTATTTTGGCTCAAATCACCTTAGTAAATGCTTTTCTCTCCACGATTACGAAATGGGCCCAGGTGGGTGCATCTGAGGGCGATAGAGGTCTTTCTGGCTCCACGTAAGTGGTTTTCGAAGCAGAAGTTCAGTCCTAGCCATCATTTCCCTGCCCCTGTAAACTTGAACTGACATGCCTTCCAGAGGTGCCTCAGGGCTCCTGTCCGGGTCTGTTTCGCATGATTAGGAGGGATTCATAAAGCCTGGGGAGATGTGCAGCCATGTCCAACTGTATGGCCTACTAACCCCCGCTGGAAAAATTAAAACCTACATCCAAACACACAGAGTTCAATTACGGTTTAAGCAGTATTTAAGGATATGAACCATATGACTATTACAGCTCCTTAAAATTGCAGATTTGAAACGAAAGCAGAAATGAATTAATATACACTGTTGCTATTTAGATTTTTTTTAAATTTTTTTTATCCTCACCCAAGGATATTTTTCCATTTTTTGTACAGATAGAATGGGAGGGAGAGAGAGGAAGGGAGAGAGAGTGAGAAACATCGACGTGAAGGGACACATCGAGTGGCTGCCACCCGCACGACCAACCAGGGCCGGGGACAAACTGCAACCGAAGTACGTGCCCTTAGCGGGAACCGAACCCGGGTCTCTCCGGACCGCAGGCCGACGCTCTAACTGCTGAGCCAAACTGGCCAGGACGCTATTTAGATTTTTTAAAGTGTATTTGAAAGTAGACAAATACCCAGTAGAGGCTGGTGGAGTTCTGAGACGAGCCGTGTAAGGTATCAACCCAGTGATGCAGCTTGTCAAGTCTGGCCACTTGGGGGGGGTTTGTCCCAAGGCAGGAGGGGAAGCTGGGTGAGGCAGAGGTATGGCGGGAACACCTGAGAAGCAGGCTGGTCCCAGATGTGGCGCTGAGTATTGAATAAAGTGAAACATATTGTGCGGTGTGAAATGAGAGGAACATCAGATGGTCTGGAGCAGGTGGCTCAGGCCTAAGGCTGCAAAGCACAGGGGGCTGCCAGAGACCTGGGTTTGTGGGGCCACAGGGACAACCACAGGACAAGACTAAGAACTGGGCAGAAGTAGCCACGCCTATCTGTCTAGAGTATATTAGAAGCTAAAATAAGTTTAGATTAATATATACATATACATATGTATGTATATGTGCGCGCGCGTGTGTGTGTATATGTATACGTGTGTGTGTGTGTGTGTGTGTGTGTGTGTGTATATATATAGAGAGAACACCTTTTGGTACTATATTCTTTTTGGACACCAAAAATGTTTTTATTAAAAAAGTAGAAGTGCTAGCCTGGCCATTGTGGCTCAGTGGTTGAGCGTCGACCCATGCACCAAGAGGTCGCCGGTTCAATTCCCGATCAGGGCACATCACATGCCCAGGTTGTCGGCCAGATCCCCAGTGGAGGACATGCAGGAGGCGGCCAGTCGGTGTTCTCTCTCATCGATGTTTCTCTTTCTCTTTCCCTCTCCCTTCCTCTCTAAGAATCAACAAAGAAAAAAAAGTGTTTTAAAAAAAATAGAAGTGCTATCTTTTTTTGCGTGTTCTTGGTTAGTAAAATAAGTTCCTAAATGTTTGCCACAATAACCAGAACCTTATAAATCGGGAAACTTTAGTGATTTTTTTATAGCTGTGAGAATGGGTGTTTGGATCCTAAATAATTGATTTATCAATAAGCTCTATAGGAATGCAAAAGAAGAGGTCGGCGCTATTCTTTATGCGCCAGCAAGACAAAATAGTTTCCCATTCCTGTAGGAAAGAGAAATGTTGCAGCTTATTCTGGAACATTCCATGAGAACTGACTTCTTTGTAGACTCTAGCTGTACTTCAAGATTTCCTTGTCTAGAGTTCTAGCCCATGAGGAGGGCTGCTTTGGGGGAAAGAAGAGCTTCTCCAAAACAAACAAACAAAAACTTCCAGATTGGAAAGAAGAAAAAAAAGGAGCTATTCCACTTATTTCAAGCTGAGAGAAAGGGACTGAGAAGCTGAAAACGTGGTCAAGAACCCTCGCTGTGTAGAACTCATGAGGGCGCTCACCTGGCACGTTGCCTTCTGACGGCCGATGCTGGCAGCTGCAGGCATCGGCGCTGGGGAAATGCTGGGGTTCTGGGAATGGGTTTTGTGTGTTTGGTCTGGAGCACTGGTTTTCTGTCCAGAGGGGTTGGCCGTATGGCAGAGCAGAGGCCTCTCGCCCGGCGCCTGCGATGCTCCTGCTGTGAGGACGCCAGGGGGCTTTGGGACGGCTCTCAGAGGCCCGCAGAAGCCTTTGCTGCACAGTGTCAGCCGGAGGGGTGAACAGAGGCTGAGGAGTGAACACCACAACGTTCGGGGACAGAGCGGCGTGAACACTGTGTGCCTGGAGGCGTCGACAGCCGCCTTCCTGGGCTGGGAAGCTGAGGGCAGTTCCTTACCAGGGCACACCCTGCAGAGGTGGCTCAGAGACCGTGTTCGCTGCCATCTACAGCTTCTTGAATTTATCCCCGTCATTCTTTCCAAAGTGGATTGCGCGGAGGAAGTTCAAATATGTACCCCTCAGGTTCAGCAAGGGCATTGCCCTGTGTGTCTTACCTTATGTGCCCTGATGTAGGGCAGGGATAACATTCAAAATGATTAACAATCTTCACAGCCTGGGTGTCCCTACCCTGAAGAGGCCTTGCCAGCCATAGACAACCAGTACAGCGCCCCTAGTGTAACCCACTGGCGGTCAGTGCTGGGTAAGGGGTGTGTTGGGTCGCCCACACCGACATTTGCAAGGACTATGAGGCCTGGATGGGCTGGAACCATCGGTAGTCATGGAGACGGTGGCACTTGTGATGAGTCTTTGTGACAGTTGCTAAAGAAGGAAAGCGACCAGGATGTGGCTCACAAGGGGTGGTGGGGGGTCTCCAGGGCCTTGGGCTCCTTCCAGGCATTCAGAGATAACAGGACCAACTGTTCTGATCTGCCAGCCGTGGGCCTCCCTGGCTGGCTCCATCTCCCGTTCACAAAGCCACATCTCCCGCCGTGGGACCCTGCAGCAGGCACATCAGGGCTGCGTGCGACCCGTCAACCCCATGCTCAGGCCCCTGCCTCTCTGCCTGCTCTGCCCACCGGGCCAGAGGTGCTGGGATCTGGTGCCCTCCGTTTCCCACGCAGACCTCAACCAGCGACTAGAGGCAGCACATAAATACTTCCCTCACCAACGAGGTTTATTTGCACAGTGCACAACTTGGGCATCAGATTTTGGTGAAACTCAAAATTGCTCTGTGGGGAAGAGAAGCACGCATGTGGTATTTCACTGTTCATTACATCATCGTATAAGCAAATGAGTTTTAGAGGGACCTTGCAGCAGGCACATCAATTTTTAGTATCAATTTTATTTTTACCCAAATTTATTTTATTTTCTCTAGACCTCTGCTTTGCAAGTAACATGAGCAAATAGGTACCATTGAAGATTAATCACGAATCAAACATTATATTGTTAAAAGCAAAAGACGTAGTATTTACTGAGAGTCTTAAACAGTCCTGACCAATAGAAATGTAATGCAAACCATACATGCAATTTAAAATTTTCTGGTAGCCAAATTGAAAAGTTAAAGTGAAACTTGTAAAACATTTCATTTGACATAGCAAAACATCATTTAAACATGTAATTAACATGAAAACAATGGCTGAGATTCTTTTACATCCTTTTTTATTTTATTGTGCTAAGTCTTAGAAATCTGATGTATATTTTACACTTAATGCAGACCTGCCACCTTTCAAGGGCTCAAAGCCATATGTGACTAGTGGCCACCACATTGGGCAGCTCAGGCTTAGAACTAGGACATGTCCTTTAGCGTCGTCTCCCGCAATAGGCGAGGGAGCCGAGGTCATTATGCACCAGTTGCCATCAGTCATTGGCTGGGGGCTGCTACCAGGCTGTCAGGGGCTTGACTCTTTGGCACTTTGCTGGCCTGCAGAGAAAAGTCCTTCGGCATAAGATGGGGAGTGAATTGCAGCCTGTGCAGGCTACAGTGATAAGACCCCAGGCAACCGACGTGGAACCACCAAAGTCGACTGTTTTGTAATACTTTCCTTTTAGTGCTTTGTTATTTATCAACAAGTTACTTTCAACACACTTGGCATCGGTGACTCAAGATACATGGTTAAGTTCACTGGCCTAGAGGATCAACCCCAAACCCTGACATTCGGAGTCCATGGGAATGTGGGCGCATCCCATGTCTTCTACTGGTCTTCCTGCTCAGGGCGTCCTTTTCCTGCTCCTTTCCACACGATTTCTGAGTCACCTCCATGCACTTATCTGTTGTTGACTGTTTGCTCTGCCTGGAATGTACTTCCTGTTTCTCTGCTCCTCATTCCTTAAGATGTGGCTCGATTCCTACCTGTCTCGGGGAACTTCTTAGGATGACTTCGGTCTGTAGTGATGTCTTCCCCCTGGGCTTCTGTTGCACGTTGTTCTGCGCCTGCCCTTCAGAATGGCGTGTGTTCACCTCGTGTATTTTCCTCACAGTGTAATCAGTCTTGGGTGCTTTGTGTTCCTGTCCCTCCTAGGAAGACATCAGATGAGCAACTGTGGTTTTATGGGGTTTTCCATGTTTGTAAGGTTAAGCACTGATAGCTGAAAAACTGATAGTTGTCAACAAATCACCAAGGAGATTGCCCCACAGAGGTACCGAAGGTGTGTGGAACCATCCTGAACGTCTCCACCAATTTCAAGGAAAATTGTCCAGAAAAAGAAGAAGAAGGAGGGGGAGGGGGAGGGGGATGGGGAAGAAGAGGAGGAAGAGGAAGAAGAGGAAGAAGAAGAAACACCTCAGATAGCTTTTGTAGAGAAGACACCTTCCAGTATTCTAAATATCTTAAATGCTAAGAAGGCAAATGCAATTTCATTTCCCCTCTTCTTATAGCTGTCAACATAAGAAACATGCAAACCTGTGAAGAATTTTTGTGAATTTATTTGAACCAAAACTGTCAACAATTGCCAGGAAGCAAAATCTCAACGGATTGAGATGGTGCTCCAGAGACGGGCAGTTTTGCACCTTATTTCATACATTACAATCAAAAGAGGAGGCGGAAGTGGGTTACAGGAAACCCATTGGTGATAGATTAGGGAGGCGGGAGAAAGCAAAGCGAGGAAACCTCTGGGATTGGATGAAAAGTAAAATGATAGACACATACATCTTAGATAGAGGTGGGTACAGGATAGCTAACAGTGAACAATTAGCTCAGTAACAATGAGGAGATGTGTGGTCTCTGCAGGGAGGTGCCTATGCTTTGAGGGGTCCGGAAAAAGGAAAATCACTTTGATGTTCCAAAGATATGTTATCGTAGATGCAAAAAGACAGCAGGCAGGCTCAGTGAAGGTAAAGATCGACCTTTGTCAGGGAAGATGCTGGCCGAGGACATGACTACCTGCCATAAACTGCTTTTAGTTAAAAAGTGTTCCTTTAGACCATCCTTTGTGGTTACTGTAGGTCTCTGAGTTTGCAAGGCCACCCCGCAGGCCTCCCTGAGCTTGTCCCTTTTTGTCCACGTACCCAAATGAGCTTTATGTGAATCTTACACAGTTTTATAGTAAAACCGTTTCCTGTACTTTAGGAGTCATGGGAACAGAGGGAGGAACGCTACCTGGCTTTGCCGCTGTCGGCTGCGCGGCCACGGGAAAGGGGTTCGCTCCTTGGCCTCTATCTGTGAAGTGATGACTCCAATGGGCCGCCGTCCGGCTGTCACATTCCGTCTCTGATGCCGTGATGTCTGCCCGCTTTTCAGCATAAGAGGCATTGCTTATGATTTTGAATTGCAGTGGCTATCATTTATGTCATTGCTTTTATGACATGTTGTTGAGAATGTCTGTGATTTGTGGGATGCTGAATCCTTACTCAGGAAGGCTGCCTCCAATTTTGACATTTCTCCTATGGGAGAATGTGATCTGCTTCACGGTGTCCTTTTTAATATGATTTCCATGAATGGAAAACCTAGGGATTGTGTGCACGCATGCGTGTGTGTGTGGGTACACTCAATCTCAATCTTACAACATTTTTATTGATGGGGCTATCATTCCGTTAATTGTAGGACTCGTGGTTTGCCTCCTTAGTAATATTTTGCCTAAAACCTTTCAATACATTTCCCCTCCCCCGATTGACCCTGCAGAATCTCCTCTTTGTAATCTCATACCTTAAAGGATTTCATAGGGATGTTTCCTTGTCTTTCTGGGTCAGCATTTAGCACATGTGGACATCATGTCTTGCGTGTTTGTCTCCTCTACTTGGCTATGAAGTCCTTGAAGTATGGAAACTGTATCCCTAGCATCTAAATTGAGACAGTCGTTTTTTAAAGTAATGGATAGAGGGATGCAAGAAGGACTAGACAGAAGAAGGGAAGAAGGAAGGGAGAATACGAGGATGGAAGGAGGAAGGCAGGGAGAAAAACAGATGGGTTTGGCTGCCTTGTACTATTCTTTTAGTTGTCATTGCCAAATATAGTTGTAGTTGACAAGTATAATATCAACACCAAGAAGATTTTAAGACTCAAATACAGTTGACTAGAATGCACTTGGTTAACTCCTATGTTTGCATCCTTTGCTCAGGCTAGATTCAAGCTAGAAGCAAAAGAAAATAAACATTTTATGGAAGGTAGATTGTAACCACAGATTATTTAAATAAGGTCCCAGTTTCTATTGTTAAGATTTGAGGAAGATCGAAAAGGATCCAGTGGAAAGTTATTTCTTAAACATCATTCAGCTTACTTCAGTTTCTTCCCTTAGCATCTTCACAGCAAAGTTTCTGCATAAAATTGTTTCCATGATGGTAGAAGGGGGAGAATGGAGTTAGCGTCCTTAGTGAGTCACCATATGATGACTGGTATCAGAATGGGTTGCATTTCCCCAACAGGGAACTCTGAGGGGTACACACTCTTAGTGTAAGGTGCTGAGTGAGATCCCAGAACAAATTCTCCAGGGATCCTTGGGCACCACACAGCCACCAAGACGGCAGTAACAGCTGCCATTTGGAGTACTGAGTGGACGGTACCAAACTTCAACAGAAACCCGACATACTCAAAAACAGCTGCTGTAAGATGTATTAGGACAGTTACAGTGGTTATTTTTGATAACAGATGAGTGATATGTTTCCAGCAGACCACAGATGTGTGGTAAGATAAGCTTTACAGTTGGTTCTTATTTGACTCTTTTTTTTTTTTTTTTTTTTTTTTAATCCTCACCCGAGGACATTTTTCCATTTTTTGTTCAGGTAGAGTGGGAGGGAGAGAGAGGAACAGAGAGAGAGAGAGAAACATCGATGTGAAAGGGACACATCGAGTGGCTGCCACCCGCACGACCAACCAGGGCCGGGGACAAACTGCAACCGAGGTACGTGCCCTTAGCGGGAACCGAACCCGGGTCTCTCAGGACCACAGGCCGGCGCTCTAACCACTGAACCAAACCGGCCAGGGCTATTTGACTCTTAATAATGCTCTTCTTATAAAAGTACATCAGAGTGGTAGGTGTTCAGAGTAATGTGACCCACTTAAAAGATTGCACAAGCAAATTAAAATTAATGGGAGTTCTTTTCAGGGAATAAGACTCCTTGAAAATTAGAAAGATTGTTCTTTCCTAAATAAGTAAGCACCAGGGAATGTTTGGCACCACAACCTGGGTCCTGGTCATTTTATTCTTTCAACAGTCCTGTCAGAGGTTGGTCTTCATGGAGTTCCGTTATTTTCAGATGTCATGAAAAGATACTTCTTGCCAAAGCCCTTCCCAAGCGAGATGGAATTTATATAAGAGCTGTAGCTCAAACAGCCTCCATGCCAGCCAGCGGAAGTTTGGCACTAAATTCAGCTCAGCCCCCAGATAGCTGGGGGACCTGCATCAAAGTGTGTTTCCCTCTGGGGAGGCTCAGCTTTTTCATCTGCAAAATGCAAAGGTTGTGCTGATGATCTGTTGTGGGGATGGCGTGTGTGTATGTGTGTGTGTGTGTGTGTTCATTCATTCCACAAGGGTTTGTTGGGCACCTACTGTGTCCCAGACACAGCTCTGTCAATGGGGGTTCAATGATGAGAAAAACCAGACAGAGGTCCTTGCCCCTGGTGCTTGGATCCCAATGGGAGACAGAGAGCCCTTAATCAAGTACGCCCACAAATAAATGTGTCATCACAATGCTGGCAAGTGCTGTGAAGGGAAGCGGAGCTCGTGGGGCTGGGAGAGCTCAGAGCAGGGAGATTTATCTCACCCAGGAGGGAGATCAGAAAGGGCCTCCTGGGGCGTGGCAGGTGCGGGCGGAGAACACGGGCTGCGATGGCCAGCCGTGGGCTCTGAAGGCATAGGGGGCGCTGACTTCTAAGCCCAGCACAACTCCTGGCCAGTCACCTTATCTCTCTGCATCTCAGTTTCATCTCTAAAAATGGAACTAACATCAGGAACCTTTCACGGTGCCGTAAGGTTTCAGAAGGATGACATGTTTGAAAGTACCCAGCACCAGGCAAATTTCATTTCATTTCTAAGAATAGCTTTGGAAACAGAAATGTTCTGTTTTATTACATGGGTTTTCGGCTGTGGAGAAGGAGTGAAACCACTTTGAAGCCTCCTTCTAAAAAGTCTGAGTTCACGGTGTCCTCTGGAAGGTACCTGGCTTCTGCTAATCATGGAGCCATGTTTGAATCACTTGACTTTGAAACCCCAGGGACCACCTTGCTGCATGATTAAGTGACAGAGGTTGAAGCTTTGGGGGCTGGCGGAAGTCAGTCTTTGACTCAGCTTTTATTTCACTGCAAAATGGAAAACATTCATAAGGGAATCTCTTCTGTGCCTCTTAAATGATCCCTTGCCATTTATACGTAAGGAAAGGTGGCTGATCATGAACAACAAAAGTGGAATAAGGAGGCAGCCCCCTGCCCCATGGTCTTATGCCTTTTTCTGTTGCCTCTCTGTTTAACATTCCGTTTGGAAACTATGGGTAGGTATTCTCTGAGGCAACTCGTGTGTGCTTATGCAATTCCTTCTCGAGATTAAGCCAGGGTAGCTCTCTCGCTCTCATAACTCCTCACGGCCTGAGGATTACTCCTTTAATCTTACAAAAGCAAACAAGAGGACAGAAATAACCCATCAATTGTTTAAAATTAAAAGTGGCCAACAACAATAAATAATTGCCACATAGCTTGAGGTCAGGGTCGTGATTTATTGGAGGCCATTCAAGAATTTGAAACTTTTCTCTAAGTTAATTTTTCACAGCTTGTTTGGATCCTTAGAGCTCTTGCTTCCAAAAATGAGACCATCCGATCTCTCCTTGCATGTGTTATTCTTGTTGATGTGCCAGGCATGCAGAAAAGTGAGGTCCTCACTTCTTGGATGGGTAATGAGGGTTCCTGTCCCCCGCCCCCAATCTGTATTTCAAAGTATTTTAGCCTACTGAGATTTTGGATAGCTCTCTTGCCTCGCATGCTCTACTAGTAATATCAATGGTTGCAAGCAACAACAAACGTGTACTGGTTAACTTAAACAGAGAAGGAATTTACTGGAAGGACATGGGCTGGTTCAGAGCTTAGCCAGGAAGGCTGGAGAACCATCATTACAGGAAAGGCTTAGATCAGGATGCCACCTCTGGGCTCTCAGTCCTCTGTGGCCAACCTCAGATGATCTCAGAGGGCCCTGGTATCTTTGGGCAACCCTCAAAATTCCTGGCCCCAGTTAGGAGCATCTGCTCACCTCACCAAGGCCACTTGACCACACCCAAAGATCACATGACTACACTTAGGTGCCCATACTTCAGCAACGAACCCTAACCCTACCCTTTCTTCTGATGTTCCCCTCCCATTTATCTTGAGATTTCCCCCACACAGGAAGGTGTCAGGATGACACCAAAAATATCAACTGTCCATTACATAAACCCTCATATGCTTAACCACATCTTCCTTAACTGGTCGGCCACCCATGAGAATTTGTCCCAAGCTCACACCACATAATAATCATCAATCTCATAAAATCCTCATTGTCATCCTCACTATCATTCTCATCCCCATCATGCTCTTCTCCACCATCATCCCATTGATAGCATATTCCCTCCCCTACTCTCCTGGGCTGCCATTTCCCTCCTGCTCGCCCCTCAGATATTCCCACCCCCTCCTCCTTCCCGGTGTTGGAGTCAGCTTTTATTACACTGCAAAATGGAAAGCATCCATAAGAGAATCTCTTCTTGTTTCTCATACCATCTTTTAATGCATCTGTGCCACATGCGCCTGTCTCATCTCACACCAGCTGAGGCCAGCCCCTGCCTTTGTTCACAGGCCATCCGCCATTGTGCCCTGTCATGCCATCATTGATTGTTCTCTGTCTAGTAGAGCCTCTCCATTATCATGCAAATATACTAGGATCCTTTCCATCTTCAAAAAAAAAAAAAAAAATGATCATCCTTTTTCCCTCCTCCCCTTCGTAGAAAAACTCCAAGTCGTTGACTGTACTCACTCTTTCCGTTTATTCTCTTCCTCCAGCTCAAAGCACTTCCAGTCATGCTTTCTTTCATCCCAATCACTCCACTTAAGTCATTCTTATCAAGATAACCGAAGACCTCCAGGTGGCTAATTCCAATGGCCAGTTCTAATTCATGTTATTTTGACCTCTCTGCTGTGTTTGACAAAGTTGATTTCTCCTTCCTTGAAACATGTCTTCTGTGGCCACTTAGATACTCTCTTGGATTTCCTCCCATCTCCCTCGCCACTCTCTTTCAGTCTCCTTTGCTGTCTCCTCCTCATCTTCAACTCCTAAGTATGAGATCTCTTCTCTACCTACACATGTTCCTTGCTGATCATAGCTAGTCCTTCCCAAATGTATGTCTCCAGCCCAGACTCCTCCTTCAACTCCAGACTTAGGTATCTGACAGTCTCAATCTCTTCTTAAAAATCCAGTAAGTGTTTGGATTTTCTCTGCTAACCCATCTGTACCCACGGTCTTTGCCATCTCAATATATGACCACTCTTTCCTTCTAGGTGTTGAATCTAAAGTCTTTGAAGCCATCCTTGACTCCCCTGTCAAGATCCCTAGCCTCCCTCATCTACCCATGAGCAAAATCTGTTTGTATAACCTTTGAAGCATATGCAGAATGTGACTTCTTCTCACAGTCTCAAACTCTACCCCCATGGACTGGTCTGTCATCTTCTCACACCTGGATTATTACAAGAGTTTCCTAACCAGGCTTCCTGCTTCCCCCAACTGCTCACCCCACCAGCTGTTCTCATCATGGGTAGTGTGAGCCTTTAAGTACGGAGGTCAGGTCACACTGGTGCTCTACTCAGCGCTCTGCAGGGGCTCCATCTCACAGTCAAACCAACATCCTTCTGATGGCCCAGCAGGGCCCTACATGATCTACTTGCCCCAAATGTCTTCGCCTCTCTAAGCCCGTTTCCTCCCAGTCTCTCCCTTGCTCGCTCCTCTTAGCCACACCGGCCTCCTTGTCAGTCTTCGAACATTCCAGGCACAACGTTTTCTTTGCTTGTTCCCAGATACCTTTACATCTGGCTCCCTGTCTTCCTTTAGGTTTGTACTGAGAGGTCACCTCATCCGTGAGGCTTCCCTGACCACCCTATTTAATATTGCAACCTACCCTGCCTCCAAATCTGGCACTCCGAGTCCTTCTTACCCCTTTGTAACAAGGTCATCACAGTCTGATCTGTGTGTTTGTTTCTTTGTGTCTATGTTTTCTGTCTCCCTGAAGCTATAAGAAGGAAAGAACTCTTGTAGAATAGTCGTGATGGGCAGGTAGGAGATGCTTAGCAAATATTTTAATGAATTAATGCCTAGTTGGATTCCATGTCTAGGTTATTAAATGTCTTATAATTTTCCAAGTTTGATGTATAAGATTTCATGTGAGCCCCAGAACAGCCTATTGAGACGGGCAGCACAGAACCCTCCTATGGTTAGATGAAGAAACCAAGGCTCATGGGATTTAACTGATTACCCAAGGATCCATGGGTGCTTCTTGGGGTTCCTGGGACTTGTAGTCCTGATCCTAGTGAAGTCTCTGTCCCCACCCTCAGCTACCTGACGATGGCTCACGTTATGCTCGTGAAAGCTAAAAGATTCAGGGCATTGATTGCTGTTTACTTTTCCATTTCAGCATTGATGAGAAAACCCCCTATCTGGCTTTGGGGGCTGTGAAGAACATCTCCCTAAACATCTCCATTTCCAACCTCGGCGATGATGCCTATGATGCCAACGTGTCCTTCAATGTTTCCCGGGAGCTTTTCTTCATCAACATATGGCAGAAGGTAAGGAGGGCACCCCAGAAGAGAGCCTTTGGTCCATCTAGTGCATTTGCTGACATTCATCGTAGCTCAGAGTGTGCAGTGATTCTGCAGACTATTTTGTTACGTGGAGTATCATTTGGGACTATTAGAAATTTTTTCCTCCTGGACTTAGAAAATAAGTTGGTACAGCCAGAGAAGAAACTATCAATACCTCGAGTAGCAGTACCAGTGTCTTTTGTGGTCTCCTACCCGTTCTCTCTTGTACAACCTTCTTCCTACAGTCTTGTGTCTGGCCCTCCTCTGAGATGATATGCTCACTGTCTCCAGCACGCGTGTGCTCCACAGAGTTGCAGGGTTAGGTCAGTCGTTGTGAAAAACAAGATAAGAGATGAGCACAGACTGCAGCTTCGCATGCTTGTTATCAGCACGTGATGTTTTCATTAGAGGGCCCTGATCATCGGCCTGCACTTGGGCATATTTATTTATTCCTGACATATTGGAGTGAATTGAGGAAATGAAATTATTTCCATGAATTGAGTGAGCTTTTTAGAGTGAATTAATTTATTTGGATGAATTGGAGTTTAAATAGTATGACTCAAAGGAAAGAGGAGCTGGGATCCTCTCCTATCTTGTAACCTGCCTCAGTGGACCACCTTTGGGGAGAAAGAACAGACCTTCTTGATGAGCAACAGGAGGAATGGGTGGATTTAAATAGACTTCACCCTACCCCGTGGTTGCTCGAACTGTTGACAGTGGTTCCCGTGGGGATATTTGCAGCTTTTCATAGTGTTTACAGCCTCGTACCACACTGCCCTGATGTCTGTGTTAAAATGGAACCAAAATCACTCTCTGAGGCAAACCATTGCCCTACCCACAGATGAGCACTGGGCGTCCTTCAAACCTGCTGGCAGCCTGATTTCTGCTCAGGCACTTGTCCTACCAGACTCGATAGTTCTGACAGGGCTGTGCCAGTCTCACCCAGCTTAGGGTCACCTGAAGCACACAGAGCCATCTAGCATGACAGTGCTCCAAGAGATCATCTCAGACTCTGCTGTGTCTGCGGCTTAGGAGCTTCAGGGTTCGGGGAGGCCCCCCAAAATTAGGAAGGACTGTGGGAAGCGCATGCTTTCCACTCACCTTCTACACTCTAAACATTGTCCCTGGCTTAGCTGCCCGCCCCATCAAGAGAGGACCAAGTATCTATAGGGTTTCAGTATCTCTGGCTATGCACAGTCTCTCTTACGGAACTTCTTTTGCTGTGATGCCATCTTCCTGTAAGGAGTTGGAGGGGGGCGAGGGGTTTACTCGGGGACAAGACCTGTGACACTCAGCTCTATGGTAACTGAAAGGACGTGGGTTGGTGACCGGTCATTACATCGCACAGATCGCTCTCACTCCAGGTCCGTGGGAGAAATTCCTCTCGGGTCTCAGAAGGAGGAATAGCTGTGTTGTTTTTCAACACTGGCACATGTTACCTGTGGGCACTGTCATCCTTGTGACTCAGCTTTGTTCTCTCTGTTGTCTGCTAGAACGTTCAGAACTGGCCTCTCTCTGTCAGAATATAGGAGTTGGTCGTATTATTTAATAAACTAAATAACTTCCTATATCTTACTTTACTTCCCTTCACCATGGTTTTCCTTTTAGCTTAGAGACTGCATAATAGCCTATCGTAAGACATACTATGGATTATCTACAAATTCCTATTATTAGATACTTATTCCCAGTTTTATTCTCTTTTAAATAATATTGTGATTAATATCTTCTACGGAGATTGTTATGAGCAAATGTTTATATTTTTCGACCTGTAACTATTCAGGGAATGGGGACTCCCTGCTGTACACCAGGCTTTCACATACCTTTCCGCCTTCCCTCCTTACCGCGTGCGACCCAGAGCTCTGTTTGGTGAACCCGCGGGAGAGCAGGAGGGAGAGGAGCTGGATGGGCAGCGGGAAAGGGCCGAATAGGCTGTGCTGTCTGAAAGCCTGCCGGGGTCTGGTGTACGGGGTGGAAAGATGGAGGGGTGCTCCAGAGAACAGATCACTCAGCAGATTGTCCCCTCTTGAACTGGTGGGGAGCATCCCTTCCACCACCCTATCATTATTGACCACTGTTTGGGGGCCAGGGGTTGAGTAGCCTCCCAGGCATTCTGGATGAGGAGACTGTAGTCAATTAAGGACAATGCACCTGAGAAGGACACAGGTAGGTCATTAACCACTGTTAGCTGATCATGGGGAAAATGAAAATGCATCCATTTTCTCTCTTTGCCATTGAGTTTCAACACCATTAAAATCTTTGGCATAAGGAATCCTAGGTTTCACTCTGGCAGAAAGTCGACAAGGTGTCAGGGGCTCTTCAGGATGTGGTGAGCATTAGTATGAGAATGATGGCAGGGCACAGAGACCTCACAGAGCTGCTGCGGAGGCAGGACCAACTGGGAAAGCAGACAAGATGACCCTTAGTGTGGCAGAAGAAGGTAAAGAAACAAAAAAGTCCCTCCCATGACTACGCCCATGCCTACAACAGGGGATATAAATGGCATTTCTCAGCCACAGCACATTTCTAGCAGCACCCAGGTGGGTAGTGAAGGGCAACCAAGAGAGCCCACCCAGCCGACACGTGGACCAATGGGCCCTGTAAAAAGATTCTAACAGAAAGACTGAAAGTACAACTCAAGATACAGAGGGAAAGCATACCTTTTAAAAAGAGTATTACTAGAGCTCTGGCCAGTGTAGCTCAGTTGGTCAGAGCATTGTCCTATGTACCAAAGGGTCATGGGTTCAATTCCCAGTCAGGGCTCATACCCAGGTTGTAGGTTTGATCCCCATTCAGAGCGTGTCTAGGAGGTAACCGATTGAAGTATCTCTCTCACATTGATTTTTCTCTCTCTCTCCCTGTCCCTTCCTCTCTCTCTAGAATCAACAAAAAACATATCCTTGAGTGAGGATTTAAAAATATATATTATTAATAGAAAATAAAAGTAAATTTTAGAGCATTTACTTTTGTTCTTGAAGAAATTCAAGAAAACATGAGTACAACAAAAGATCAGATAATAGAACAATAGACTGGGATAAAAATGGAATGGACTGGGAGGGAAGCAAAAGTAAAAATTGTGGATAGGAGAGGAAATATTTTAATGAAACCAAGAAAGCAATGGCAGAATTAAAATATGTGTTATAATAAGGAAAGGGCAGAATAAGCAGTAAGGAAAATAGATTCATTGTTGTACAGGGCATATTTGAGAAGGTCTCTGAGAATTCAGAGAAAACATAACAATGAGGGAGGATGACAGATATGGAATATGGAGACAGAATAATCAGCAAAGAGAAATGGTCCAGAATAGTTGGAATAGAAAACATGAGCAAGAAAGGATCTCCATTTTCTTGAATGGGTGCTGCAAATACCAGGCAAAAATATTGAGAACAGTTTAATGTCTACACATAGCTTTATGAAATTTTTTATTTTAAGGATATGAAAATGGTACTACTACTATCTAAGAAAACAAAGAAACCTGTTTTCTGCAAACGTCTTTTCAATAACATTAATATTAAAAATTAGAACATGTTCCATTGTGAATTAAGAATTCTATACCCAGCCAACTTGTCCTCTGTTGTGAAGGAAAAATAAAGATTTCTTCATATACATGAGAATTCATACTGTCTATTAACTTTTCTAGTTTGGATTCCCCCAAAAGTTGACCCTGACACAATGACTGAGGTACAGGTAGTTTATTTGGGGAGTGATCTCAGAAGACCCTGTGTGAAAGTGGCGAGTTTGGACAGAGGATGGATAAAAGACAAGAAAGTGTGCATGGATGAGCAGCTGACCTGCTTCAGGGAAGTTGGGCTCTGTCCTGCTGCAGATCCTCAGAGAGACAGACTCTATGGAACACACTTCAGAACTGTTCCCCTGAGGGGTGAGGGTTTATTTACCAACTTTTGTCATTCATCCATGGAGCATCACCCCAAGGGCCTTAACTCTCCAGCACTTCCAGCCTTCTCTGGCTGTGGGCCACACTCCCTGGGGTGAGGGAACAACTCGGGCAGAGGAATGGGGGAGCCTTTGGCCTGGAAGGGGACTGGCCTCAGGTGACCAGCCCCTTGGTTGGTTCTGGGAAATGTAAGCCAGGCGCTGGCAGCATCTGCTGCAATAACCATAAAAGCTTTAATCACCATGAAACTGTTCCTGAGAAATAGTTACAGATAAAACCCTCAAGGATATAGAACTTGTTGAATGAAAAGTGGGTTAAAGCCAAAGAAACAGAAGTAGGCAAAAGCAATTTTTACAAATATTTAAAATACTAAGCAAATGTAAAAAAATAATAATTACTGCCACAGTAAAAGCATCATTTAAAATATTAGTTAAAAGTGATCTTCTAATGTCAGTTATACCATACAGATCTGAGAAGAAACCTAATCTCCTCACTCCTCTTGCTTCCCATCCTTCAGAATGGGGTCCAGAGTCCTCAGCTGTTCACGAGAGGCCGTGCTGAGCCTGGGCCCTCCTGTCCTCCGCCCCCGCCACCCCCACCACCCCGCCTCGCTGGTCACCATCCCCACGTACACACCTGAATCCAGTCATCGTTAATTATGGGGGAAGTTGCCCTTACCCTGGGCTCTGCCTTGAAATCTCAGCTCAGGTGGCACCTAGGCACGTGGCTCCCTGCGCCGCACAGATGATGTGGGGGGATGGATAACCCTCGTGTCCAAAGTCACAAAGCAACTCCGAGCCCAGGACTCCAAGGTCTCAGGTCTTCTCCGTCATCACACAGTCAGTGACGTACTCGTTTCTGAGACCGAACAAAAGATATCCCGAAATGGATGTTTCTGTCCTAACGCACGGCTGCTTTCATAGATCTGTGCTGGTTCTTGCCTTTAGGGCGGCGGTTCTCAGCCTGTGGGTCGCGACCCCTTTGGCGGACGAACGACCCTTTCACAGGGGTCGCCTAAGACCATCAGAAAACAAAATTACAGTTATGGAGTAGCAATGAAAAAAATTTTATGGTTGGGGGTCACCACAACACAAGGAACTGTATGAAAGGGCCGCGGCACCAGGAAGGTTGCGAACCGCTGGGAGGGAAGGCTGCTTGTCACAACGTGGTGTGCACATGGGCGACCATCTGCTGCCGTTCCCTCGCTGTAAAGCTAACTTGAAAACACTCTATAAAATAGGACTTAATTTGTTGGTGGCTACCCGGCTGGTTGATGGCCGGCTGGCGTGTGCTGTCTGGCAGGAGCACAGCATCGGATGGTCATATAAAGGTCCCCTGTGGCACCGTGAAGGGGACTGGAGGGGCGGGGCAGGGGCCGGCGTACAGTTGAAGGGGAGAATAGGAAAGAAGAAAGAAAGCAAGTTGGAGTCACCCCATCACCCAACTCCGGGGTCACATTCACATTGGGTTCTATGTGAGTGACACCCCCAGAGCACATGCCAGAAGATATAATGTGCATGGTGCCCCTGGAGTGCCCCAGACATGTGGCCCTGGCATCGAGATTAGGTCAAGTTTTAGTTTCTTGCTGTGGCTCCTGCTGCCTCTGGAATGGACTGGATTTCTCTGGACAGCAGTTCTTAGATGCCTGCGGAGGGCTAGGGCCGCACCAGCCGTTGGAAGACACACGATGGGGAGACCTGGGCCCCGCTCCCAGGGAGCCCAGCCCAGGGGTGAAAGGTATGCCAGCAAGCACCTGAAGCACGAGATGCCAGCCGCCCGAGAGAGGTGCTGACGACTTGCTTGGAAGCACCGACCCGACGAGGTGAAGCAAATCGTTATTCGACTGCTCGTCTTGGGTTGGACAGAATCCTTAGAGAAAGGCGGAGGGTCGATGGATGGGTCTCTGAAAAGTTGGTGTCAGCTAGTGTCAACATCTAGAGCCAAGATGGGCGGGCGGGGTAAGTCCGTGGATGTGGGCAGTGAAAGAGAGAGCCGGGCTGGTACGGGGGTGAAGGGCAGAGGAGAGCAAAGGAGGAGAGGAGAAATTCAGTAAGAAGGAAAGAGGCTGCCCAAGTGGGACAGAGAGCCAGGAACATTCCTGTGGGGGTGACCTCAGGACATCTGCTGCCTGCTGTTCCGCGCTGGAGTCGCTGGTCATCAGGAGTTGTGCACGCGTGAATGTCTCATGTGACCAAGAGAGAAAGAAGCTCAAAGAAGGGGCTGGGTTCATGAGTACATCTCCACAATATTGACCGTGAGGGTACACATGGACCCAGACATGCTCATGGGCAGGGTGAGGTGCAAGTCGGGTCCAGGGGCGCTCCCAGCAGACCTCCGGGAGCAAGGGGGAGGCTGCGGTTTCCATGGAGTTACGGAGGAGACCGTGCTGGGAGAGGAGGGAGCACGGGGACAGACCTGACCTGGGCTCTCGTCCCCAGTACGGGTGCTCTCGGTTTGGGTCTCCCAGATGCTGACCTCGAAGCCGAGAAGTGAGGGCCATTAGCTTATTTGGGAGGTGCAGACAACGCTGGGGGGAGGGGGAGTGGTGCGGACAGGAGGAGGTGCTCACGCAGAAGGTGCAGAGGGACTCACTCCCGAAGGGACATCTGGGAAACAGCGAAATGCCAACTCCTGGGGGGAAGAAGCTTGGGAATGTACACCCTCCCAAAGAGTCTGGGCTGTGCACCCCCCAATACTCCTGTCCTGTAATGAGCATGAGCAGAGCAGACCACATGGTTCTGGGAAATGCCCTCAGGTGCAGAGACGCAGGCGCTGGCAGTTGGCAGGGGCTGGAGCACCGTGAAGGGGCAAAGCATCTGAGCAGGGCTCACCAGCGTCTGCTGGAACTGCCCACAGCGTGGGAAGCACCTCCAACCTGGCACCTCACTTTCTAGGCTTCCTGGAGCTGTACATTGGCCTGGTGGAACTCACTGAGGGTCTCACGTGAGAAGGCAGGTGTTATAAATGGGAGGTGGGGCCAGGTGTGCGACACTGGGAAGCAGTGGAGACGGGGAAATGGAGGTTTCCAGCCTCATCTGACTCGGCAGGGTCCGTGGTAGTCAGGTGGGAGTCACGGCCAGTGCTGCCAGACTTCCTATTTTTCAATAAAAGCCAGAAATCCACATTTTTATGTGAAATCTCATGACTTTGACAGCTAATTAAAATGTTCTTTGAACATTGTATGGGCCAAACAAAACATGTCCACGGACCATGTCCAGCCTGCTGGCCACCAAACTGTGACCTCTGGCTTAGCTGTTTCCCATATGTTCTAAGTCCTGTTCTCTGGCTTGCCTGTTTATCGCATGGATCTGTATTTCTGATAAACCGAGTCTGTCTGCAGCCTTGAGTGTGTCTCAGAACCACCCCTGGGTGGCAGATAAGCTGGCCCAAGAGATCGGAATTCCAGGGCGTCAGGTGTGAGTGTTTTGGGAGGGAGGGAGATGATTAGAGATGATGAGCCCAAAAATGTCCGTGGAATTTTTGAAGCTAATGATGTTTTGAAAACTGTTTTCAGGCCGGACTACTTGTACTTTGTAGTGATGCGAGAAGCTGCTTAGCTGGAGTTTTTATTCTTGAAGTGCTTAGAGGGGGAGTAAAATATCAAGCCGGAAGGGGAGAGGCGAGGCCCTGGCTGCTGCTCTGGATGCAGAGGGGGCTCCGCTCGTTCCTCTGGTCTGTGCGACCTCGGGCCAAGGGTTTTCTCTCTGTGCCTCAGGCTCTTTCTCTATAAAGTGAGAGGTGCTGGGGATAATTGAGGCCTCCACCTGACTCCTTGCACCATTAGCACATGCTTCATAGTTCATTCATTTTCTCAGAAAGCACATGGTGATCGCCCACTCAGACCAAGATTAAATGCTGAGAGGGATGGGGGAAAGCAAGGATATAAGACGAAACATGCAAGCCAGAGGGTGTTGACTCATCCTTTCAAATCAAAAATCAAGACTCGTGATCTTAACAAAAGATTGCGTGTGCCCACACACACACACACACGTGTGCATACGTGTTTATACTGTTCATTAAACAGAGAGAGTGTCAAAGTGAAAATATTTTTATGTTTGACAAATTGCCTTTATTTAAAAAAAATAAAATTACACGAAAATGAATGTGAAACGTTAGCAAATATATGTCAGTTCAATAAATGTTTGTGCTAGCCTTTGTGGCTCCTGCTTGTTTTTAATTAGGCTTGTTGATCTTTTAAAAATTGTTATTCCATTTGGTTTTTGCTGAAATATTGGGATGGTGGTTTTGGGAATGTCGACCTTTTAGAATCCAAGATCTATACTTGTTCGAATATGTGACACATGCAATAAATAATACCAGAGTCTAGAGAATGAGGAGAATGGTGTACCCCAAAAGCAATGGCAGGGCGAGGTCCTGCGTCTTGAAGGTGGGGCAGGGAGACAGTCAGCCCCACAGTCTGCAGGGGTGTGGCAGGCCCTGTGAAGCCGGTTGGAGAAATTCCTGTTCCTTATCAGGTGGGCATCACCCACCTGCGTCTTCACTGAGGGTGTGGACTGAGGAACCAGAGGGACGGAGGCTGGAGGCGTCCTGGAGGCAGAGCAGAGAGGAAGCAGACAAGAGTCCGCGCAGGCGTGGCCACCTCAGGAGGGCTGGAGGAAAGGGACCAGTGAGGACCAGGACCCGTCATTCATTTGATGGCTTTCAAGTCAGAGCTCAGCTCCCGCTGGTTGTAAGTCAGTGAATTGGACTGGTGGGTTGTTGCCTCGCCTTCTAACCTCCCTGGGAGACGGAGACGGAGGGATGGGCCCTTTGTCCTTTCATTTTCCCCCACGCGGGGCCTGATGGGGGACGTGTGACAGTGTCAGGTGTTGCCGGGAGGAAAGCTCGGTTTCCCTCTTTCTGCGGAACTGACACTAGGCCTCCAAGTTGGCATTGGGGGCGGAAAAGTGCCACCTTGGGCAGCTTCTAGGTGGCTGATTCTTGATGACAAGAGGCAGAGAGGGCTTGTAAGTGTGTTTCTCTTGTAAAGTGATTCTTCCCATCTATCTCCCTGGACCACAGAAGGGGCCGTCCCCTTCTGTCACGGGCTTCTGTCTTCTCACTTTCAAAGCACATGGCACGAGATGGTGCCAGGCGATAAAACCGATGTTTCTAACCCAGACAGAGCAGGAAGGACAGACGCTGACGTGTCTGTCCCGCGTTATATTTGCGGGAGTGCCCTGGCCTGTTCTCAGACAGGACGCTGACCACGGAAGCTGCCTCTGCACGTGGGAACAAGCTGCCTTGTGCTCAGTGGGGCCGGGAAGCCCAACAGCGCACGTCAGAGGGTCCGCGGCAGGAGCGGGCCACCCCAGCCCGTGCGTGATGGCAGGAGCAGATTTCAAACGGCCTCTGCTCCCCGGCCACCGCTCTCCTTCATGGCAGGAACTGATTTTCATTGTGTTCTGCTTTCTCCGGTGTCTCTCGTCAAGTTAATAGTAGCCCCGAGTAAAATGCAGCCCTTAGATGTTTATAGTCATCTCCGCTGGGCCATTAAGATGATGAATGAACTTGCTGCTTGCCCTTGTAAGAGAGCCCTGAGGGTGGATATCGATACTCAGAAAATAATAAGTCTTTTCCGCCCCTTTCCTGTTTTTAATCCTCTGCCCCAAGCCCCCTGGTGACTCTACCTTGAACTTCCTGCCTAATGCCAGGCAGAAAAACCTCACCTGGCTCCCAGCCCATCCGAGGCTCCAACAGCAGTGAGCTCTTTCTCTTCCTAGTTGGTCTTCCCAGCAGGCCTGTCCCTGGAGACCTGTGGCATTTCTGAGCTGTGTCTGCTGGCCCTGACCTTCCTCTTCAAGAGGGCCAGAGTGGGCAGGGGGCAGCCCATACCCCGGCCACGCCAGGTTGTTAGTCTCTCACCTGGATTACCTGTGGCCACTGAATTAGCCCTCTGCGGCCCTGCAGTCAGCGATCCTAACGGAGTGTAACTGCCGGAGAGAAGGGCTGGGCCCTTCCTGTGGCAGTCGGCAGCGAGGAAGTGGTGGAGAAACCCAGATGTCCATTGCAAGGCACAGCGTGGCCTCAGTGTTCCACCGTGGGGCTCAGTTTTCACATATATGAAAAGCCTCATTTGTGTATTCACTGCGTTTGGAAGGAAGGCTGCGTTTTGCTTTAGAAATGTCAACAGCCGTAGCTATGACAAGGATCAATGAAGAAGGACGTTTCCCAGATCTCTGGTGGGGGAGCCTAGAAAACATGTGTTAAACCTCTGGATATTTTTTTCTAATGACCTGCAAAACAGCAATTTAATAATTTCCTCTTTGAAGGGGAAGAAGGGAGTCTTGGATTTTAAAATGTTTTCATAAAGCAGCATCACACCTCTTAAAAAGAAAGCCATGAAAATGGTCTGCTAAGCTAAGGCAAACAAAAGAAAACTGAAAAAAAAAAGTCAAGAAGAACGTGGGTGTCTCAGGCTGGGTTTCTCTGAAGCAGATCCTGGGGTGGGGATTTATGCCAGGTGTTGTGTGAAGGGTCAGCTCCCCAGGGAGACGTATAGGGAGTGGGGGAGCAGGACAGGGCAGGGTGCAGTCTCAGGCAAAGGACCACAGAGGGTGGCCACAGCCTGGTTTTTCTGGGGCAGCTCTGAAGGGCCTACTTCAGCACCGTCCCACCTCAGGGCCTGGACGCTGGGCATTTTGCTCTCCCACAAGGGCCACTTACAGAGGAATCAATGCCCCAGGCACTTCCCACCCGCTGAGGGCGCGGTGTGGACACAGGGGCTCTGCTAGCCCGAAGGCAGGTCTCCAAAGAAGGTCTACAGATGCTGGCTCTTGGGAGCAGAGGCCACCTGAAGCCAGAGAGAGGGCATATAAAGGGGTCCAAGGAGACCTGAGGGACCACTGTAAGTGTTTGCGACCGTACAGTTACCATCAAATAACTTCCTTTGTGTTTTGAAGGGTACACTGCAAGCGTGTTGACTGAGATCTTTGAGCTCTGAGGTGATTGTGTGGTGCTCTCAGTGTCGGTGGCACACGGGATATTTCCGCCAGCATCTGCATTAGGGAGGCGGCAGGCGTGGGTGCTCGTGGAATTTCACAGGGAGCATGAATGCGGAGCTGCGGCCCATTACAACCCAGCTTGCCATCCTCTCGTCCCTTTGAAGCTGGACTTACAAATAGTCGAGGTTTCTGTGCCCCCTGCTGCGCGATGGCCACTGGCATTGTTCCTACCCAGGCACGTGAGGATAACTCGCCAGCCTGTCCGGTTCTCCCAAGCAAGCGGATTAACCAACCGATTTTAAAAATCAGTTAGGAATGTGTTTGGCTCCATGTAACAGAAAATCCGACTTTTAGCAGCGGATCCTAATGAGATTTGATACTTCTTTTGTAACAATAAATCTAGAATTGGACACGCTGAGACTGAGTGAGCAAAGTGCCTGATGCCCTCAGGAGCCCAGTTCCTTCTGTCTCTCCACTGAACCTTTCTTCGTACGCGATGCTTCTGGTTTGGACGTCTCCTACTCAGCTGCATCCAGGCGTGAGAAAGACAAGGACCGGGCTGGCTCCCTCAGAGCTTGCTGGAAGCTCCATTCAGCATTTTCCATGTACATCTCATTGGCTAGACCCATGTCACATGGCCACCCCTGGCTGCAAGGGAGGCTGGGAGATGAGTCTTCCTAGCTGGGCACATTGCCGTCCCAAACTCAGCCAGGTCCTGTTCCTGGGGAGGAAGGGAAGAGTGGGAGCAATCAGCAGAGCCCCCGCAGCAGAAATCTGGGAGAGGGCTTCGGCAAGTGTGTGTCTGAGTTACGTAGCATCTGCTGAATTTCTGTTTGCGCTTGGAGTTGTTTCTGGATTTCTCTGTTCTGTCTCCTGATCTACCTCTGGGTCATACCATGAACTTGAATTGCTGAAACTTTGTATGAGAGTTTAATATCCAAGAGAAGTTTCTGCCATAGCGCTCAACTTTTCCAAATTTTTTTGGCTGGTGTCACATGCTTCTTTTAAAGAAACCACTCTTTTGAGTTCAGGAAAAATTCCATTGCAATGTGATTGGAATTGTTTTAAATACGTGCTTTCACTTTGGAAGAACATATATACATTTTGCGGTGTTTAGGGGTTTTTTTGTGTAAGAATCTGCTGTCTGTCCATTTACTTTTTCTTTTCTGTCCCTCAGAAGAGTATCACCACTTCCTCCACTTAGATCCTGCATGTCTGCCTATTCCTGTTGTAAATGGGGTCCTTTTCCATTATGTTTTATAGCTGGATATTACATGTACATTTTTTTTTAAAGCTTTCAAGTTTGGTCTAAGTTTAACTGGTGACTGTCCTGAACTTATACCTTGGTTTTTCAGTTTTATTAAGCGAGGCCTTTTTTTAAGGTAGAAATCTTACCTTGTGCAAATAATGATTTTGCCCCCTCCTTTCTAATATCAAAACTTCACTCCTTCGGGAGTAGTCTCTACCTCGCACTTAAGGGTAACGTGACCACGGCAGGCGTCCTGAACACTCTTCTGTTTGCCACTGTGATGGCGCACGGTGCTGGCTGTAGACCTGAGGTCCATATTTTATTCATCATATTAAGGAAGTGCATTAACATGATGGATGCTGACATGTTGTCAAATCAGCTTTCAGTCTATTTGCAAGATCCTCCCAATCTGAAGAGCTTTTATGCATGAAAAGGAAGGGTCACTTCTATTAGCATTATGTCTGATGTCCAGTTTATGTATCTTGAAACAGCTACCATTTTACAAATTATTCACAGAGTACCTGTCTAATTTCTACATTACAAACATGAACATAAGAGGTTTACGTCAAACCATGTTAAATTGGTGGTGTTGTAGGTCAGAGCCGAATATTGGCGATTTTATATGGTTCAGTCTAATAGACTTTCCCACTTAGCTTTGAACACCAACTGAATCAATGGAATTTTCTCAGACTCTCTTAAATGCTTTCGATACCTTGGAAAGCAAACCCATGATTCGCCAATCAATAGGCTAACACTAAATCAAATTGCACAAGTGCTACTATCAAAGACTAAAGTTTATCTGGTCCGCCGGCCGACGCTCTAACCATGGAGCCAAACCGGCCAGGGCAAAGACTTAAGTTTCTTAATTATCTCTATCTAGTCTGATTCTGATTTTGACTTTGGTTCTGACTCCTTCTGTAGCTATACTTGTACTGACTTTCCCAGAAGAAAGACATGGACCAGGGTGCCTGTGGGCATGAGGATGCTGCTCTAGTCCATTCTGCAGTCGGTCATGTAGCCAGCCGTGTTGGTGTTCCACTCCGATCCCCTCCAGTCCCTGCCTGCTTTCTTTGCCCCTCCACCTGCACACACACTCCACTTCGGTGTGCTTTTCACACCCACCATCTGTGGCTCTTTTTTGAAGGACTGACCTCAGGCTGGTAGAGACACTTTACCTGTAACTAGGAGGAACTATAATGCCCAAATCTGGGCAGCCCTTGACCGACCCCTGGTGTGATGTATGCAAGCAAGCACCCCAGGTTAGGACAGTTCTAGGTGTAACGCAGTCCAGAGCTCCCCTGCGGGATCAAATGAGTCCACCTTCTGTGGGATTTGGCCTGAGCTCACATCTGGTCTGATTTCCTCCCCGGCTGCTATCCTGCTTGCCCCACTCGCTCCCTGGTCTCTCTGGGAACATATTTTTTATGTATCTTTTAATCTCAAGTCCTCATCTCTGGCTCTGCTTCTGAGTACCCAGACCTAAAACAGACATGCCCCCTTTTTCATAAATAGGCTTTGTTATTACAGCAGAAAATTCCCAAATGACTGATCTGACCGGTCAGATTTTGATTTTGTGTGTGTGTGACCACAGTCTTTTTCCTCCAATGACCCTGCTTGTCACCTTTGTAACACAACCTACTATAAATCTACTTTGTAAGTATTTGTTCTGAATGATTTTGTTCTGAATGAGACCCAATCTAATTCAATTAAATCGCAAGTTTTTGATCCATCAGGACACTGAAATGACAACTTTTTGAAATTAGCTATTAAGACTCAGAACATGGCCATATTAAGCTATTCATGTTGCTTATTTTTCTGACCTTTTAATAAGATCAGTTCTGTTGTAAAAACTCTAACTTCTCCTTGGTCATTGTGTATCATTCTTTTAATATGTTGCTGGATTCAATTTGCTAATACTTTATGTAGTAGTGTTGTGTCTATTTTTATAAACAGTATTGGTCCGTCGCTTTCTTTCTTGTGTGGTCTTTGTCAGGTGGGTGTCAGGCTTTTGCTAGTCTTTGCAAAAACAAGCAGGAAGCTTGCATTCTTTCCCCGTACCTTGGAAAGACCACGGGGTGACCACAGCGGGCAGCAGAAGCCGAGCCTTCTCGGAGCCCTGGCCAGGCTCTACCCTCACTGCTTAACTTTTACCAACGCATTTAACCCTCACAACAGCCCCGTGAGGTGCATCCACTTATGACCTCAGTTTTCCTGACGAGGAAACCAAGACTTAGCAAGGTGAAGGAAGAGCCGCAGCCGGTAAGTGCCAGAGTGGGCACTGGGGCCCAGACAGGCCGACTCCCGTGTGCTTCACGCATCTTCTTTGCATAAAGACACTTAGTTGCATGCCTGATGCGGTGTACTGGCTGCCTACGTGGCTTGATGGCAATTTCCCTCTGGAGTGCCAGGTGCTTCATGAATTAGATCTTTCTCATTATGTCATGCCCAGTGTTTTGTGCAGGAGGCAACGGGCAAGGAAGCATTGATGAATTTTCAGGGGCAGCTGCAATTGGTCTGAACAAGGCTCCCTTCAGTATCCCCAGGATATTGGCACGCAGACCCAGCTCCCCACCAGCTCCTCCGAGCACGCTTTCCTGCGGTGCCTGCGTGTCTCCACGCTGGATCCTGGAAAGCTTGGCAGCAGCCTCGCCCTGGGGGTTTCCTCTCTGAAATGAATTTGTCCTTAGGTGAACCCCAAAGGAAGATCACACATGGCAGCCTTGTCCTTAAATGGGGTTGGGAAGGTGGAATAGCACAACCCTTCCTGTTTTGACATTTACCTGTAGAGCACTGGACAGTTGGAGGAGGGGATACTGGTGGCTTTGTGTAATCGGCACAGTGAATCTGAAGCTTTCAGACACCAAGGATATCGGCAGGTTATTGGAGGATTAATTATATCAAGTAACTACTAGAATCCTGTCATGTGTTCTGATTTCCTGGTGGATATTATGCAATGAGGTGATGCTGGGTTATAGAGACAGCTGCGATTTCCATGGGGAAAAAAAGCTTAGTTTTGTTTTGTTTTACTCTAAATAAGTCAGAGGCAAGTTCTATCAACAAGAGACTGAATGAATACCATAGAGCCCCTTGCTTGCATGATTTAGAACTGGGTCTTGGACAGATAACCAAAAATATATATCCTAAAGGTCTAAAGGAATTACTTCTCCTCTGAGTACTGAACTTACAAGTGGGAAAGCAGATGCTTAGAATGGTGTGACTGGCTTGGTCATGAGCAGGATCACAACGCCATTCATTCATTCAGCAAATTGAGATTGTGTGTTTAACATGTAGTCGGCATAGGAGATCATGAGCAAAACAGACTTAGGCCCTGCCCTCAATCTGCTACCGTCCATCGGGGAAATAGGCAGCTGAAGGACTCTTCATGAAATCGATTGCAACGGTGGTAAGTGGAACACACTCGGTTGGGTGCCGTGAAGACTTTCCTGAGGTCTGTGGGGAGGTTTTCAGGAAAAGCAAAGATGCTGGCACTGGAAGGAAGACGGGTCACGCTGCAGGCCAGGGTGGCTAAAACGAGTGAGGGTGTGAGCGAGAGGCCTGGATGAGGCTGAAGAACTAGGCAGGGTCGATGATACAGTCCTTGCTTGGGCCCACAGCAGGGTGCAATGGTGTGTGTGCATTTCAGCTCAAGTTTTGCCTTAATGTTGGAGCTTCCAAGTATGATTATAAAATGCTATAAAAATATTTATTTACTTATTTATTATAAAGCTCTAGTCTAATAATTAAGTCTAGGGAAGACAAGTCATGTATTTATCATTCTTACTTTAGAAGATGCCCCCCCCCCAATAAAAAGCTGTCTTTAATGAAAATGCACACTTTTTAATCGAGACCAGAATTGTCACCATAGAAGGACCATTTACACATTGGGTCACTGCTGATGGTCATTAGCCAGTTGATGGATCCAAGTTTTAAGTCTTTTGTTTTTAAACGTTCTTAGTTAGTAATCTTCTCCTGAAAAATCTGCGCAGTCGCCGCAGATAAAGTCGCGGGAGAATCTTCGCTCCTTCTGCGGTCCCATCCCCAGCTCACTCTGCAGCACCACCGTTGGCCTCTGCAGACCTGACGCTCTTCATCCTGTTCTCGTGTTCCTTCCTCTGTCTTCCAGAGGGCTTCTCGTGCAGGCCGTGCCTTGCAAGTCTTTGGGTTCATTTTTTTTTTTTTCATGATCCAAGGAATCATACATACATCATGCTACAGCCTTTGGGTTCTGAATCTAAACACAGAGGTGACATCTGGTGTGGTCTTATCCATTTTGGCTAGTTTTTCCTGAATTTCTGTCTTAGGTACCTTTGCCTTCCTAGGGGGAAGGCTGCTAATGACCACTTGTTTCTGCTGAAGTGGTCTGTTGGTCATGACCTCCTGGTCCAGATAGTTACTGTGTCGTTCCTGATGGTGGCCGATCTTCAAGCAGCCCAGGAGGTAAAAAAAAAAAAAAAGCCCAAGCTTTAAATCTGAACCTTGTCCTTGGAGGATGGAAGCTAAAGCTATAAAAGACCTAAAAGGTTACATTTTACAGATGGGACAAGCCCCTGGAAAAGGGAATGGTCTGTTGAAAGTCACAAAGCCAAGAGCAGATCAACTTTGGGGTCCCTGTTTAAGAAAACTGAATTTAGGTTCGGAATAATTCCTCCTTTCTTCAGCTTCTCTGAAGGTATAGGCTGGTGCAGGGGGGCACTGAGGCGCCCAGCTCGTTTTCCAGCTCAGGGTTACGACGTGTGTTCCGTGAAACGCCCGCCCGGCCCGCTCTGCGCGTGGGCTTTCCGTCCGCTTCGGTCTGCAGTATTAGTTTTGGCGTTGGGAGACAGGTTTCTTTTACTTGGCTGGAAGGATACAGCAACCATTTTATTTCTGCTCCTGAATTAATTGGGCAGTGAGAGGAAAGAGTGTGCAGACCGAGAGCTGGCCTTGGTAAAAGGCACGATTCACCCCGCTTTCTAGTACCCGGCCTGCTCTTCGAGAAAGGCGTTGTAGCAGGGCCCAGGGTGCAGGCTGCCTTGCCTGGACTCCTCCGTTCCTCTTTCTCGGGGGACTTCCTGATGGAGGCAGCAGAAAACAAAAAGGTTGACGGAGGGCCCGGCAGTTTCCACGGGATGGCTTGCCATTGGGCTGGAGTGGAGATGAAGGACGGAGGGAAGACTAGAGGCCTGGTTTTGCCGAGCAAGGACCCAGGCAGGTGTATTTCTCACACCGGCTCTCTCCTCCCCACCGGCCTGCCCTAGAAGGGCCCTGTGGCCTCGAGAATCTCGCCTGCGGGCCCCTCAGGCCGTCAGAATGCCTCTGCCATGCACGCCCTCTGGGAGTCTCCCTCTCTGCCTCAGTTGGACTGTTGGGTTTTTTGATTCACCTTTTCCCCCAAAAGGGTGTTTTTTCAGACCATTGCCCTTTCCTGAGGTCCGCTGCCTTCTGCAAAGCCTGAAACGGGGGCGCCACGCAGGTGCCATACTGGAGCCAGGTCCCAGGAAGGAGGGGGGAAAGCCAGCTCGAGAGTGTGATTTTGAGGTCCCTGCTGGTCGTGCCTGGACCTTTGGAGAAGCATTAGAATAAAAGTCACCCGGAAACGCTCACCTACCTGACAGAAGACCAGAGCATGGTGTCACCAGCTCCATTCCCAGGCAGCTGAGGGCTGTCTCGGAAGGAATAGTGTCCTGCCCTGCAAGGGGTGCACTGAATGGAGAGCCCATGGAACCGTGTGCCAGGCCTGAGTGGCGATCGGGGTTGGGCCAGGAGGAAGTGACAAAGGCATATGAGGCCTGTGCTAAACCCCCTTCCCACCCAGGCAGTCCCAAGTCTCACAACCTGAGTTCAACCTGGAAATACTTTCTGCCATTTGAGTAACAGCATCAGCCAGATGTCTCCCGGCCACAGTCAGTCTACTGATTGTCCTTAAGCCCGAGGGGAAGACAGTCTGTTCTAAGACTAGGTGAGCAGGGAAGAGTTTATGTTCTGGAGGGAGAGGGGTGGGGGTTCGAATCTACACCTCAGTCCTTCCTGATCACTATTCTTGACACCGGCTATAAATTAAGGAAAAATTTCAATGCGAAACTGTCTGAGAAGTGATGACATTTAAACTGTACTGTGCAGAAACCTGATTTTAAGCTAAGCAAATAAACTCCAGACTTGAAGAAAGGTAAATACGGGATTGATTACTTGAATCACAAGTTTCTTCTGTTTACAAAAGGATTAATACTGAGAATGTTTAAAACATCTCAACAGAGGTCAGTACAATTCAAATAAAAAGTTAAATGTGCCTCAACAATCTCCAAATATTTAGTTAAGGAACAGTTTTACCAAGGAGTTACTTTCTGTGTAAGTGAGGTCTCTGTGAGTGGCCGCACCTTCAGCAGGTGAGGAAAACAGTCTCTTTGAAGGAGCTTATGAAACACCTTTCTTGTTTTTACTATGTTTGCGTTCTTCCTACATTTCCTTCTCTTTGCAGTACCCTCACGCACCTTGAAGGTTAGAGGACAGTAAATAAGACGGATGGTCATTTTTTGTCATTCCTCTCTGAGTTGGTATGTTTTTCTGTGTTCGGAAGGTCGTTTCTCGGCCCCCAGGGTACACACATATGAATTGAAGTGAGCCGATGCCGGGGTTTCTTGAACATTCCACATCTCCCCAGGCTCCCTTCCCTTCTCTCTGGTATTTGGGTGCAGTCGTGTGATTTCACCACTCAGAGCTTCGGAAAACCTACTGTTCTGTGACCGTCTTGTCTCCGATCTCGGTCTGTTTTCACCTGGGCACATCATTCTACCTCCCCCCCCCTTGGGGTTTAACCAAAGAAGAGTTGGCCTGAGCTTCTTAGAAAGCGGAGGCTGGGGCTTTGCTTGGCAGGTAGCATGGGGGCAGGTGGGTAATAGCATCATCACGGCTACCCCTCCTGGGTGCTCCCTGTTGGCCAGATGGGGCTTGGGTACCTCCCAGGTGCCCTCATTTACTCTTCACAACAAGTCTGTATCCATTGCTGTAACAAAATGCCCCCAAATTTAGTGGCTTAATACAATAACCATTGAGTATTGCTCCTGACTCTAGGAGTCGTTTTCCGCTGGGGGCCCGGCTCGGCTGCCGTTGGCTGACCTCACTCAGGCGTCTGTGGTTAGCTGGGAGGTCAGCTGGGGCCCAGCTGTTGTCTGGGGCAGAGGGAGCGACAGAGCTGCGCGGTTCTCACCCTCCAGCAGGCTAGCACAGGCCACGTGGCTTCGGCAGGGCTCCAGGGCCTCTTGAGATGAGGGCCGGGACAGGCACAGCATCGCTTGCACTGCGTGCTGTTGAGCGAGTCACAGGTCACGATCCCGCGCAGATTGAAGGTGGAAGAATAAAGTCCACCTCGTGATGGGGGGTACTACAAAGAGCTGTGCGTATGGGGAGAGATGGAGAGTGTGCTGGGGACACGTCGTCTTCCCTCTGCACCCTGGACTGGAGGGTCCCACAGGGAGGGCATAGAGCACACCACCACGAGGTTTGAGAAAGTCCGGGACAGAGCGGGAACCCGGTGTTTCCAAAGAACACTCCGGATGAAGGTTCCATCCCGACACAGGGAGGAGGACAGGGCTCCAGCGGACTCTGCCTTGTGATGGAGAAGACGAAGTACAGCGTTGCACTTACTGGATTAACTTTTCACAAGTATGCGGCACAGAACTATGCTGGGGGGGAGGAACGCACCCACGTGTGGCAGGGACTGGAATAGGTGCAGTCACCCGTGTCCTCTCAGGCGACACTCACATTTGCCCCACGGAGGTGGAGTGATCATCTCCATTTTACAGAAATGAAGCTGAGCTCAGAAAAACGGTGATTTGCTCCAGGCCCCAAAGCCAGCAA